>NC_083721.1:97321056-97921056 GCF_028564815.1 Eubalaena glacialis | reverse complement strand
TCTGCTTTATCCATTTCAAACGTGAAGGGAAGACAAGGGAGAAGGAAAATATTCACAAATGGGGTTTAAAAATCACCAGGTAACTGATGAAATGTTAAGAAAATTGCAGATTCATCAACTGAAAGGTATGTTCTTGGGCCAACTAAGAACAATGAAAGTGAAAAGGAAAGACTCTTGGCTAGAAGTAGAGAGCAGTTCAGAGAAGACAAAGAGAAAAGGACAGAGGGCTGGAAGAGTCTCCATGGTTATGGAGAGGCCTCCAACATTGCCAAATTTCCCCAGAGCGGAAGCCCATCAATTCACATGGTCTCAGGTATTTTCCCTGACCAGAGTTTTATTCAAAACAAAGGTCAAAAGAAAAAGTACTCTCGCACTCCCTTCCCCTACCTCATCCAAAAAAGCATTACGTGTCTTTGGTCAACAGAATGATTTTAGTATCATTACAAAGTCTTAATAGTTTGTTCTGGATGTGCTGGTAACCCACCATTCAAAGGATTCAGGGCAGAGTGAAATTATCAGGGGCCATAAACCTAATAGCATCTCTCGAGCTGTTACAAAAGGCATGGGGCAGGAAAGGAATAACTGCCATTGTAAAACTGGATAAAAGAATCAGAGCTGTAAGGAAGGGTAAGAAATATCTACAAATGGTTACCGTAATTGGCCAATTAAATTTTGCCTTTCTTCTAATTTTTAAATTACCCCATTATTTTACCCACGTATATACCAGGGTGGAAATGTCTGCAACCAACTCTGAAGCAAACCAAATTGCCTTTTTTTCTAAAGAGATTGAAGGATTCAACTTCTCATTCAAATAACATGGCATATTTATGAAGCCAGAGTCTAATTAAATTACATCAGTCATCAATCTGCTTTTGTTAAACTTCCTTTGTACAGAACTGTTAATAGAGACGTGTGAATCCCCAAATATGAATGTTTAAGTATTGAACTCTTAGCACTGTGTTTTCTAAACAGATCCTCTTAGAAGCACGTCCGGTTTGCTCCGCCTTGCACATCCTCTCTCTCCCACGCACCTATGTTTTTCTTCCACAGCCTTGCTTCTGCCATCCAGTCTCCCACCTCACAACTCATATAATCCGAATGGCAAAAAAGTGTGAATGAGCAAAAACCAATTTTGTTATTACTACCATTTCCTTCTGCTTACTCTCAAAACAGAAGCTGCATAAGGGAGAAATCAGTCACATATAAAATTATTAAAAGAATCTTTCATACAAAATCATTCCCAAAAGGGAAACTTCCTAAACATTAACTGAGGGCCCCATGACAGCTCTGGCCTGGCCTTGGGCCTTCATCTCCTGGGGGATCTTCTATTTTATCTCAAAGATATTTAAGGAGATCTATAGCAGAAACAATATTTACCGGTCAGAATGAAATGAGTGATTTCTGCATAGTGAAAAGGATGGCCCTCTACTAAAGATATTCCACTCCCAGAAAATAAGTTACAAAACTTCCTCTGATAGCAAACGGTATGTGCCTTCTGGTAGCTAAGAAATCGCTTCCTTGTTCCATGCCTCGTCTTCCTTATTTCAAGCCTCAGCTGCAGAATAGAATCATTCTATTTTCTCTCGTTGACCATATATTTTGCTGCAAAACCCCTCTTGCACTGCAGCTTATAACGCTCTTAAAATACACAGATTATCTCAAATATGTGTGATTCTATAGCCCCACTCCTGAGGCTAGAAAATTATACTCTCGGTTCCTAGCATTTTATATTTTATATTCATCTTACACTGGCATTATAATCAAAATAAACATTCAAAAGCTCTTATGAAAACATGGCTTTATTCTCTTTTTAAACGTCTGAACCACTTTATCCCTTTACACCTGGTTCGAAGAAAATTCTAAAAATTAGAAAATGCAAGTGATCATTTTGAAAGAAAAAACAAAGGGGCAATTAGAGTAATCGTTGTTGAAATAAGCAGCAGAATCCAAATGAAATTCCTCAGAGGATTTGGGCATCATGGTTAATAATTTTGAAGCGTACAACTTGAACTAAAACTGAAGGAGGGACCCTCAAGTGTCCAAAGATCCACACAAGAACACATTTTATAAGTACACACTCATGCCTTGTTGCCGGTTCAATCCTGTCTTCCAGTAAAGCCATTCTCCTTCACCGTGAAGCCAACGTGCACACAAACGTCTATGTCTCTTCATATGGTCTGTTTTGGTGTCCATCCCACTGAGCTCAACGAAACCTCAAGAACCACTGGGCACCTTGAGCCAATGTGCACTCAGGTGCAACTGAACATACCTAGACCATCCAACAACATCCAATACATTTATTTAATGCATCTTCCTGTATAAGGAAGCGAGTGACTGATAGCATTTATTAAAACCAGCCAAGCATAAGGGTCACTGGCATTCAACATCCAAACTTTCTAAAATATAGGGCAATTCCAGCCTGAAAACCTACTCTGCTTTTTTAACATTCCTGGGCTGAGACATCAATTTTTTTACAATTCATTTTCCATTTTCCCTCCTTGCCTTCTCTGGAATTTCCAGCACTCCCTTTGCATGGGAAGGTTGGTAGAGCATTTGTGTCTGGGATTTCTAGAAAACCAAAAGACAAAAGAAACTAGCAATATTAAAGGGCTCTCTCACTAAGCAGCTGGTGATTCTCTTTTTGTTTGGGTTGTTTTTGTCATTGTTTTTTAATCTGAAAAACATTACTGTCTCCTTAGAAATGGCTACCAGATCAAAATGGTCAAAAAGATATCAGAGCTCCTGGACTCAAAAGATCATCCATTCTCTGTGATGAAGTCTCCTCAACAGTGGCCTTTCACAACTAGAAAGCTCTTATATATTACTGCTACAAAGGTCAGAAATCATAGGCAGAAAGCAAGTTCATGGAGCCAAGTGCTAAGAAAATATTTCCAAATTCCAATTCTGTGCCTGTAAAAACAGAAAGGAAGCCATACATTAAAACATATACAGACCTGGAATCACCCCCAAAGATAGCATTTGGAGCCACCTTACTAACTCTGCTACCTCCCTCATTCTTTAATCAAAATGACCCCCTTCTTCCCAGTTTCTTATATCCAGGACTCACTGCTCCCCACTGCCTGAGCCCCACCCCCAGAGATTCTGATTTAATTGGTTTGGGGTAGATCCCAAACATTGGTATATTTGAGCTCTCCAAGTGATTCTATGCAGCCACATTTGAATCACTGTATCTTCTCTTAATTTGTCCACTGCCTTCTCCCCCAAAATAGAAAACAAACCAAAAAAAAAAAAAAAAAAAAAAGGACTAGATCTGAGACCTTATTAGCCCTCCGCTTATTTAAATCCCACAGATTACTCAATGATGCAACTAGCCGAATACTTCATTGCAAGGTCCAAGTGATTTGGATATTAAAACAAAGTTGAGGATGGGTGAACAGGACTTGGTTTTAGATGTTGCGCACAGAGGAAAGACTCGTAAAGTTGTGGCTTGCTTTTCTGACCTTAAAAATACACTGGTGACCTTGGGCAAATGTACAGTCACAGTGCCTTGTTCAGAAAATGTGAATCTGAATCCAGCACCATTCACCAGTAAGCTGTAAGGTGTAATTAGCTTGTGATTTCAGGTAATGAAGTAATGAAGCCTCTCCTAAAGCATCCATTGAACAAAGATTTGTAGAGTTCCCTAAATAAAATTAAAAACATAAAGTGATGGAAAACCACACTGCAGATGACTCTGGGAAGAAAGTGGAAGACAGGAGATAACCAGCCCTTGTCATAGAGAAGATTACTCATATAAACTGAGGCAAAATTCCTCTTTACTAAGCATTGTATGAAATCATCTCTTTAAATGAAGATGTCCTCTAACCAAAATCTTATTACCCTTATGAGCTCTGGAATGCTCCAGCAATGTAATGTTCCACTTTTATTTCTGGATGAAAAAAATAAGGCAGTGGAGTGTTCAGATTAAGCTCTTAGGCTGTGTTGTAAAGCAAATCCAGACTGGATCCTAGCTCTGTGTTCGGAACGGAGGGGCCTAGAGCAAAGGACTCACGTGTCCCCAGTGCCCTCATCGCAAAACCAAGATAACAATATCGCCTACCTCACAGAGGTGTGAGAATTAACCTCATAACACGTGAACACTCAATAATCTTCACTAGTACTGATACTTGTTGTTGTTGTAAATTATCTCCATTTTACAGATGAAGCAACTGAGGCACAGAGAGGATAAGTAGTTTGTCCATGGCCACATGACTTGGCAGTAGTAGAGCCAAGATGTCAGCCTAAACAATGTGGCTCCGGAGTCTACATTCTTAATCCCTCCCTAGCATTTTTAATATTCTATAATTTTTAGAAGCACATTAAATTTACACAGCTCATTACAACTTACAAAAGCTTACACATATGTCCTCTTATTTTTAGCATTACTAGTCTGGAGGAAGCCAAAGCAGAGGTAGTTATTGCTCTTATCTTATACTTGAGGACACTGAGCTCAGAGAGTTAGAACCCTGCCCAAGGACACCAGGCTGATGAGTAGCAAAACTGAGACTCAAACTATGTCCTGACTCCTTGGCCAGTATCAGCCATCAGAAAACAGGCCATGGTACCCAGAATATTCTGGAGTTTTGAGATGAACACACCTAAGAAAAAAATCAGAACCTATCTTCAAAGTAGATAGGGCTTAAAATGCTGCAGAGAGCATTTTCTTCTTAGTGAAGTTATTACTAATTGTCAAGTCTACATAATGAGACGTTATGATGTCATCCAGGCAAATCAGGCAAGAGCGATAGAAGGAAAAAAATGGTGGTGGTCCATACACCCTGGAAGCAGTGTACAAGTCCTGGCCAATGCCACAGATTCACTCGGAAGGTTTCCTAAGGTGCAGCTCATCGTATTAGGTATCAGAGTATTTTCTTTTCTTGAGAGTAAAACCTTGGTGACTGAGAGATTACCATCACTCAAGGGCAGGAAGAGAGATCTGATACACAGATCATGAGGCCCTTTGAAAGCCCTGGATGGATATCACTTTTTACCTTGACATTTCCCACCCCCTTCAGATTCATCTACCCAGTAATTTTAGGTCAAAGAAACAAAGATACAATGCTACTTCATGAGTCAAACAACATCTATGCTGCTGTTTTAATGTTGCAACATTATCAACAAGGATGCTTAGATCACTAGCATCTTATGCATTCAGGCACATGGGGAGTTTGCTCAGGATTTCAAACTGTGCCCAGCGGTAATGATGTTGGATGCACTGACTTCTCTGCCAAGCCTAGAGGCTGGAACATTAGCTCAGACACATACACACAGCACAGCACAATGTTTAGTAAAGAGAACTGGAAGAGAGGGGAGTGCTTTTTATTCTTACTTCTGTTTTACAAACAACAAAATCACATGCCGGCCTGAGAAACGAGCCACTGCTCTGAGCTCCTGTCAGTCTTTGGGTAGCACTATTTTCTACCAGATGAAAACTGAGCCTAAAAGCAAGATGCACCTTTTCAACCATGCAGACTTCAATTTGGGCCTCAGATCTTTGCTCTCAGACACAGCTACAAGTGGCAAGGAGTTGCAGGAAACCCTTGGAGAGCCTCCAAAAAGAACTTCTTCTTGGACTGTGATTGGAAAGTTTGCTCTAGCTGCACAAGGGATAAAATTACTCTAAACTGGTGAGGGTGGGAAGAGCATTTTGCCCAGGTGCAGACCCAAGACTATGGGGCACACACCTCAAGCACTCTGCACCTTACTCCATTCCGGCCATCAGCGTTTCCCTAACTACAGACAAATGTGATGGGTGGACCTTTCAAGAAACCTTTTATTGTTCATCTAATATACAAATGCCCGCCGTCCTAGGCATTTGAAGTCTCAGAAGATAAATTTAGAAATAGGTCTTTGAATGCATTACACACATGCAAACTTTTAACCCTCAAATTTGAAACATGTTTTTTTCTGAGCTTAGAGGGATATTGGTTAAAGAATTTTTTATCAGAATAGATGTGAAACGAGGTACACTGTCAGTCACATACCACTGTCCAGACCATTGTGACTCAACCAGAGTAGGGCTGTGACCCTTGGGCTTGCACGCAGCCCACTGTACTGAAACCATCTGTCCACATGTTCTGTCTCTCCCAATGGACTATAAGTTCCTCAAGTGCAGGAAACCGATTTTATTTCTCTTTGTATACTCAGTGCCCAATGCAGTGCTTGGCTCTGGCTGTTAAATAGGTGTTCAATAAATATTTGTTTAACTGGACTGAATTATGTGTTCAGAAACCTAATTTGTTCTCTGATGCTGCCACCTACCTAGTGTTTACAGATCAAACCCAAAACTCCCACTCCCTCCATCTACAAAGGAAGATACATGAAAACCTTTGTGCTGGCCCCTAGGCTGTGGAGCCAGCTAAAAGTTTACGTGGTATCTGTAAGTGCATTCTACAAAATGAAACCCATGACAATACTTTTACACCTTGTCTGCTTCTGCCCTAGGTTAGAGAGCCAGGGAGACTGAATATGCCAGCCATAAGCGTCAATGTGCCACACTTCAAACACTTAATAAACATTCTCCTAACATCACTCTCTGCTCACATGCCACCTCCTCAGAGAGGTCTTCTCCAACCACCCTTCTAAAATAAGTCCTGGCTGCTCTCTAGCAAATTACCCTACTTTAATTTCCTCAGTACCACAAGTCAACGTCTGGAAGTATATGACCCTACACATTTATTTCCCCCAGAATGGGAACTCTGTGTGGGCAGGGGGCTTGCCTGTGTGTGTGTGTGTGTGTGTGTGTGTGTGTGTGTGTGTGTGTGTGCTGCCACCTTCCCTTCACCTAGAATTACAGGCATTTGATACACAGTTGTTGAATTAATGGATAAGAGATAGTCACCAACAGCAAGTGTTTATAAAGGCCTGGTTTTGTTTTCAAGTATCTTGAATGGAAACCATATCAGCATTAACATGTAAGTAATTTAGTGAGGCAAGCAATGACCTCCACATCTGACAGGTATTAAGACAAATGAAGTATGGTACTATTTTCAAATAGAAGACCCCCAGTACTTGGAATGGCACCACAGCTTGTTGGGTATATGGCTTCACAATGTTAACAATATATGTGGAGAAGAGTCAGGCATAGGATTCAGTATTGCAGACTCATGAAACCACAATGTGGTCATTGATAAGCAGCAACAGTGATCTTTCTCTCAGTTAATAAACCATTGTCAGGGGTATGTCTGTCAAGTGCTGATGTTCAATATTTTCAGGAAAGTGAGTGTTTCTAGGATTTTGTTCATTGTGCCTTATATATACTAGGCATTCAATAACTAGTTATTGAGTTGATTTGATTGATCTCCTTTCAAATATGCTTTGAAAATGTTAACAAGAGTAATGCCCCATGGAACAACTTTTATGCATCCATGAAAAAAAAAATTTGGATTTGGAACAAATACTGTACTCTAAGGAATCAAAATTGCAAAGTAAATTAATTCTTAAAAAGATTTATATGACTAAATTTTGATTCCTTGAATGATGCCTTTTCAAATCCAATCTAAAATGTCTAGTGTGTTTTTAATCTAATATAATCCAATGAGCTTTAATAAGTAAAGTTGTTCCCACTGGAACCAAAACCCAGCTATTCCATTTTTGTAAACTTCTGTGTAAAGGAATGGGATGAACTAATTTTTTCTGAATTTTTTATATTTAATCAACAACATCATTGCCAAAGAAAACCACTTTTCAGAAGTCTCTCTAGCCTGGTTTATAACTTATAATCAAAAACTGGAATTTTGCATCTGATGGGCTTTAGTGTGTAACATTATACTGTCATATTTTTGATGCTATAGTTAAAAGTAAGAGATAGTTTCCATTGTAAAAGTTTTCCCATAGCATGCTTACCCAGAGAAAAACATTTTCCTATAAAAATGGTCTTTCCAATTCATAGGTTAGAAATTATTGTGGATAATTTTTTTAAGAACATGAATACATTTTTGATTGGCTTCCGATAACCTTCTGCATTTATCTAGTCCCATCAGTTGGTTTAAGCTGTATATACAGGATAGGACAGAGTGATAATAATGTACATGCCAAGAAATCGCAATTTAAAAACAAAAACAAAAACTTGAGATTTGAAACCCTGACAACTTACTTGTCCTTATCCAGTTAGGGGTGTATGAATTGATTTCAGCTATAGCCTGTTCTGAGCAGCAGGAGAAAATGGAAATGGGCATAAATATGAAGTCCAGAACAATCCAGGAAGCTTGAAATATCAGTGATATATCACAGTGGATCTCACAAAGATGTACCTTAGCTCTGGCTTTGACCTTTGGACCTCAGTGGGTAAAGATGCCTGGAAATCTGATCTGTCCTGACAGGGTGAGGCAACCCTCCATGACCTTCCCAAAGCCCCACTGTGTCCGCGGCTCAGAGGCCAGCACACTTCACCCTGAACCGTGAGCTTCCTTTAATTGTACACTTCACTTTCATTTTCCCTTAGAGTCCTGGTTTGGGGAACTTCTCTGCCCTGTTCTGAAAACGGGAAACTACTCAAATGTCATCCATAGGGGACTGGTTCAGTAAAATATGTCACATCCAAACAGTGGAGGACCTGCTGTCTTTAGAAGAATGGGCTAGATTGATACATAGTGATGGGGGAAGGGTCAAAGGTATATGATTAAGTTTTTAAATAGAAAAAAGCAAGTTGCTGTAAAAAGTTATAAATTTATATATATATATATATATATATATATATATATATATATATATATGTGCTAATAGACGCACCACGCTAAACGGTGTACGGTAGCCATCTGCAGGCAGTGTGTGACAAAAGAGGGTAGACTGCCAAGAACTTTCATTTCCTGTGTGATAATATTTTTTATCAGTTTTTAAATTAATTAGAACAAGTATAAATTTTGTAAGCAGAAAAAATATTTCTAAAATAATGAAAAAATATTGATAAAGACGTTCTAGAACAAACATACTAGGGTACAGCAAGTCTGGTTCACATGAGTGAACCATTATAATACCTATGGCTGGAATTTAGAAGTCCGTGAACCACTGAAATTGTATGAAAACTTGTATGCATATTTGTATTTTCCAGAGAGAGACTTCATACCTTTTATCAGATTCTTGCAGGTGTCTGAGACCCAGAACAAGGTTAAAAACCATGATGCTTCCAGAAACAAAGATAGTTGCTCAATCCCTCCATTTTTGTTATCATCTTATCATGAAACATTTTATTACTAAATTTCATAGCTCCTGCCAAAGGTAAAGTCTATAATCAGCACCAAAGTATAAAATCGTGGCTCTTCCTACTGTATAGCACAGGGAACTCCACTCGATCTGCGGAGACCTAAATGGGAAGGAAATCTAAAAAAGAGGGGATATATGTATACATATAATTGATTCACTTTGCTGTACAGCAGAAACTAACACAACATTGTAAAGCAACTCTACTCCAATAAAATAAATAAATATGTAAAATAAGATTTAAAAATCGTGGTTCTTAGTCTCTTCCCTCATTTAAAGGGCCTCCCAGTGCCTTAAACGCAGTTCTAAGAGCAGGACAAAAAGTCACACCCCACTGGTTAAATGTAATAATGCCATTTTCAGCCATATGCGCAGACCTAGAGATTGTCATACTGAGTGAGTACATCAGACAGAGAAAGAGAAATATCGTATGATATGGCTTATGGGTGGAATCTTTACAAAAAATGATACAAATGAACATATTTACGGAATAGAAACAGACTCACAGACTTAGAGAACGAACATATGGTTTCTGGGAGGAAGAGTGGTGGAGAGGGATGGTTAGGGAGTTTGGGATTGACATGTACAAGCTGCTATATTTAAAATGGATAACCAACAGGGAACTACTGTAGAGCACAGGGAACTCTGCTCAATATTCTGTAATACCCTAACTGGGAAAAGAATTTGAAAAAGAATAAATACATGTATACGTATAACTGAATCACTTTGTTGTACACCAGAAAGTAACACAACATTGTTAATCACCTATACTCCAATATAAAATAAAAAGTCACACCAGGCTGGTCTTGGGAGAAGAAAACTTCTAACAGGAACTGAAACCCTGCAATCATTCAGAGCTTGAGGACAGTTATCCAAGGCACAAATAGCCCTGTTTTCTCCACAGAGATGAGAGATTTGTAAAATGGTGGGTGGGGGAAAGGGGTGTAGGGATTCAAGGGGAGGAAGACATGGTTGCCTTTGAATTAAGGGGGCCCCATTGTGTGGGTGGGATTAATTTGATCAGTTAAATAAGATTTAATGCAACATCATTTTGTCAGCCTTAAATTGAAAGAGGCTTTCATTATAAATGAACATTAAAATATGCAGCAAAATTATTGTTGCTATGATCTATATTAGTACTGGCTGAATTAGAGTTAGGCAATTTATCTAAAAACTGGGCTTCTGATGACCTTTGTGAAGCTGACTACCCCCAAGTCCCTAGGAATTACATGAGTCCACAAACTGTTTCACCATCTCTACCTTGATTCCACTGACAGTCTCCAGAATCAGGTACAGTACAGAGTTTGATAAACCTTAAGATCAAATGTGGATCAATAACAATTTGTAATTTAAGTGAGGAGCCATGGGTTATACCTGCACTGGCAAAATGAGGAGCATTTATTGGTGAAAATTAGGAATAATACTCTACTTTCCAAATGTGCTTTCCAGGTGGTTTATCACTGTCAGAATAAGCCAACTGTGGATTTAGTATGCAATTAAAGTGTCAAATATCCCAGAGTTCTAGTGCTGACATTACCTGACTACGAAGGTTTTACAGGCAAAGAAATTGAAGGGCTTCACGTAATCCACCAAAGGCCATCGCTAACCACCATCACCTAACTGTACTGATATCTGCCATATACAAAACATAGAAACAGGTACTGTACAAAACAGAAATGGACTCTCCAGGAGTTTTACAGTTTAGCTAGAAAAAGAAGATATATTTAGTGAAGACAAGGAATTTATAACAAAATGCCCAAATGACGATAGGTAAAAATAATTCCATACTATTGGAATGAAAAGACATAGAGAAAGCATGTATCCAGGAGGGATGAGGATGAACCTCATGAAGAAGGAAGGGTTTAAACTAAATCTTAAAGGAGTTAGATATTGATGGTCAAAGTACAGTATGGGTAGGTCTACAGAATATGGCAACATCGTGGCCAAAGGTTGGAAGATGGAAACACAAGACTAGGCTGACAAGAGAGTGAGAGAAGCAAAATGATTAACCGAGTCAGGTTGAATGGACTAATTTGGATAAGGAGACAAATAAGCCTGAAAATTTTATAAAATAATAATCAACATGTTCTTAGTATATTTAAGGCACTTTAAATGCATTAGTTCATCAAATCCTCACATGAAGTAAATATCTTTAGTCTATAATTAAGGAAACTATGGCACAGAAAAATTAACTGGCTCACCTTTATTTCACCCAGTTAGTAAATGGTGGGGTCAGGATTCAAACCCAGGCCAATCTAACTCAGAACCTGGGCTCAGAATCACCAACTGACTCAAGAGTGGGAGGTCCTCAAAGGCCAGGCTAAAAAATCCGGGCTTCAGTATCAGGTGTAAAACTTGGGAGCTGGGTATCTCATAACCCTCATATAATGCTTACAAGCATGGTTCTTCACTACTCTACAAGCATTGCTTTATCTGATGATTTTTCCAACAATGTTAACTGAAAGTAACAAGTATTTATTGACCAGTCCCTTGACTATAGTGCTGATTTAGATATTATAGAGTTCTTCTTCCAGACTTTATTGGGAGAATCTGTTTTATCAGTATTCCATCACCATACTTTGCACTTTTAGTCCCCAGGACTTAATTTTACCTGTTCTTCACCCACCACTTCTACTAGAAATACAAATCATGACAATAAACAGAATAATGTATGTTTATTTTCAAATGTTCCCTGACATGTATAATCTTCCTGCAAGGAGAGCCACTCTTGTCCAATAATACATCCGTCCCTTAAAAACTGATTTCTCCATCTTAGGTTCATGTCTTAAAAGTCAGTTGGGTTCTTCAGTTACAGATGTACAGGACGTGACATCTGGACCCTCCTAGGGGGCAGGGGTGAACTCTTCCTCTGTTATACCCACAGTAGCCAAATGACTTCTTCTCCCACTGAGGAAAATCACAGAAAACTGTCTCCTAATGATTTACTGCCCAACCCCTAGCCCACAAATCAAAGAATTGGGATGAGTGAGAAATAAGGAAGAATGGCAGCCAGTGGCTATGAGATGGGGAGTGAGTGTTTCAGTTTATTTTCTTAAGCCAATTAATGATGAAGCAGCGTGGAGGGAAAGAAAGACACAACATGGCTGAGAAAGACTTTTTTTCCAGATAAATGGCCAGATATCAGATTCTGTAATAAGTACTTCCACCTATCAAAACACACACACACAGTAACTTTGGGGAGGAGGAGGAAGATATAGATCTTAAAAATACAAGGTAATATCCAGGAAGCCTTGTGGATATCGTAAAATGTTGGAACTTTGAAGGACCTTTGGAAATCATCTAATCCAGACATTGCAAAAACCAGGGTCCATGAACTATACATGACAGACAGAGGTGTTTGGTTGGGCCTGCAGAATGTTGTTTGTTGTCGTTTAAATTGAGTCAACATTTTAAAGTACAGAAAAATTCACAGAATAATCCAGATATGTGGCTTCTCTTAAAAATGGAAGACCTACAGGTATTTCGTTTTTTTACAATTTGAAGGTTGGTGGTAACCGTGCCTCAAGCAAGTCTATCAGTGCTGTTTTTCCAACAGCATTTGCTTACTTCATGTCTCTGTGTTGCATTTTAGTAGTTCTCATTGTATTTCCAACTTTTCATATTATTATATTTGTTATGGTGATCTGTGATCAGTGATCTTTGATGTTGCTATTGTAATTGTTTTGGGGTGCCACAAACTGCACCCATGTAACACAGGGAACTTAATAACTGTGTGTGTTCTGGTTCACCAAAAAAAAAAAAAAAAAAAAAAAATGGAAGACCTAGCAGTACTGGGCGCCCTTTCCCGAATGGCAGAAGCAAGCTGGGGCAGCTTAAGAAAAGTCTTGAAGGCCCAGCTTTTGCCACAGCCCTACCACTGCCTCTTGTTCTGGAGTACAAAGGCTGGGCATCAAAATTTTCAATAAAAATAAGAGAGCGAGCGCTGAGTGCTCATACCACCTTGCCTCACTCATTTGTTGTACCTGCCAACTCCCGTAGGCCTTTGAGTTTACAAGCTCTGCTCTAGTCCAGTCCCCTCATTTAGAGAAGAGCAACTCAGCTAGGGTAGTAAAGTGACTTACAAAACTCAGTGCCTTAAAAGTAAAATTTTCATACACGAGGGGTCATGACAAACGGAGGATACGCACAACTGAATTTAGGCTGTGTACATGCACCTGGGGAGCAAAGCTGACATCTCAGTCACTTTATTCACACAGTGCCCCTTCCCTCCCCCAAAAAAGGGCAAAGGAAGATTCTCAAGTTTTCAGAATAAATGTACTGCCTAGTGTGGCTTGGTGTAGACAGTTTTGATGTGCCCAAATTTTAGATATGACTCCCATTTATCCTGAGGGTGTGATTTATGAGGGGACATACAAACTGCTTACTACATACATGCAAATACTTCTAAAAATGAGACTGCATAAAAACAGAACGGGGAGGAGGGGAGGATGTCTAAAAAATCCTCTTCAGAAAATGTAACTGATCTATCAGAAGGGAAGTGACTGAGATGTATTGAATGATAGCTTGTGACTGAGGTATGATGGGTACATTTACTCCGTTTAACCCTTACAGCAGCCCAAGAAAGTAGTACTATTACTCTTACTTTACAAGTAAAGATCCTGGAGCTCAGAGTCATTCAATAGCTTGAAGATGACCTGGCTATTCAGTCAGGGACCACACCCAGATGCAATCTCTGATGGGCACACTGGTCATGTTCATGACCAGGAAACGTGGCTCCTTCCTGCTCACCAATATTTGTTTCCTAAGCCTGCCCGTCACCAAAGCCCACCAAGGGCTATGTACAAAGACTTTCATAAATGTCACACTTTGAACAACCTTAACGCACAAAATTAATTCCTTTACGCAGGTTCTTGAACAAGGTTAAGAAAGCTTTGGTCCTTCCTATTATATAGCCAGCGAGCCCTAGGCAGGTGTTACTGCAAGAATTAATAAAAGTCGCTTCTCTAAACAAAATTTCTCCTTTAGAATTGTTTCGAAAGTTAGTAGTCAAGGATTTAGCTGAATACACAAGCCAAAAGCAGCACGTTTGCGGATGGATAAGAATAATAACTAAAATCAAAGTAAGAAGTAATTCAAGAGTGAGCTTTTGAAGAGTCAGGAATTTGATTAAAATTCACTTGCTTTTTTTCTATAATGAAACAGTTCTTTAACCACAAAACAGCTTTTATAATAATGCAGAAGAGTACGGTTCCAAGTAAAACACTCCCCCCATTTTAATCATGGCTATTATTTTTGAAAATGGAAATGGCTGAGGTCACTGTAATCTATTTTAGGGTTTGCATGGGTTGGTGGTATTTTTTTCTTGGCTTTGAGCTCTCCATGTTACCAGCTAAATGTTATAGGTTTTGCTATGTGCCCTTTCAAATCCCATTCTTTTTAATAATGTTGTCCTTTATCCACATAAATTAGAGTGAATTCTACTTCCTTTCCCAGCAACTCCAGATGGGGTCCACACTTTAAAGAGGACCAGAACTTGCGTTTTCTTTTTAATTAAGTGTGTACTTCTTAGATCAAGTATGTTCCTATCTGCATAAAAATGCTGTGGATGTTCAAATGCTGAGAGATTAGTAAAAACGTAGGATTCGTGTGGTCCATTTCAAAACCATACTGAAATACTAGGATAACACATGTGTATCTACCCCTTCCAACTTACAAAGGCAGACAAAGATAGATGAATAAAAATGCCCAGAAACAAAACTCCATCTGGGCAGAGTTCCACACCTACCAATGCTTATGGAGTGCAGAAGCCTACAGATAGCCATTTAGGACACATCAGTGAAGCTCTCTGTCCTGTAGGACCCAGCAGGCAAAATTATCAAATATCTAAAGACGGTACAGTTACACAGTCAAGCCTCCCTTTGGATGTGATTAATATTGCACTGACTTTCTGAACTTAGCTTGGTTTTTTAATATAATTCACTACCACATCACACAGAACAGCCCAAGATCCCTCTAAATAGCACCTACTCAGCCACACGTGAGAGAATGTCTTTGCAAAACACACGTGTTGTTCAGGTCTGCCTATTAAAATGCCTTACGCTCTGTTTGTTTGTTTATTTTTTTAAAAATCAACTTGCAAGGCCAATGTAATAAGATGCTGTAGCTTTTATGGAAGAGGTGAAATAATTTTAAACACAGACACACAATGAGTTTATTTATTTAGAAACTTGTTAAATAGAGTCTGGGAATTCAAATATTCAATGTTGACATTGTACAGAACTGGCCAGGAGCCAGAACCCAGTCTCCAGAGGGACCCATTGGACAAGGAATTCAGGCCTTTCTCTCCTCCCACTTGAGCTAAATAGGTAGAGGCCATTAGTTATACCCACAGCAATATCTGAACCGCACTCAAATAAGCTGTCCTAGCCAGGGCACTTCAAAGGAGGGTAAGTGTGTTTAGCTTTTTAGTGCTGAACTGGAGCAATATGTCACACTTTTGAAAGAGTTTTGTAAACAGTTTCTTCCTTATGTAGAAACGTCTCTGAAGTTTCTTGTATGGCATGTAAGCAAAGGTAATTAACAAGGATTACACTTTTTTCATTTACTGGGGGAAAAAAATATAATACCCATCTGTGTGCAAACTGGGGATCTGGAAGAAGAAACATGCTGTTTCTCTCTTCCTTTCTCCACTCTCTTGTTTTGTTCCATTTGTTTGTCTCCTTTTTATCCTCTTCCTCACACTTTTTCTCACTACCCAGCCAATTTCCTTGAGAACTCCCTGGTTAACCCGGAAGGCCAGAAGAGCGGGAAGGGGAAAATCTAATTTTAGAAAGAGGACCTTGGCAAATGGAGTGGGAAGGGAACTAATGATTCATACTGGGCCACCCAGCCGAAAAGAAAAGCAGACACCACAGATCTTTGTAGAAAGTGCCTAGAGCCTCGCTTCCAGCCCAGGAAGGGTTAACCACCTCTCCAGAAAAATGTGCCTGGCGTCCTTAGAGTGCGGCTGTCTCCTCCCGCCCCATCTCCCCCCTAGCCCCTCTCTTCCCTGCCCGGTAGGCTAGGAAGGGGCCTGCCCTGCCAGGAAGAGTGAATGAGTGTGTGCCCCCCCTCCGCACTTGATGTTCCTGAACCCCTGAGCTGTGAGTGTGTGTGAGGGCGCGTGTGTTCATGCGCTGTACACGGTCGATGCAAACCCGGCTCCGAGGGAAGCAGCGCGCCAGGCACGCAGCACCTCTGAGGATGAAGAAGCAAGAAGCCTTCTGGCCTGAGCTTGGGAGCCAGGAGCCGAGCAGCTGCAGGAGGGAGGTGTGGGGAGGCCTGGGTGAGCACTGCCTCCCTCCTCTCTAGGGCCTCCCCAGCTCCACCCCCAGGCCCCATCACGGTGGGTTCTGACGGGAGGGGTGGGAGGGTGTACCCAGCTCTTGGGAATAGGGCTCTGCCAGGCCCTGAGTACCTTGGGAACAGGGTAAGAGCCATTGGCCAGAAGATGACAAGTCCAGTTTCCCCACTTCAGGGCCCGCTTCCAGCAGAGGCAAAACGAAGGAGGTGTGGGGAGAGAGGAGCCTGGGCCAGGCGTGCCGAGGGCAGCAAGTCGGTGCTCTCTTGCCCTCCTTTGCCCTACTTGCCCGGGATGACGGAGCCAGGAGTCCCCAGCTGTGGCCTTCCTACCCCAGGCAACGTCTTCAGCCTCGGATAACCTGGCCCCAACTCGGAGAAATGAAATAAGATAAACGCCCAAACGACAAGATGTTTAAAGAAAAACTGCTTAGAATTATTACCATCAACTTTTAAAAAAGAAGAAGAAAGTAAAAATGTCGTGGAATGACGCGTTAATTTCTATTCGATTAGTGTCCTACGTGTTGAATGTCTGCGGAGCAGGCCGCGCCCCGGGCAGTAAGGAGAGGACTCCGCTCAGAAAGCCTGCGAGCTGGGCTCCCCCCGCAAAAGACACAATCACGCACACTTATACACACACCGCCACGCGCATCGTCACCCAGACCTGCGACTCCTCAGCCCCTACAAATAAAAACCTGAAAAAGGAGCCTTTTATTCCAGCCTTCCTGCCCCTGTAGCTAATGAACTGTCCCCTTCCACAGTGTTGAAGATGAGTGTGAGGGGGAAATGAAAAGCGTTGTTAACCTTCCACTAAACACAGATTTTTTTTTTTTTTTTTTTTTTTTTTTGGCGAAACACATCAAAATGCTGCAGGAAGACTGCGCTCCAAGTGCCAAATTCAATAAAGAAGTCCTAAGCCAGGGTAATGGTCAAGTAATGGCAAATAAACCGCCTTCCTAAAAGGGGCCTCTGCCTCCGTAGGGCAAGCGTTTTTTTCCCTCCTCAAAAGCAGTCTGAGGTAAACAAATAAAATACGTGTTTTAAACAAAGCTCTGTGTTTTAATCTGAGTTTTTTTAAGGATGAAGGAAAACGCAAGCAGTTTGGCATAGGGGCAGTGGAGGCTGGAACCTGGGCTTGCCGTTCCTTTACTATCTTAGGTATTGGGCTGCTAAGGTGAGGAATTTAAGCGCGAGAGGAAGGGTCGTCATCTACCTTACCTACTTCAGAGTCTCTTTTTAAACGGAGATCAAGTGTACAAGTAACAAGTACCCCGCCCCTCCCGCTTTGCCGGGGTCTTGCTAATCGCATCGCCTTCTGGGTCTTTACGAGACTTCTGCGGGGCCCGGTAGCTAAGGCGGAGGGGGGTTATTCGTTGCAACTCGTTCATTGCTGTGATTGAAACCCTGCCGGGTGTCACTTTAGGGAAGTGGGGTTCCTTCGGTGTTTCGGGCCCTAGACATGCTGGGCAGACCCAGCTTCACTTCTTTCCCATCACCAGAAGAAAACAGTTGCAACTGGCATTTCTGGCACGGCCCAGGTGCTGTCCTAGCCGCCCAAGAAAACGGCTGGGAAGACTCACGGCGCTGCCAGAGCCTGCTTGGCTTTAGTTTTCTTTTCTTAAAGGTGGGAATAAAGGCCAAGGGCTTTAGACAGCACAAATGTCAATCTTCTTGCTTTTCCCTTCTTTATTTTTTTAATGAAATGGTTTATTCCTCCCAAATGATTTGCAACCAATTTATCGGTTTTAACTATTGTGTAAAAAAAAAAAAAAAAAAAAAAAAAGCCCTGTAAGTTGGGAAGTAGGTTGTGCATTCAGTCTGAGTTTAACTTCAGCGGGTACTTTCAGGGTCTGTGGTCCCTAGTTTGGGTCCATGGAATGCTGTACCGTAGCCAAGACCGCGACAGGACTTGGCCACCAAAGAAATTTACAAAACACAAAAAGAATAACAATCTATCAAGAAAACAACTGTTTCTAAGTGATTTGATTCCATTGCAATGTTTACTTTTGCAACAAGAAAGGTGGTTTTGTTTTTTAAAGTATGCTGGTCACACTGCCTCTTCCTAAGCCAGAGAAAGAAAGAAACGGGTGCAGACACAGCCACGAAGTTTTCGTTAGATTCACAGCAGGGGTAACCGACTGTCTCCGCCATGCGCTAGGAAACTCACGCACTACGCTGGGGAAGGAAATAGCGCTTTAAAATACAAAAAATCCTTAGTTTTAATATGATTTCCTTTATTACCCAGATTGCAACTGAAGAATTTTGCATAAGGCAGCGCTCTTGTCTGAGAAAGGCAGCCGCGGTGGCAACAGCTGGAGCAGCGAGCGAGAACCTGAGGCTTAGCAAGAAAAGTTTTCAAGAGTTCGCATCTAGTTATCAGAAAGCCGCAGCAGCATCCTTAGAAACACTAGAGACAAAATAAACGGGTCTCCCACTGGATGAATGACAAGTATCATCAGATCGGAAACCAGGCTCGGTTTCTGGATGTTGAGTGGCCTGTGCGTGCGGGAATGTTTTAATACGGCAGTGTACAACTTGGTAATTAAAATAGTTGAAAAAGTTGCCCAAGAAATTCGAAGGGTTTTGTGTTCTGCTTTCACTTCGGCGGATACCAGGCAATGAGGCGCGCGAAGCGTTCGGCTTTCATTTCACAACTTAGGCAGAGTTGAAATCGGCTCTCCCACCCCCGCCTCGTCCCCCCAACCACACACACATACACACACACACACACACACACACACACACACACACACGCCTAACCTTCAGTCGGAATTGAAGCCCCCAGGCCTCCGAGCATATGTACATTTATTCCTCCTCAGATGAAAATAAAGACATCGACCCCATTAAACGCAAACAGGAAAAACAGGAGTTCCACTGGCGCGCTTTGACACTATCGAAGCCAAGTGAAATGAACAATATCCGAAAGAGAAATAGATGGACTGATGACCCAAAGAGCCCTATACATAGGTTGATCCCTGAGACCAGAGCGAAAGGAAACGTATTTGGGCATGAGGGAGTGCTTGGGTGAAGCCTGGAAGAAGCCTGGAAAGACGCCTATGATGACAGCATCTCGCCGGGCTAGACCGCGGCCGCTTACCGCCAAAGAAACCGAGCCCGCCGAGGTGCCTCTGCCTGCCGCGCGGCTGTGGCGGGGACACCAAAGGCGGGAAGGCGCGGGGCGTACTTGGCTTTAATACGCAGGGGTGGGAGAGACTGGGGATTTCACTTGAGGGAAGCGTCCCACCCCACCATCCCATCTCTACTTTCTCTGGTCCACAAGCAAAACAATTAGAGTTCTGTTTTCAGCGAGGGGAAGAGCGAACGGCGGCCTGTGCTTTTCCGAGGCTGCTCCAGCCCCGCGTGCTGACACCTTGAGGAGGAGCGCTTTGGACTGCTCCAGATTGCTCCAGTTCTCGGCACCGCTGGGTACCCTTAGACTCGAGGTAGAAGCATTTGGACAAACCCAGTCCCGTCGCCTACAGTCCCGGCTGAGGCTCTAGCTTTCTCGGACAGTGTCGGCTCGGCGGGCAAGGCCGGGCAAAGTCACCCAACACTTCTGCGAGAAGGGTGGGGGAAGGGCGTACCGTCGCCCCCGCCCCGAACTCAATCGCCCTTGTCCCGCGTGACGAAGGCCGCTCCACGCCGGGCAGGCAGGGGGCGCCGGGGAGGGTTAGTGACCCGAGACCTCGGCTACGTCCAGAAGTAGCGCGGGAGGCTCCGCCGTACCCTCTCCGCGGCCCAGTGTCCCTGCAGCCCGCCCCCTGGGGGTCACTCGGCGCCCAGCCAGCCTGGAGCTCGCGGGCCGGAGCGCGCCCTTTCGGCCTCCTTCTCCTCGGCGGCTGTCGCCGCTGGCTGTGCGCCCTCCACTCCCGGCTCTCCAGGCGCTCGCGGGGCCTCTTCTCTCCCCACCTGCCCGCAGCTCTGCTGAGCCGGTAGCTCGGCTCTGCCCGTGCCCTCCCCACCCCCCAGACTACAGCCTCCACCCTCGTCTCCCCCACTCCCCACCCCAATCCTCCCGCCTCGCCGCGCACGCCTGAGTGCACGGCCGAGCGCACAGCGCCCACTACCGCAACCGCCGCTCGGCGCAGCCCGCCAGCCCGCGCAACTTCCAGCGGCCGCCTCGCAACTTTTCCCAACTCCACCACTGCTGCCCGCCGCCGCCGCCGCCGCCGCCACTGAGGCTCCCTGCGAGCCTGCCACCCACCCCAAACCCCAGAAACAAACCCAGACGCGAAAAGCCTCCTCTCCCCAGCCCGCCCCCCACCCCATTCCCTGCTCCCCCTCCCACACCCGGGACCAGCTGGTTGGCCAGAGGCAACTCTCCTCCGCCTGGGGGGAAGGAGAGGGGAGGGGGAGACTCTCGCGTCTCCTCTCCCCCACCCCCCACCCCACCCCACCCCACCCCACCCCTTCCCGCTCGCTCTCGCGCTCTCTCCTCCCTCCCACCCAGGTCTTTGCTGCCCCCACCCCGCCCCCACCCCGGGGTTGCCACAGCTGGTCCGTGCACGGGGTTTGAGGGCTGCCCCGGCTCCTCTGGCGCCCAAACAAGGAGCGAGAGCTCGGGCGGCCGGCGCGGAGGCTGGGACCGGCAGGTTGCTGGGTCTGCTCTGCGCCTGCCCTCCACCCGGGGCCCCGGCGCGAGAGGCAGCCCCGCGCTCCCTCCCGGAGCGCTGTAGACAGATATGCAAGATGGCAGAGGAGGGGGAAAGCCAATAGAAAAGGGATATTGCACCTACTTGTGGCCAGTTTCCTTGCCCTGCCTTTGGATCTCATGCTGTGCCCAGTCCTGCAGCCGCTGGTGTGTGGTTGGGTTTTTTTTTTCTTGGATCTTTTCCTTCTTTTGCTCTCCCTCTCGCTCCCTCCCTCTGCTCTCTCTCTCTCTCTCTCACACACACACACACACACACACTTACACACACTCACTCTCTGTCTTTCCCTCTTTCACTCTCTCTCCCTCCCTCTCTCCCTTTCTCTCAATCCACACTCGCTATCTCTCCAGCATTGTCAGTTTGGACACCTTCGCACATGCGCGCTAGACGCCCCTCCAACATCTCAGCGCCGCCAAAAAAAGTTTGGAGCGATTTATCACTTTGATTTGGAGATCTTGTCAGATGGCAATCGCCGAGGAGGCGGAGAAAGGGAGCCACGGGGAGGGCGGCGGGGGGCGGGGAGCGAGCGCAGGGAGTCGGAGGGGAGCAGACACCTCGCCCAAAAAAAAAAAAAAAAAAAGGAATGAAAAGACTAAGGCAAATGATTGATTTCTTGTTGGAATCACCAGTAAGCTTGTATTATTAGTATTATTGTTTTTCCCAACATAAATTGCAGGAAATTTTCTATACCGTCCTTGGGGAAAAGCAAGAAGTGGGGGGAGGGGAGAGGACGTGTAAAATCTTTCCCACACTAAAGAACTAGAAGGACCGGACTCTCGGCGAGCGATCCAGGAGAAAGTGAGAATCATCCTGAACTTCGGGAAATCTGCTGCCGCTGTTACTGCTACTGAAGCTATTGCGGCTTCTGCTTTCAGAGTTGAAAGCAGAATAAATAACTGTTTCTTCCTTGACTTTAGGTGTAATGCCAATGTTTTCTGCCATCCTTGTAACATATCAGTTGGTCTATTCTCACCAAGTAGTGATGATCACCCTTGATTCCCAGGTCCGGGAAAGCTTGGGCATTTGACATCCAAGACCTTCTGCCTTCCCTGAGGTCGGCTGTCACCTTCCGGCCTCCCCCACCGCTGCCCCCGTCGCCTCCTGCTGCAGCTCAGCCTGCCTGCAATTTCACTCACTCGCTTAAACCCACGACCTCCTGGGTCACAAGAAGGAGGAGGTGGGGGAGAAGTCCCCCCACACCTCTTAAAAAATACATTGTTGAAATTTGCTTTAATTACAGGATTTACCAAAGAAGTGGGCACGCAGAAATGGGGACCTCTTAAAGGAGCTAGCTGTGTTCAAGGTATGAATCAATCCCAAATATGTATGGATTTCCTCTTGGTACAACCTCCTTGCATTAAACAATTTTGTTCAGTGCCTTCCATGAGCTATTTATGTCCCCATTAATATCTGTTGCAAATCCTGTCAGACACCATAAAAGAAAATTACAATCTTTCTGTCTCTGTGCTGCAACGATACATCCTTGATGTTCAAGTTAAAGGAAAGAGAAAAGAATGTCAGGTCCTGGGCGAGAGTTTGGCAAAGGCAGAGTAGGGGAAGGAAGACAACTGAGAAGGCTCAGTTATACCTGTTGTCATTTATTGTCAAAACTAAGACTGGGGATGTGAATGAACAAATAGCAAGGGTCAACCCCAAAGGGTATTATCCATCAATGGCTTGCAGGAAATTAAAATTCGAAAGATTCACCCTGCCAAGGATACCCATCACTTCTCTTTCTCCAGAGCTGTGTAATTCCAGGGGCATTTATGTAAGATACAGGTCCCTGGAGAATCAAGCTACAGGTCCCAAGGGAGACAGATGTGTAATGTTGAAATGTGAGGAAGGGAAGTGGGGAGGCGGAGGAGGGTAAAGGAAGGAATTACACAGAGTAGGAGTAAAACAGCTTCCAAAAGAGAAGGCTCTGGTGCCCAAACACATGGGCACAAGAGAACTCTATCATCCCCTCTGGACTAAAGAGGCAAGTTGGGGGTTCGGGGTGTTTCCAGTCCTTCTACAATTTCTATTGCCCTGTACATACAGGTGTGCTTATACATTTGGCTGGTGCAAAAGCACCAGGCACTTCAGCACTCTGAATGTAGATGCCCAGGGTCTGTGATTGTGAGTTCACTGGCTTCCCTCAGTTTAGATGAAGGAGTGCCTTCCCTGCGACCAGTAAAAGTCCTCGATGGAAAAAGAGAAATGGGGGTTGAGAGCTTTCACCAAAGGGAGTAAAATCTCTAGGGAGAGAAATGCACTAGACTGGCCGTCAAGAAGTTCATAGAAACTGCTTCTGATCAGTTTAAGGGACTTTCTGGGGGCCCTCACCTAGGCCAGAGGACAGAAGGGCAGCCCGGAGGATCAAGCCCCTCCCAGCTATCAGAACCTAAAGGTCCTTGGCCTTCAGGAGGGGAGGTGGAGTCCACTAAGGACCAAAGAGCGCCCTGGACAGGAGGAGGCTCTGCCTGGGACGTTTCATTTCACCTTCTCACTCCGGGAGGATGGGGGGGGCTGAAAAAAAAAAAAGCAGTTATCACCTTCCCCTCCACTTTTCTACTTGATTCCTTTCATCTCATCCCCAGGGGGTCTATATCCGGGTCCCACTGCAGAGAGGAGGTTAAGAGGAGGGACGGGGAATTTCCTAGGAAATGAAGGTACCATGGAATCAAACCCAAGATTAAATACAAGACCCACACGTGAAGCTGCGGTGGTTGTTTCGGCTGAGAAATTATAAACCACGTGGCGGGCCAGGGGGTGGGATGGGGGCTGTGAGGAGAACTGGGTGGGATATGGAAAACTGAAGAAAATCAAAGCTGATGCCCCCAACTTCAAAGATCTCCGTCGTTGAAGCTTTTCTAGAGGGTATGGGGTGGGGTGAGTGAGACGCGGCTGGAGCACCCTCCCCTTCTGGTTTTTAAAATCCCTGGGGTCGCGGTCGCTTCAGCGAAAGGGTCTTTTGCCAGGTCTTTACAAGAGTTTCCGGACACGAGCGAATCCAACATATTCTAACCGAAATACTAAACACAAACTCCTCTGTGCCCTCGGGCGAAAGCATTGTGAACAGATAAGGCATCATTCTTGTTGTTGTTGAACAAAAGTATTCACGAAATCGTCACTTTTATTTTCAAACCTGAAAGCTGGGTTTCTTTTCTTTTTCTTTCTTTTTTCTTTTTCTTCCTTCCTTCCTTTCTTTCTTTCTTTCTTTCTTTCTTTCTTTCTTTCCTTCCTTTCTTTCTTTCTTTCCTTCCTTTCTTTCTTTCTTTCTTTTTTATCATGTGCTTTCTGCCCTAAGCGAGTGTTAATAAAAGAACGAATGTGCTAGTTCAAGTGTGTTTAACCTGATGGAGCAAACGCCCGGCAGCAGCGGACTGCGCTCACCGCCTGCAGCGCGGGAACCCCTGCGCGCCAAGCCCGGTGGGTTCCCACTCCCAAGTGCCTGGACCCCGTCAGTTCCACCTGTCCCAAGTCTCAGCCGTGAGACCCAAGCAGGTGACTTTCTGTTCAGCGGCCCCTGGGGTTCCCGACACCCTTTGACGTCCCGTCTAAGCTGTCGCTGGCGCAAGAGAAAAGAGGCCTCCAACAAGTTGGCGGAGCTGCCCTCGCTGCCCGCCCCCGCACCGTCCGCCTTTCCCTCTCCTGGTGCAATTCGTTTCCTTAAGGGGCAGTAACATGGGTCCCACGTTTTCTTGCGTTTCCTCCCACGGAAGCGGGCATCCTGGAAGCAATGCGTCCTTGGAAAGTCGATGAGTTTACGGGCTGTTTGGATTTACTTGTTTTACTACTGTCATTTTTTTTCTTTCGGATGTTTTTTCTTTTTTTAAAAGCAGAAGCGGAGAACTCGAGATGGGAGTTGGAAGAAAGATGGGTCGTTGAAGAAGAGAACAGGACAAGTATACCTTTTTTTCCAACTATATTTCTCTAATTAATGCTAGAAACAGCAAAGAACCGATTTTCAATACATTACATGCAACAGGAAATTTTCCTTTCCTCGCACTATGATTGAACCAGCCCCACAGTATCTTTGGAAGAAAGTTTGAATTCTTTAAGGAGGTATTTCTTGGCCTATTGTCTTTGTGCAGTGAACTTTACATCTTGCTATTCAATCACAACCTATATTCTCTTGGCTACCAGCAAGATTAATTTAATCATTGTAATGCAATTATTAATACTGTTTACCCAACGCGGGGTTTCAGTTTGGCTGTTAAGAAATTAAACTCTCGCTGGGTGACCAGAGCTAGGCAGGGGTTTCTTCATGTTGAAATGAAACAGTCCTCTTTATTTAGTCTCAGAGCTCTAGCTTTCGGCCATCGGCTCAATTAGCCAAAATGGAAACAATTTTCATTCATCGCAATAACTCACTGTTCTAGAGATCGCTTTCAAAATATACACTTTATTATTATACGCTGACCTCGGTGGCGTGGAGTGGCAATAAAAGAAAGAGGCAGGGAGATCTATCTAGCCCCCTTGGGCTATAATTATTAGAAATTAATTGGGTTCAGGACCCTGGGTAGTCTAGCTAAATTAATAGCTTGTCTAGTGGTTTAAATCCGAATTTTTTGTCCACGGGAGAGAAAGAGAGTCACAGACATGAAATGCAGACCCAAGGGACGCCTGAGTTTACTTGCAAGACACTCATCTATTAAACAGTGTCCAGAATACATTTGAGTTGGGGAGAGGGGGCTGGAGTAGGAGGGGGCGGGAGCCAGAAGAAAGAAAGGAGCGAGATGGGGAGGGCGGCTACGAGTGAGCTAAAAGGTCTCGAGTTGATTTTATTCGATTTTTCTAGTGTGCATTGTTTTCGGGAGGGGTTGCATTTAGGGGTTAAAATAAAAAATAAAGATCCCGTGTACTCGGAGCTGTCGTGCCGGAGTAAAAGTGAAAAGGGAGCCTTAGGCAAAAGGAAATTACTGCGAGCCCGCGTGACCTTTCAGGGAGGTAATCAATCAAGTGATCAACAGGGATATTTATCATCGCTATATAGGACTACTTCGCCCTGCACGGGCGGGGGTGGGGAGGCGAGAGGAGGGTGGAGACGCGCGCACACACACACACACACACACACGAGTCACAAAAGTTTGGACAAACCCGATAAGCCTCGAGACAGAGAACGTAGGCTTTAATAAATGTTAAGACTGTCCCTTTCGCCTGTGAAAAACACACACTCATACACCCACGCAGAGGGAAACGCGCACATCCCCGCTGCAGTGGCTGCGTGAAGGTGTTAACTTGAAACCGTCCGCTGCGCTTTGCCCTGAAAGGGAAGCTCGCGGTGAAATGAGCGCTTCAAGCGCGGACAAGGAGACTGTGCGGGGCTGCGCCGGGCTGGCGAGGCGCGGGGCTAGCTTGGTTTCCGTGACCTGCCGGGGAAGGGGTGCAGCCCGCCGCGGGGGGCGCGGGGCGGCGGAATGCCCCTCTCCGCGGCGCGCGGACGCCGGGTCAAAGCATCCAGGCAGCCTCCTCTTCCTGCGAAATCCTCGCGCTGCCCCAGGGGCGCGGCAGGAGGGAGGCGCGCTCGGGGCCAGCCCGCTCCGGCGAGCACGCGCTGCGGGACTTCGGCGGCCGCGCGTTTTCTGCCCAGTTACCTTCTCTACCTTGTAAAACTCGCCGTTTTGTAAATTGCGTTTTCTGTCCCGTATTCCTTAGCAAATCGTTAGATTTTACAATCCTGCTCCCACCCTCTGGTCGTTCAACACCCCCTCCCCAACTTCAGAAGGGTATGTACGGGAAGAGGGGGAGCGAGGTGGCTGACTTTCAATAATAATGATAATGATATTAAATAGTCGACTTAAAATCTAGGCCCCCGAGGCCCTCTCCCAGCTCGGGGATTATAATCAGCAGTTCTTTCGAGAGAAGGTCTGGCTGATTACTGGCCCTCGAGGCTGGGAACTGTTTTCCGACGGGTTTATGAAACACAGGTTGGGGTGATGCGCGCCACCTCCCAGGTAGCGAGCCGCAGCTCCCGCGGTGTGGGAATGTGTGGCCGCGCCAAGGCCGCGCTGGTTGGCACCAGATGCGGAGCTCGCGCTCCCCCGCCGGTCGCTCCCGCCGCCCTCTCGGGCTCGGAAAGGCCTCGTCCCGCACAGCCTTAGTATGCGGCGCCCCCGCCTGGCTTCCCCGGCCGCCGCAGCTCCGGGTGCGCCCGCGGAGTAGGTCTCCAGCTGTGCACAGTAGCCGCCAGGGCGTGGGGGTGGGAAACAGATGGAGCGCCCCGGGGAAGCGTGTGTTGAGGTGGAAAGAAACCCAGCAAGGAGGATTACGAGGCGATCAACTCCTGGAGCTGCTACTGGTTTAGGATCAGGAGGAGCAGCTTCGGGGGGGCACGAATCTCCGCCGGTGGGAACAGGAGCTCCGGAGAGAAACCAGAGTGCTGGTGTGCGATGCTCGGAAAAGTCTGGACCTCCTTGGGTCCCTTCTACTGAACAAAGACTATGCCAGAGAAGTGCTCCTCAAAGTTAAATGTGCATGTAACCCCCTGGGGATCTTGTTTAAAAGCGGATTCTGATTCAGTAAGTCTAGAGTGAGACCTAAGCAGTCTGCATTCCTAACACGCTCCCAGGTGAAGTGGATTCTCCTCCAAGTGTGGCCCGCAACCAGCCACATCAAGCATTACCTGGACTTCAGGAGAAAAAAAAGAATCTCATGTGCCAACCCAGACTGACTAAATCAAAATCAGCATTTCAACAGGTGGTTCGCTTGAACATTGAAGTTGGAGAAGCACTGCTGTAGAATGTGCCTGGCTGGGTTTTCTTTCTCCTGTCTTGGAACATGACACCTCCATGATAACCTCATTTTAAATCCTGCTTTCTGCCTTGGTCACGGGAAAGGATGGAGTGAATGAACCTATCCCGTTAAAAGCTACAACTCCTCTGGCCCCCGTCTGCCACCAGTGAGGCCGTCCCGGACCCTGGTCTGATTGACAGCCTCCTCCAATTCCCTCTCACCCCCCTGTATTTTGCTGTCAAGTGTATGACATGTATTTCTCCCTCCTTAGATTAGAGTTCTTTGTTTACACGTCTTCCTTCCCCTCTCAGCTGTAGGCTTCTTGAAGGAGACCATGCCTATATTCTCTAAGCTTTGTTTTCTCACTACAGCATGGAGTCATTCCTTTCCCCTTGGGATTAGTGTATAAAAATGTTTTGTGAACTGTAAAGCTGAAGCAACTGTTAGCCTCTTTTTCTCAACTCCCCCTTCCATAGACTAACACAATGCTTTACATCACTAGGCACTTAGTCTGTTGTTGTCTCTCTCTGGAAGGTGCTTGAACTCACACATCCGATATCCTGAACCAAGAATTTAGCCAAATTTGAAGCTCTTTGTATAAACGCTTGAGTTCTAGTTTTCTCTTCTATAGAATTCTCTAGAGAAAGAGTTCTTAATCTGGGAAAAAAAGAATTCAGAAGATTGTGTGACATCTTCATATTCTAATTTTGTGACTAAGAGAGTTGGTCCTGAAGCCTGGAAATCTCCTCATTCTAAGTGGTCAGTAGCTGAAGACTGAGATGTTTAAGAGTTAAAAACTAGATTTTGTAAAATAAAATTAAGTGAGCCCTTTTCAGGGTCTGCAAAAAAGACAAATACCACCAAAGATCCTGGAACTCTTTTGGAAGCCATGGTTGCCAATGTTAGGGAAAGATGGCAGTATTCAGATTTGGGGGCTGTTATAAGTTAGACAAACTGGGAGAGCAAAATAGAGTTCCAAGACCTTAAGAATCAAACCTTTGGAGGTTCAAATCCCAGTCCTACCTTTACCAGCTCTGTAACATTAGGCAAGTTACTGAATGTCTCTGAGTCCCCATTTTCTCCTCTGTATGACGGGGATAATTATGTATATCTTACAAAATTATTGCAAAGATTAAAGATAATATATACAGGGGCTTCCCTGGCGGCACAGTGGTTAAGAATCCGCCTGCCAGTGCAGGGGACATGGGTTCAAGCCCCGGTCCGGGAAGATCCCATGTGCCACAGAGCAACTAAGCCCGTGCACCACAACTACTGAGCCCGCATGCTACAACTACTGAAGCCCTCGCGCCTAGACCCTGTGCTCCACAACAAGAGAAGCCACCACAATGAGAAGCCCGCACACCACAACAAAGAGTAGCCTCCACTCACAGCAACTAGAGAAAGCCCGCACAGAGCAACAAAGACCCAACACAGCCAAAAATAAATAAATTTTTTTAAAAATTGTGAAAAAAAAAGTTAATGTATACAAAGTGCTTAGTATTTAGTGCTGGCTACATAGTAGAAATTTAACAAATGGAGCTATTTAGAGCTCCAAGCTCTAACATTTGTAATTCGGCACAATGAAAAGGCTTATAACGTGTGTGTGTGTGTGTGTGTGTGTGTGTGTGTGTGTGTGTGTCAGGGATCTTGGACACTGCCCTTCCCTTTCCCATCTGTAATGAGATATTTTTTTTTTCTTTTCTCAGCAGACTGTCCCCTCAAATAGCTGAAGCCTGAGACATTTGATATATGTAAAACTGGCTGCTGCAACTAGATCTTAACACTGCAGTTTGAACAGGTACCAATGTGTGTGTGTGGTTGGATTTTTAGCTACATATTTTTAAGGGATTCTTGTGTACTTGCGCCTGCTCTCTATATGAATCAGGGTTATACCCAGCTCATCCCAAACAAACAGAGTCCTGACCATGTCCCAGACAGCCTGAGGCAACAGGACCTGGGCCACATGATGAGGGCCCCTGAGAGTCACTGACAGAAACATTGCTTCTCCCTTAGCCATGTGATTGCAAGTCTTTCAGGACAATACATACAAAGTCATCATTTGAAGATGTCTAGTGTGTCTATGTTACCATAGTCTCTCCCTGTGAGATGGAAGCCACACAGATAATTCAAATAGAGAGTGGCTTTTAATGGGATTAGTAAGTGCTTTCTCTTTTTTAAAAAAGTTTTTTGTTTACTTGATTTTTTTGTTTGTTTAGTGTTTTTAAATTTTGGTTTTCATGAATCTAGCTGTTACCCTTACTTTCAATACATGAAACTATTGATTGAGTCTAGATCCCTGCCAGGAAATAAAAGATCTGTGAAATTTACACATGCAGTACTTTAAAATTCTTTACTCAAACAAATGATTATGGTTGACGAGAAAATATAGACATCATCAAAGTACATTAATTTACTTTATGTATTAATGTACTTTTAAACTTATAGATATAGCAGATTTTCCACATCTTTTTAAAGCACAAACTATAGGACCCATGCTGAAACAGCTTATAAAGGAGACTGACTTGCAACAAGATCCTCGGTACTCAGTAACTTAACTCCCTTGACTTGGGTCCAAGGCAGTCCTGGTTACCCTCAAACTCAGCTATAGAGTGAACTCCTTTAGCCATGACAGAGTGTGATACAGGTGTGCCCTGCTTTAAAAGCCACATCACAATGTGATTATTCGCTCCATGCTATTTTATTAAATAATGAGTTCCCATGGGACATTTAAAATATGATTTGACTTACAAAAATTTGATTTATACTCACTTTTCCCAGAAACATACCTATGGAGGTAAAGCTCTATTTTTTTAAACGATGATGCATGTTCTTTAGCAAATGTTTTATAAGCAGTCCATTTTCAAAGGTGAAGACAAGGAAGCACACCACAGTTCTGAGACTAGGAAAGAAAGAATTTCTGTATAGAAAATCAATTGTACACAGAAGAAGCTAGAAACTGATCTGTTTAATTATCTATTTTGAGGCCTCATGTAGATGTACTGGAAGTCTGACACATGATAGGATTTGGTCTTGAAATGTTTCAGAAAATACAATGCTCTTGTACTGGGTTTTAACAGAAAAATTTCCAAATCAACTCTATAAACACTCTTGAAAATACTTTTCAAAACTGGGGAAGAATTTTCTGTTGCATAGAGAAACTGAAGGATAATTCTAAAATTGGTCTGAGCTTATTCCCATTTAGGAGTAATAGTCTATGGGTTAAAATATTACCATCCATCTCATATCCATGTTTTCACCTGACTAGTTGGCATTGAACTCAAATTCTGAAACTGGATACATTGAACACATCAGGACATTTAGCATTGTTAAGGGCTCTGGAAGACATCTATTGTAGCTGCTATGAATGCACCAATGCAGAGAAGCCAAGATGGTAAATACTATTTTGATGCATTTTTTTCTGTTGTGTTATGTTATGCTGAGATTTTCACAACAGTTGTGTTGAAATCTCTACAGAAGCAACAATCATGCAGGTTTCTTCACCACACAATCTGGTGCCTGGTGTCTCTTGTGTCCCTCCCCCATCACCCCATCCCCGGAAGGGACAACATGTAGTCATGGAGCATGGGCTCCTTAGCCCCAGGGACCACCTTTCCTAATCCGCCCTACACATCACTGCCTGATTAATCTTCCTATAGCACAGTTCTGAAAATATCATTCTACTACTCATAATCTTCAAGATCCCTTAGTTATTATTTTCGAGATAAAGCCCCAAATTTTGCCTTTCATTCAAAGGTATTCTAGATAGAGGAAACAGCAAGAGAGATGGGAAAACATGAGGTATGCACCAGAAGTGTTAAGAATTTTATTCTGCCCGAGTTATGGGATTCAAGAAGAGAACTTTACAGGTTTGGAAAGATAGGTTGGGCACGTGCCATGGAGGGCTTATAATGAAAAGCAAAAATTGGAGGCTTTGTCTTGAAAATAATTGAATGATCTTGAAGATTCTGATTAAGGGGGTGGCATTATCAAAATTGTGCCTTAGGAAGATTAAGCAGGCAGTGGTATGGGAGAGATTACACTTCCTCTTCACATGTTCTGTCTACCTATCTTTTGAGATCCAGGACAAACATCACCTCCTCCAGTAAACTGTTGATATAGTTCTCTGAACTGAAAGCAATCTCTTCCCATCACCAACCTCCTTTGGCACCCTTTCCTTACATGTTGGTTTTGCCTGTACCTCTATGATCTCTCTTAATACACTGTAAATTCCTTGAGGGGTATTTGTATCCAACTCTTCTTGTCCTCCATTGTTAAAGTACATCTTGCTAAGAACTAGCGGCCCTTTCTAAATGTAATGATTTTTGTTTTTCAACAATTTTAGAAAAAGTTCAGCAATTACTATTTTAAATACTGCCACTCCTTCAGTCTCTCAACTTGTTCTTTCTTGTTCTCTGATTAGACACTTTTGTGCTATCTTCCATGTTTCTTTGCCTCACTTTCTTAAATTCTCTTTATCTCTCTGTGCTTAATTCTGAATAATTTCCTCAGTTCTATATTCAAGTTCTTTAATTCTCTCTTTAGCTGTGTCTAATTAGCTATTTAACCTGTTGTTATTTTTTTCCATCTCAATTATCTTTTAAATTTCTGTAATTTCTATGGGTTCTCTCCAAATATGTGCGCATTATCTTTACACACTGCCTTGTTGTCTTCTTATTTTCGATCTCAAGGTTAAGTTTTTAAACATTTTAAGTATAATTTCTTTTATCTGAAGTTTCTAGAGATCTAATACTGCTGTTTGTTGTATCTACTCACCTTTGCTCAGATAAATTGTTTTCCTATATTTTAGAATTTTAGATTGTTAGTTCACCTTCAACAAGACTTCGTCTGTGGGAATCATGTTTAAAATTACTTGAAGTCTTATCTTTCTAGAGATAAGACTGTTTATATTTGCTTTATCAGATACCCCAGGGATATAATCAATTTTTAAATTTATTTACCAGCCTGGGGTTTTCCAAACCATGGAGGAAGTGTAATTAGAACCAGAGACATAAGTGATAGTGGGCCTGTTGGGAAGAATTGTCAGGGGAGACTTTTTTCTTTTAAACCCAGAGGCAAGATGAGATAGAAACTTCCTTGATTTTCTAGACCAGACTTTCACTGGTGGTATAACTCTCTGAGACTCAGCTTCATGTACAGGTATCAGTTGTAACTCCCCAACTTATGTTGGATAGAACTTTATGTCCTGATTCCATGAAGGTTTTGAAACTTAAGCCCTGAGTTCTCAAAGTTATTGGCTCCCCATCCCCCAACACAGACTGCCAGGATTTTATTCACTCTTATGTTCAGCCCCAAGGATTTCCCTTCCTTTCTTTCAAGAACATTTATTAGTTATTAAGCCAAAAGCTTCAGTGATTTAGGAAGGGAGGGATTGCAGATTATTTAGTCCATAAAAATACTGGAATGTCTAGACTTGAAAATATTTGTGGTGGTTTGCTGTTAGTGAATTTTAGTTTTAAAATCTTTTCTCGAATTCTTCTTTTCAAAAGAAATTTCTGGGTCCGCAAACAAATGTAGAACCAAAACATCACTTATAATTAGAATCACAAAAACAGCCTTTACACATGTTTTTGATCAGTCTAAAATCTCTCTTACCACTTTCTTCATCTGGCCATCGAAATCATGTTCACCCTTCAAATGTCATCTCAGATTCAGCCTTCTTTCTAATGCTTTCATAATTATAGTAATAATAATTACAAAACAGTAACAACCATTTCTTAAGCGATTACTCTGTGTTAAGCAGTACACTGACTCTTTGCATATGTCACCTTACTTTTCTAAAAATCCCTATGACATTTTTAACCTCATTGTTCAGGTGAAGACACTGATGTTCCTAAAAGTTAAGTGACTTGTTCAAGGTGACCTAGCTAGTATTAGGTTGAACCACATGAAATTGCTGATACTCAACTGTTTTTTAGCCCACAGCGCCCCCCGCCCAAAAAAGCATTTTTACATGGTTCAATCTAAGAAAGGGGGAAGGTAGGATTCAAATTCAGGTCTGACTAATTTCTAATTTCATTTTATTCCCCCTGGACAGCACAGCCTCTCTACTATACTAATTACTCCTTCCTCTCGGCTACTGCAGCTCTCATACCATCTGTCTTGATTCACTTTCTTTACTTGACCTTCAGTTACAATAATGTACATTCATCTATCTTCTCCAGTGAATGTAAACTCCTTAAGGGCTGTGCCTTGGCTTTCTATCCCCAGTGCTTAGCACAGTACTTGGTATATTACAAGTCTTCAATATTTTTTTATTTAATAAACTAAATAGGTATTCAAGCATTGGTCCGTATTTGTGTGCAGTTGATGTGCTTCTGAGCTTTTCCCTTTCTCTCATTTTCTCTTAGCAGAAGTTTTAAAATATTGTCCCCGATTTTTTGACACTCTTTCCATCAAGAGGTGGTGTCTGTGTCTCCTTTCCATGAACCTAGGCAGGCCTGTGACTGCTTCAACCAACAGAGGAGAACAGAAGTGCGTTCCAAGGCTGAACTATAACAGCCCATACAGCATCCGCCCAGGTGTCTTGGAACATTTGCTCTCTGAAAGCTCCCAGTTGGGTGCTCTACCTCAGAATCCAGTGGCCACACTGTGAGAAACACAATCCACATAGGTTCTCCGCCCAACAGTCCCAGCTGAGATAAGCCTTTGACTTACCCCAGCCCAGGTGCCAGGCAAGTGAGTGAGTAAGTCCCCAGATGATTCCAGCCCCCAGCTGTTTGGGTCACCTCCAGGCATTTGGGTCTTACCAGCTGAGGTCCAGATACTGTGAAGCAGAGACAAGCCATCTCTCTCCGTCCCACCTGAATTCCTGACCCACACACTCTGTGAACATAATAGAATAATTATTACTCCACACCACTACATTTGGGGTGGTTTGTTGTACAGCAGTAAATAACTAGAGCATTGCCTTCATCTGGCTTGTCAGCTAAGAATAGCTGTAGCCTGGTCAGTTCTGAACCCTCCAGCAGTTGGGCTGTAGTAAGGGAGTTCCTTTCCCCCAATAAGAAGGGTCTGGTGGTGGGCGACTGCTCCCATGTCCAGAATCAAAAGTGTACTTTGTGTCTGCATATTCATATATAATTATATATATATATATAATTATCTGGCTATAGATTTTTTTTTTTAGTTATTAAAGCCTGGTCCCACCCATCCTAAAACAAAATAAAACATCAATCTGAACTTTTAAGATATCAGCACTTCTCATTGCTGCTTTATTTACGATAGCCAAGATATGGAAACAACTTAAGTGCCCATCAACAGGTGAATGGATAAAGAAGATGTGATATATATAGTGGAATACTACTCAGCCATAAAGTAAAAAGTTGAAATCTTACAATTTGCGACAACATGGATAGACCTTGAGAGTATTATGCTTACTGAAATAAATCAGATGGAAAAAGACAAATACCGCATGATTTCACTCAAATTTAGAATATAAAAAAAACAAACAAAATAAATGAACAAACTAAACCAAACAAAAGCAAACACTTAGATACAGAGAACAGGATAGTGGTTACCAGAAGGGATGGGGCAGGAAGAGGGCAAAATGGGTAAAGGGGATCAACTTTATGGTGAGGGATGGAAACTAAATTTTTGGTGGTGAACACACTGTAGTGTATACAGAAGTAGAAGTATAATGTACACAAGAAACTTATGTAATGTTATAAACCTATGTTACCATAATAAAAAATAAATAAATTTTTTTTTAAACTGGAAAACAGAAAGTGTGCTTCAACTGGATTTTGGCTTTCGGACATGTTTTGGGCATTTGGCTCTCACCCTGTGTCTTGAGTCTGTCTTACTGACCTTCTGTCCTGGCCCAGGCCTGAACCCAACCTGGTTGGCTGAAAGCAGTGACCTCTCAACTCATCGTTGCCACTCCCCTTTCTTGGGGCTGGACCTTGCCTCTGCCATCCCTCATATTGACTCTGATAGGCCAACCTAACCTACGCCAGCCAAGCCACTAACCAGAAGCTGAGCCCTGTTGCTGCCTGGAAGCCCTGGTGCCCATTCTACCTTCTGGTTCAGGACCACTCAAGGACAGATTCCAGTCCAGGCCACCAGCCAAGCTTTGCCTTCGTGGACTTTGTAATTTGGATTCTGGCCCCTTCTTAGAAGGGGATAGCTCTTTCCTCAAGCCCAGCCATTTTACCCAATATGCCCCTTCTCCTTACCAGTTCCTAGGGAACATCAAGGCTAGACCCACCCTGTTAATTGCAATTAGTATCGCTCAGATCTTTACCTACAGAGACACACCTACAGAGATACGCAGGCAGAGTGAGCAATGTCAGGCAGTGGTCACTAGGGGGCAGTTGGCTCTCCAGGCAATCCCAGAGGCAGAGGCATCCAGAACTCCTGGGGCAGCTGTGCTGGAGTTTCTGGCATCCGGTCCCATGCATCATGTTGAGAAGCAAGCAGGGACAGCCACATGCTTTGCTAGGTTAGTCTTGTGCTGTAGGAGGACATTTCTTCTAGTTGTTATGTAAAGCATCCAAGCCTGCTTCCCTGGTCCTCCCGGAGATAGATAAACTGCCTGGTGTCTTTCTTTTCTTTTTTTAATTGAAGCATAGTTGATTTATGTTAGTTTCAGGTATACAGCATAGTAATTTGATATTTTTATAGAATATACTTTATACATACTTATTATAAAATATTGACTATATTCTCTGTGTTGTACATTACATCCTTGTAACTTATATTTTACCTAGTAATTTGCACCTCTTAACCCTCTTCCCCTATCTTTCACTTACCCCTACCTCTCTCCTCTCTGGTAACCACTAGCTTGTTCTCTGTATCTGTGAGTCTCTTTCTGTTTTGTTATATTTGTTCATTTGTTTTATTTTTTAGATTCCATATAAAGTGAAAACATATGATATTTGTCTTTCTCTGTCTGACATTTCATTTAGCCTAATACCCTCCAGGTCCATCCATGTGTTCGCAAATGGCAAAGTTTCGTTCTTTTTTATGGCTGAGTAATATCTACATCTTCTTTATCCATTCATCTGTTGATAGACACTTAGGTTGTGATTAATATTCAGAAATCTGTTGCAATCCTATACACTAATAATGAACTATCAGAAAGAGAAAACAAGAAAACAATCCCATTCACAATCGAATCAAAAAGAGTAAAATACCTAGGAATAAATTTAACCAAGGAAGTGAAAGCCCTGTACTCTGAAAACTATAAGATGTTGATGAAGGAAACTGAAGATAATACAAATAAATGGAAAGATATCCCACATTCATGGATTGGAAGAATTAGTATTGTTAATCTGTTCATACTACCTAAACCAATCTATAGATTTAATACTATCTTTCTATAAAACTTTTTTTGCTTGAATTAGCCAGAGTGGATTATTTTGTCTGGAATTAAGAATATACAATTCACCATCTTCCAACTTCTTGTGATCTTTGAATCAGAAAATCCTAGAGGGACTTCCCTGGTGGCGCAGTGGTTAAGAATCCTCCTGCCAATGCAGGGGACACAGGTTCAATCCCTGGTCTGGGAAGATCCCACATGCTGAGGAGCAACTAAGCCCATGGGCCACAACTACTGAAGCCTGAACACCTAGAGCCCGTGTCCGCAACAAGAGAAGCCACCACAATGAGAAGCCTGCGCACCGCAACGAAGACTAGCCCCTGCTCACTGCAACTAGAGAAAGTCCGCACGGAGCACCAAAGACCCAACACAGCCAAAAATAAATAAATTTATAAAAGAAAATCCTAGAGCCATAGATTGTTTATTTAATTTTTGTTTGTAGATCCTGACAGAGAGTACTATTAGTATTAAAGATCTACCATGAGCCCTACTGTAGTAGTAAAAAATTAGCAAGTACCATGCAGTAATGTTAAAAACAGTGACCAACCAATCAGATATGACATACTCATATTTACTTTCACTAAAAGCTTTAATGTTAATATTGATAATGTTAAATAATAAAAGTATCATTATTGATAATGAAAGGCTTTAACTGTTAAAAAAAAAATTTATGATTTACTTTAAAAGTTTCATCTTTGTTTCCCTTTTGACGTTTCCATTTGGGGAGAAATGTTTTATAAGGGATATATTTTACAGTAATACACATATGTAATTTTTGTTTGGAGGGGGTTTGTTTTGTTTTGTTTTGTTTTTGGCTGCACCATGCAGTTTGCAGGGATCTTAGTTCCCCCACCAGGGTTGCACCCTCGGCAGTGAAAACGCAGAGCCCTAACCATTGGACTGCCAGGGAATTCCCAAGTTTTGAATACTTATTTTGGAAGTACATGGCAAAATATTTTTACTGATTAGTATGCATGATAAAAAAATTTGCAAACCGCTGCAGTGAATTTAATGTATTCATTCTTTTTTCTTTTTTTTTTTTGCTTTTGCCTTTTGTTTTTGATAAAATTTGTTTTCATTTTTTAAAATTGAAGTATAGTTGATTTACAAAGTGATTCAGATTCTTTTTCATTATAGGTTATTACAAGATATTGAATATAGTTGCCTGTGCTATATAGTAGGTCTTTGTTGTTTATCTATTTTATATATAGTAGTGTATATATGTTAATCACAAACTCCTAATTTATCCCTCCCCCCACCTCAACGTATTCATTCTTAAAGAGACCTTAAAAAATATCTAATCTAGTAGTTTATGAAATGTTTTGGTGGCAGAAATCTTTCACTGAAGAAAGCCCCAATACCTAAAACAAACAATATTCTTGATAGGGTTCCCTGTCTGCTCCTTTCCTGAAGGGGTCAGAAAAGCACTATTTGCAGACCATTGATATGCTAGACCTCTCTCTTTTTACAGATTCGGAAACCGAGGTCCAGAAAGGAAATGTCTTGGCCAAGATGACTTTTCTATTTGATGACTGAACTGGAGCTCAACCTACATTTCCTGAATCTCTTTTTGGCCAAAAGTCTTTCCACCACATTACATTATTTCATTGAAATGCTAGATTTGAGAGAGTTTCGTGACACTTTCTAATTTGTGTTTCTTTTATGGTTCTGAAATGTTACGAGATGTTTGCCAGAGTCCTGGGAGTATCTGAGAAGCTGGAGGGAAGTGCTGAAGAGCCTCACCCACCACACAACCCTCACTTGCACTTCCTTGCAAGGCTTATCATATAAAAAACATTTTTAATAAGTTCACGGTGCATTTTGTTTCTGCTTCTTTTTGCCTGTTGGCTTTAGTCAAAAGAATCTGGATTGGAAACTCAGCCAAACACTTTCAAAGGATCTGATCACAGTCACACTGTCATCAGATAGAAACACAGCATCACCCAAACCTCTGGGTCTCTTGTTCACACGTGATTCTAACTAGCAAAGGAATAAGCTGTAGTAACTACCAGCAAATATCTCTGAACTTCACTGAGATTGATAACAATGGTAATAAAATTAGTCTTTTCCATGACGAACACTACCAGTAAGTCAACTGTTAAAATGGGATAGTTGTAAGAGTAACCAATGCATTAGCTCTTGTCAATGAGATTCCTTTTGGCAGTAATGTATTCTGGGGGATTAAGTTAAACCAAATGTTTGTAACAATGAAAATGTAGTCATGTTAACAGTTAGGATTATCATCTTGGTGAATATTTACTGTAGTTACATTCAGATTTACTCTTTATCCCTCTGGACACCGTTTGATCACTTTCATCTCTTTCTGATAAATTCCATTTTAGATTAAAACCAACAGAAAGCATCCTTTCACATTTTAAAAGCCTTGCCGTTTATTTTCTTTTAAAATGTTGATGCTTTTTTTTTTTCCTTTGAGCTGCTGCTCACCCTGCCCCCTGCACAGTGACGGCGGTAAGCAGTGAAAGCCCTGATTGAGAAAGTTCTGTAAGTTCTTTGGCCACATTTGACTTTACTTGGTGCTCATAACTTTCAGGCCGAGCAATAGGTAAACACTACATGCACCTTTCCTGATTTCCCTTTGATTTTTCACATCTGTTTCCTGCCGCTTGGTTACTTCATGGCCGCACAGGTAAGAGGCCCAGTGTTGACTCTGTAACCTAGGCGCTAACCTCTCTGGTTCCTGTGCTTAGAGGGAGCCTGGGCAGAAAGGTCCATCCATACATGACCTCACATGCAGCTAGCCTTCTGCTGTCTCCTGATGTGACCCTGGACAACTCCTGGGTGCAGAATTCAACAGGACGAGGAACTAAAGTTGTGTATCACAAAAGCACTTTGTTATTTATAGGACTGTTTCTGAAATTGTTCTGTCATAATATTTTTCTTGATTAGTATTTTTAAAATTCTTTTTATCTCATTAGGCCATAAGTGACACCTTGCTATGTTTTTAATCCATAGAATGGGTGGAGGAGGGTGATAGGGAATTTGCACTTTGGGTGGCTTTGCTGTTATTTTCTTTGATCGCTTTTGACCATATACACACAGGGTGACATTTATTCCTCCACTTTGAAAGAGAGGAGAGAGGCCATATGAACCACCTGAGAACGCCTGTGACCCGGATGCGTTGCGAGGCCCTCCCAGAGCTGTGCTATGCTGGTGGGCGCGACCTTCACTCTCTCAGGCCACCATGCCACAGTGAGCTCGGAGACCCCCAGGACAAATGTTTGCAACAATAGCAATGCCCTCACGTTAACAGTTGGGATTATTGTCCCAATTAATATTTCCTGTACTTACATTCAAATTTACCCTTTTGGACACTGTTTGTTCAGGAGAGGAGGAAACCCTTGTTCATCCCCAGGTCGCTCCAAGGCCACCATACAACCACCAATTGTTCAGTGGCCCACTCCTTCCACTAACCACTTGGGCCTCAAGCGTGAACTGATGGTCCATCTTCCTGTGACAGGGTGGTTCTTAACCAGAATTGCACCTAAATCACCTATGAAGCTCTTTGGGAATTCACTGGCAGTCCAGTGGTTAGGACTCCGAGGTTCCACTACAGGGGCCCGGGTTTGATCCCTGATCGGGGAACTAAGATCCTGAAAGCCAAGAGGCATGACCAAAAAACAAACAAACAAACAAACAAAACAAGTAAATCACCTATGAAGCTCTTTTAAAACTGTTGCTGAAGTTCCAATCCCAAATAACTAAATGAGAACATTTAGAAGTGGGGCATGAACAACCTTATGTGTTAATAGCTCCCCAGATGATCTCCCCTTACTTACTCAAGTACCCTCTTCACAGTAAGTCTTTGACCTCATGGAGATCTTTGATCCATTGGCCAGATTGCTTTTTCACGATTCATCATTTGGTCATGTCCTGGTACCCAGGTTCCCATAGTCCATAATTTTAATTCTGTGCCAACACTCAGTCTCTCCCCACTGTTATATTCCCCTGGTGACATCCCCTAACACCATTAAACTCACTGCCACAGCTACTCCACATCTGGACCAGACCTCCAGAAGATTCCTAGGGAAAAACACGTAACCAACCACGTTGGTTGTTTTAACTTTAACTCCATGATCACAAATCTGATTTGGGCACACGGCACAGCTCAAAAACCATTATGTTTTCAGATTTTCAGTTTACGTCACCTACACCTATTCTTTCCCCCAAATCTCCTGTATCCCCTTACCCTTCCCACCATTCTTGACTGATGACATTGCCTCATAATTCATTGGGAAAATACAGATATCAGAGGGAATTCTTCATTTTCCTACCGCCAAATCTATAAAACCATCCACATCTATATTCACACTCTTTGCCCTCCCTCTACTGGCTGTGGATGAAGTTTTCCTGCTCCTGTCAAAGTTCAGGCCTCCCTGTTTTCTCTTGATCTCTCCTCCTCTTGCCTTTTGAGGGACTTCATTCTTTCCTTCAGAGGAATGCATTGTCAGCTTCTTCCCACAGTTTACAAATATGCTTCAGTATCTTGCATCTTAAAACAAACCTTCCTTAACTCCACATTGATCTTGGCTATCACACTACATTTCTGCTTCTCTTCACTTTAAAACTTCTTTAAACAAGTTCTCTTTAGTGTCTCTCCCCACTTCCTCAATACTCCAGTGAAAACATGATTATCAAATCCAGCTTCACTTTCCAAAACTTTCTGAGATATCGAAAAGGAACCTCAAACTTAATACATCCACAATTTTTTTCCCTAACTAACTCCACAAAATAATCTGATCGTTCTCCAGTCTTCCCATTTCATTCAATGGCAACATCATCCACTCAGTTCAAGCCTTGATTCTTCTCTTTCTCTCAACCCTATGCATAATTCATCAATGTTTTGTTGGTTGTTCTTCCAAAATACACCTGAATCCATTCACTTCTCTCCATTTCCTACCACTCCAGTCCAATCACCATCATTCTTCACTGGGACTTGGCCAACAGCCTCCGGACGGTCCCCCATTTCCACTCTTACCTCACAACATCCATTTTCTATACAACTTATTTGTCTTTTAAAAACATAGATGAGGTCAGGTCATGTCCAACAGCTTCCTGCTTAGAATAAATTCTCTTTCCTAAGGCCTGTCTGATCCGGCCCTTGCCTCCTCATCAAACCTCATCTCAGATCACTCCTCTCACCCGCTCCTACCTTTGCTCCAGCACTGGAGACTCCTGTACATTCCCTCATCACTCTGTACTCCAGAATAATCTCAAAGTCTTCACTTCTGGGTCTGCCTCAAAGGTTGACCGCCTAGAACTTCTGTTGTCCAGCTCCTTCTTAGCTCAGCTCAAAAGTCACTTCCTCTCCCTGAACATTCGTTCTGAAGCAGCCACCATCCAACCCATCACTTTTTATTACGTTACTAGGTTTTCTTTCTTTCATGGCACTTGTTCAACAAATGAAGTTATTTCATTCTTCAATAGTCAACAGTTGACATCTCAAGAGTAGGTAGAGCTGCTTTTAAAGATAATCTCCAGGGACTAGTTCAATAAGGAAAAGCCTTTGGGTAAGATAAATTCTGAGGACATCTAAAAACAATACCTCACCTTTAAGGGTAGTGCTTAGGTTGCACAGGTAAGTATTATTGGCTTTCTCGAATGTCTTTTGGAGAAGTTTGGAATTTTGTGAGTATAATCACTAATTCAGCTCTAGCTCTAACATCTGGGCTCTTTGACTAAATCACATGGCCCAAAGAATGTTGCATAATATATTCTATGTTCCTCTATCTCAACAAAAAGCCACCAACTCAGGGGACTTCTTTCTTCTTTTTGCAAATGTTCAATCTGTCATCATCTATGACTTGGAGTGATTTTAGTGATGCTCTAAGTACTCTGGTCCTTACTTCTCAAAGTGTAAAAGCCCTTCTACGGTTAACTTAAGAGGTGACTATTTTTCCACTAAACTTCTTTTTAAGAAAAGGACATTAATTTTGCCTCTTTCTGAGTGATAACACCACCTGTGCTTTCAGAAACTAACTGGGAGATACCCATTTTGAATTCTTTGACACTCTTGACGAATGAGAAATATACATGTATAATTCTCCTTTACTGTTGATGGGAGTTAACACATGTCTTATGGAATAAAGTTCTCTTCCTTGCTATAATAATAGCTGGGTTTCAGAGGGTTTTTTTTTTTTTTTCCTTTTGACTTCAGAAATTTTGGAATCAGTGTTCAGCCAACAGTAATTACTGCTCATTACAATAATCATCACCATCAGCCTGATCGGTCCCCTGGGGCACAAGTCAGGGACTAAGGAAATGCATTTTTATCTAGGAGGATGATGAATTTTACCTGAGGCCCAGGGCAGCCTCTCAAGGAGCCAAATTTGATGACTGACACTGGCAGCTGTTAATATACTGAATTCCTAAGTCAGAATTATTGTTTTAAGTATTTTCTGAGTGAAACCATATTCAAAGGAATCTGAAATTTCAATCTCATGTTGAAAAGTCTTTGCAGGTCCTGTATATGAAATGGAAACAAGAAAAATGTGGGAAAAAAATGTTAGAAGCAACATTAAGCAAGGAAGGTAATTTCAGCAGTAACCCATATTACAGAGAAGTGGAGACCAACCTCTGCTTCTCGGTTTGGGGGTTCCCTTTAAAATAACATGCACTAGAATGGCTGGGGAGAAAGGTAAATGCTGGAGTGAGAGCAGACACCATAAGTGGTTTACAGAATAAAACCATAAAATCTCAGGATTGAAATGGACCTGAGACTTGAATCTCATTTTTAAGCATTAGAGTGAACCTTTACTATGTACCAAGCACTAGGTATATTAAGGGTTCAGAAGTAAGGGCTTAGGCTCTATCTTTGAGGATGCAATTCTATCAGGATGGCATTTAGCTACATCCAAATAAAAAATCTATTCACAGTGGCTAAACTAAAGAGGGTTGTATTCCTCCAAAATTAGATCCCGAGATGGGCAATTCAGAGTCATCCAGGCTCTAGCTCCAAATATCCCTACCATCACTAACATAGGGCTGGTCATTCAAGGCTGCCAGGTAGCAGCTTTACCTCCAGCCTCATGCCTCCTGCCAGGACGAAGGAAGAAGAATGAAGAGGAGGGAAATAAAGCTGCTTAAATTAAGAAAAAAAAGCCTCTCCCGGAAATCTCAGGTTGACATTTGTTTATGTCTCCTGGCCAGAATTGTGCAGCAAGGCCACCCCTACCTGCAAAGTGGTCTGGAAAGGCAAGTATTTAAGCTAGGCATATTGCCATTCCAAACAAAACAGGGATTCTGTTGTAAGAAAAAAGAGAGAATGGGGGTTGGTTGGTGATAAGTAGTGCCTGCCATAGACTAACAAGTATATTGACAATTACACTATAGTGTGGTTTGTACATAATAAAGTTTTGCAGAACACAGGACTATCTACCTTCTTGTTAGGGGAGATGTTGTTCAGGGCTTCTCTGAGGAAGTAACATTTACACTGAGTTTCAAAGAAAAAATGAAATTGTTAGAGTAGACAAAAGCAGAGACTGTTTCAAGAGAGGGACTAAGGGTTAAGTGGGCATGGAAAAGTGGTTATTTATCAGAACATTTTCAGTTGCCACTGACAGAAAGGCAACTTGAACCAAAAAGTGCAAAGCTAAGGTCTCAGGTATGGCTGGCTCCAGTAGCCCAGATGATGTCATCAAGACTCATTATCTCTTTTTTTCTTCTCTTTGACTCTGCAGGTCAATAAGCAGCTCCAGGCTTATGTTGCATCCTATGAGCAGCCCCAGAAGTTCCAATGAAGTTATGAATATGCATCTCATTGGAAGAACTTGAGACATGTGTCCATCACTCTGACCTAACACTGTGGACAGGAAAATAAGACATGCTGATTGGACAAGGCTGGGTTCCATGTCCACCTCTGGAGCCCTACCTGAACCACTTGAACTAAGAGTGGGAAAGAAGCTTCTCAAAAGGAAAACTGGGAGTAAATGAAGCAGGCCAAAGTAGCAAATGTCTCTTACAGAGAGCAAATTATGTTAGTGATATTTAGAAGGTGTAAGGCACAAAACATGAGAGAAAAATTGGCTTATTTTGGTGAAGGGCAGGAAAGACTTTGAAATAACACTCTAATTCATGCTTGAGTGGCTGGGTATGATGTTAGCACTAAGCAAGCTGGTGACTATACATGCAAGACCAGGTTAGAGATGAGAGAGGGGCTGAGAAGTTTAGAAGTAATAATAATAATAATAATAATAATAAACAACTATATTTCCTGGCAAGCCAAGGAAAAGGAACGTTAAGGAGCAGGAAATATGGATCTAACATTTAGAACAGACTACTGGACTGGAGACACTGAGTTTTTACCTCTTCAGGCCCATTTTTGTTTACATGAGCATCTAGAAATATATTTACTTTAATATGCAAAGCACTCTGGTTTTGAAATTTTCCAAACCACATCCTACCTCAGTTGTCTCTATTACACTTTCAGTTCTACAGTGTTTCCTTTCCTCTTCCTCTGAGATAATTAATGTCTTTAAAACACCAAAAGAAAGGGTTAAATTAGCCACAGTTTGAGATGAGTAGAGATTGGAACCTGCAGCCATAATGAAAAATAACATTTAAATTTTTGAACCTACAAGAAGCCAATAAGCTGTCTATAAGTCAAGTTTAATTAATGTGTAGCATTTGTCTACTCCAAAACTGTATGAATAAACCTTCAAAGCCAAATTAGTATTTTAAAATATGAGTTGGCCAATACGAGTCAGCATATAAGCAGAAATATTTCCATTCTGAACCAACATAAAGATTTACAAACTTTAAACAACATTTCTAGTACACAAATTTGGTCTTTCTTTCAACTGCAACCATTATAACAGAGATTTAGTGACCTGGTTTCAAAAGAACAAGAAACGTTTCTAAAAATATCTTTTAAATCTACATTAGTTGTATTAATCCCTTAAACTGGAAGTAACTTTATTTTGAAGATACCTCTGGAGGTAAATGTGGTTGTCAGCAGTTCAATAAAACCACCATTACATATTGATAGAAATATTACTCAAAATGGATAAGAAATCCAATTTTTATATATGTTAATAACAGATTATTCTGAAAGTAGACATAATGAACAAGGTCTGTAATAGACATTGTGAGATGTCTAGCCAATGACCATTCTTCCGTTTTCTCTTTTCTTATAGAACCTGGGTTGCTTACAGGTATGTGCTTTCCTTCCCGGGCCTTCTGCACTGGGGGAGGTTGGTCCTGCCTCAGCCCCAGAAGGTGAATCCTGATTGGTCTAAAACCATGATGATGGTCCCGTTCCCCTCACAATGATTGATCCAGGCATGTGCTTGTGTGATTTGAGGGGAAGTCTGCTGGGAAGCAACTGGCAAGAGTTTCCTCACTTTTACAAAGACGCACAAGGGAGAGACCATTTACTCCCTCCTATAACCACCTTGCTACCAGGAGGTAAGACAGCCCTAAGCCAGCCAACATGCTGAGACCAGCAGAGTGGAAAGATGGAGAGAGCTTCAGTCTGAGACACTGTTGAGCCACTGAATAAGTCAATCTTGAAGCCACCATACTGGGAGATTTTATGTAAAATAACATTCTCTCTTTTTTTTTCTTAATAATTGGGAGCTGGGTTTTCTGTTACTTCCTGCCAAAGGATCCTGTTATATAATTTTACTGTTTTTTTTAACTAATGAAATATTGAGACGTTAAGAAAAATAATAGCAAAAAGTTACATGATTTTAAAAAAGCAAAATATATTTCACTTCTAGGAATTTACCTTCAGAACCACTCATGTCCCATGCAGAGAGATATATTAAGGTTCAGGGTTGTTCACTGAAGCATTGTTTGTACTAGCAAAAGAGCGAAAATGTAAATGTCCTTAAATAAGAAAGTGTCTAGGGAATTCCCTGACGGTCCAGTGGTTAGGACTCAGCACTTTCACTGCCGTGGGCCCAGGTTCAATCCCTGGTCGCGGAACTAAGATCCCGTGGCATGGCCAAAAGAAAAAATGGCTAAATAAAAAAGAATGAAATAATGTCATTTGCAACAACATGAATGGACCTAGAGATTATCGTACTAAGTGAAGTAAGTCAGACACAGAAAGACAAATATCATATGATATCACTTATACATGGAATCTAAAAAAAATGATACAAATGAATTTATTGACAAAACAGAGATAGACTCACAGACATAGAAAACAAACTTATATAAATCTTATATATCTCTGAATCACTTTGCTATACACCTGAAACTAACACAACATTGTAAATCAACTATACTTCAATTTATATATTTTTGGGGGGGGGGGCAGGCCACACCGCGTGGCTTGCGGGATCTTAGTTCACTGACCAAGGATTGAACCCAGGCCCTTGTCAGTGAAAGTGCCGAGTCCTAACCACTGGACCACCAGAGAATTCCCAATATATACTTCAATTTTTAAAAAGGCAAAATAAATATATTTATCATAAAAAATAAATAAAAAGGCAGTATCCCCCCCCAATAAATAAAGTAAATAAATGGTTAAATTTTTTATAGTATAACATACTGTTGCCTCGCTGTTCCACTTCTACTACCCCTCAGTGGGCCCAATCCTCCTGGAAGAACAGAAGGCTATCCAAGCAGTAGTTGCCTCAAATGCCACAATCCTAAGCCAGTTTACACAGATCACCAAGAGAGCCAGCATTTTCTAGCCCAAGGCCCATCCCTGACTGCAATGCCCATCATGATGACCAGGTGGACATGGCTTAATATCTTCACTGACTTCGACCAAAGTCTGTTGCTAAACAAATCCTCCTAAGATCCTAAACAAATCCTCCTAAGAATATTGCAAACATGCAGGGTCAATTTGACCCTTTTATACATCCTTCAATTTCCTGTTTCACTCCATTTTTGTCTCAGCAAAACCACCACTACCCAGCTCCACCCTAGATTTTTTCTCCAGATAAAGCTGGCTAGAACAGGGCATGATAGACCTCTAATGTATTTTTACTTCATTCTTATGTGGTTGTTCTTATTATAATAGAGATGGGTACAAATTACCAGCACTGAACCAGGAATGACACATATATAGTTTGCATTTACCAAAACCTTAACTCTCTTTGGTCAAACTCTTGCTTTTCTAAATATTTTGAAGTTCCCCTCTCCTTGTTTTCTATTTCAACACAGCGTCCTGGTAACATCACATGTCCCCTTGATTTCACTAACTTCACACATTATATTTCTCATAATATATCAGTTAGGGTAGACTAATTGACATGACAAATAGACCAAAGCATGTAATGGCTCCAACAATAGAATATTTATTCTTGCATCTAAAACAGTCCTGGTAGGGAATTCAGGCTAGTGCCTTGGCTCTCCTACACATGGTAATTCAGGGACCCAAGCTTCTTCCATATTGTGGCTCTGTCATCCTTTAGGACATTATCATTACCTGCATCCGGCCTGAGGAAAAGGAAAGAGCAAAGAGGAACATGAGTGGGAGTGTTTTATCTGCTCAATGTCATCTCTTCAGAAAGGTGGCTACACTCCACAGATCAAATTCTGGATCAACCTCTTGTTTGGTAAACAAAGATATAGAACATGAAATTCATTGTTGCAAATCAAGTGTTCACATCAATATGTTTTCTGTTCCACATCTAATCAAGAGAAGTAATAATCTGTCTAGAATTGCCTCCTAAGGACTTATTTTATATGTTTAAGAGCACAAACTTCTCAGGATAGATATTTAAGGCCAATAACATAATTGTGAACTTAAACCGTGGATTTTATTTAGACATTCTTCAGTTTGCACAGAGTAAGTGAAGAGAAGCACATATTACTAACCTAAAACAATTATCCATTTAATTTTCTTTTGGTGGGGGGGAGGATCAAAAAAGTGATCAACAACAGTTAGGTGGGCCAGAATCATTGTACCTTAAAAAGAAGGAGGGCTTCCCTGGTGGCGCAGTGTTTGAGAGTCTGCCTGCCGATGCAGGGGACACGGGTTCGAGCCCTGGTCTGGGAGGATCCCACGTGCCGCGGAGCAGCTGGGCCCGTGGGCCGCAATTGCTGAGCCTGCGCGTCTGGAGCCTGTGCTCCGCAGCAAGAGAGGCCGCGTTGGTGAGAGGCCCGCGCACCGCGATGAAGAGTGGCCCCCACTTGCCGCAACTGGGGAGGGCCCTCGCGTGGAAACGAAGACCCAACACAGCCATAAATAATAAAAATAAATAAATAAATTAATTAATTAATTAATTAAAAATACCCGGAAAAGAAAACAGAAACATAGAAGACCCAGAGGCTTAAAAAAAAAAGAAGGATAATAGAAGGTGTTGCCATAAGAAAACCAGCTGGCTGGTTACCTAACAGGTGGGCATTACCTTGGTGACATCACAGTACTCAAAGGTATATATGGTCCTTGGCTTTACAGATTCAAAAATTTGACCTCCACAGTGCACCAGAGTTATCAGACTCAGGGAGACTACTTCATGGTAATCAAACACACAGGGGACTGATATGTAAATCATAATGCAATTTGTTCATTTAAATAAGAAATATGACCATGACACACAAAAGAATGATCATTTTGGCATGGCCTGTACTTTCCCTGCAGGCAGATAATATTTAAATCATATTATAACCAGAAGGTTGCTTGGTGAGCAGTGAGGAATTTGAACTAAGAGAGCTATTTGTATGATTCAAATATCTGATGGCACTGTATTTTGATAGTCTAATTCTGTCATTTTCAATTTCTATTTTTATGTTATTAGTAGGAGGACGCATTTGCAGGATAAAGTCTTACAAGGAACACATACATAGATATGTAGGTATATAGATACCTCTGCTCCTCTCTCTCTCTGCTCTGATTGAAACTCTGGTAGTCTACCCAGACCCCCACATACTCAGCTACTCCATAGTCTGGAAGGAGCCAGAAGAGGACCTGGGAGAAGCATTCCGATGAGGGAGCCAGCATTTGCAGAGATACAGAACCACGAAAGAATGTGGCACATTCTGTGAAGTGCAAGTGGTTCAATAAGAATGGAATATAGTATCTGTGAGAGGAAAGAAAGAGGAAGTAGTAAGAGATCGGGCTGAAGAAATAAGCAAGAGACAAATGAAGGAAAAGGCTTGCACGCCTTGCTAAATTATTAGATCTTATATAGAAAGCTATGGAAAACCTTAAAAGGATTTTCAGCGGGGCCATGCCGTGATCAGATTGCAATTTTGAAATATCACTCCGGTTGAAAAACAGATAATTGGGTTAGTGGGAGGGGTACAATATATGCCAGGAAGATAGTTAGAGGCCTGTATCACATGCCACCAGCGCCTCACCCTTGGGACTTCGCTGCACACCATCAGTCCTCCAACTGCCAGCACTTGCATTTCCACACCTGAGAGCTTTCTCTTGATGCTGGAGCTCATTTTGTTGCCCATGGCAGGCTTCAAGGATCAGAGAATTCATGCTCTGCCACACCCTCCACCGAGGGTTGAGGAGGGCTGGCACCTAAATCTGGTGCATGTGTTACGCCCCAGTGGGATTAAGCCCCAGTTACCCGCAGTGGGAGCTGACTTGATAACAGACATTTTGTCTGCTTTCTCTTCCTTGTTTCACATCCCGTTCCCCTATCCTGTGTACTTCACCTCTCAGATTAATTACTTGTACTCAAATCTTTATTTTGGTATCTGCTTCTGGGGAAACCCAGACTAAGACAAGGCCACTGGAGGTGAAGGATGATGAGGATCTGAATCAGGCAGGGAACACAGGGACAAAGGAAGTGGATTAGAGATGCAGTCAAAAGATGTTAAAACTAAAAATGAAAGATATCAGGGAATTCCAGGATGGCCTCCAGGTTTCTGATTTGGGCTACTGGGGGATGGCAATGCCATTCACTAAGTAAAGGAATTGAGGCGAAGAGGGAGGATATGGGGAAAGATGATAGGCTCAGAGTTGAATATGCTGAGTCTGAAGTACCTGAGGAACAGCCTAGTGGAGGTGAGAAGTAGGATGTTGGACGTACCAGCTGGAGCTCAGAAGACTGGCTTGCTATAGAGGTAGATACTTGATATATACAAAAATGGTGAACTGTTACCATTTTTGTGCTCAGTATCTAAATCTCCTTCCAATTTGGGGAAAATATAAAATCAATATAAAATCAATGTGCCCCCCTGCCCCCACCCCCATCAGAGTAATCAGCAAGGGAGCAGATTTCCTCTCCCAGCCGGGGCACAGTCATGTGACCTAGGCTTGGCCAATCAAATGCCCTGACCCAGGATTTTTACCCATTGAGGGGATGATGCACAGAGCCAAGGGCAGTCTGACTGTTCAGGGTGGATGTGGCAGAATTGAGAGTCCAATGTTTCTGGAAGTGATGGTCCTCACTTCTAAAGTTTCTGCCAGGTGACTTTATGGGAGGGAGCCAAGAATCTGTGTTAGTTTACCATCATGATGGGAACTGCAAGTCAAATTCCATTCTTTGTTTTTTGAAAAAGGATCAATGTTTTTTTCCTAAGATGGGAGGAAGGTACATGAATGCTTGTTTTATTTTTTGGGTTGTTTTATTTTAATCATTCCTATGTATTTTAAACACGCTTTTGTATATATATTTCACAATAAATTTTTCAAACAAACAGAGAAACATGGTTTTTGAACAGAAGTAGCAATGTAGAAATTATGTTAAAGGGTGAAAAGGATATAGCATCTGGGATTTGCTTTGAAATAAGGAAGAAAAACGAAGATTCACAAAATGTTAATAATTGTTGATTCACAAAATATTGATAATTGTTGAAGCTGAGAGATGGGTATGGTGGTCTTTGGAACATTCTCTTTCTATTTTTGTATGCTTAAAAATCTGCCTAATTATGAAATGCAAGTATTTTGGACAGTATGATGGGGTCTGGAAGACACATGAGAAGAGGGGAGAGATGAGACAGAAGGGTATCCAGGGCTCACAGAAGCACTTCACGCAGGAGGAACAACTCTCAGGAATAATCCAGGGGAAACCCAATGCCTCACACATTAAAAATGACCAACACTCATGTGTTGATTGATCTCAATCTCGAAACCTGGCAACTGACGAAACTTTGTTGAATCAGAAAGCTAAAGTCTTCAGAATGTCTGAAGGCTTGAGTCACCAACTGCCCCCAGTTCATTTCCTAGAAATTCGGACTCCCCAGATCTCAAATTCCCCACTCACCTGTGTGCCCCCGGTGACTCACAGTTTTCTTTGGTAAACTATGGCTATTTCCCCCCTCCTCGGTAGCTAGTGTCACTCTGGATATTATTAATTCTACTTTTCTTCGCCCAAAGCTGAGAAAAGCTTTTTCCTCAGATGGACTTCTGATCTTATTTGCCAACCTTGGACAGCCAGGGCTTTAAGATGCCACTTTGTTTTCTTGCTCTTTACACTGTACAGAGCCATGCCCACCACCGCTATCCCTAAGAAGAGAAACTTGGAATGCGTTTTCCAAGAGCTGGCTGGAGGGTATTTGAGTGACACCATCCTGGGCCACTAAAACGAACCAGCTCCCAGGGGTGAAATGAAATCTCTGCTTTTCCAGGATTCCTCCCCTCCTACTGAGTCTCAAACGTCTGGGACATAATGCATTATCCAGCTTTATTCACCGTTTTATCCTGGTGTCCTAAAGGGAATTTGATCAAAAGAGAATCTCAGAATATAAACCAGCCTCACCTGCAAATTTTATTACGAGTATGTTGTTTGTTTGTTTGATTCAGATGGGGGAAGGATGGTGGAAAATCAAGCACTATGGAAAGACGACGGTCCTCACAGCTCAGCTCCTCCACTGCGGGCTGCTTTCCAGTTGGTGCAACAGGAGATCTGGGGCCTATGTTTGCTTTTCTTGGCATTCACAGAGGTGGTGTCTGTAGCTGAAGACACTAGGGCTGTTGCCAGAAGCCCTGCTGGAGCTAAGACTGTGTGATTCCAGGTTCCAAGATCTCATCTGCTCGCAGAGATGGGGAACATTTTGATCTTGGCAAACGCTCTCATGCCAGCACTCCATGTCCACCCGACTCTTCTCCCTACTTCTCTGACCCCCAGCAGAGCAGCGGAGTGACCTCTGGACACACACCACTTCTGTGTGTGTCCACACAGCTTGGCAGCCCCACCGTCTCTGGAATTCCTGTATCTCCCTGGGGAACTCACCACAGTGGACACAAACACGTTTACAAACTGCTAGTGACCTGGCAGCGTATAACCACAGGTCCCAAGAGGAGAAAGAAGAGTGAGCTGTCCTTCCCTGGTAGCTGCCTCGAGACCCTGCAGACCCCCAAGGTGGATGCTTACTTCAGACACTGAATGTTTCTGCCATGCAGATTAGCACAGCCTGAACAAAGTTAGGAAAACAAAATACACTCCCTTTATATGAGCGATGGGATCCCCTTCTGTAGGCTACTCCTGGTCAGTAACATGAGGGTGGTGTTCTCTACCAGGGCCTGAGCCAGAGCCCCAGCTGTCATTGTGATTCCTTTGAAACTCTGGATGTGGTCAGTCTGTAAAGTCTTCCAACACTCAGGCTCCCCCTTTATCACCCCAGCCTCTGCCTCTCATTTGCATGACCCCAGCCCACTTCCTGAAGTGTGACCTCTCTCCTCCACACTGCAGTAGCCCTTCCCATGCTCTCACACCCATACACCACCCTCTCCCATATCCAAAGGCAGTGGTCTGCTCCTCCTGCATCTCCAGAGGCTCTGAGCTGGTGTTTCTTGACAATCCGTAGACAGGAGAGACAAAATCAAGCCCCATATATTCATTCTCTTTCCCTGTTCTCACCTCCACAGGAGCAACATTTTCAGCTCTTTTATCCCAATCCCTTAGCCTTTTTCCTGGATACAAAACAGATAGGTTACAGTTTGGGGTCAACAGAGTGGTTTTAGTTGAGAAACAGTCTCCATTCATCTGATATAATCTTTTAAAGTAATAGTTATTGAGTTTGGGGGCTTCCCTGGTGGCACAGTGGTTAAGAATCCGCCTGCCAGTGCAGGGGACACGGGTACAAGCGCTGGTCCGGGAAGATCCCACATGCTGCGGAACAACTAAGCCCGTGCGCCACAACTACTGAGCCTGCGCTCTAGAGCCCGCGAACCACAACTACTGAGCCCATGTGCCACAACTACTGAAATCCATGCACCTAGAGTCCATGCTCTGCAACAAGAGAAGCCACCGCAATGAGAAGCCCGTGTGCCACAAGGAAGAGTAGCCCCCACTCGTCGCAACTAGAGAAAGCCTGCGCGCAGCAATGAAGACCCAACAGAGCCAAAAATAAATAAATAAAATAAATAAATTTTTTTTTAAATAATAATAATTATTGAGTTTTACTATGTACTAAGTACCTGATAAATACGATCTGATTCAGTCCTTATAACCACCATTTTGCAGATGAAGAAATTGTGGTCCAGAGAGATTAAGTTGCCTAAAGTGATATAACTATCAAATGGTAGAGCCAGAGTTTGAACTTAAGCATTGTGAGCCCAGAGCCCATGCTTTTAATAACACTGTATATTGTTTCTCAGCCCCCAGCACCACCCTCTTTTAAAATTTCTTGTCCTCTCTTTACAGTACTCCTGGCCCAGATCACCATGGTCTACTACTTCAAGGAAAGTTTGCCACCCTACAACGGAGCAGGACCTTATGGTCCTTCCCCACCATGTCCTCAGTCTGCCTTTTTCTGTGGAAAAACTTTAGCCAAAGAATAAGTTTAATCAGAGAAGTGAGAAAATGCAGAAGCAAAGAAAAGCAGTCAAACAGGACAAAGCAATAATAGCTTAGTCAGTAAGCAAGGTCAAGGACCTTTAGTTCCTCCTCAAGGGCTATAGATAATATTCTGAGCCATGTCCTTTGAGACGTCTTATAGACACTGAAACCCCCAGCAGGTGGAAGAAGTCAACTACATGGTGACCGGACTGTAGCCATGACATAAGCTGCCACAACTCTGAGAACTGGCCTCGAGGAAATGGGAACAAACCAACCCTGGAACTGAAGACTAACTCTACTTAAAACAATCAAGATGACGCTGGTCAGACAACTGATGACCAATTTCAAGATGACTGTCAGAGCTGACTGTGCTGTTTCTGCACGTAGCCCCCTCCCTCCACCTATAAAAGCTCTTGCCGCCTGATCATCAGTGGTGGGGGGAGGGAGTCAGCCTTTGGACAGAAGTCCGCCCTCCCCCTTCCCCCTTCCCCGTTGCAGCCTCCAGAATAAAGCAAACTTTCCTTTCCACCAACCTGGCCTCTTTATTGGCTTTTGAGCAGCAAGCAGCCAGACCCTACTTTCAGTTACAACCCTACTCCATGATGTTAACTGGAAGCAACCCCTTCACCTTTTCCTTTGCCATCACTCTGGGGCTCCTCCCAGCTTAGTTGCTCTGATAACTCCTCTAATATCCTAGTGTCAGGATACTTTGGCTGCAGGAATCTAAGCCCCCAACTCAGGCTGGCTTAATTGTTTGGGATACCTATATAATAGGAATTTTTAAGGGTGGACAAGACTTTGGGGCTGCATGATTGAGCAGTTCAACAATGCCATCAGGGATCCAAGGACCAAGGTTCTTTCTATCTCCTCACTCTGTAAACCCAATCCAAAGGCTGGCTCCCCTCAAGAGTTTAGGGAGGCTGCCAGGAGCAACTGCCACCACAGTCTTGCTGTTGTCCCAGTGCCAGTGAGGGTGAGAACTCTCCTCCAATCATATCTGATTGGATAAATTTAGATCATATTCCCACCCTGGACCAATAACAGGGGAACACACAAAGTAACTGGTTTAAACCCAGATTCCTGAGCCAATCCCTAGCAAAGAGGATCCCTGAGCCAATCCTCCAGCTGTCAGGTCTTTCAGAGTCTGCCTCAGCTTTCTAGGGGAGTTCATGCTTTTTTCCACTTGGCCCAAAGCCAGTGACTAAGTAAGATGGTCGTTCAAGGGCCCAGCCATTCCCATTCAACACAGGGCTTCTCTAATGGGCACTCCTTGTCCTGGAGCTCTGAGTCAGGAAGACAAAGGGTTCGTCAGGTCTGTGTCATGATCTGATGGCTCTCTCTGGCCATTCCTTCTCTTCTCCTTCTCCGTTCACTGGTGTTAACTCCTCAATAAGCCTTTTGTACTCCTCACTCCATTTCAGCACCTGCTCTCCAGAGAACTCACCTTGCAAATGCACCCTGATAGCTAGCTGTGACTCTGTCTACACCTTCTGCCTCGACTCTACCCACATATCTTGCACCTCTAGGAAACTTGTCCTTCATCATCTACACTCCACTGCTCCTGCTAAGACTGCTTTTTATCTGCCTATGACCTTCAGTCCTTTGAGGCTCCCCCATTCTTAGTCCACCAGCCACCATCTAGTTTCCCCTTCCTCACACCTCAGCCCGGACCCCATCTTAACCATGACTTTGCTAGCACCTGACTTCTCCCCACCCTTAGGCCAATCCCCAACCCTGGGAAAGCTACAGTAAAATGTCCTTCCTTCCCTTCTGCTATGAGTCTACTGAAAACCGGGTTTAATGACTTAATGACAAATCCACACTATCTAACTTTAAATGGGCCCTCAGTGCTGCTCAGTGATTATTTTACTAATCTCTACAGACTCCCACTGCATTGATGCCAAATGTTTTCCTCTCCATTTGCTTCCTAATGTCCTTTCCTCCTGATTTCTCCTTGCACCCTAAGGATGAATTGTTAACCCTTTTCTTTTCATGTTGATCCAGTTTGTAGTCCCCAAACTTCCCCTTACAGTGGGTATCCATTGCTTTTACCTGCCCCCAAGATCCAGTACACCCAAATCTTCCTTGAAGGAACAGCCCCTCTCCCATCCCCAGTCCTTGCAGCTCCAGTGGCTGGCTCCCATCTCCTCCAAAGCTGGCAATGTGACTCAGGCCCGGCTGCCCAGGACACAGTAAACAAATCAAGGATGGGCATGGGAACCAAGCCAGACCAATGAAAACCTTGTCAGATTTATTTAGGGGAAATAACTTTCTTCTGCTTTGGGAATCGCTAATCTGTAAAGAAACAAGCCCAGTGCTGTAAACCCCCATCTCTCCCCAGGAGGGAAGAGCCTACCAAAGAAAAAGCCAGAGGAAAGAAGATCTGGTCCTGATGGCAACCTAGAGCTCCTCAATCCACCTATCTTGAAATCATCATACCACAGGATGTTTCAATTACATGAGCCAATAAATTCTCTTTTTTATTTAAGCCAGTTTGAATCACATTTCTGTACTTGCCATCAAGGATCTTGACCTATAGCATCCTCTCAATCTTCAGATTTGTTATATCTTTACCTGTTCTGCCTTTATCTATCTCTGACAGAGGTACCATTCTTGCTGGTATGGTTTTCTTGCTATGCCTTATTTTACTTTGGGACCTTTTTTAATCTGTTTCTCTTTCTCCCTTGACTTCTCCTCCATTGCCCATATCCATAACTGGTATTGGCTGAATAAATATTATCAAACTATTTCAAAAGTATAGTCTTTGATGAGAACAGACAGAAGGTATTTCTGAAAGTATAAGAACATGGCTCTTTGAGATTGACCTGTTCTGGAGTAGGCAGGGGAGGGTCATTTCAAAGGATGGAGGGAGAAATTTTCTCAATGGCATAATCTCAATCCTTCAGTGTCCTCTTCTGCATGTTCCTCAAAGATGCTAAGATCTTACCTCCACACTCACCCTTTCTCTGGCTGTTGGTACATCCTGTTCTTCCTGAGGAATTGTCTTCTGGCACACAAACGTGAGCAGAATATGAGCTGTATCATTCTGTGTAATAGATTCTGCAGTCTTCAGAGGACTTAAGAGGAGGAAGCAGAACTGTGTATACCAACAGCTCTGAACTGTGCTCTGAAACTCTTCAGTGCTCAGTTGTTGTTTTTCTGTTTGTTTTCTTTTTTATTTAATTTTATCTTAGATGAATATATTTATAAGATTTAAAATTCAAAACTTGAATTTTAAAAGATATAAAAGATAAAATATAAAGATAAATATAGATATAAAAGTTTCATTCCCCCACCCATCTAGTTGTACTATCAAGTTATCTGAAGTTTTCGGTTTATGATTCTGTACTTGTTTTCTATTGTTGCTGAACAAATTGCCACAAGCTTAGTAACATAAAACCAAGCATATGTATTGTCTCATAGTTTTGTGGGCCAGAAGCCTGAGCAGGGTGTAACAGAGTTTTCTGTTCAGGCCTCACAAAGTTGAAATCAAGGTGTCAGCCAGGACTGCAGTCTCATTAGAGCTCAGGGTCATCTTCCAAGCTCATTCAATTTCTTATGGTTATAGAACTGAGGTCCTTGTTTTCTTGAAGGTCGCTTTCAGCTCCTAGAGGCCTCCCACAGGTCCTAGCAACCAGGCTTCCTCCACATGCTGTTCATGACACAGCTGTTTTCTTTCTTCCAGGCCAGCAGGAAAGCATCATATTGTCTGATCCCACCCACACTCAAGAGGAGGCATATATACTAGGAGGACAAAATATCGAGAGCCATCCTGGAATTCTTCCTACCACAGCTTCCATTGTTGTTGGGTTTTATATATCTACATATCTATATCTATATGTATGTATATATATGCAAAGTAAAAATGCACACGAACACACACACATACACACACACATCTTCTCCTTAAACAGTAGCATGTAATGATATCACTTATATGTGGAATCTAAAATATGCCAAAAATGAACCTAGCTACAAAACAGAAACAGACTCACAGACATAGAGAACAGACTCGTGGATGCCAAGGGGGAGGAGTGGACTGGGGGTTTGGGATTAGTAGATGCAAACTACTACATATAGAACGGATAAACAACAAGGTCCTACTGTATAGCACAGGGAACTATATTCAATATCCTGTGATAAACCATAATGGAAATGAATACAAAAAAGAATGTATATATATATATATATATATATATATATGTATAACTGTCACTTTACTGTACAGCAGAAATTAACACAGCATTGTAAATTAACTATACTTCAATTTTAAAAAAAATGCAGGACATGTAATAAATAAGTTTTTCTCCATCTTGTTTTTTGCACTTAATAGTATATCTGGAGCCCGTTTTATTGTAACAGTATATAGAGGTAGTCCTCATTCCTTTTCAGCAGCTTAGTACTTCATTTTGTGTATATACCATATTTTATTCAACCATTCTCTAACTGATGGCCATATGGGTTGTTTCCAGTATTTCTTTTGCTATTACAAATAGTACTACAATGAATATCTTTGTGTAGTCATTTTTTGCTTGGTCAAAAAATTTGCTAACTATTGACAAATTTTTCTGTATAGAGATGATGCCATTTTTTTCCCCTTCCTTTAAGATATCTCAGTACTACAGATTTAATCTGTGATTTTCTTTTTGTGAGTGAGGTTAGGCAACTTAAGTTGAAGGGAAATTTATATTTCTTTTTCTGTGAACTGTCTATTCTTGTTCTTTACCTATTTTTCTATTGAGCTGTTGGACTTCTCTCAATTTCTAGAAGTTCTTCCAGAATTCAGCCATTTTTCTGTGTTCTGAGCGGGAAATACTATCACTGTCTTTTGACTTCTTATGTTGTTTGTGCTACAAAGTCATATTTTATATATGTAGTTTATATAAGTAGTTAAATTTGTCACATCTTTCCTTTTATGGGCTCTGAATTTTGAATCATAGAAAGGCTTTCCCCATTCAGTGTTTATAAAGGAACCCATCATGTTTTTCCTCGTACTAGCATAATTTTTTACATTTAAGTCATTGATCCACTTAGAGTTTACCCTATTATATGTTTAAGGTATTAATCCAGCATCATCTTTTTCAAGTGTCTTCCCGATCAATAATTGTTCAATCCTAAGGAAAACTGAGGAGTAAAAGTCACCAGAAACCAAGGTCAAAGAGAAAAAAGCTATCCTAAAATGCTTAATTGCAGGTTTTCTCGAGGCTGTGATAATGGGAAGTAACACAACTTAATTATCTGGCCAGGTATGCAATGCCAACTGCCAGACACCTTTAATGAGCTGAACTTGAAGAACATTGAAACTATGTAGACTGTGGTGAGAGTATGAGGATAAATCATTGATTTCAGAGTAATAACTTGTGTACTTCTTATGCTTGAGTTGATGAAGCATCCCCTTCTCAACAAATGCTACAAAACTTCAAAATCTTAATCTACTCATTGTTTTCCTTTTAAATTCAATTATTTATAAAAGTCCTTAAAGTACTCTGGGTTTCAAATTTACATACAGTAAAATTCACTGTTTTTGGTGTACAGTCTATAGGGAATAGAGTATGCCTACCTACCTACCCTTTAATCATCCATTTAGAGTTAATATTAGCACTTTAAGTAAAATGTAGGAGAAGCCTTACAATTATCTAAGTCTCTTTAGCTTTCCCCCTTTTTTTGTTGTAGTTGCCATTTATGATATCTACATACATTGAAACCTCCACTAATCTTATATTTTTGCTGTCAATAGTCATATATATTTTAAAGAGTTTATGAGGGAAAAATATGCTATTACATTTACCCAAACTTGTTTGTTCTTCCTTCATTTCCAGTGTTTCAATTTTCCCTCTTGAATCATTTCCCTTTAGCTTGAAGAACTTCCTTTATCATTTCTTTTAGAGAAGGTCTGCTGGCAATGAATTTTCTTAGTTTTCTTCCTCTGAGAATATCTTTATTTCCCCATCACTCCTGAAGGATATTTTCACTAGATGTACAATTCTCGGTTAACAAACTCTTTTCTTTAAGCACTTTAAAGATGTTTTTTCCATTGTCTTCTATGCTTTGTGTAATGTGTTATTTTTTCTGGCTGCTTTCAGGATTTTTTTTCTTTACCTTTGGTTTTCAGCAGTTTGATTATAATGTGTCTGGTGTGGTTTTCTTTGAGTTTATTTTGTAACCTTATGTGTTTCACTAAATTGGAAAGTTTTCAGCCATTATTTCTCAAATATTTTTTCTGCACCAATCTCCTTCCTTCTCTCTCTGGGACTGCAATGATATACATATTATATCTTAAAATATTTTCCCATAGGTACTGATGATCTCATTTTTTAAAAATCTTTTCTCTCTTAGTTTTTTACATTGGGTGATTTCTATTGGTCAGTCTTCAGATTCTCTGACTCCTTTCTCCATCATCTCAGTTCTGCCATGGAGCCCATCCAGTGAATTTTTGTTTTTTTATTCGTATTTTTCAGCTCTGAAATCTCAGTTTGGCACTTTTGTTTATAGTTTCTACTTCTCTCCTCGAATTTGCTACCTTTTATTCATTTCAAATGTGTTCAATTTCACTTCATGGAGGAGGATTATATATAATCACTGCTTTAAAGTCTAATAATCCCAACATCTGGGTCATCTCTTGGTTGGAATCTGTTGATTGTATTTTCACTAGGGAATTGGTCATATTTTCCTGCTCCTTTGTATTTGAGTAATTTTGGATGGTATTCTGGACATTCTGAATATGTATTATATTTTGAAACTCCAGATCCTATTAAAACCCTCTGTAGAATGTTGACTTTTTAAAATTTTGACAGTCAAATAACATGGTTAGATTCAGACTATGAGTTCTGTCTCTCCTTCAGTCAATTAGTTTCAATGTCAGTTCTATTCTCAAATCTTTCACTGTGCTGCTTTGTTCTATACTACACGTGAGCTTCTCAGGGATTAGTCTCTGAATTGTTTAGTAATTTATGTCATAGATCACTTTTCAATACCTTTGTTATGCAGCTTTGGACTTTTTTTGTGCATACAAATCTTAGGCTTGACACATGAGATTCCAATACGGTATTTCCTTCCATCAAGTCTAAGAACTATATGGGTGTTATCATACAGTCATAAAGTATATATTTTTTTCATTACTGTCCCTTATGCCATACCAGGTCAACTTAATAGTGATTTATATTTGAATCACAAAACTACTAAAATTAATTTTCTTCTCACTGTTGTTAAAATAATTTTGTTTTAAAATTTTGTTTGTTTTTCTTAATACAAAAAGCCAATATAGATGAAGGGCATTCTTCCCCACTTTAGTCTGATTTCAAGCCAATTTTCCCTCTTAGCCTCAATGTATCTCACTTTTGCAAAGAGTCTTCTTGCATCTCCTCTGAGGACAGCAGATGGATCTATGTTTGATTCTTCCATTCACCAAGCATTTATCAAGTGCCTGTCATGTGCTAGATACTGTTCTGGACACTGTTCAATTAAAAAAATAACTACTGACACTGGACTGAATATGTTACCAGAGAAATTATTCCTCTGGAATTTTTAAGATAATCAATGTGTCTATTCAAGATTGCTAACTAGAGGATGGCTTAAGGTGGGGAATGGACGTCTCTTCTCAATGTTCTGAGTTCAGTGAACTCTCAAGACTGAAATAAGAGGGAGATACCATCAAACAAACCCAAAGCATCTCTAAGAGAAACCAAATTGTTTATAAGCTAGTATCTCTCAAATTTTAGTGCTTACATACCGTTGCAATTATACATGTTCTTACTTCTCATACTTCTCCCCAGGGCCCCACAAGTTTTGAAGGGAGAATAAAAGCTATGAACTCTGAGAAGTACTACAAGCTAATGGCCACAGTCCAAATATCCCACCTTGTTGTCTTTGGGGGAAATGCTTCATATTCAAATTGTTCCCATCTTTCCCACACTGGTAAAGACAATGGGAAAAATATATAGTAAGCTAACTGGGTAGGAAAAGAATTTTATTGTTCTATGAACTAATCTCCAGTAAGTGTGATTAGCATAAACATTTTTCACATCAAACGGAATGAGGCTTCACTAATGAGATGAGCATAATACACATCTGATAAAATACCAACTGCTTTTTATAAATACATAATAAGAGGGATGTAAGGAGGGAATATAATTAGCTTGCATGATTCAGCATGGAATATTCCCACTTACTGTTTATGTGATCTTGGGTAAATTATTTAACCTCTCCAAGTCCCTCTTTTCTCAACTATAAAATTCGGAAAACAATAGCTGTTATGCTTTGTTGGAATTCAATGCCTAACACAGTAGATAATTAACATTAGGTGATTATGAATCCAAAGTCAGTAAAACTTCTGGAAGAAAATATATGAATTTCTCTGAAAAGTGTCCTTGGGAGAATTTATCCCAACAACTTATATATCTTATAAATTGAATAAAGTAGAAGAATTTCTTAAAACATTGTCATCTAGGGCAGAAGAACAAATCTTCCCTTTTAATAAATGTATCCTTACTTCGATATCCAGTTCAATGTATTTGGAAGGGACCTGACTACAATATTGCATAAAATTTTGTCTAATAGCTGGCCATGAGCTTTTGCTGACACTTAATGAAATCTGTTTAATTACTCTAGCAGCCCCTATATTGGCTGCTGTGCTGAGGTCATTGGAGAACTCGACCCTATGGTACTTGGGATACAAGAACATCTTCTGCTGATTGAAGCCTGTACCCTGTGGAAATGTTTTAATGTGATCCTTGAAGCATGTCCTAAGAAATGCTGTCAACACATATTCTTCCTTGTCAGGCCTTTTTGGTCAGGAATACTCAAGAGCTCTGTCTTTCTGCCTGTGGTTTACCACATTGTCTCCATTTGCTTTCAAATATGGTTTAGCTGTGTTCAATGAAGCAGAGGTAGCCGAATTAGAAAGACATCATCAACACTGCTCCTCCAGAGAAAATTTCTCATCAGATAAATCACTAAACCAGCTACCAGGTTTTTTTGTTTTGTTTTGTTTTGTTTTAGCTACCATGTTTTGATACATAGAAGCCACATCCTTGCAGCCTATTCATTCACTTGCAGATAAACACATTCTCAACATGGTGAGCCAAGGGGCGTGCCCAACAGACCGCGAGGAAAGCTGGGGTTGATCGCAATTCCCAGTACAAAGAATTTCAAAAGAAGAAGGAAAAGGCAGCAATAAAAGGACAACTTATTTATAACTCACACTATCACAAGTGATTTTTTTAATAACAAATAAAAGTTTTTTGGTAACTACTATTTAATATAAACTGAAAGGTATGGCATAATCCTTAAAAATCTATAGCTGCTTATATAAACATATTGTTGTGTAGTATGAATTGAGAAATTATGGTGAAGAGGTATTGACAAACATAAGAATTTGCCATATCCAAAAATGTGTTGTTGTTTTTATTTGTTTTTAATGAATAGGAATTTCCAAGGAATAAGAAATTGCTTTAACTGTGATCATCTGACCAATTAAAAATCATAATGTCATGGGTTTTTTACTAGTCCCTAGAATGGAGAATGTCCCAGTGCACAGTGCTGCCCCAAACAGCTGGTATTTAGAGTGAGAGTAGGGCTTGCATTTCTTTGAATAAGGGGTAGATTTCTTAGAAATGTGGTAATTGGAGAAAATCTTGATTTCATTAAAATTATTCTAGTTTTACAGTCTATATTAATCCAAAGAAAAACTTGAGAACCACTAAGTTAACACATTTTAACCCACCTGGAGTAAACTGGAATGCCTGTACTGCATTTACAATCAATTTTAGGCATTGATTAGTCCTTCCATATTAGGGAAGGATACTGTTAGAATTGGAAATTTCCCTCCAAATCACAGACTGTTACAAGGGAATGAAACTCCTCAACTTGATAAATAAGAACCATGTTGGCCTTTCCCTTTTATTCTTCTTCAGCCACCAATGGCTATATGGGGCAGGATAGTCCTTCCCCAAAAAAGTTCAGAACAGTTAAAGAGTGATGGACCTACATAACAGAACACTCGGACATTGAACTTGAGAGAGATGAAAAGATATTTCTGGACAAAAAAAAAAAAAAAGTCACAACAAAAATACATAAAACACCTAGAAACAAGCATAACAAGAAATATTCAAGACCCCTGTAAACACAACAATAAAGCTAACAAACAAAAACAATAAATTAAGTTTTAAAACTTAAGACAGACCTTACTCCTAGACAGGAAAAAGCAATTCTGAAAAATTTTCAAGTGATATCAAACTAATCTATATGTTCATTCAGAACTCAAACTGTTAATTGTGGTTACCTCCAAGAAGTGAGCCTGGGGAAAATATTTGCAATAAGTATGATAGACAAATCTCCTGAATAGTATTGATAAGAAAAAGATAATAATAACTCCATAGGAAAATATGGACAAAATATGTGATAGATAGGTCATAGAGGAGGAAATACAAGTTGGTCTTAAATATATAAAAAGAAGCTTAGCCTCATTCATAGTAAGAAAATATAAAATAATACACATTTAAGATACCATTTTTAAATTACCAAATTGGCAAAAACCAAAGTTTGCTAGCACCCTTCTGGCATGGCTGTAGGGAAATAGAAACTCTTGTACATTAGTTGAATATTATGACATTGCTTGTATATTATAAATTAGTTACATTTCTATGGAGGGCAATTGCAAAATATCTATTAAGATTATAAATGCATGTATTTTTTGATCCACAATGCCACTTCCTACAGATATACTCACATACATGCAAAATGACACAAAGTTAATAGCTGAAACACTGTTTAAAAGGGTAAAAGATTGAAAACAGCCAAATATCCTTTGATTGGGGACCAAGTAAATAACGTATGGTAGATCTACACAACTGAATATTATTCAACTGAAAAGAAAAGGAAAAAAATCTTTATGTACATGCTGACATGGAAAAAGTTCCATGACATATTATTAAGTAAAGAAAGCAAAGTACATGAGAGTGTTTAAATATGCAAATATTTATGTGTAAGAGGGAGAAATATGAATATATATTCAAACGCATAAGAATATAACAATGGTTACTTGGAAAATAAGGTATTGGTTGCAGGAAATACAAGGAAGACCAGAGGTGAGAAGAATTTTTGCTATATACCTTTTCTTAACTTTGGATTTTTGAACAATATGAATGCATTACCTACTGAGAAAATTTAAACTAAATTTTAATTGAACATTTTTTCTTTATGAATTATTTGGAAATCAACCTTTTTATACCATGAAGTGACTTTGTAAATGTATTTATGACAATCCCTATTTTTTTAGGAGAACCATATTAAAGGCAATTATATTTCATTTAAAAATAGTAATTGCTTTCTCATACTTAATTTTAACATAAAGTTTATCACATTACTGTAATTTGGCAAACAAAAAATTTCCAAATATCTTGAATATACCAATCCCTCTTGATATTGAGGCAGGTACAGGAAGATAAAGGGGAAAATAGATTTTATATTATATTGTGTATACATACACAATACATATTTATAAAGAAATAGAGGTTAATTTTTAGACAGTATTGCACTATCTCAATCCCTTATCATTGGTTTAAACTCGTCACACGGCCAACATATCCCACAACAAATTGATTCTTGTTCACATACAAAGAAATAGTGTGCCTTTAAATAATGCTGTATTTACTGACTAGGGAAAAAAAAAATAGCACATTGAAGTCAATGGACTTCTGCCCTTGAAGAAATGTAATGAACTTGTATATGGAGAAAAGTTCCATGGTGCCTAGTGGTGAAGGGCACAGGATTTTGGAGTAAGACCCATCTAGATTGAATCCACTGCCTATGTGACCTTGGGTGAGTTACTTCAAAGGGGACTGTTTCCTATCACACAGATTCCTCATAGGGTTTTTATTAAATAAAATAATGCATATAAATAGGTTAGCATAGACACCTACTTAAACTCTATCTTCATCATGAACTCTGTTCTTTAAATGTCTCCACATTCCTTCCCATGCTTGCAGAGAAAAAAGAACACAAGACAGGTAGAAAAATGGAGAAATCAGTGGCCTCTCTGATGCAATTTGTGGGGTTTAAAAAGGTTCTCCTATTCAGACACATCTCACCAAAGGGGCCCACAAGTAGTCTGAGAAGTTAGCCAATTCCTCAAGTTAATCCCTTGCGAACATGCAAATATCTCTAGAAGGGGATTAATCCTATAACTATTAATATTTAGCATAGCACATTAAACAAATACTACTTTAATAGCTAGTATCAGAAGACATCTTAGAGAATAGTCTCTGTTTGACGAAATACAGAGCCCTGATGTGTCATTTCGGCTGTGGAATGAGTCTTTGGGGCACAGCTTGAATGAGGCAGGAATAAGACCAAGGAGCAAAACCGTTCTGCATAAGAACAGACAGGAATTTGTGGGGTTTGGAAGCACGCATAAGTCAAAGAAAAAGAGCAGACTTTGAAGTAGGGAGAAAGGGAACTCTGGGTCCTCCTCCTAGCCCAGAAGACTGCAACTGCCTAGAAGCAGCATGGCCAAAGGCTTTTGGGAACAGAAATATCTGAAATTCAATTGTTTTGCACGGCTTCATGGCCCCAAACCTTTCATAAGATCTCATGCACAGCCCTGAGTTGTCAGGACTTTGCGCAGAAGGATTTGAATGATATCCAGGAAGAAGACATATGGAAAAGCAGGCAGAAAATACAGACAGTAGGATAAATGCACTGTGGAGAAGGTTTCCGGAAGTGGAAAGCAAAAATCAAAGGGCCTTGGTCTGGAACATAACTCCCCCGCACCCCTCACTGCCCCAAGAATCCTCAGACATGGTGGGAATGGGGGTGGGGCTAAGGGATGCCTCCTTTCCCTCCACATATGGGGTTAGGGGCTGAGTCCATTTAATTAAGTCTTGAAGGATGGAATGACCCAGCTGCATGTCGGTTGCACTAGCTCTTTTTCATTCCAGCTCTCTAACAGCTGGGGAAAAGCTAAAAGCAGAACCCAGAGGGCCTAGAAACCAGGACTGACAGGAGAAGGGTAGCACAATTCGAGGTTAGAGGAGAAAGCTTGGGAGGGATAATAATTAAAGGGCATCAAATGGGGACACCTCAACAGGAGATAGTTGCTCTGAATAGAGAGGGCTCCTGTGGCTTGAGTAAGCCCTGCACAGATTACAAATTAACATTTCAAATATTATTCACCTAAAGTTAAATTTGGTGAGTGCTATGTGGGTAAGTGACCAAATACCAGATTACTGTGATAAATTACTGAGAGGAAACTACTAAATCTGTAACATGGCAAATACAATGGGAAAAAACCTGGATCAAACAAACAAACAAACAAACATGAAAATGGTACTTTTTCTTCCCAGATCGTCAATCATAGGAAAAAGGAAGTCATTTTTTCTTAATGAAAATTAGCCCAATATTAATGTGGGCCATAAAAACATTTGAAGTCTTGATCAGTATGATGTCATGGAAGCTAGACTTATTTGACACCAGCTATGAACCAACTTTTGTTTTCTTTGTATGTTGTATATGGCTTGATGGTTGGTGGTGGTAGACTCTTGCCATGCTTCCCAACAGTCCTGTCTGAAAACAGCTGTCTTCTCAACCACAGTCCTCCAAAGAGCAAATTCTCAATGGAACTATTTTGACAAAAAGCCAACTTATTTTAAACTACAAAACAAAAAGTTATAGGGAATTCCCTGGCGGTCCAGTGGTTAGGACTCCGCACTTCCACTGCAGGGGGCACCGGTTCAATCCCTGGCTGAGGAACTAAGATCCCATATGCCGCATGACACGGCCAAAAAAAAACCCATAAAGTTATAACCAATAAGCAATCAAATTAGTACCAAATGTTACTTATCAAAGATAGACTTTAATGCAGATAACACTCATTATGGAAATTCCTAAAGTAAAAGCTAGAGAGTATGTCAATGTGTTTCTCTCATCATAGTGCACAACACTATAACATTAGCATTTCCAAAGGCATAGATGATGTTAGATTCTAGGGAGGATACAACTGCATATTATCTCTGTCTTTAAAAAAGCTTGTCTAGGGACTTCTCTGGTGGCCCAGTGGTTAACACTCTGCACTCCCAATGCAGGGGGCCCCGGGTTCGATCCCTGGTCAGGGAACTAGATCCTGCATGCCGCAAGATCCAGAGTGTGGCATATCCCGAGTGCAGCAGATCCCACGTGTGACAGATCCCGCATGCTGCAACTAAGACCTGGCGCAGCCAAATGAATTAACAAATATTAAACAAAAAAGAAAGCAAGCTTGTCTATTGCTTGTCACAGAAGTAAAACTGTGGAACCTGTAAGACAGCTATTCTGTTAGGCCATCAGTTGTAATTTTTGAAATTTTTGACGCTGTGGAGCCATTTCTTCAAATAAACGTTAGAAATCCACTTTATAAGAAATGCGTTCATTGAGGGGATCAGAGGAGGGTCAGATCTAAAGGAAACCTCTCCAAAATCCTAGTCTCAACCCCCCACCCCCTTTCTTCCTGGAGAAGGAACGTGTAAGTGCGGGCCTTGGGTACAAAACTGGCATTTTTTAATTTCTTTATTTCTTACTTTATTCCTCAAAAATAAAAATGTATGAAATTTAAAATTTTCTAGGCAAACCACACTTTGAAATTTTTAAAAATAAGCAAAAAAACCTTTATGGAGGGGGAGGGGCAAGATGGCGGAAGAGTAAGACGCGGAGATCACCTTCCCTCCCACAGATACATGAGAAATACAGCTACACGTGGAACTGCTCCGACAGAACACCCACTGAACGCTGGCAGAAGACGTTAGACCTCCCAAAAGGCAAGAAAATCCCCACGTACTTGGGTAGGGCAAAAGAAAAAAGAAATAACAGGGACAAAAGAATAGGGACAGGACCTGCACCAGTGGGAGGGAGCTGTGAAGGAGGAAAGGTTTCCACACACTAGGAAGCCCCTTCGTGGGCAGAGACTGCGGGTGGCAGAGGGGGGAAGCTTCAGAGCCACGGAGGAGAGCGCAGCCACAGTGGTGCGGAGGGCAAAGCGGAGAGATTCCCGCACAGAGGAGCGGTGCCGACCAGCACTCACCAGCCCGAGAGGCTTGTCTGCTCAGCCGCCGGGGCGGGCGGGGGCTGGGAGCTGAGGCTCGGGCTTCGGTGCTAGCCGGGAGGGAGTCCGGGAAAAAGACTGCAGCTGCCGAAGAGGCAAGAGACTTTTTCTTGCCTCTTTGTTTCGGGGCGCTCAAGGAGAGGGGATTCAGAGCGCCACCTAAACGAGCTCCAGAGACGGGCGCGAGCCGCGGCTATCAGCGCGGATCCCACAGCAACAGGGGCGCAGAGGGAAAAACGGAGAGATTCCCGCACAGAGGCTCGGCGCCGAGCAGCACTCACCAGCCCGAGAGGCTTGTCTGCTCACCCGCCGTGGCGGGCGGGGGCTGGGAGCTGAGGCTCGGGCTTCGGTCGGTTCGCAGAGAGAGGACTGGGGTTGGCGGCGTGAACACAGCCTGAGGGGGCTAGCGCACCACAGCTAGCCGGGAGGGAGCCCAAGAAAAAGTCTGCAGCTGCCGAAGAGGCAAGAGACTTTTTCTTGCCTCTTTGTTTCGCGGCGTGCAAGGAGAGGGGATTCAGAGCGCCGCTTAAACAAACTCCAGAGACAGGCACGAGCCGCGGCTATCAGCGCGGACCCCAGAGACGGGCGCGAGCCGCGGTTATCAGCGCGGACCCCAGAGACGGGCATGAGACACTAAGGCTGCTGCTGCCGCCACCAAAAAGCCTGTGGGCGAGCACAGGTCACTCTCCACACCGCCCCTCCCGGGAGCCAGTGCAGCCCGCCACGGCCAGGCTCCCGTGATCCGGGGATAACTTCCCCGGGAGAACGCACGGCGCGCCTCAGGCTGCTGCAACGTCACGCCGGCTTCTGCCACTGCAGGCTCGCCCCGCCTCCTCCGTACCGCTCCCTCCCCCTGGCCTGACTGAGCCAGAGCCCCCGAAGCAGCTGCTCCTTTAACCCTGTTCTGTCTGGGCGGGGAACAGACGCCCTCAGGTGACCTACATGCAGAGGCGGGTCCAAATCCAAAGCTGAACCCCGGGAGCTGTACGAACAAAGAAGAGAAAGGGAAATCTCTCCCAGCAGCCTCAGAAGCAGCGGATTAAAGCTCCACAAACAACTTGATGTGCCTGCATCTGTTGAATACCTGAATAGACAACGAATCATCCCAAATTTAGGAGGTGGACTTGGGGAGCAGGATATATTAACTTTTCCCCTTTTCCTTTTTTGGTGAGTGTATATGTGTATGCTTCTGGGTGAGATTTTGTCTGTATAGCTTTGCTCTCACCGTTAGTCCTAGGGTTAGGTCCTTCCTTTTTTTTTTTTTTTTTTACTTAAAAAAATTTTTTTTTCCCTGATAAATGTTTTCTTAATAATTTTTTCCTTATTTTCTATTTTTAAAAAATTAAAAAAAAATTTTTTAATAAGTTTTTTCATATTTTTTATTTTAAAAAATTAAAAATTTTTTTTCTTAATAAATTTATTTCTTAATAATTTTTTTATTTTTAGTATAAAAAATTAATAAATCTATTTTTAAAAATTAAAAAAAATTTTCTTAATAAATTTATTCTTAATAATTTTTTTTTCTTATTTTTTATTATAATAGCTTTATTTTATTTTATTTTATCCTCTTTCTTTCTTTCTTTCCATTTTTTCTCCCTTTTATTCTGAGCCATGTGGATGAAAGGCTCTTGGTGCTCCAGCCAGGCATCAGGGCTGTGCCTCTGAGGTGGGAGAGCCAACTTCAGGACACTGGTCCACAAGAGACCTCCCAGCTCCACGTAATACCAAACGGCGAAAATCTCTCAGAGATCTCCATCTCAACATCAAGACCCAGCTTCACTCAACGACCAGCAAGCTACAGTGCTGGACACCCTATGCCAAACAACTAGCAAGACAGGAACACAGCCCCATCCATTAACAGAGAGGCTGCCTAAAATCATAATAAGGCCACAGACACCCCAAAACACACCACCAGACGTGGACGTGCCCACCAGAAAGACAAGATCCAGCCTCATCCACCAGAACACAGGCACTAGTTCCCTCCACCAGGAAACCTACACAACCCACTGAACCAACCTTAGCCACTGGGGACAGATACCAAAAACAACGGGAACTACGAACCTGCAGCCTGTGAAAAGGAGACCCCAAACACAGTAAGATAAGCAAAATGAGAAGACAGAAAAACACACAGCAGATGAAGGAGCAGGGTCAAAACACACCAGACCTAACAAATGAAGAGGAAATAGGTAGTCTACCTGAAAAAGAATTCAGAATAATGATAGTAAGGATGATCCAAAATCTTGGAAATAGAATAGACAAAATGCAAGAAACATTTAACAAGGACGTAGAAGAACTAAAGAGGAACCAAGCAACGATGAAAAGCACAATAAATGAAATTAAAAATACTCTAGATGGGATCAATAGCAGAATAACTGAGGCAGAAGAACGGATAAGTGACCTGGAAGATAAAATGGTGGAAATAACTACTGCAGAGCAGAATAAAGAAAAAAGAATGAAAAGAACTGAGGACAGTCTCAGAGACCTCTGGGACAACATTAAACGCACCAACATTCGAATTATAGGGGTACCAGAAGAAGAAGAGAAAAAGAAAGGGACTGAGAAAATATTTAAAGAGATTATAGTTGAAAACTTCCCTAATATGGGAAAGGAAATAGTTAATCAAGTCCTGGAAGCACAGAGAGTCCCATACAGGATAAATCCAAGGAGAAACACGCCAAGACACATATTAATCAAACTATCAAAATTTAAATATAAAGAAAACATATTAAAAGCAGCAAGGGAAAAACAACAAATAACACACAAGGGAATCCCCATAAGGTTAACAGCTGATCTTTCAGCAGAAACTCTGCAAGCCAGAAGGGAGTGGCAGGATATACTTAAAGTGATGAAGGAGAAAAACCTACAACCAAGATTACTCTACCCAGCAAGGATCTCATTCAGATTTGATGGAGAAATTAAAACCTTTACAGACAAGCAAAAGCTGAGAGAGTTCAGCACCACCAAACCAGCTTTACGAGAAATGCTAAAGGAACTTCTCTAGGCAAGAAACACAAGAGAAGGAAAACACCTACAATAACAAACCCAAAACACCTACAATAACAAACCCAAAACATTTAAGAAAACATACATATCGATAATTACCTTAAATGTAAATGGATTAAATGCTCCCACCAAAAGACACAGACTGGCTGAATGGATACAAAAACAAGACCCATATATATGCTGTCTACAAGAGACCCACTTCAGACCTAGAGACACATACAGACTGAAAGTGAGGGGATGGAAAAAGATATTCCATGCAAATGGAAATCAAAAGAAAGCTGGAGTAGCAATTCTCATATCAGACAAAATAGACTTTAAAATAAAGACTATTACAAGAGACAAAGAAGGACACTATATAATGATCAAGGGATCGATCCAAGAGGAAGGTATAAGAATTGTAAATATTTATGCACCCAACATAGGAGCACCTCAATACATAAGGCAAATACTAACAGCCATAAAAGGGGAAATCGACAGCAACACAATCATAGGAGGGGACTTTAACACCCCACTTTCACCAATGGACAGATCATCCAAAATGAAAATAAATAAGGAAACACAAGCTTTAAATGATACATTAAGATACATTAAGATGGACTTAATTGATATTTATAGGACATTCCACCCAAAAACAACAGAATACACATTTTTCTCAAGTGCTCATGGAACATTCTCCAGGATAGATCATATCTTGGGTCACAAATCAAACCTTGGTAAATTTTAAAAAATTGAAATCGTATCAAGTATCTTTTCCGACCACAACGCTATGAGACTAGATATCAATTACAGGAAAAGATCTGTAAAAAATACAAACACATGGAGGCTACACAATACACTACTTAATAACGAAGTGATCACTGAAGAAATCAAAGGGGAAATCAAAAAATACCTAGAAACAAATGACAATGGAGACACGATGATCCAAAACCTATGGGATGCAGCAAAAGCAGTTCTAAGAGGGAAGTTTATAGCAATACAAGCCTACATCAAGAAACAGGAAACATCTCGAATAAACAACCTAACCTTGCACCTAAAGCAATTAGAGAAAGAAGAACAAAAAAACCCCAAAGCTAGCAGAAGGAAAGAAATCATAAAGATCAGATCAGAAATAAATGAAAAAGAAATGAAGGAAACAATAGCAAAAATCAATGAAACTAAAAGCTGGTTCTTTGAGAAGATAAACAAAATTGATAAACCATTAGCCAGACTCATCAAGAGAAAAAGGGAGAAGACTCAAATCAATAGAATTAGAAATGAAAAAGGAGAAGTAACCACTGACACTGCAGAAATACAAACGATCATGAGAGATTACTACAAGCAACTGTATGCCAATAAAATGGACAACCTGGAAGAAATGGACAGATTCTTAGAAATGCACAACTTGCCGAGACTGAACCAGGAAGAAATAGAAAATATGAACAGACCAATCACAAGCACTGAAATTGAAACTGTGATTAAAAATCTTCCAACACACAAAAGCCCAGGACCAGATGGCTTCACAGGCGAATTCTATCAAACATTTAGAGAAGAGCTAACACCTATCCTTCTCAAACTCTTCCAAAATATTGCAGAGGGAGGAACACTCCCCAACTCATTCTACGAGGCCACCATCACCCTGATACCAAAACCAGACAAAGATGTCACAAAGAAAGAAAACTACAGGCCAATATCACTGATGAACATAGATGCAAAAATCCTCAACAAAATACTAGCAAACAGAATCCAACAGCACATTAAAAGGATTATACACCATGATCAAGTGGGGTTTATTCCAGGAATGCAAGGATTCTTCAATATACGCAAATCAATCAACGTGATACATCATATTAACAAATTGAAGGAGAAAAACCATATGATCATCTCAATAGATGCAGAGAAAGCTTTTGACAAAATTCAACACCCATTTATGATAAAAGCCTTGCAGAAAGTAGGCATAGAGGGAACTTTCCTCAACATAATAAAGGCCATATATGACAAACCCACAGCCAACATTGTCCTCAATGGTGAAAAACTGAAACCATTTCCACTAAGATCAGGAACAAGACAAGGTTGCCCACTCTCACCACTATTATTCAACATAGTTTTGGAAGTGTTAGCCACAGCAATCAGAGAAGAAAAAGAAATAAAAGGAATCCAAATCGGAAAAGAAGAAGTAAAGCTGTCACTGTTTGCAGATGACATGATACTATACATAGAGAATCCTAAAGATGCTACCAGAAAACTACTAGAGCTAATCAATGAATTTGGTAAAGTAGCAGGATACAAAATTAATGCACAGAAATCTCTTGCATTTCTATACACTAATGACGAAAAATCTGAAAGTGAAATTAAGAAAACACTCCCGTTTACCATTGCAACAAAAAGAATAAAATATCTAGGAATAAACCTACCTAAGGAGACAAAAGACCTGTGTGCAGAAAATTATAAGACACTGATGAAAGAAATTAAAGATGATACAAATAGATGGAGAGATATACCATGTTCTTGGATTGGAAGAATCAACATTGTGAAAATGACTCTACTACCCAAAGCAATCTACAGATTCAATGCAATCCCTATCAAACTACCACTGGCATTTTTCACAGAACTAGAACAAAAAATTTCACAATTTGTATGGAAACACAAAAGACCCCGAATAGCCAAAGCAATCTTGAGAACGAAAAATGGAGCTGGAGGAATCAGGCTCCCTGACTTCAGACTATATTACAAAGCTACAGTAATCAAGACAGTTTGGTACTGGCACAAAAACAGAAATATAGATCAATGGAACAGGATAGAAAGCCCAGAGATAAACCCACGCACATATGGTCACCTTATCTTTGATAAAGGAGGCAAGCATATACAGTGGAGAAAAGACAGCCTCTTCAATAAGTGGTGCTGGGAAAATTGGACAGATACATGTAAAAGTATGAAATTAGAACACTCCCTGACACCATACACAAAAATAAACTCAAAATGGATTAAAGACCTAAGTGTAAGGCCAGACACTATCAAACTCTTAGAGGAAAACATAGGCAGAACACTCTATGACATAAATCACAGCAAGACCCTTTTTGACCCACCTCCTAGAGAAATGGAAATAAAAACACAAATAAACAAATGGGACCTAATGAAACTTAAAAGCTTTTGCACAGCAAAGGAAACCATAAACAAGACCAAAAGACAACCCTCAGAATGGGAGAAAATATTTGCAAATGAAGCAACTGACAAAGGATTAATCTCCAAGATTTACAAGCAGCTCATGCAGCTCAATAACAAAAAAACGAACAACCCAATCCAAAAATGGGCAGAAGACCTAAATAGACATTTCTCCAAAGAAGATATACAGATTGCCAACAGACACATGAAAGAATGCTCAACATCATTGATCATTAGAGAAATGCAAATCAAAACTACAGTGAGGTATCATCTCATACTGGTCAGAATGGCCATCATCAAAAAATCTAGAAACAATAAATGCTGGAGAGGGTGTGGAGAAAAGGGAACACTCTTGCACTGTTGGTGGGAATGTAAATTGTTACAGCCACTATGGAGAACAGTATGGAGGTTCCTTAAAAAACTAAAAATAGAACTACCATACGACCCAGCAATCCCACTACTGGGCATATACCCTGAGAAAACCATAATTCAGAAAGAGTCATGTACCAAAATATTCATTGCAGCTCTGTTTACAATAGCCAGGACATGGAAGCAACCTAGGTGTCCATCATCGGATGAATGGATAAAGAAGATGTGGCACATATATACAATGGAATATTACTCAGCCATAAAAAGAAATGAAATGGAGGTGTTTGTAATGAGGTGGATGGAGTTAGAGTCTGTCATACAGAGTGAAGTAAGTCAGAAAGAGAAAAACAAATACAGTATGCTAACACATATATATGGAATCTACGGGAAAAAAAAAAAAAAAGGTCATGAAGAACCTAGTGGCAAGACGGGAATAAAGACACAGACCTACTAGAGAATAGACTTGAGGATATGGGGAGGGGGAGGGGTGAGATGTGACAGGGTGAGAGAGTGTCATGGACATATATACAGTACCAAATGTAAAATAGATAGCTAGTGGGAAGCAGCCGCATAGCACAGGGAGATCAGCTTGGTGCTTTGTGACCACCTAAAGGGGTGGGATAGGGGGGGTGGGATGGGGAGGGTGGGAGGGAGGGAGATGCAAGAGGGAAGAGATATGGGAACATATGTATATGTATAACTGATTCACTTTGTTATAAAGCAGAAACTAACACACCATTGTAAAGCAATTATACTTCAATAAAGATGTTTAAAAAAAAAAAAAAAAACCTTTATGGGTATGTAACAAGATCTGAGCATAAATTTTAACAGAACTAGCTAAAAACTGTTAGCTTAACCTCTCTCATTCTCGCCTCAGACTGTCTACCTCTCCGTTCTCTTTGTTCACTGCATCCAGCAACCTTTTCTTGGAGCCGCCTGCCTTTCTACCCTGGAGTAAAAGAAGGCATAGTTTTCATCTACTCATATACTTTTGTACCCCTTCAACCAAAATTTTAAAAGTAAGATTATACTGACATGCAAACTGTTCCTGTCTTCAGTTTTACAATTTTAAATAGACTGATTTCACTCTACAGGGTGGGAGGGAAAAAAGTCTAAGTCTGTAGTCATTACTGTGATTGAGGTTTTTACTACAGGTGAACAGATATTGCCATCTACTGTTGAGAAAAAATAAAATGGTTAAGCCAAAAGCTTTCAGCCTTAAGGTTTTGACAGATCATAAATTTAAAACAGAAAAAAAAAAAATGGTTTTGGGACTTCCCTGGTGACGCAGTGGTTAAGAATCCGCCTGCCAATGCAGGGAACATGGATTTGAGCCCTGGTCCGGGAAGATCCCACATGCTGCGGAGCAACTAAGCCCGTGCGCCAAAACTACTGAGCCTGTGCTCTAGAGCCCGTGAGCCACAACTACTGAGCCCGTGTGCCACAACTACTGAAGCCTGCATGCCTAGAGCCCGTGCTCCGCAACAAGAGAAGCCACCGCAGTGAAAAGCCCGCGCACCGCAACGAAGAGCAGCCCCCGCTCGCCGCAACTAGAGAAAGCCCGCACGCAGCAATGAAGACCCAACGCAGCCAAAAATAAATTTATTTTTTTTAAAAAGGGTTTTATGAAAGTAGGATTTAGTGTTCATAAGTAGTTTGAAAACTAAAGAGAATAGAAAATATAACAAACAAAACTTTCTTCCCTAAAATCAGAAAAATTGTTATGTGCAATTATTCCTACTTTTGATTAAAAGTTGAAAGCAAATCATTGCTTTATCGGTTTCTATTTGGCTCACCATTTTAGATACTACAGTGAAGAAGAAATATAAATAAATCATCCCTTTTTAATTATCTTACTTCATTTCAAAATTTAACTTAAGGTATATATTAACTTATTTTCTTTGTTTTCTCATAAAGCCACTAGAAGTGCTTATCAGTTTTTAACTTTAGATTTAGCTAGAAATAAATTTTCTTTAGAAAAATAGGGTAGTTAACACAGCCTTCTTTGGGGCCTCTAATGGTACATAGTTAAGCTCAAATATAGAGAAAGCCCCTTTAGGGCAAAAAGCTACCCCGAAAGCAGTGCATCTGAGTCATAAAATCCAGGCACGTTAAAACTCTCCTACTAGTAACAATCAACATGAAGAATGACCTGTCATTTTTCTGATGGCTGGTGATGAGCTGGAGGAAATGATTTGGTGGCTGAAATTCAGTTGTTTTTACACATAAGAAAGTATTTTTCCCTTTAAAGAGTATTTATTTAACTCTATCAACAGTCGAGCACCATGCGACGTCCTGTGTCAGCTATCTCACGTTGGAGAGAAGTGGATGTGAAGCGTGATGTGTGGATGGTACCATGCAAGCCCCCAATGTGAATGTCTATGTAAAGAAAGGAAAGAGACCTTTCATCTTTGCAGTGTGTTAATCCAAGTATAAAAGCTGACTACCCACCATGCACCGTGTATGGTGTGTACGTACGTATATTTGTGTGTGTATGCGTGTCTGTAAAGGACTTAAAGTTTTAAAAAATTGGTAATTGACTTTGCTATATCAGCATTTCTGGTTCCAACCATTATGGCTTATTATGCTGGATGCTTTAAGGGATTTTCATCATATCTAACACTGGTAGAGCATTTACTGTTTTCAAGGGGCCCTCACTCAAGTCAGTTTATTCGCTTATTTAACAAATGTGTACTGAACACCAGCCATGTGCAAGGCTCTCACAAGCATCAGAAATACAAAGCTGGAAGACAGACCAGCCTATCCTTCAAAGAGCCTCGAAGTCTAAGGGAGGTGAGAAAGAAGCAACCTCACAACTGGGTTTACAGAACACTGTTAGAAGTTCCCTGACAGAGGAATGAAGGAGCACTAGGTAAAATGAAAAATAACAGATCCGTTTCTGCTTGGGGAGTACGGCAGGAATCGGGAAGGTGCAGGTGATAGAAACCTGTATAGTACATGATCCAGCAGAGGGGACACTTTTTGAGAACCACAGGTCATTATTGGATGCCACATGCTCAGCAGGTATCAGCAGGTGAGTCTAGGGAGGAAATGTCATGCAAAGAAGTCCCAGGTATATATGCCTAGTGTCGTATATGCAGGGAAGACACAACGGTTATAGGAGAAGCTTATGAGCAGAGAAGTGGCGGAGTGTCTGTAATCCCTTGAACTCTCATTATAATTATAGATGCACAAGAATCTGCAAACATAGTACAGAGAAGTCCCATACACCCTTCACCCAGTTTCCCCTAATGGGACCATCTTACACAGCTATAGCACAACATCGAAACCAGGAAAATGACATTGGTACAATATATGTGTATAGTTCTTTGTCATTTTATCAAATATGATTTGTGTAGCCACCAATGCAATTCTGAACTATTTCACGAAGATGTTGCTCATGCTACCCACTTACAGATACTTCCTTCCCTACTTCCCTCCATCATCCCTATTTCTGGCAACCACGATCTCCCTCTCTATAATTTTGTCATTTTTAGAATGTCATGTAAGTGGAATCATATTTATATGACCTTGTGTGACTGACTTCTTTCACTCAGTGTAATGCCTGAGATGTATCCACGTTGTTGCAAGTATCAATGATTCCTTTTTAGGGACTTCCCTGGTGGTGCAGTGGTTAAGAATCCACCTGCCAATGCAGGGGACACAGGTTCGATCCCTGGTCCGGCAAGATCCCACATGCCGCGGAGCAACCAAACCCGTGCGCCACAACAAAGAGCAGCCCCGGCTCACCGCAACTACAGAAAGCCCGCACGCAGCAGCGAAGATCCACTGCAGCCAACAATAAAAATAAAAATAATATTTAAAAATCATTAAGAAAATTCAAACAATAGTAGCTACAATACTGTGTTTTTGTACTAATAAAATAAGTATTTTAAAGTATTCAGTGAAGGGTTATTTGAGTATTAGAAGAATGAAGGAATCCTTGCAGGTGACCTAGGCTCTAACTTCATGTGGAGGGGTGGGAGGGAGGTGGTGGGACTGAAAGTTTCAACCCCTAATCACCTGGTTGATTCCCCTAGCAACCAGCCCCCCAACCTTAGGTGCTTTCCAAAAGTCACCTTATTAACATAAACTCAGGTGTAGCTGAAAGGAGTTTGTTATGAATATCAAGACATCTTTATCACTCTTACCACTTAGGGAATTCCAAGGGTTTTAAGATCTCTGTGCCAGAAAAGGGGAGGAAGACCAAATAGATATTTCTTTTTACAATATCACGCCTCCGTAATCCACTAAAACTAATATTACCAATACATAAGATGACCATGTAACACATTGTATAAACCAAAATTTTTGAGAATGGAAAGGGACATTTTTAATAATTACACTGGGATGATAGGCACAAACAGGGACTGTCCTACACACAAACTAGAACTAATGGCAACTGTATAGTATTTCCATTTGGATGTTTCACATCTCACTCAACATAAAAACACTGAATCATTGACTTTCCTACAAAATCTATTTTTCCTCATATTATTAAGTCCCTTTATCCATCCCATTTGCTCGAGCCAGAAACCCAGGAATTATGACCGATTCCCCCTTCCCCTCTCTCACATGCATTTCATAAATCTCTATCACAGAACTATCTACAAAGTATAATCCGAATATATACACCTCCCTCCTCCTCCATCTACCACCTAAGTCCTCCTCTCCCATCCATTGTATTCTAGCACAACACCTGTTCATTTCCTTTACACTCTGTAATTATACATTTATTAGTTTATTTGTCACTGTCTGCCTTCTCTAGTTTACTGCCAAGGACCCTGAGCCTTGGTCATCCAGTGCCTGGCATTCCTAGCACCTAGCATAATGCTGACACATAGCAGGTACTCAATAAATGTTTATTGGGTGAATGAATACGTGAATAAACAGATGGAAAAATATAAGCAAATAGCTGCGGAACACCCTCAAGAAATACTAGCATAAACAGTGTGAAATTGACAATAATATAGCTGAGTCTTTGTGCCCTATTAAAAAATCAGCATCTGAATCTCTGAGACAAAGACCAAACAACCAAGTAAGTGGGGAAAGACAAAAATGAAGACAAGAGAGGAGAAAAGTAGAGAGAACTGGTGAATTCAAACCATTCCCTCTACTTAATATGATAATCTCTAGGTCCATCCATGTTGCTGCAAATGGCATTTTTCCTTCTTTTTTATGGCTGAGTAATATTCCACCATATATATACCGCATCTTCTTTACCTATTTATCTGTCAGTGGACACTTAGGTTGCTTCCATGTCTTGGCTACTGTAAATAGTGCTGCAATGAACATTGGGGTACATGTAACTTTCCGAATTAGCGTTTTCTCCAGATATATGCCTGGGAGTGGGATTGCAGGATCATATGTATTTTTTGTTTTTAAGTTTAAAAAAATTTTTTTCTCTAGTCCTCTCCTTTGCCCTCTATATACAGTAACTCTGTTTTAATTCCATATCTTTCACTAGCAGAGAAAATTACATTATTGAACATGTAGGAACAATCTTTCTGGAACAGCATTCTATCAGACAGAGAAGGGGAGACCTGTTGATATGGAAGTCAACCATTCAGAAGCATTATCATCAGCAGTGTTATTCTTTGCTAGAGTCAGGTTGTTGCAATGAATACCAAAGGAAGATTTGTTCTATAACAGGAATAACACATTAGACAGTCATCCAATAACATGTATTAACTCTTTTTAAACGTTAACTTTAAGACAAAAATTAAAGTAGATGGATATTCTCACTTCAGTTATAACATTCATATGAATTTCTCTGTAATAAACAACCAAGCAAATAAGGTGAGAGCCTGTTCTGGGGAAAGGAAAGAATGGGAGTGGGAGATGGAGAAGGGCAGGAGAACTTCAAGTTTTCATTACTGTATATCTCATTATTGAAAAGCTACACATCAATACCACACACACACACACACACACACACACACACACAGAAGAAAAGATTCTTTCTCCTCTTAGGATAAGCATTCCAAGCATACTCTGTGGTTTCAACTTCCTAGCCTTTGGGCCTATATCCTGAATAGCATAGGTCTATTGTCAAGATTGGTTCTGCCTCAACATTACAGCCCCTGTGCCTCTGCTGTTTGATATTATAAGTAATCACAAGCCACATCCATGGTATTTGATAGCTACAAAGCATCCCTAATAGGAGAAAATTTACTTGCAAATATAGTATCTGAAAGTTGCAAGTCCTGTCTTTAGAAAGGTCAATGCTGGGATTTCCCTGGTGGCCCAGTGGTTAAGACGCTGCACTTCCAATGCAGGGGGTGTGGGTTCGATCCCTGGTTCTTGGGAACTAAGATCCCACACGCCACTTATCATTGGGGGTCCAGGGCATGGGAGTTTAAAGTGGAAGAAGAGCAGGTCCCAGAGGTCTCTGAGGCAGGCCTCCTATCTTACAGAGAACATTTCCTTCTAGGACAGAAGCCATCTTAATCCCTCTTTTAGGACAGGACCACCGTACCATTCCTTGGCAAGATAGCAGTAAAACTGGCAGTCATGCCAGTCTTTCTGCATCGTTAAAGTAATTTTAGTAGAAGCAACAAGAACCTCGACTCCAACTGGATTAAACAATCAAGGTGATCTATCAGTTCATGTATTTGAAAAGTCCAGAAGTAGAGCAAGATTTTCAGTACAGTCCATTAAGGATTCCACCTCTCTCTCTGTGTTTCTCTGGATTCTGCCTTTCTTTATGTGTTGACTCTGTCCTCAGGATAGTTTTCCTCTTAGTTGCTAATAGCAGCAACATTGGTTTCTGGCTTCTTCATTCCCATCTGAAGAGAGACACCCTTACTTCACTCAACCATTAAACTGAAGTGCTGGACTTGTTTCACCTGGACCATCCCAGAACAATCACAATGGCAAGGGAGATGGGATTAGAACCATTCCGGAAATAGGCAAGGGTCAATCCATCCCACCTACAGTGCCTGGCTGCAACTGAATGCACGAGGAGGGTGTGATGTAGGAGAGGCACCATTATGTCCATGTTCAGCCTCTGCACTGATATGCTTTGTCCCTGTAACTCAGAACCACAAAGCTGCCCAAGAAATAGACTCACTCTGTTTTTAGCCATTCTCTCTCTCTCTCCCCTTTCTCTTCTCTCTTTCTCTCTCTCTCATTCTCCCTGTCATCTTTACCTTCTGCTTTGTTAAAACTGACTGGCCGTGAAAGCAAGTTAGGAAAGAGGATGAGGAATAAGACAGGAAAAATATAATGTGTCCTTCATTTTAGTAGAAGGACTCTAGAAAACTCTAGACTCTACAAAACTTCTAGACTCTAGAAAACTTCTAGACTCTAGAAATCAATGATTAAATCTACACAGTTACCCAAAGTCTGAAGCTGTGGCCAGAACTAGTGCTCTAGATTAGCAGATGTATGTGGTAACCCAGAAAAAAATTTTATTTTGGGAAATTTTAGAAGAGAAAGCAAAATAGGTAGATTACCCAGACGTACTATACAAGTCTGGACAATTCTCCTTCAAACCAATACTATCCCTTGTGTTAGTCATGCACTCTTAGTAATTAAATAAATGAATAATCTAAAAATATGGCAGGGAGTTCCCTGGTGGACTAGTGGTTAGGATTCCGGGCTTTCACTGCTGTGGCCCGGGTTCAATCCCTGGTGGGGGAACTGAGATCCCACAAGCCACGCAACATGGGCAAAAATAAAAATAATTAAAATATGGCAAATGTTGTGCATAATAATTATTCACGGTAGCAGGAAAATAATTGAAATTAACTTAAATATCCATCAGTAGGCAAAGTGTTATCTAGATTATTGTACAATCATTCAATGGAACATTAAGTAAAATATTAAATAATGGTTCTGAAGGATCTGTAATATCAAAAAGTAATGCCTGTGATTTACTACCAAGGGTAAAAAGCAGAATTTGAAAAATAATTACATTAAATGTACATATCAACTATAATTATATAAAATATACATACAAAAAGGAAATAGAAATATACCAACGGTACTTGAGTTTTACTGAAATGTGATTGTTTTGTACTTCTCAACGTTTTTTGTGGTACTGTTACATTAATTTTATAACTGAAAAAAAATTAGAAAGCATTATTACTTGGCAGATATCTATTTAGCAGTTTGCCTCTGTGCTGGTAAAATAGCAGTTACGATTAGGTGGTCTGTTCTCTGTCCCGATAGCACTCATTCATTTACTTGACAAATAATTATTCAGTACCTATTATGTACTAGGCACCAGGGATATTTCAATGAGGTAAGTGACTTGGCCCCTGCCTCTATCCTTACAGACCAGTGAGGAAGACAGACAATAAGCAAATAATTTATTACAAATCAGGAGAACATGGTATGAGGGTAACCAACATAATGTCATACTAGGAAGGGGAAGCTGCTTTAAAAGGGGGCCAGAGAGGCTTCCAAGGAAGTGGTATCTAAATTGAGATGACGATGAGAAGGTGCCAAAAACTGCAAGTGCCAGGGCAGAGCAATTTAAGCAGAGGAGCTAAGGTGAGAAAGATCTTGGCAAGTCCTGGGAACCGAAAGGAGGAGGCCCCGGGTGGCTGGAGCACAGTGCAAGAGGAGAAGAGGGGTTAAAATGAGGTTGGAGAGGTAAGGAGGGACCAGATCATGCAAAACCTTGATAAGAATTTTGGATTTTATTCCCAGTGCAATGTGAAACTACTGAAGAGAAGAAACACGGTTCAATTAGTATTTTAATAAGCTCACTCAGGCTGCTTTGTGAAGAATGACTTGGTGGTGAGTAGAGGACGTGATAAGAAGCAAAGAACTAGTCAGAAGGTCTGTGAAGGAGATGATAGTGAACTGGAGTAAGGTGGTGGCAATGGAATGAATTAGAGATAGACCAGAGGATATGATGAGGGGAGGGGAGAATGAGGCAAGGGTGATGCCCAGATTACTGGTTTGAACAATTGAGTGTATGGCAGCGGCGCTTACCGAGATGGGAAAAGTGAGGAAGAATTTGGGGAATAAAATGAAGAATTTACTTAAATTTAAATAACACTGAACTGCAATTTATAATCTGCTTATATAATCTTACTCTCCAGGAAGACCTTTAAGGATGGGAAATATGTTTTTCACCTTTGAAGTCTCAACAATGCAACATGTTACAGACTAGGCATTTAGTAAGTGTTTGTTAAATGAATGTCACAGCTTTGCAAATATTTCATTCCTTCCAGTGTAATAAGATTCTACTTATTGTGAAAAGCCTGATTTTAGACAGTTTTCCTTACCAAGGCAAACAAGGACAAAATGATTGACCATTAATTATTCTTTAACTGAAAAGGAGAAAGAAAAAGTATGAGATGCTTATTTTTTTAATTCTTTGTTTAGTTTTCTGTAGTTAAACTAAAATGGGAGTTCAAAGCTTTAATGTGTATGTTTAAATTCTTGGGCCTGCTACTGACCTTCTTCAAGTGATTTTACCTCCCAGTGTTTTAGTTTCTCCATTTACAAGATGGAGATAATGGTAGTTGCCTTATCTCACAAGGATGTCATGAAAATAAGTCAGATAAATTGCTTTGCCCTCCTTAGAGAGGGGCTCTAGAAAGTAAGCATTATTAGATATGATGATGAATACCCACAACTTCAAAGATATTTTTAAATTGCCCCCCAAGTCTTTGAACATGTTAAGCCTATGAATAGCACCGTGTTAGGTGTTTATACATTTCTGGCAAGCTTTCACCTCTTGTTAAAGCAGTAAATGGTCTTTGAACAAATGTATTTCTCATTCTTTGATAACTATGCTTCCTTGTTTGTACACTTGAAAGATGATTATCATCTGGCATATGAGGTCGAGTTGAACTCCTTGGTGCCATTACAGTTCAATTGCAGCTTTAATTGAGTTTTTCTCCCAAGGTTGAAAATAAGTCACTTGGTTCACTTTAGTAAGCTACTTACTTTCTAAATAATGGTGAGATGAATTCAACTATTTTCTGCAAATGATATGTATAAATAATGCTTTTCATTTTAGCTATAATATCCTCATTCAAAAATTGACATAAAAATTCAGTATTTTTATTTCTTCATTGCTGTATTTTTTTTCTGATGGGTTTTCCTAGAATTGCTTTAAATATCTATAGTTATTCATTTTAACATTTCTAACATAGACAGCCATGGTACACACATAAATATCACCAAAGTAAAAACCTACAACTCTCAAGACAAAATATAGGATAGTGAACATCATCTAGAACAACTTTTTTTTTTTTTTTGGCCAGCCGTGAAGCATGCTGGATCTCAGTTCCTTAATCAGGGATTGAACCCATGCCCCCTGCAGTGGAAGCATGGAATTTTAACCACTGGATCACCATGGAAGTCCCTAGAACAACATGTCTTATTGCAGATGTGCATCAAGTTCATAATCAGTGTTATATAAAAAACTTGACATTAGCACTTCCACCCTTATCCACACATCCTTTACCTGTATACCCAACATAAATCAAAACCACTTTCTGCTGGAGTAGCCACAATGCTCCTATCAGAGAGCTGTAAAATCATTCCTTGCAAACTATGAGAATAAGACCTACCTCTCCTCTTTAATAAAGCCATTAAAGGTAAGTCTTAGTATATCCATTTAATAAATGTGGAATCTGAAGTTGGGTGACTTATACTAGATTCTTCTGGCCAGGTCAGAACCCAGGCTAAAATTGTTTGACCATTTCTTCCTGTTTCCTTTTTCTCTCAAGGAAGAAATGAGAATTTGAAGATACTGTTACCAAACAAAGTTTGTGTGCGTGATGCAGAGTGAGGCCAAATAAACCAAAACGTCAGAGTTTGGAGCAGAGAAAGGTTTATTGCAGGGCCAAGCAAAGAGAACTGGTGGCTTGTGCTCAAAAAACCTGAACTCCCCATTGGTTTTTGGGGAAGAGTTCTTATAGGCAAAATTCGGGGCGAGGGCTGCAGGGTGTATGACTTTCTTCTGATTGGTTGGTGGTGAGGTAACCCAGGGTGGTACTCCAGGAATCTTGTGCTCAGTCTGAACTTACCATCCTCCACCTGGGTGGGGGCCTTAGTTCTGCAGAAGAACTCAAAGATATTGTTATAAATATTCCTTGAGGAGGAACAGGGACCCTGCCCCAAGGCTACACTACTGTTTCTTGACTGCTCCTCCCTTGTTTCTGCATTCTCTCTCCTCCCTGATGAGCAACTGTTTGAACCTGCCCTTTGAAGCTCAGGGAAGTTCATGGAGGCTGAGTGAAGCCTATTTCCTACAAACTATTGGGTTGGCCAAAAAGTGTGTTGGGGTTTTTCCATAAGATGTTATGGAAGGGACTTCCCTGGTCGCACAGTGGTTACGAGTCCGCTTGCCAATGCAGGCGACATGGGCTCGATCCCTGGTCCGGGAAGATCTCACATGCTGCGGAGCAACTAAGCCTGGGCAACTACTGAGCCTGTGCTCTAGAGCCCACGAGCCACGACTACTGAGCCCGCATGCTGCAACTACTGAAGCCTGTGTGCCTAGAGCCTGTGCTCCACAACAATAGAACCCACTGCAATGAGAAGCCCGCAACAAAGAGAAGCCCCCACTCGCCACAACTAGAGAAAGTCCATGCGCATCAACGAAGACCCAATGCAGCCAAAAAAAAAAAAGATGTTATGGAAATACTGGAATGAACTTTTTGGCCAACCTAATAGAAATGGGTGACACAGAAAGGATTTGTACCCAGGAGCCCCACAGGGTCCTGCTTGGTTTCAATACTGCACACTGTGATGACTTTCTAAGAAGGGAGATCTAAACCAAGGTGGAGGAAGGGTATGGGAGAAATGGCCTCAATTCCACCAAGTGATGGTAGAAGCCTCCTCATGTTACCAAGTCCAAGCTCGCTCTGCTTGCTGCATGACAGGCCAATGAGTCGGGAGATGAGGTGTTGACATAAGGAATACGACTTTATTTGGAAAGTTGGCAGACCAAGAAGATGACAGACTAGTGTCTCTGAAAAACCATCTTACTAGGGTTTGGATGCCAGTTTCTTTTATAGAACAGAGAGGGGGAGGAAGTAAAGTAAGAAGGCCATAAGATATTACATATGTCCCCTGGAATGGCCAGCCTCGAGGAGGGGATGTGTTAATTTCTTCTTTCTTCGGCCATCCACAGGTGGACAGGGTCAGGATGTTTCCCTGAACAAAGGCACTTTTGTTTAACATTCAGGCAGAGGGGCAGTGTTCCCTGAGGCAGGCCATTGTGTATAGACAGTATCCTTTTAGTGAACAAAAGCAACGGGAAGCAAAGGTTAAAGTAAAAGAAACAGGTCCAACTTGTAGTCAGATTTCGCTCTCCCCTGTTATCCTCACAGCCCCACCAGGATCTGACAGAATGGACACTGAAGGACAGGCCTATCCCTCAGGCTGATTCATAAGAGCAAATACCGTAGGTGTCCTAAGTCCTATATGTGGGGGAGGAGTTCCAGTTCTATTTTCAGAATATTATTAAAGATTTATTTTGAAATTTCTGTCTTTAGTGATATTCTCAGGGGCCTATAAAAGATGCTAAGAGCATAGCCTCCTTTCACATACAATTATCTTGCATAGGCCTTTAGCTGGTGGGATGGCCCAAACTCCCATACTTCTGGGAAAATCATTCCTGACTTCTGGTATCATTGAATTTGTGTAGGCCAAAGGTCACAGATTAGTAGCTATGATGGGCCAGATTCTTCCTCAAAAGGTTTTTTGAGTGGCCCATTGCAATGACTTCTGACACCAACACCCAAGTTAGGCCAAACTTCACAGGTTAAGGACACAGTTCTCCACAAGACTGCCCTTACTTCAGACACCAGCTTAAAGTTTGGGGTTCCCCAAGCCATCCTCACGTCTGACCAGCTGGCTGCAATTCAGCTGGCTAACCCCTCAGGTTAGATAATTCACTAGAATGACTCGCAGAACTCAGAAAAGTGCTATACTTATGATTACAGTTTTATTATAGAAAAAGGATTCAAATCCAAACCAGCCAAAGAGAGAGATGTATAGGGTGAGGTCTGGGAGGGTCCCCAATGTGAAGCTTCCTCACCCAAGCTTCAAAGAGTCCAGAGTTTTGACTGGGACTTCATTATGTCAGCATGATTGGTTGAGTCATTAGTCAGTCTCTAGCCCCACTCCTCTCCTAGGAGGTCTGGCTGATAAGGACATGTTTGGTCTTGTTGATGTGACCAGTCCCATCTAGGTCATCCCATAAGCTATTAGGTGTTGTCTGAGGGGCCCACCAGGAATAAGAAAGGCACGCCTACCAATCAGGAAATTCCAAGGATATGGAAGCTACTTCTCAGGACTCAGGAATAAAAGCCATCCAAATTCTTTATTATACATACACAATATGTAATTTTATTTTAAATTAACTATCAACATTTTAAAATCAGTCTTCACATAAACTAAACTTTTTGTCTCCCCCTGAAATATTTCCAATTTTAGGCCTCCATTCCCACAAGGCTGCTTCCCCTGTAAAAGGGATATTTCCCCCACCATCTACACAGTCTTTATTCTTGGTGTGATTCACTCCTTTTGTTTCCTTCTGGTGCACTGCAGACATTTAAATTTGCAAACCTTGGCCTAAGCCTTGGGTATTTTTGCTGTTTTTACTTCCATCACACATTATTACCTTAAAAGAATAAATGGGGAAGGAATGACAATTACCTTTTGTCATGTCATCCTCACCTTAGTTTAATTTAAAACTACTTTTCCTCTACACTTTGTGTGAGTGCGGGTGCAGGTGTCTTCTATTTGTCTCTTATGTATTGAGCCAGGCCAATATGGAATTTTTGACTGCAGAACCAGGACAAACTAAATTAAAACTCACATCATCCTCAGAATCAAAAACTATAGCCAACCCAGGACCTTGGAAAAGAAGCCTCTCTTTCTAAAGACAAAACAAAACCCATGTTTCTCAATATTTTTAAAGCTATAACTTCCTTCACAAGCATTAAATTCTCACATTCTCCTTTATTATTTGAAATTCATCATAAGTAACTAAAAATAAATAAATGAGACAGTTACTTTCAAATTTCATTTACCCCTTCCCCCATTAAAACCCTTTGCAAATCACTGTTTAAATAATCTTAAAGGCATGAAATAAGCCCCAAGTACTTCCGGGGCCATGTGGATACATGCAGTCTCTCTCAGGTACAGGGGTTGCGTAGACCTTGAAGTATAGGCAATCCTCAATATTCGCAAATTCCATATTTGTAAATCCACCTACTAAAATTTATTTGTAACCCCAAAATCAATAGCTACAGCGTTTTTACAGTCATTCATGGACACATGCTGAGCAGTGAAAAATTTGAGTCACTTGACACAAAGTTTCTCCACTGAGGTCCAACAAGGTGACACGCTGCCTACTTATTCCAAAAACAACACTGTAAACAAGTGCCCTTCTTGTGATCTATTTAGTGGCACTTTTTTTTTTTTTTTTCATTTTTGTGCTTGTTGATGATTTTGCTGTTTAAAATGACCCCAAGTATAGTGCTGAAGTGCTGTCTGGTGTTCCTAAGTGAAAGAAGGCTGTGATATGCCTACAGAAAATATATGTGTAGATAAGCTCATATACAGGCAAGAGCTATATACAGTGTTGTTGAATATGAGTTCAATGTTAATGAATCAATAATATATATTAAATAAGGTGTCCTTAAATAGAAACACACATAAAACAAGATTATTCATTGATCAGTTGATGAAAATGATGTGACTAGAGGCTCTCAGGAACCTAATCTTGTATTTCCCCTAGGAGAAATGGTTTCGTATTCACTAATTCAGTGTTAAGGTGACTTTATAGAACATACTACCACAAATAACAAGAATAAACTGTACTTGTAAACTAGTGAAACACACAATGGACTTTCCAGCACAAAATCCTATCAAAGAAGGTTGTGGAGGGAAGAGAGCAGGGGATGAAAACTAAGCTCACAGGCAAGTAACCTTTAAAGATGTTATTTTATTTTAAACCAGAAAATGGTGGTGGAGCTAACACTAATCATCTTTCCCAGGCAAGCCAGTGCAGCATTAAGGTGCCACACAGTAAACAGAACACTGGACTTTAAAGTTCAGGAGGCTAACTGCTGGTCCCACCTCTGCAAAAAATTAACTTAGCCAAGGCAGTTTCTTCATCTGGTAGAGGGACTCAAATCTTGTAGCAATAAGAAGTCACATTTGCCATAATTATTATCTCCAAAATGTTGTCATAAATTATCTCATTGGTTGAACTCTATGGCCCCTTCTTGCTCCAAAATTATATAATTTAAGGAAGAGAATCATTCTGCCAAAACAGAAAAAAATATATCAAATGTTCATAATACTGAGAATTTTCCTTTGGAATGTTTACAAGACATTTGTCAAGGAGAGGATTTCAAGTATAAGAACTAGAAAACGGCTGTGGTCTTTTAAATTGTATTTATTAAATCACTACTTTCTTTTTTAAAAATGAGAGAGAGAGGGACTTCCCTGGCAGTCCAGTGGTTAAGACTCCGGGCTTCCACTGCAGGGGGCGGGGGTTTGGGAAACCCTGCAGGACTCAGGAGGCCGAAAGAAAAAGAAGAGCCTTCTCCCCAGTAGGTGGCCGCCTTCTCCCCAGTAGGTGGCCGCCTTCTCCCCAGTAGGTGGCCATCCTTGCCTCAGGGCAGACTCCATCACAAATTTTGTACATGTGGAGAAGCAAAAGTACCACTAGATGGAGCAAGAACAAAAGACATCTATTTATTTCTAGTTCAAGGAACCCTGGCAGTCTTCAAAAGCGATCTTAAAAGGTCACTTTCGGAGTAAATGGAAGCTTAGTGAAGCTAGCTGAGTTACCTGAAAAACCAAGAAAAATCTTCGGCAAAATCAGAACTAGAACGTCATTCACTAACTTACCCCATGTTCTTTCCACAAAACCATGCTGATGGGAAAACTTTTTCCTTCTTAGAGAACATTACCAGAAACAGTGCAGTCCAGGTTTTTCACATTTCTTAACTGAAGGCTAAGAATTGTATTAGACGACACTGAGGGACCTACTTCAGGCAACAGGATGAAATGCTAGACATGTTCATGTATATACTGACATGGTCCTGATTTTTCTTTTCCATTGTCGGGTCCAGCTCCAGGCTGGATATCACACTGATAATTTGCCTTTATAATTCAGGCTGCTGGGTACTCTCTCTCCCAGCAATTGCCGCCAGAATGGCTGTCTCAAGGAAGTGAAGGCACTGACTTCAATTCCCACATAAACCTGGAAGTTAGGTTTCGGAGACGAATGGGCAGAATGACCTGTTGATTGTTTCCTAATGGGCCTTTTTCTTTTCTTTTTTTTTTTCCCCCTCTTGGCAAAGAAACCTGACCCAATTCTTGGGGGGGGGAGGGATATATATTTCTTCGTACACTTTTCTGTCACCACTTAATACTTTGCATCCAAAGACGGAGACAAAGACGAAAAGCAATGACCATTAAGGAACAGAATTTCCACTGTTTTAAGAACAGACTACATCTTCCAGTTAACAAATATTAAGTGTTTAATAATCTCACACACACACAAAATCACTGCTCTTCCATACCCGATTGTCGGGACTGATCGTGATCTACTTTGGAAGAGGCAAAAACCTCGACAAAATCCGCAGAGCAGGAACTGCGTTGTGATACTGTGATAAAGGGCAACAAAACCAGACGAGGGGGAGGACAAAAAAGCCCTACACGGGAACGGCTAGCTGGCTATTCGGCTAACTGCCCATTCATTTGGACCAGTTTTGGAGGTGCCTCCACGTGTCCTTCTGACAGTTGATTTGCACGCACTGTGGTCCAATCTGCAAGTTTGGAGGCCCACAGGCCCACCACTGACGGCGAGGGAGACGGACGCGCACCAACGGAGTCCCTCCTTCCAAGGAGAAAGCAGACTGCCCGCGCCCCACCCCCGCAGCTCCTCCGGCTGCAAGTGTCTGAGCCGAGTCCCGGGTGCACGTCCCACGGCTCAGGGAAGCGCACCGCGCGCGGGGACCGGCTCCGTTCCTTTCCCTGCGGTAAGAGCCTCGCCTCGGCCCCCCAAGCGACCCGCGGCTGACAGAGCCCAACTCTTCGCGGCGGCAGTGGGCGCCTCCGGAGAAGCCCCGGGCCGACCGCGGCCTCAGGCGGGGCGCGGGGCCTGGGCGGGCGAGCCACGCAGGTTCCCGGGAGAGGTGAGCGAGCCAGCGGCTGACATTTTTTGTTTGCTTCAGTCTGGATGGTTGATGGCGGTAGGCCGAGGCTTTTCCGCCCGCTGAAAGTCAGCGAGAAAAACAGCGCGCGGGGAGCAAAAGCGCAGCGCCTACGCCAGTCTCAGTTAGGGTTAGACAAAAGACGGCAGCCACCACTCCCGGGCCCACCCTCCGCAACCCACAGCGCCTCCTCCAGCGTCTCCTTATAAAGGGAGCGGCCGCCGCCTGCGCGGATTGGCTGGGACCCTCCCGCCACGGCTCTCGCGAGAGCCAGTCTCGCAAAATTTTTTTTCAAAAGTTCTGTTTCCGGCCATGAGGACAATCGCCGCCCCACCCACACGTTCCCTACGGGAGGATTTGGGTCTTTTCTTCGGACGTATTAACCTGTAATTTGAAAACTAACTTGAATGCTTCTTAGCGCTGTTTTCCATCCCTTACAGACCAGGCAAGGTGCACGTTACTATCTTAAAGAAGTGGAGTTCATACAAAAATTGTAGGGCCAAAACAGTGATTCTCAGTTCGGATCATCACGTTTGTTAGAGAACTTTACCAAAATAGATTCCCGAACAGAATCTTGGCTTGGTTCGTTGGGCTGCCTCCGCGATCCTGACCTGTTCCCTTCCTTAGAAAGCCTACTCTTCAACTTCTTGAGCAGAGGTTGTTTTATTACGTATAACTACTCCCTTCTCGATCTCAACATTGAGGACTGAATCTCCCTTTTATTAGGAAATAAAGGCTTTTCAGTCATTGACTTTGCTTTAATGTTGTGTCGTGGTTGTGTTAAAAAAGAACAATGCACCATAAATTATAGCAGGTTTTTATATTGGCCGGTACATGCTGTTTTTCATATAACTGGCTAATCTTAAAAGTTGAACTCTTCAATTGGGTGAACTTCATGGAGTTGTCGCTATTGGCACCGCGATCTGAAAGAAAAGTAAAATGTTAAAGGGGTTGGTTTGATATGATTTAAGATAGGGGAAAATATAACTAAACGGAAATTTCACATTTTATTTCCTTTCCCTAAATTACCTGAAAAGGATCATCTGTAACCCCAATGAAGAGGCTAGAGTCTGTACAGAATATTCCAGGCTAGTTGTTGGGTTAACTGCCTAAGAAACCACAGTTAAGGACCGTGCGCCTGCCTAACCTAGCAAGCTACTTTGGAGATCACTTTAAATTTACATCTCTTAACCTCTTTACATCTCAACTTCTTAATTTGTAAATGGGAATACTATTTGTCTTGCCCATCTCTCTGGGATGTTGAAGTTTAAATTAGACAAATGTATCTAAACAGCGTAGCCGAAACTTCTTTTAGGAAAAAAGCACTTTAAGAATTCTAAAGTGAGGGGGTTGGGATCATTCTGTTAGGGGAACCACTGACTGAAACCGCCTGCCCCGGCCAGGTACCATAGTAACCACTTGCAAGAGCTATCTTAAGCAGGAGGTCCTGGTAAGGAATGCGGAACTAACAAGCTACCACCAACCGGAAGAATTTGGGAAAGGTCAAAAGGAGAGAGGAGACTCCAGTCCATGTGTTGTACCAACCTCCCAGAATCCTTCTCGCTAGAATCCATCTTGGCTGAGTGATCCGTGTGCCACCAGGAAGGATCCTGAGTCAGAGTGATTCGCCAGAGACAACCCAGAAATCAACCCAATTACCATAAAACCCGAGACTGCGAGCCACGTGGCAGAGCAGTTCTCCTGTGTTCCCTTACCCTGCTGCTCTCCGCCCTGCCGCCCCTTCCCAATAAAGCCTCTTGCTTTGTCAGCATGTGTGTCTCCTCGGACTATTCATTTCCGAGTGTTAGACAAGAGCCCACTCTCGGGCCCTGGAAGGGGTCCCCCTTCCTGCAACAATTCTCTCTACAGTGCTTGTGACTCTAGTGAGTTCAGCATCGACTATTCAAACTGCTCTCAGATAATCATTTTCTACACCTTATCCAATCTAGTAGTTTTGCTTACAATCACTAAAATGATAAACACATTTCAAAGAATGAAATGCACCTCTTCACAAATGCTTCAGGCCAAACTGAATTACTTCCTGCTGCTTGTACATGCCCATGATTTTTACACCTTGGAGGCTTCGCCCTAATGTTCCCTCTGCCATCAGTGTGCTTCTGGTCAATTCTATATATCTGCATATCTACTGGGAGTGCACCACAGAAGTCATCAGGGAAGGGGACAGCGATGAAAAGAGAAAGCCCACAATCCCTGTCCTCTAAGAACATATCTAGTAAGGGAGAAAGACAAGCAAACCAAAAGATAAGGCTGCATAAATTAAGTGGTCAATAAAAGTACCAGTAATATAATGTGCTGAAGGATACAAATAATCGATTTTGACTATGGAGGAAGTAGCATGAGCTGGACCTATAAATTGTCTAATTCTATAAGCAAAAAATAATGTTTTGAAAGTTCCCATAGAGACATTATCTCATTTGTATTTCATAAGGACCCTGTGAGACAGATAGGAATTAGGATTAGCAACCCCACTTATCAATGAGGAAATTGATCTTCAAAATGTTTAAACAATTTGTTTAAATCATGCAGCTGGTAGGTGGCAGGGCCTGGACCTGAACCCACATATACTGCCCCTAAATTCAGAAGGATGGGCACTCTATTAGGTTTAAATTTCAGCTTCAAGCCCAGCCCCCAAAAGCCTTCCCTGAGCCTTCAAGTTGTTTTCCCTCCTATGAGTCCCATTTTATACTTCTCTTAGAACACTAAATCACTTTCCACCTTATATTATTGCAGTTAAAGTATGAATTTCACCTCTCACACTGGACTGCTGGCTTCTTAAGGACACAATCTGACTCCTGATTTAGCACTTACTGCACTTAGCACAGTGCTTTGCATAGAGCAGATACTACATACTTTGAGTTACGTCAACACTGCCATCATTCTCTCAGCTCCCTTCGTCATTTCAGACCATTCTTTCCCCTTCATAACTAATTAGGCACCAAGACTTGTCAGTTTTTCATAGTTTCTTCTTTTTAATTCCTATTGCTTATAATCTTGAGTATAAGACTTGACTACTTTATATCTACACTAAAAACTTTCTAATTGATCACTGAATCTCCAGGGCCTTTCCCAGTCCAATTTATCCTCCAAACTACTACCACATTCATCTTAATTTCCTTATGTCTCCTGTTTTCAAATCTTTAATGGTTCCTTTTTGCCTATAGGACATTTAAAACAAAGCCTTCCAGTCTCTGGCCTTAATTTACCTTCCTAGTCATTGCTCTTAGTCTGTTCAATATGAGCTCTTCATTTTAACAAAACCAGTGTATTAAATATGCCTTGAATATGCTTTGTTCATCCTCATATCTAGCTTCTTACTCATTTCCACTATGCTCTTCTGAATATCTGCCCTCTTTTATTATGCTCCCACACCCATCCTAATGCCACCCCATTCATGATGGCATACCTCTGCTATGAAATCTTCCCTTATAGCCACCTTCCTTCCATAAACTTCAACAACCTTCAATCTGTATCACTCATTTGGCACATATCATGTTGTACCACAAATTGCTCTCTCCCTCCAAAGGAAGTGTAAGATCTCCAAGGTAAAGAATAACATCTTCTCAGGACTTCTCTGGTGGTGCAGTGGTTAAGACTGCACGCTCCCATGTAGGCGGCCCAGCCTCGATCCCTGGTCAGGGAACTAGATCCCAGATGCATACTGCAACTAAGGAGCCCACCTGCTACAACTAAGACCCGGCACAGCCAAATAAATAAAATTAAAAGAGTAATGTCTCCTCTAGCATTTAATTTGGTTCTACTCAATAAATATGTTATTTGACTGCTTCATCATTATTTGCCCCCATTATAGAAATGCAACAGAGACATGGACCTTCCAATAACTGAAATATTTTGTTCTCCCAGAAACATATAATATCCAAAGTTTTCTGTCACATGTACTCACAACATTTTCTTCTAACCATTTTATCTGTATTCAGAAGCATCTTTGGTGTACTATGTTGGGTCCGACTTCTTTAAATTCTGCAGCGGTGATCCACATGTCCTGGAAGGCAGAGAGGGATGCAAGAACAGAGCCTCCCATCCACACTGATATTCTCCTTTCTGGGGGAGCAATAACCTGCACAGGGGTGTTGGCAGGCACCACCTTTGCTATATCTTTAACTAGCCGCTTATCTAAACCAGGGAAAGAGGTTGATCCCCCAGCAAGGATAATATTGGAGAAAAAGGAATTCCTCAGATCTGTATCACATTTCATTATGCTGCTGAAGCACATCTTATCAATGCCAGGGGTCTCAAGATGCATGAGACTTGGAGAGAAGAGGGCCTCTGGACAATGAAAGAGCTGGTCATGGAGTTTGAGTGTCTTCCCATCAGGTAGTTGGTAAACCTTCTCTATACAATCAGCTTTCTTGGCCTTTTCCTCTTCAAAGTTCATTGCCACATAACAATAGTTTTCCTTAATGTCTGTGACAATCTTTCTCTCTGAAGCACTAAGCAGCATGATGCCATGCTCCTTCAACAGCCTCATGAGGTAGTTGGTAAGGTCAAGACCTGCCAGATCTAGCTGCTGGACACTATGAGGCAGACAGTAACCCTCAAAGATGGGTACACACTGGGTAACCCCAGCACCTGAATTCAGCACAAAGCCAGTTGTGAAGCCAGCAGCAAAGAGAGCTAGCACCCCCTGGATGGACATATAGAAGGCAGGAACCTCCAGATGCTCAAAAAATTCTTCAGTGACCCGTTGCCGGTTGGCCAGTGGGTTCAGTGCTGACTCTGTAATCAAGACTGGGCCATCACAGGGCTTTAGCTTCAGGTTATCATCATAGATATGCTTCCACATGATCTCCATGTCCCCCCAGCAAGTAATGAGACCACGCTCCACTGGGTAGCTGTAGGAAAAGCAATAAGATAAATGGCAGCTTTAAATTTTTCCAGTGTCTACTCTCTTCAAACATGGGTTAATCCCTATATTTATTACCAGTAGCCCTTTATGGGCAGTGTCCGCCAGAGCCTCTCAGAGATGGTAACTGCCAGCAAAAGATAGCCCAGCTACCTTCCTCTGCAATTTTTGTTGCTTTCCATCTTCCCTGCCTCTTTGGAATACCCTTTTTGGCTTAAAAAAAAAAAAAAATAGGGAAATCTTCACAGTTTTAATATCAGTTAGTTGAAAACAAATAGCCCAGAAGACAAAGGTACCTTGAATTAACATTCCTAAATGAACTTGTATTTTATGAACGATAATTGTGTTTGTACGTTTGAATACATTTGAATAGATAGAGCGAGCAAGTAATGTTCACTCTTTAGGTATGTGGTACCCTCAGAGATTTGCGGCTCGAGCGTTTGCAGTAATGATAGCTGGCAGAGACTTTCCTGTTCCTCACTTCTTATCGTTTTTCTCAGTGTTGGGCCCCTCCTCTGGGCTCCCCCTACTTCGCCTCCACGCGGGTCCTGCCCGCCGGGAGAAGGCGGTACCTGATGGAAAGTGAGCTTCTCCGCTGCTGCGCTTGGTCTCCCACGCACACTTCCTGCGCGCCCTCTGACCCCCAGGTCTGGCCTTTGGCGCGGCCTATAATGTTCGGGTAGACAAACTGGGGCTCCCGGGACCCAGCCAGGCCTGCCTTGATCACTCCTGAGCCGTTGTCGATCACCACCGGTAGCTGGTAGTAGCTCATGCCGCCGCCGCCTCCTGTCGCCCGGCCGCTGGGGCTGCCCTGGCTGCGGGCTGCGCGGAGAGCGGGGAAAGTGATGTGCCGGTCCGACGACCTGGAACGCCGCGTCATAGAGACCCCGGCACGGCCCCGCGGGGCCTGAACCGGGCTGGTGGGAGCCGGGGGCTGGAGGGGGGGGGGCGGGAGGCGGAGGGGAGTCCCAGGCCGGGGACTCAATGGATGCAAGGTGCACTCTAAAGTGCCACCCACGATTGCGTCTCACCCGGGTTGGACCACTCTTCACCCCCTTGGAATCCGGGAATACCTATATCAGGAAAACCTGACTTTCTTCCCAAAAAGCTAGATACAAATCTAACCCTTCACAAGAGGCTTTCTCTAATACCTCGATGAGCCATAAAAACAGTTTTATTTCCCAACGTCATTACATCCTGGTTAATAGATGTCTGTCCAAGGGCCTGCGGGAAGCTCTGAAATGCGCCCTCGAAACTGGAAAAAGGTGGAGAGATTTGACAGGGTAAAGTGTCGTAGCAGGGGAGGCACGGTTCATGCTTCTGAACTTCTAAAAAGAGAATTTCGTCAACTTCTAAAAAGAGAAAGGAAAAAAGTGCTAGGACTTAAAGTGGGTTTTAAATACTTTTATTATTATTTCTATATATTCTGGGCAGTACTTTGTTGTGCTTCTTTCCCCGTGTTTTCTAAGCAAAACGTACTCAAAACCAAAAAAGTATAATCTCACTTTTAAATTTTTTAAGCAAAACGTACTCAAAACCAAAAAAGTATAATCTCACTTTTAAATTTTTTAAGCAATCCCATCAGGTTACCCACCCCACGCCCCCGGTGTAATATGGAAGCTCATTCTCATTCCCTAAAAATTCTTGATGTTTAGGCATAAGGATGTGTCTGCCTCTTTGCAGGAAAAACGATATTCCTTAGGTCATATGAAGCTCAGGCTTAGAAAAATTTATGCATGTTGCGTGCCAAAAAAGTGCTTCTTGATGTCTGATTTTCTTTTTTAACCTCTTCAGTTTTGCACACCCTGTAGAAAATTTTAAAACAAGTGCCGTCTAAAACAAGTACAGAGCAGAGGAGGAAATTCAAGAGCTAACGACACGTCCCTCCACCAGAGGCTAAAAGGATCGCTTTCTCGCTAGCTAAGTAACAGCTAGGGAGTTTGGGGCTGCGCGGAGCTGCGCCCGGCTGCGAGAGCTGGGACTCTGGGATTCGCGTGCGGCCAGCCCTTCCTAGCCGGCCAAAGCCCCGAAACTCATCCGGGACTCTCAACAGCGTAACGCGAAGAAAAGAAACTAATATAACACTTCTTTTCTGTGGAAGAAAGTAAACCCAAAAAAAGTGCAACCAACGGGTGCCCGGTTTCTAACTAGGGGCTTTGAAAAAAGTGTATGCAAATTCCAACTTTTGAAATGGTAGTACTGTTCAACTGGACATACGGTTATTTTTCCTTTTTGGGGGGGGTTTCATTGTTCTTTCTGTTAAAAGCTACGCTAACCCTACCTTTAAGTGCTTGTGAATTGCACGTTACAACAGTGATACCAAGGACTTTCTCAGGCGTTTCTAGCAGGCGGGTTTCCGTAGTGTAGTGGTTATCACGTTCGCCTAACACGCGAAAGGTCCCCGGTTCGAAACCGGGCGGAAACAGCGTAATTCTTTTCCCCCTGCTTACGTCCACTTAACAGGGTCTTGTGATGCTCCTTATGTTTGCTTTTTATTTTTTTAACATCCTTATTGGACTATAATTGCTTTACTATGTTGTGTTCGTTTCTGCTGTATAACAAAGTGAATCAACTATATGCATACGTACATCCCTATATCCCCTCCCTCTTGCGTCTCCCTCCCACCCTCCCTATCCCACCCCTCTAGGTGGTCACAAAGCACTGAGCTGATCTCCCTGTGCTATGCAGCTGCTTCCCACTTGCTATCTACTTTACATTTGGTAGTGTGTACAGGTCAGTGCTACTCTATCACTTCGTCCCAGCTTACCCTTCCCCCTCCCCGTGTCCTCAAGTCCATTCTCTACGTCTGCGTGTTTATTCCTGTGCTGCCCCTAGGTTCATCAGAACCTTTTTTTTTTTTTTAGATTCCATATATATGTGTTAGCATACGGTATTTGTTTTTCTCTTTCTGACTTACTTCACTCTGTATGACAGACTCTAGGTCCATCCACCTCACTACAAATAACTCAATTTTGTTTCTTTTTATGGCTGAATAATATTCCATTGTATATATGTGCCACATCTTCTTTATCCATTCATCTGTTGATGGACACTTAGGTTGCTTCCATGTCCTGGCTATTGGAAGTAGTGCTGCAATGAACATTGTGGTACATGACTCTTTTTTAATTATGGTTTTCTCAGGGTATATACCCAGTAGTGGGATTGCTGGGTCATATGGTAGTTCTATTTTTAGTTTTTTAAGGAACCTCCATATTGTTCTCTATAGTGGCTGTATCAATTTACATTCCCACCAACAGTGAAAGAGGGTTCCCTTTTCTCCATACCCTCTCCAGCATTTGTAGATTTTTTGATGATGGCCATTCTGACTTGCGTGAGGTGATACCTAATTGTAGTTTTGATTTGCATTTCTCTAATGATTAATGATGTTGAGCATCCTTTCATGTGTTTGTTGGCAATCTGTATATCTTCTTTGGAGAAATGTCTGTTTAGGTCTTCTGCCCATTTTTGGATTGGGTTATGTTGGCTTTTTAAAAAACATAATCCTGATAGTAATTTGCAGTACTTTGGGAATTTGAACTTTCAACTTGGATGTTATTTTACTTTTCACCAAATGTTTTTTTATTAACGGCTTGCACATGGAAGAAGTGCTCCAGACTTAAAAAAAAAAGTTTTTAAAACTCACAACCTGATACTGAAAAAATGATATAATCTACAGCCTAGTAAGAGTAATCAAACACCGCGTAAAAAATAAGCCCTGTTGCCCCCAGCACTCTTTGTATTACAAGTCATTTGGTTTTCCATTAGTTTTCCCCGAGATTGCTGATTTCTCTAAACGCCAGTGACCATGTTTTATGCTTTTTCCATATTCTTAGTATCTGTTTGACACATAGTAGAGACAAATATTTCTGAATTAATAAATTACTGAAAAGGATTCTGACAAAAATAAAGTGGAATCAGGAAAAAATTACATTCATAAAGATGAAATCAAGAAAGAACCAGCCTCATTTTTTTTTCTTATAAACCTAACGGTTGTGGTTTTTTTCACAAACATGATTCTTACCGGGAAGAAAGAATTTACAAAGAGAGCAAACAGAATCTGGTTGTAAAAAATCTCAAGAGAGAAGAAAAGAATAAATTCAAGTTGAGACTGTCCTTTAATATAAAATCACGAGTAAATTTCCTGTGGTCCTGACACTTTTTTTTTTTTAATTGCAGTATAGTTGCTTTACAATGTTTTGTTAGATTCTGCAGTACAACGAAGTGAATCAGCTACATGAATCAGGATATATACATATATTCTCCCCCTCCCTTGGACCTCCCTCCCACCCCACCCCCCAATCCCACCCATCTAGGTCATCACAGAGCACCGAGCTGAGCTCCCTGTGCTACAACTTTTAACAAGAAAAAATGTTGACGTTTTGGTTTTCTTAGATTATATTGTCCGCGGGTAGTATGAAAGAATTCACCCTAACATATCAGCACGACTTATCTTACCGTTTCTGCGTCTTTTTATATTACGCAGATAACTGGCACCCCTTTCCCTCACTGTACAAAATCTGAATACGATGTAAATAATTGTATTAAAAATTTTCTAGTCCAGACGCAGAAGAACCCTTTCCGGTACAAAGCCCACCTTTCCCCATGCGCATGCCCAGTGTACCCTACTGCTTTGCTCCGCTTTTATACAGCTCAGACTTCAATCACCACGTAAGAGTATCCTGGAAACTGGGCTCCAGTTGGCTGATGCAAACAAGACTCGTGGGTTCCCAAGAGCTTTCGGGTACGTAAACTAAAAAGGGGTGATCAGTTGCAGCTCAAAAATTCCCATGGCCCAGAGCCCGAGTACACAAAGCAGCTGTTCCTACTCGTGGGGCCTCAAGGAAGGGGAGGATGATGGGAGAAGACGAGCAACTAACTACAAGCCCCAGCACGCAATGCGCTATTTGGCTCCTGGAAAGAGGCCCGCGGTGCAGCGCGGTTCAGCCTCGGCCCTGAATGCGGGCCGAGCGCGAGATGCCGACTGTCCTCCAAGCAGAATGCTCAGAATGAGGAAGACAGGCGTGGCGCTGTGAGCGAGCCCTTAGATCTCGTATCCAAGACTCTCCCTGTTTCTCCCTAGCTCCTGGCATGCTAGGTAGCGGTGTCTCTGTACGCCAGACTATTCCCCACAGGCCGGCATCGGCCCTCCGAGGTCCTAGAGCCTAGGGGGTTGCCACGGAATGCCCGGAGCCGGATGTGACGTCGCCGTGGAGGAAGAAGGGAGAGGTGGAGCGTGGCGCGGTGACGTCCTTCCAAGATGGCGGAGAGAGAGTGAGGAAACTGTGTTCCCCTTTGGATTGCTATAGGTGAGTTCTGTCTTCGCCCTCAGCCTGCTGTCTCCGCTCTCTCCAGACCCTGGGACATTGGAGGGCAGGCTCCTTGGAGTTCGCGCTCAGGTCGGAGTGAAGGTGTTAGTGTGGAAAGCTTGGGCGAGGCAGCCCCGGTGTTGGCCTTGGCCACAACCTCTGCTGTGGGAGTTCGCGGGAGTGGGAGCTCGGCGAAGGGCAGGGAGGCGGAAGCCAGGGGAGACCGGCTTTCGCAGTCACTCTCCGATGCCACCTCGAGTGGAGGCGGGGTAGGGAGGGGTGTGGCCTCCTGGGACGAGTGACCTAACCTTTGACAACTCTTGGCCCTGCTCGTTCTCCGCCCCCTGGGCGCCCACCTTGCGTTTGAAGCCACTGTGCTCCGAGGAAGCTAACAGGTTTCAGTGATTTGAGAGTTTTACATTTGATCTTAGCCAAAAGGCCGAGAAGCGATTGAGAGCAGTTTTAAAGAACTCATACCGTGTCCTTTCCCCCTTTGTCTCAAGAAATCATTTCTTAGTGGTTTGTTAATTTTTTCTTCGTAATATACGTGTGCCTACTGAGCTTGAAAGTCTGAAGGTTCAACTGATGCAAAAGCGTGACATTTTGCGGTGCTTTTTTTTTTTCCACTTTGTGGAAAATGTTTTCGCACATCGCCATTTATTGACGTGTCCAAAGGATTGTGTTAGTTTACCAAGCTGAAATAAAAGCTAGAAAGGCATTTATCCCTTCGGCAGTTTTATCCATATCTGTTTGATAAGAATTTTTTGGGGATATAAAATGAGAACAGACTTTATTCTAGTTCATGTTCTGTGTCTCTTCACTCACCAATTGCTTGGGTGAAAAGTTTGATGAAAATTTAGGGTTACTGATTTACTATTTCTTTTTGTTTTTTAGAACAAGGGTAAAATTCGATTCTGATATCAAAATGCAGTATTCGCACCACTGTGAGCACCTTTTAGAGAGACTGAACAAACAACGGGAAGCAGGTTTTCTTTGTGACTGCACCATAGTAATTGGGGAATTCCAGTTTAAAGCTCATAGGAATGTGCTTGCCTCGTTTAGTGAGTATTTTGGTGCGATCTACAGAAGCACTTCAGAGAACAATGTCTTTCTTGATCAGAGTCAGGTGAAGGCTGATGGATTTCAGAAACTGTTGGAATTTATATACACAGGAACTTTAAATCTTGACAGGTAAGGTACACATTTTATTTCTACTTACAAAAGCTGCTCAATAGTCTTTAGAGCTAAAGCAGATTAGTTTTTTTCCATTTAGTCCTTGAACTCTGAGTCTTCAAATATTGATGTGCACAGTGTTGTTTTTAATAAAGAAGTCAGTGTCTCTGATTTGAGATAAACAGACCACATTTCATAAGCACAAAAAGTACAGATGTTAATACGATTAAAGCATGGTTTTTGACACATTTGATTTATCTACTGAAACAAAGCCTGTGATTTCAGTTATGTAAAGTTAAAGATCAAAATATGATGAATTTTAATTGAATTCCAATTTCCCCTTGCTTTTTGCTCTTTATGTTCCTCTGGTCTTCTCTATCACTCTCTATCCCCTACCTCTTAAGGTGTTTGGGGTGGGGAGGTATAGGTGGAGAAAGAAGGAAGAATCTCTGTGTGCATTTAATAGTGCTCCCATTTCCAGCTATAAATAGCAACCTGCAGGACCTCTTCCTGATCTTGATTCAGGAAAATATCTTCATTGGCGTGTTAATGGCCATGACTCCTGTTGCCTGGTAGAGCTATCAGTGCTAATGCATAAGTCTGGTCTAAGATGCTAGGATGCTTCTCTGAGATGCTTAATGCTGTCACTGCACTGACAAGAAGTAGGTTCTGAGGAATCTGATAATGCAGGCATTTTGTGTCTTTCATACGTGATGAACTGTATAATTAGATTAATACTAATACGTTTACTCGTTGTTGGGCAAAAGGTGGTGGGGATAAAAGGAAAGAGAAACCAATCAACTTACTCCTGTCTTCTTTTCTCTGTCTTTTATGAAAGTGTAAACATGAATAGATCATCATCTGACATAGAAAGATTATGGGCTTTAGAATTAGATCTTGCCTGTCAAGTCACCATGTCTCTGAGCAAGATATAGCCTCTCTGGGCCTCAGTTTCTCCATTTGTAAAAATGAGATGATAATAATTACATTGGTTGTTACTGTGAAGATTTAGGATTTACTACCTCCCAATGAACATTACTTTCCTTCCTTTATTTCCTCTTCTCTATCCTACTCTACAAGCCCATTAATTCCACATTTATTGGAGAAAAATTAGGGAAAAAACAAAAAAGGAAACACCTGAAATTCTGCCACCCACTGATAACCACTCTTAACACTTCGGTAAATATTCTTTCATTGTTTTCCAGATGATCTCTATAGATATATGCATGTACACATTAAGCAAAGTTCTTCCCACTCTTTACACTGCAGCTTATCGTGGAAATATACTTCTTGAAAAGCTGGAATTAGGATGTTCCTTAATCCTATTGAAAAGGAAACATTCATGCTCTTTGGAATTGCTTTTAAATTTTGATGTAATGAAATTTTTGAGTCAGTTCCGTGTACGTTGATTAAAGGAACAAAGCAGTGTCATAGATAAATGTCATATAATGTTATTTAAATTTACTGAATATTTGGCTATACAAGTGCCTCTGATCTAAAAATTTAGAATACATAATATAAAATAATCACAAAACCAGTGAATTTTGGTTGATCTTCAATTTAGTGGTTTCCCTTTCTCAAATAACTTTGCCAAAAATCTTGAACTGATGGGAACACAATGAAGAGTGCCTTACTTTGAGCCTTCATGCAAAAAACCAATGTGAAGAAGAGCCAGATGTTTGGCTCAATCTTTTTTTTTTTTTTGATGTGGACCATTTTTAATGTCTTTATTGAATTTGTTACAGCATTGCTTCTGTTTTATGTTTTGGTTTTTTGGCCCCGAGGCACATGGGGATCTTAGCTCCCCGACCAGGAATTGAACCCGCACACCCTGCATTAGAAGGTGAAGTCTTAACCACTGGACTGCCAGGGAAGTCCCTGGCTCAGTCTTTTTTGATACATATCTTTCCTGGGGAGCTGGGGAGCCAATTGTTTGAGCCCAGACACAAATGCAAGAGAAGACATATACCAAAAATAGAAAGTCTGTACAACTTAGTGATTAAGAAAACAGAATAATAAAGAATTAAGTGGACTCAGGAGCTAGATTACCTTGGGCAAATCTTAGTTCTAACACTCTGTGATCTTGGGCAAGTTACTTAACTTCTTTGGGCCTCTGATCCTTCATTTGTATGTAAAATGGGGATTATAATTACTCATATAAAGCAGTTAGCCATATACCTGGCAATATGTAATTAAATGACTTTCAGTGACTTCAAAAAGTGAAAGCAAGTGTGCAGGCACTTTAACTTCATGCTTATAAACAAAAGCAGATCAGTTATTGACATAAACAAATGCTGATTCTCTTAATTGTAACAGATTATAGGCTATCTGTGAAATAAATAATTTGTATGAATTACTGTTTCAGTACTGAACAGTTAGTGTGTGACTCAGTACTAGTTTGTATTGGTCTTAAAGGCTATCCCACCTTGTTGGTGATTCATTTTATGAAGCACTAAGCACAATTATAATTTGAGACCTAAGTATAATAAGTGATGGAGTAAATTTGGTTTTCATTCTAATAGGGACTCTCATTTATTGTATTTTAATAATAGACTGTGTAGCAGAATCAATAAAAATGCTTAAGAAACGTAATGTTTTTAGAGAGTGACAGTGCTGTATACATGCAAAAAGCATTTTGTATGGAAGATGAATAAGATTGTATTTATGTTTGGGGCATTCATGCTATATCTTTGCAAACAGGGAGTTAACTTGATTACAAAGATCGTTCGTTATTTGCTCCAGAATTATAGCCAAAGGCCATAAGAAAAGACTATTTTAAGTAATGTTTTCTTAGCTAAGGGAGTCAGTTTACAAACATTATTTTCCAAAAGTTTATTTGTAGTATGTTTAGGAACTTGGCATGGATTTTCCCAGAGAATAAAATGTTCACTAAAAGTGGTGATTAGGTTTCCAAACTAGCCTATAAATCTACTTAATTTTTCTGAGGAATTAAATTATATCTGGGGAAAATGACAAGTAGGAAGGTTACTTGAGGGTGTGTGTGTGTGTATGTATGTATGTGTATGTTTATGTATGTATCCATCATCAGATAATTAAAAGGGCATATTTTTAGTGTTAATACCAACTCAGCTTTCTGACTTTACAGCTAAGAAAATTGAAGCACCCAAAGATGCTGATTTATTCTAATTAATTCAGCTAGTAATCCAGAGCCATTGCTAGCGTAATTGAACAGCCAGCCTTTCACTACACTGTAAACTTCTGGACGGCAGAGACTATTTGGTATTTCTTAATATTGCTCTCAGTACCACACATGGTAAATGCTCAGTAAATTTTTTTTTTTTTTGCTTTTTCTTTTCTTTTTTTTGCTTTTCACATTTTATTCAGTACATATAACAATACATATTAAAAGATTTAACAATAAGGAGATTTTTAAATTTTTGCTTTTATAAATAGTTTTTTTTTTCTTTTTAAAAAATTTTTTAAAGTAAGCTGCAGGCTTTGGCTTGGAAAACACCAGGGGAGTGGGGGGCAGAAACCTGAGACTGCTGCCCCTTATCTGCCTTCACGGTACTGTCCCCTTCTCCCAGCTCCTCCCTGACTCTGTGAGCCAGGCCTCAGACGTTCCAGCTAACCGCTTCCCATGAGCCACTACTCTGATGTCAGCCTATAACCAAAGGAGCTGGGGGTCTGGGCCTGGTGACCAACCCTTCGCCACCCACTCAGTCAGGGTGCTCCCCACCTGCAGGCAGGAGGCAACACCCTATCTGCTACCATCAGCCCCTTCCAGAGCCCACTGCCCCACCGCTCCCTGTCTAGCCCAGCCATATGCAGCTCTGCCCCATCTGGGGATGCTCTGCTCAGAGATGGGCCGGCAGGGCCGCCCCAGCCTCCCTGGCAGGCAAAGACTCTGGAAACCTCTGGGGTCCTGTGTTCGGCCATGTGATCCCAGGGGTGCACATGGGCCCCTTGGGTATCTGAACAGAAGGGCATGGGAGGGAGGGCCGCACCCCTGCAGTCCTGCTCTGCTGGTCTAATGGGCAGCTGCCCACCCTACCCCACCCCACACTGCGGGCTCCTGAGTCGGCAGATTAAGCATTTTATAAAGTGAAATGCTCAGTAAATATTGATTGGAATGTTGAACATTAATTTTTTCTACATAACTCTAATATGACAAACTCTCCAGCTAATTTGGGTTGGGGATCACACACAAAAAAGCTGGGAAGGTTGCTAGAGAGAGCTTAGTGCATTCTAAAACCTTGTTCTTCCAAATGTGATCCATGGACCATCAGCATTGGCATCACCAGGGCATATGTTAGAAATGCAGATGCTCAGGCCCCAAAGCAGACCTACTGAATCAATCTACATTTAACAAATCCCTGGGTGATTCACATGCACAGGAAAGTTTGAGAAGTGCAGTTGAAGTCCCTCACAGGGGAGCAGAGGAAGATAATAATTTCTTTAGACTCTTCTTGTTGCCAGTCCAGAAAAGTTGCTTGGTATCTGAAGAGGCCTCAGGAGAAATGGGAGGAGGCAGTAAGTTGCTAACAGCCACTTTTGTGTTCCAACTGTTTTCTTAAGTAGAAATTTTAATATTTTGTTTTTCCATGGTTGTACATATGAATAATCCATTACTTTTCATCTTTTCAAGTTCTGTAAAACTGGAGATTTTTGCCTAAACATTCTGAGTGAATAAATTTTTTATAAATTTGTTCTCTTAGGCCTTTTGTATCATTCTACTTCATTAGGTCTTTAAAAGACAGAAATACTTGTGTAGCTCTGTTTCAAAACGTGTTTTCTTTGATCAGAACATTGTCATTTAGCCTTGTTTCCTTACAGTTGGAATGTTAAAGAAATCCATCAGGCTGCTGACTATCTCAAAGTGGAAGAGGTGGTCACTAAATGTAAAATAAAGATGGAAGATTTTGCTTTTATTGCTAATCCCTCTTCTACAGAGATATCTAGTATTACCGGAAACATTGAATTGAATCAACAGACTTGTCTCCTTACTCTACGAGATTATAACAGTCGGGAGAAATCAGAAGGGTCTACAGATTTAGTTCAGGCAAATCCTAAACAAGGGGCTTTAGCAAAGAAGTCATCTCAAACTAAAAAGAAGAAGAAGGCCTTCAACTCCCAGAAAACAGGGCAGAATAAAACAGTGCAATATCCCAGTGACATTTTAGAGAATGCATCTGTTGAAGTATATCTAGATGCAAATAAATTGTCCACACCTGTAATAGAACAAGTTGCACAAAGAAATAATTCAGAACTTGAGTTGACATCAGTTGTGGAAAATACTTTTCCAGCACAAGATATTGTGCAAACTGTTACAGTGAAACGGAAACGTGGAAAATCACAGCCAAACTGTGCTCTGAAAGAACACTCTATGTCTAATATAGCCAGTGTCAAGAACTCTTACGAGCTGGAGAGCTCCGGGGAAGAGCTGGATCAGAGGTATTCCAAGGCCAAACCAATGTGTAACACGTGTGGAAAAGTGTTTTCAGAAGCCAGCAGCTTGCGAAGGCACATGAGAATACATAAAGGAGTCAAACCTTATGTCTGCCACTTGTGTGGAAAGGCATTTACCCAATGTAACCAGCTGAAAACGCATGTAAGAACTCATACAGGTAAGACTGGTTCGTGGAAAGTATAATTGTTTTTATATTGTGACTGAAATAATATTTTTATAAACATATTAATATACATTGTTGACTGTTTGTGACCAAAATTTGGTATATACTTGTATTCATAAAAGTATTGAGCATGTTAGACTTGAAAATGTCTTTGTAATTGTGACCAAGTATTTAATGGCTATTTGTTTTGTTGTAACTGATACTCTGAAGTCCCAGTGTGTGAACTCTTTAAACCATTTTCCCTCACAATTAAAATAAGCATAAATTTAGTTCTACCTTGCTAAATATTTAACAGACAATATATTAAAACTGATAAGAAGTAATTACAACTCAGGCTGATTCTCAGATTTTACCAACACATCTCACCACCTGCTTCTTTGTCGAACTTCTGAACATAAATTATATATACATTCCTTCCTCAGCCTCTATATTTACTTTTATTGGTACACTTAGATTTGTGCTTTTTAAGATGCATTATGTATTTCTCTCATTGATCACTTTTCACTATTATGCACTAAGAAACACTAATTTCTTTTAACTCTACTGGTGGTTTCAGTTATCAATCTGGAAAAATATCCGATTTGCTTTTTTACTTCTAGAGTTAATATTTTCTGAATACTGAAACTAGTACTGTTGATGAACTCTTTTGAAAGCTTGTATGGCTTAAGCAACTAAAACAATATTTCCTTCTAAATATAAATTTTATTTACTTTTAGGTGAGAAGCCATACAAATGTGAATTGTGTGATAAAGGATTTGCTCAGAAATGCCAGCTAGTCTTCCATAGTCGCATGCATCATGGTGAGGAAAAACCCTATAAATGTGATGTATGCAATTTACAATTTGCAACTTCTAGCAATCTCAAGATTCATGCAAGGTAAAAATAAAAACAAAAAAACAGATGTTTGATCTTTGAGTCTGTCATTCACTATAGCCTTAAATAGACTATTGTATGAGAATTCAGGACAGTAGAGTTCTAATTGTGGTACCACCACACAGTATTCTTAGCACAGTGAAGGAACCGCAAGGGAGCCATGGTGCCTGGAGGGGAATAAGTGAGGGAGGGAAATAAGATCAGAATGGTGTTAGGGTGTCCAGATGGTGAAGGTTTTGTAGGTCATTATGAAGCTTTTACTCTTGAGAATGAGAAGTAAGTGATGTAATCTTGCTTGCATTGTAAGAGGATCACTATGGATGCTATGTTAAGCAAAAGATTGTAGGATTGCAAGAGTGGAAGCAAAGTTACCAGTTAGGAAGCTATAGATAAAACCCAAGTGAGAGTGACAATGGTTCAGGTCAGAGAGATAAGTGGTAGTCAGATTCTGGACGTATTTTAAAGGTACAACAAACAGAATTTGCTGCACATTGGATGTGGTGTATGAAAGAAAAAACGAAGAGTAGAATTAAAAATGATTCTCAAGTTTTGAGCCTGAGCATCTGAAAAGATAGAATTACCATTAACTGAAGTGGAGATTTGTGGATAAAGCAGTTTATGTAGGAGTACAGGAGTTTAGGAGTAGAGTTCTAATCATGTTAAATTTGAGATGACTATTAGACATCTGAATGGAAACGTGCATTAGATAGTTGGTTATCTAAGTCTGGAAGTCAGGGGACTGGTTTGAGTAGATAGTATTTAAAGTCATAACATTAGATGAGGTCACCAAGAGAATGAAGATGGATAAAAAAGAGATCAAAGGATGGAGTCATGAGGCACACTAAGAGTTCTGGGAGACAGGCAAGTCATTATAAGTGACTAGGAAGGAACAACCAATATAGGGGCAAACCAGAAGATTGGGCTGTCTTGGAATCCAGGTGGAGGAAATGATTTCAGAGGGAGTAATCATTGTGTCAAATTCTGATGATAGGGAGATTAAGAGTGAGAATTGACTATTGGATTTGGCAAAGTGAGAGGTTAGCAGTGGTTTTGACAAAAGCAGTGTTAGCAGAGGCTAGTAGAGAAGAAATGAAAGTAGAACCATTGGAGACTCAAGATTTTACTAAAGGGGAACAGAAAATAGAGGAGCAAGTAAGGTCAGGGGTCTTTTTTTTTTTTTTAAGATGGGAGATGTATCAGTATATTTGTATGCTACGATCCAAAGGGGTGGTGAAACTAGATGATATAGGATGGAGGAAACTGCAAGAGTGATCATTGAGTAGGCAAGGAGGATAGTATCTTAAGTATATAAACTGGAGTAGTTGGATTCAGAAGAACTGTCATTCTCATATTAGAGTTAAGAAAAGCAAACTCTATAGATACAGATGCCTATAGGTGGAGATTTGTGTGGTAGAAATTTACTTCTGATGGCTTAAATTTTTCTCAGTGAAACAGGAAGCAAGGACATCAGCTGAGAGTGAGGATAGGTGAGGAGGTGCTGAAGGTTTGAGGAAAGAGTTTTGAAGAGTGAGTGAATGGACAGACAAAAATAATTGCCTGCAGTATTATGGGCACACTTGACTACCACATAAGGCTGATGGCAAAACTTTGAACTAATATCAGAACTAATGTTTTGAAAACCAAAACATTTATTCTTGACAGTATACATTGAAAACTGTTGATTTTAAACACATACTGTTGATCTGTTAATATGAAATGAAATAAGATACTGCATGAAGAATTGTATGAAAAATGTTTGCTGTGTGGCGTGATCCTTAGATTGTTTTACTTACCAACATGTATCTTTATATTTATTTACTAATAGGAAGCATAGTGGAGAGAAGCCATATGTATGTGATAGGTGCGGACAGCGATTTGCCCAAGCCAGCACACTGACCTATCATGTTCGAAGGCATACGGGAGAAAAGCCTTATGTGTGTGACACCTGTGGGAAGGCATTTGCTGTCTCTAGTTCTCTTATTACTCATTCTCGAAAACATACCGGTAAGGATTTGACACAGAGATGGCTTAAAATAAGGAAAGTTGTAAATGAAAGAAAAAGGGAAATTGAGCCTTTACAAAAAGTAGGTTACAGGCTTTGTAGTTATATATCTGTTGTGTCTGTGCTTTTTGAAGCTTTTTGTGTTTCTGATTTTCACATAAATATTAGCTATAAAAGCAGACTTATTTTCTAGAATAATACACAGTGGGTGAAATTTTTTTATCATGTAACTTATATACATTAAAATCAGATAATTTTGACAATATATAAACTTGAGTTAAGACATTTTTTATGACCTTAGAAGAACTCTTTAGGGTCTTGAAGCTTCATTTCCCTTGGATAAAACTGTAAAGTTAAGGGGTTGGGGTGAGTTTGGGTAGAACGTTGATTTAATAACTTCTTAGGACTTTTTCTACACAGACATTGTAAGATTTGCAAATTAAATAGATACTTCAAACCCAAAGTATCAATTTTGAAGCAAAACCTGTTGTTCAAAAATTTTCATTTTTTTGTAGGGTAATTTTTTAATAGATCTTTCCTAAATGATTTTATTCCCCTTTAATAATCTTATAGACAGCAAAAATTGAAATATGGATTGATGAATTTTCATGTTTTTAATTATATAAAAATCAGACTTCTTGCCCACCTCTAGTCTACTAGAAGGATATTTGGAGAAAGTTTTATTATATGAAAAGCATCAGGTTACATGAACAGTGTAAAGTAATTACTAATGTTCATTTAAGTTGGATCACACTGAAAATACCTCTAAAATACAATACAAAGAGGTTTTAATTTAAATAATATTTTAGAACAGCTTACTTTAGATTATTGTAATTGATAAATATTATATTGGTATAGTACACCACTTCGCTATCTTTTATTTTCCATCTAGGTGAAAAACCATACATATGTGGTATTTGTGGGAAAAGTTTTATTTCCTCAGGAGAGCTCAACAAACACTTTCGATCCCATACAGGTCTGTGTTTAGGGAGAACGTATTATTTTTTGTTCTCTCTAATTTCTTTTTATGTAAACCTTGACTTTAAACCATTATGGACTATATGGTATCTAATCATACTCTAACTGTAGCTATATTTTAATGTATGAATATCAACTTTTTATTTGTTTATTTTTGGTTTTTTAGTTGTTTGGATTATGGATTACATTTGGTCAAGAATTGTGTAGATTTTCTAAGAAGTGTGCCAGATAATCAATGGTTTTTAAATGATTTGGATAAAATTACACAGATAATACCAAAAAATGAAAAGGAATAGATAATACCAAGATAATAATCAGATTTTCTTATTAATGTTCAGTATGCACGTTTTAGGAATATATTTTAATATTGACATGGTTATTGTAAAAGGTAGTATATAAGTAGTATGAAGAAAATATGAAATACACAAAAATTTTTAAAACAAAGGAGAACACCACTTTGAAAATGTACTGTTCTTTTTCTTTCTAAAAGTTATTTCTTGTAATTCCTATCTAGTATAGTGTGAGCACCTAGTAAACAGTTAATAAGTTTATTGGCAACTTCTATATCCTCATGTTCCTTACTTTGCATTATAAAGCAATGAACAGTTCTTATTTCAGAAGAATTATAATTTTGTAGTATTTTTATTCTGTGAGTATTTTTAAAGGATTTTCTAATTTATAAGCTACCTGAGAGCAGAAACCATAATTACGCATTTTTCCCCCAGCTACATCTCTTAGCCAGAGTCTGGCATATAATTGGCACTCACTAAATGTCTGATAGAAATTAAAAAGTAAGTTTTTTTTAGTTTGAAGGTTCTGTTAGTGAAAATGCTCGATTTTTCCTTGAAATAGGTACGCTTTGTATTATAAAGGAAAGGAGTGCCTATGTGTATAGAAGTTTTCATTTCACTATATTAGAACCAAGAGATTAAAATGGTAATTTGAAACTAAATTTAAACAATATAATGTTTGCATTGTGTTCGTGAACATTGATATTTTTGCCTTAGCAGCTTCTGAAATACTGAGATTTTAATTTTTTAACTTGTTTTTCAGGAGAAAGACCATTTATCTGCGAATTATGTGGAAATTCTTACACAGATATTAAAAATTTAAAGAAGCACAAAACAAAAGTCCATTCTGGTAAATGCTTCTGTTTTTTAAAAATTTGGTGCTCTCATATTTGTACTATTCCTTAAAATGTTGAGATACACATTGTAACAGTTTAAATTAGATATATATTTTTAAAAACTAGGTGCACACATATGAGGAAGGTAGCTTTATAATGTTCAGATGAGTTCACTCTGAATTTCTTTCCATATTGACCTTGTAATAAACATTGCTTGAAATACTTCCTTTAAAAACCTGATATATGAATGTAAAGCAATTAAACTCCAATAAAGATGTTAATAAATAAATAAATAAATAAATAAATAAATAAATAAATAAAAACCTGATATATGAACAATTGCAAGAATGAGAGAATACATAAACAACTATATATCACTCTTTCCCATACTAGAATCTAGGTTAACTGGGGATTACTGTAGTTATGCGAAGAAAGGAGCATCATGAACGCTGGTCCAAAAATGTATAAGAGAAAATAGGGAAACGGGTATCCCCAAATTGTTATGATGCATGAAATGGAAAGCCAGACTACAAAATTTTTAGTCTGTTATTTAAAATGAATCCTTGAGAAAGTTTCACTGTGCTTACCATTCTGTCATGATTAGAAACAAAACACTAGTCTTCTTCACTGTGTAGAGATGATAGTAAGTCTTTGATAGTAAATATAAACATCATAAGGATTGAGGTAGTAATGTCTGAGAACTTCAGTGAGTTATTAATTCAACAGGCATTTATTAAATACCTCTAAAGTACACATAACTATGCAGGGTATATGAAGTTGAACAAGGCATAGTCCTAGTCCTCAGAGAGCTTACAATCTGGTGTGGGAGACCAGAAATCTAAATAAATAACTGATTACAACACAAAATACAGGGTATAATAGAGATGCAAGAATACTGAAGAAGAGATTAAGTCCTTCTGAGGTGAGTATTGGAAAGGCTTAATTCTAGGTAAACTGAAAGGTGGAGAAGAGTTCAAAGGGTGGAGATGGGAAAGGGAATGTTCATCCCAGGCAGAGAGACTATTGTGAAGAGAGTCATCGCAACGAGAGCGCAAGTTGTATTCTTGGCTGGCTGAACTGAAGAATAGTCTGGCAAAAACAATCATAACTTTAAAAAAGCAAATATGCAATTTTGTCTAACAAGGTTAGTGAGATTGAAATCATGTCAGCACTTTGAAGTGAGAAGAGCGTGGTAAAGCTAGTGGAAAATTTGAAGGGAAAACTGTATCTTTAGTCAGTGGGGTAATTACTCCCTTGAGTAACACAGAATTTCTTACTTCTGAAAATAAATGAAAGTGCCATACCTCTGAACTTGAACTCACAGAATAATATGAACTACTCATTAATACATTCAGTGAACAAACTGGGTACTTATTATGTGTGTAGCATTATAAGGTACTTTGAAGGAAGTAGAGAAGTATAATTAGACATTTACTTTGAAGGAATTTATAGTCTGTTGAGCATTCAAGGCACACCTAAGTAGAATGTTACATACCAGTAAGATAGACAGATGTCACAAGGTGGTATATGAAAAACTGACAAATGAGTGATAAAGTAGATAGGAAACAGCTTACCCTGGTCCAGCACAATTAAGTCCATTTTTATAATGGTGCTTAAACCTAATCTTGAGGCCCATAATGGATTTGTATAGATAATGCGAAGGGCAAATCAGCAAAAAAGAAACTGTGACTAAAGGTGTGGGGCTGGAATGCAAGTTCTGGGGGTGGTAAATAGATTGAGTCTTCCTCATGGTTTTTGTTTTGTTTTTAAAGATGGTGAATTTTTTTCCCTTCCATTTCAGGTACAGATAAAATTCTAGATTCCAGTATAGAGGATCATCCCTTGAGTGAACAAGATTCCATACAAAAAAGTCCTTTATCAGAAACTTTGGATGTGAAGCCTTCTGATATGACTTTACCACTAACTCTTCCACTTGGGACTGAGGACCACCACATGCTTCTGCCTGTCACAGATAATCAGTCTCCTACATCAGATACATTGTTGAGGTCAACTGTGAATGGGTATTCAGAACCACAATTGATTTTTTTACAACAATTATACTGACTTTGTGAGGAATATGGAATTGCTAAATCGTCTCTGGTAGTAAACATAAACATCTCTGGTAAGGTGCATATATTCATATTAAATTAACCCTTCATTTGAGTTGTGGCCATTATTTTTCATTCACTGAAGTAAAAGCACCTGATGCTGCATCATAATTGTGCAATGCTTATTTTGATATTTGGCTTTTATGTCTACATTATACACACAGCTTTTAAAGGAATGAATTATACCACAGTAGCACTATTTGGGGTGGATAAGTTTTACTATCTTTTAGAGCTGCCTTAATTCCATATTTATTTTCATTTTAGAATTGCCTTTCATTTACTGAAGTGGAATCTATCAGTTTATGATTCACTTATGACCTATGGGATGTGTTTATTTTCTTCCCCTCAAAATTTAAACAAAATCCATAATAGTATCAGCCCAAGAGTGGTGCTGTTACTAAGCCCCGTAGACCAGTACATAAACTATGGGGGAAAAAAATTTGTATCTCTGCCTAAGAAAATTTAGGTACTGAGTAAGAATTGTGCTATTTCTCTATTAATATAGTCCATTGGAGGTAATAACTTTTCTAATGAAACAAAAAGTGCTTCTCTTAAAAACTAGAAAACTATATATAAATTTTGTTCATTTAGAACTCAGTATTCTGGATAAAACCAATGGTCAGTACTTTTGATTTGAATTATCTGAGACTACATTTTCAAAATGAATTTTAAATAGATATTTGGTGTTTTTATCTTATTAAAGACAGTTTCAGATTTGATGCAGATTGTTTTAATAGGTTTCTAGATTACTGGAGATGAGGAAAATATACTGAGTTTTGAAAATTTTTGATAAGCCTCTCTTATATTCTTATGCACTTTTTTAAATATAAAATCCTAAAAAGAATTTTCTAAATAGAAACTTAATGCATAGTATAAAACACTTGTCTTCTGAATTTGATACATTATATTCATAAATAGTTAAGAAATTAACTTCAATTATAAGTGAACATTTGAGCTATCAGAAAGCCAGTTTATTAAATATTTTATACTTGAGTTTTCTGAAAGTTTCGAGTTTTAAATTTTTATAGATTAAACCACAACAGTTCATGGTGGTTGTAGTTTCACAGTAGTCCTTTTCCTTCCAAATGAACTTAGAAAATTCAGATTTATTCTGATATTTACTACCACTCTTCCCCCTCCCATTTTTCCCACATATTGATTTATTTCACTGCCTAATCTTTGGACAGTAAATTATCAGTTCCTCAAAGTCAGTTCCTATACTGCTGATCAAACACCATGGTGACATTATTTCTTATTTCTGCTGTGCATCATTTGTTTTCTGCTTTTAAACTACACCTATAACAAAATTAATGTATTTTCCATTGGTATTGATTTCTTTAGTTGTATTTTCTCTGGGGTTCCTAGTCATAGGAACCAAGTAGAAGACTTAATAAGACTAAATTCTTCTAAACTGTACAGATCATCACCATTTTACAGCACATGCAGCATTTTTACAATAAATTGCCACCAGTGGGATTGACTTAATTAAATAGAGTTTGAAATATTGCCTTTGTATAACATACATCAAATTTAGTATTTAATTTATCTAAGAAATCTAATTATGCATATGTATTAATTTAATATACTGGGTTTAAATACAATTTATAAAGTTACAAAAATGTTCAACTAATCTATTCTGGCTTAAATTCAATAGGAATTTATTGGAATGTGAAGAAATTAAAGAAAATTAAGACTCAGCCTTTTTAAGAAGTCTGCTGAAATCGAGAGGCTATATTTAATTCACATCTTCATTAATCCAAGCATCTAATGAACAAAATTTCTTTTTAAAAACTGCTATAGTGATGTCATAATTCTGTAAGGGTAGTAGTTACCAAGTTTCCTCTAACATGATAATTAGCATTTGCCTTTACATAAATTAGCCTTTAAATTTATTATTTTGAGGATTATTGGATTGGAGTGACTAAAGTTGATTTATTGTCTTTTCTTCATCACATTATCTGCTTCTTAGCTAAAATAATTTTATTTTAAATTGACATGGCTTGACGCTCTTCCAGAATGACATGTAAAGAAAGCTTGAAGACTGAGTATCTTTGTCTTGTCATTCTTCTCATAATGCTGTATTATTCTTTATCATAATATGCATATATTTTAGTTGTATCTGCTATCATTGTAACACTCACAATTATCAGTTAAATTCATCTTTAAATATATTTGCTACAATGTAGTGTTTTGGGAAAGTTCTATTCTTAATTATGTAAGTATTACTAAGTTTTTTGAAAGTCTTTTTAGGATGCTGAACATCTTATTGAGAAATTATTTTCTAAATTAATTTTGTTTTGTATTTGTATTAGATTATTCTTTCTGTATCATTAGGTTTTAGGCTTTTTAAAAAACCATAGATTATATGTAAATGATTTTTTGCTGGTATTTGTTTTATGTTTAATTTCATAGAATGATTTTGATAGACAGATCTTAGAAAATTGTTTTATTTTTTTCAAAAGAAAAGGTTCTGTCAGTTCTCTTGCAACAATAGTGTGTCACTTTTCTGTATGTTTCATTTCTACAGCAATTGTGCAAATGAGAGTAGTTGAAATGTGCTTTTATAAAGACAATCTACATGTACTCATTTTTTAAAATATCCTAGAACAGTAACTGACATTTGATGCATATCAGAAACATAGTTTAGAAATAGTGGTGTCCAAGCCCCACCCCACCTTAGGCCCTCTGAATCAGACAATCTCCAGAACATGCTGAAAAGCTCCATAGGTGATCTTAATGCATACCAAACATTGAGAACTATTATCCTAAACTTTTCTTGCTGTTCTTCCTTTGGGCTCTTGATATGTGATATGTAGGCTCTATTTTTCTTTTTTCTTTTGGCCGCGCTACGCGGCTTGCAGGGATCTTAGTTCCCCGACCAGGGATTGAACCCGGGCCCTCGGCAGTGAAAGTGCAGAGTCCTAACCACTGGACTGCCAGGGAAGTCTCTCTGTGGGCTCTTGATAAATGAAGCTCTTGATATAACTTTTCACTTTTTACTCAGAGATTTTGAGTCTTTAGAACTTGGCTAGAAATACCACCAAATAAAAAGAAATTGTACTTTAATGCAATTTCTGTAAATTCTACATTTTTACTCATTATGTATGAACAATACCGATATTTAGTTATTGGAGCATTTCTTGAGACAGTGATATGGTCTACTCGTCTGTCCTCTACAAACCCTGCCCCCCTTCACTGAACAGAGATTTGGTGTATTTGCTTAAGGAATTTAGATAATTATCATGTAAACACAGTAATCATTCAGAAATAGGGTATTTATTTTCAAGAATATACTGAAATAAACACCATGGATGTGAATCAGATATTTGGATTAAAATATCTGGCCGTTATTTCAAATGCTGGAAAATTACTGAAATCAGAATACATACAGCTGTAAAGATGAGTAAGATAATCTCCTCTTTTAAGTTTACAGTCAAGTGGGAAAGACAAGCCTGAATGCCAAGTGTTATAGTGGAGGAAGGAAAGAAAGGAAATGCTGAGCAGTCAATGGAAGTTGAGTGGACAGAGAAAGGGCTGTTACTCCCCTGGATAGGCAAACAAGAGGAGATGGCTAATGGGAGGAATTTGTACACAGCTGACTGAGGTAGGGAGAATGGACAGAAAGTCTGAAAGGTGGTGGCAGAGATAGGAATCAAAGACACATCTAGCACTGTATCTATACCACCTTGAAATAGTCCTCTACCTTTAGCCTGTGCTGAAAGAGTGGGATTAGATAGCCATGTTTATAATCCAGGATCTCACACACTCAACTACAGTTGACTGCTGAAGGGCAGGAATTAGACAGCCACATTTGTAACACATGATTCCATACCTGTGACCACAGCTGACGGAACACCTTACCAGGGAGAAACAATTCTTAGGCCAAACTGAGTGACTTTCTTAAGAATTTGAGCTATGAAATTCAGAGACTTACTAGGTATTGGTGTACATGGAAAAGAAAAGATCATTTAGATCTGGTCCAGAGTCACTGAAGCAAGCCAAAGTCTACAGGAAATAATGAAGAAGCAGAGAAAGCTGATCTATAGAGCGAAGCAAGGGGATGAAGTAGGTTTGCAGAACCAAGCGACTGAGGCCCTGTGAGAGAAGTGGCTTGGTTTCTGGCTTTGCAGTCCCATTCTTGAGGTCACACAGCTATGCTTCATTTCCTTGTTCTGGATGCCAGTGATTTTTGCCTATTAAATTCTTACAGTAAAGCCCCCTTTTTTTTTCTTTTTTTTTTTTTTTTGCTGTGCTGCGCGGCCTGCAGCATCTTAGTTCCCCAGCCAGGGACTGAACCCGCAAATTCCCTAAATCCACCTTTTCTTAAGCAGGCTTGAGTCAGTTTCTGTTGCGTGTAGTTAGGCAGTTTCAACTTAGAATCCTAAGTTCTGATCCTCAGCGATTGAGTATATGGTGGTGCCATTAACTGCTAGGGAAGATAAGGGGGAGGTTTATGGAAGAGAAGACTTTATTTTGTATGTGCTGAATTTGATCGGTGGTGAGATACCTATGTGGAAATGTCTAGCAGTAGTTGGAAATGGGGACTGAAACCCAGCAGAGATTAAAGCTAGAGATACAGATCTTGCAGCATAAGGCTAATAATTATTGTGATAGAAATGATTTAGGCAACCCTGGGAGATGGTACAGAAGAACAAAAGATGAGGACAAAATCTTGGGGGAAATGCATTTTAAGAATGAGCAAAAGACAGAAAAGGAGATGGCAAGTGATAATAGGAAGAAAACCAGGGTGATGCAAGTTTCACGAAGACAAAAGTGGCTTTGTACTGATCACGTGGTACAGAGAAATTGGATAGGATGCAAATCAAAGACAACACTGGGTTGAGTAATTGGGTTGGGTAATTGGAGCATGATCCCCTGAGAAAGGCAGCTGCAGTAATAATAGTGGGAGTAGAGCCCAGGTCGCTATGGTTTGAGTAGTAGATAGGACATGATGAATACTACCATTTAGTTTGAAAAGCAGAGTGCGTACAGCAAACAAGATCATTTTATCAAATATCTAAAAGGTATAAACCACTTTATTTCTTGCTTTTTTGCTTCAAACTTGAAACTTTGTTGAATGATGAGCATAATAGAGTCTGCAACACTGTAATATGAGGCTGGATTCGAGCTGGATCTTAAAGGATGATTGCTAAGAGGAAAATGGAAGGAAATGTATAACATGTATATGATTGCAGATTTGCTCGTTACAATTCAGATGTGCAGAAGAAGTGGAATTTTCCTACAGAACTCTCGCACCCAGTGGGAAGTCTGGAAAAAAATTAACTTTTAGTCCTAGGCACTTTAAAACCTAATCTGATATAAAGCAGCTAGAATTTATAATATCTTAAGGTAGTGCTTAAACATTTTGAAAATTGCTGTCTTATTTCTACCCTTTGTCTTCTCTCTAAAATGCTGTCCACATATATGGGGAGGAGAGGAGGCTTGCATGACAAAATGGCATCACGGAAGACACTGTCTTCACTCTTTATTCTCTGGGCATCCTGCTGGCCTCTCATGCAATAGGCAACAGCTTGTAAAATATGTGATCAGGTTTTTCCTAGCCTGTTCAGAGCCCAGTAATTCTTGGCTGACCTGGCTTCACCTTAGTTCTCTTGGATGTGGAAAAGAGAGCTCTGAGACTTCTGCAAAAATGTCTCAAGCAGTCCCGTGTAAGTCAGGTTGCAGGTTTAGCACATGCCACTCCACTGCAGGCTCCAGATAAGCCTACTTCCCATTTACCTATTTGCTTCCCACTCAGCTACCTTGTCAGTCTCCCCTTGGGAGAATATAGGAACTTGTGGGTCCCCTCTGTAGCACAGAGGAACAGAGAATAGCTTGGGAAAGCAAACTGCATTAGGAAGGTTTACTTCGATACGGCTGTGTCCTAGCCTGGGAGTATCTCTTTCAGAATCCTATGGACTCCTCTACTATCCAGCATATTATGGAATACTTCAAAACAATAAAAGCTGAATAGACACTGCTACATTAAACAACATGAATGAATTGCACTAATATAATGTACAAAAGAAGTCTGACACAAAGCGTATATATACTGTATGATTCCATTTATATAAAATTCCAAAACAATGCAAAACTACTCTGTGATGTTAGACATCATGATAGTGGTTGTCTATTGGAAGATGGTTGGAGGTGGTTCTAGGGAAGCTTATGGCATTTACTGTCTTTATCTGGGTCCTGGTTAACACAGATGGGTTAGCTTTGTGATAATTCATCTCGCTATTCACTTAGATACTTCCATTTAAAAGAAGTATATATTAAAGAAACTAATTTGAAGAATGAGAAAACCAGAGCATTGGTTTTTAAACTTCAGTGAGATTAAAGATGACCTGGATTGTAAAAATGCGGATTCCCCAGACTATCCTCAGAAATTCTGATTCAGTAGCTCTCACTCTAAGAATCTGTATTTTTAACATTTGCCCCAGGTGATTCTGATGCTCCATACTTTAAAAAATGCTGATTTAGTATCTTCAGTTTAAACTATCTTTACTCTTTAGACAGATGTTCAAGTGTCTGTGACAGAAGTCTGTCATAGTGTTTCTCAAGTCTGAGTTTATTGGCTCTCTAATTGCTAGGAGCAGCATTTCCTCACCAGCTTAATGTTTTCCAAATGTAATGACAGTTGTTGTTAGAAATGTTTGTATTTTTTCCTATACCATGGTTTTCTTGTACTCATTGAATTCTGCAGTTTTTCAAATTTGATCAAAAGACAAAATTTTTTTAAATTTCCTATTGCATTTTTAACACTATAGACATGCCTTTCCTCGGACATACAACTTTTTTTTTAGATACAGTTAATTATTTCTAGCTATATTCAGCATTTAATAATGTAAAAGAACTTTGTAAAAAACAGCTAGTCTTTATGTCTGCAGAGGAGAGATCTTAAAGTGGAAAGAAAGTAAGATCTGAAACATGTAGAGAACATTGGAAACTAAAGTTTGATAAAAGCTAATAACTAAGAGTAAAATCAAATTCATCTCTCTGAAAGCATGAGAATGGATTTGGTAAGGCATTTAGGTCTTTTCTGGCTCAGTGACTCTAGAACATTAAGTGAAAATCATGGCTCATATAATTTATCCAGATGTTCTTCCCATTTCATAACCACCACCACCATCTGTGCCACCCCCTCACCACCACCACCCCAGTTTCCCCAGGGAGTATGGAAGTGTGGTATGAGGTGCTGAATATAAGGAAAAACCTGTTAAACTTTAAAAATCATTAAGTAGTGAGTAGGGCATATTTATCTTAATTCTTTAATCTATTAAAGGAATGGACAATAACAGATGTGGGGTTTTTTTGTAATGTTAAATTTTTTGAATAAATACAGCTATGATTTGAGGAATTCATAGTACTTTAAGTGAAGGCCAATACTTTGACAACTGTAAAGCTATCACCTTTATTCCTCTCTCAACATTTAGAGATAGATGGTTTTTACATTTAGACTGCAGAACTTAAAGTAACCTCTTTAAATTGTCACATAAAATTTTTTTTCTCACACTTTGCCCAGCTTTAGCAGTAATAAATCATTCAGATTAAACAGTTAAGTGGTATGTATGAATTAATTTGTGAACATGGGTCTGTAATCAAAGGATCGTGGTGTCTATTGCCTCTTCATAGAAATTTTAATTTGAAAACAGGATTGACCACAGACAACAGTAATTGTTTGCCATCAAATCATGAAAATGTTATTGGCATCCTCCAAAAGAGAGAATTATCTTTTTTAAAAGTTCACTGGCAGCACTGACTTGTTTGGAAAGTATACATTTATATGTATTTGTATATGTGTATGTTTATATATATTTGCCTGGATTTGTGAAATTGTATCAATACCCATTTGTAAAATACCTAAAATACTTTTTCAACCTCTAAACCCCTTGACAGTCCCTGGAATCTGCCACCTGAAACCTTTTTACCACTTCATGACAACTTTCAGTTAGGATACCTATAATGACCTTTCCTTGTATGCTACGTTACTCTTTGGGTATATTTTCTTTATAAAAAGAAATTAGTTCCTTGATTTCCTTCTCCAGGTGTTCAAATTTTAGTCCCTATTTTGCTAAATTTCTTTGAAAAAATTACACTACTCAGTTTTTCACAACGGACAGTTATTCACAGTTTAGTATCTTTTACTTGTTCTAATTTATGAAAGAAAATTTAACAGACAATAAAATATAACCTCTGTGAAGAGTAGTAAGACAAATATATGAAAATTACTTTAAAGCTTGTTTTTCATAGATATTGACCTACTGGTACAAGAGTAAAACCTGCATTAGATGATGGGCTGCAAGCTTCTCCATAACCTGGTGTCCAGTAATAATGCCTTTTAAGGCCATTGGAGACTTCTGCAAGGTACACGTGTCCATCCACCACAAATGGCTCCACATCTGTATTGTCTGATTTTAGACGGCCCATGTGAATTAAATCTGAATATGCCTAGGATTTTTAAGAAAAACTGTATCATTAAGAAAATAGTTTATTCATTTTACAGTGCTTAAACAAATTTCAACATTCAAATTAGATGTGATAATTTATAGTTTAAAATAAAATATTCTGAATAACACTGCTGAATTTTAATATTTTCCAGGCATTGTAGTTTTTATTCATTTAATTCCACACAATGTAATTACAATCTTGCAAAACTTATTTCTACATTTTAACGTTATTAGGCATGTTTTGTTGTTTCATGACTCCCAGAGATAACAATTCTATGTATTACCAATTTTGTGGACCAAAGGTCTCATGGTCAAAATTTTCAAGTCCTAAGGTGACTGACTCATAAATGAGGATGGAGTGCTGTTGTATATGCCCTTGAAGATCTGATGACAGCCAGGGATCCATTTTTCAGAAAAATAAACAATCACAGATTTTGGCATACAACTGTATGGAGTTCATGGACCCCCTGAAGGTAATCTACAGATTTAGGCTTAGAGAGACCATTCCCATAGTATTAGATGCTGGCCTGGCTGGCCACTAATCATTTCTTCATTGTAGAATTTTCTTTGTATATCTCTTATGGATCATTGATATCTACATAAAAGTGTCGTACAAACATGTTAAACTAGTTTATCAGTAAGGTTGCGATTATAGAGAAAGGCAGAAATTAGACAGTAAAAGATTCAAAAGTCTAGCTGCTTTCTGCTGTAGCTTGTCATTAGTAATTCCAACTCAGCTCAGCCTCTAGTGTATAAAATGTGGATATGATGTTTTTCTGAAATCAAGGATTTTTTTTTAATAGTGTACATTTTATTAGCCTTTTTAGTGATAGAATTCTGGTTAGTCTTTTGGCAATTTTTGAGAATTCTAACATCTTATATATATATATATACATTTTTTTTGGCTGCCTTGGGTCTTTGTTGCTGCGCGTGGGCTCAGTAGTTGTGGCTCGCGGGCTCTACAGCGCACGGGCTCAGTACCTGTGGCACACGGGCTTAGCTACTCCGCGGCATGTGGGATCTTCCCGGACCAGGGCTCGAACCCGTGTCCCCTGCATTGGCAGGTGGACCCTTAACCACTGTGCCACCAGGGAAGTCCCCTAACATCTTATTTTTCTTTCTCTTCTTTCCAAATGAAAACTATTTGTTACTATGCTTTTTGTGTGTGTTGAAAGTAGTATCAAGGGTTCTCTGTATTTACATAAGCAACACACCAAATATTTTGACAGCTTTTACTATATCTCTCCAAATTCTGTGTCTTGGTTTAATTATTGGGTAGCAGAGTGGAGATTGTGCCACAACAAATTTAAAATAAATCAACAATTGTGATTTTAAAAAACTTAACTTTGGAGAAATTGGGACTGTGTAATTCAGTGATCTTTATACTAATATGTAGTATTTGATATCTTTTCCTATTTCAACCACAAAACTTTCCAGTAGCTAATTTTTAGGACTTAACATTAAAATTTATCAAAACTGCAGTGTCTCGTTATACTTTGTAATCATGTCTAAGGCATCTGTATATAACATCTGATGTTATCGGGAAAACCCCAGAAAAAGCCTCAGTGAAGAAAAAAACTTACCACACGTGTAGCTTCATCAAATTTGTTTCCCCAAATGTAGATATTAGAGAGTGTGGGATTTGTTTTCATTGATTGTGAAAGTGCAACAAGTCCTTCTCCCTCTATGTTGTTGCTTACCACTGACAACCTATGGAAAACCAAAAATAACCCTGGAAACCAACAGTTCCACAAAGAGAATGCGTAAGCTAGCAACAGCATTTATTACACACACTTTATTGTGTTAAGTCAGCATTAAATACATTTAATGTATAATCAAAATATTGACCTAATAATTCCTAAAATCCAAGAAACTTAGTTTTCTAATGGGATACTTCATGTACCTAAGTAGAGCTACCTACGTTTTGGAAATAAACAGTCTATTGTTTTCTATTTATTATTCAGTAAAGGTTTGGGGTGGATTACAGATATATTTTTCAAGATAAAGTCATCCAAGTAATATTTTCTTCTTTGATTCATTCTTATTTTAGAGTCTTGATCATATTGAATGATTATAATTTTTCTGTTAGAATTCAGGATAAAATAAGTAATAAGAATTTTCTCATTAATTTTAAGCAGTCATAACTAGAATCAATCTAATTTTTAAAAGACATTACTTTTGAAAAATAGAAGAAATTGAAATGTTTCCTGTAACTTAATATGTCAGTTTAGAAACTGAGTTTTCATATTTCACCATGAATCTTAAGAGGTAAGAGGTTTAAGGTTAGTATTCTAAAAAATTTAAGTTTTTCTGTTATTTTGGTTAAATATAAAACCATACTAACGCTTTAAGAGTCCTGTTGTGTGAAGCAAGAGCGTCACTGAGATAGTTTGCTCCTGCATTTTCTATTCTGTTAAAAGAAAGATCTATTACTTCCAGGGTAGTATTGCTTTTCAGTACATTGGCCAAACACACCATTCCATCCTGAGTTATTTTATTGCTGGGAAAGGAAAAATATGTAGTTATATTTGGAAATATGAAGTATTCTTTTATTCATAGAGATAGCATGCTTGAAAACTTATATAGTAATAAGTACTTTCTATTTTAGTTTCGATTTATTTTAATCACTCAATTTCCAAAAAAGTTAATAAAAATTTGCCATAAAATGTTGCTTCTATTCTGGTTTACATATTTAAATTGCTCTCAAGTTATTATATCAGTATAAGCCGAATAAATACTAAGGCTCAAGATAAAAAGTTGACAACAATGGTTGCATTTTCTAATTTTTGGAATAAGTGTCTAACAAAGAATTTTATCTATAGTGAATATTTACAGAGATTATTCCCATGATTTAACTCCTGAATTAATATATAAGTTATCACTTACCAGCTTACATCAAGGTAGCGTAGGCTTCTGTTCAGATACAGTGCATCACATAACTGTTTCATACCACAGTTTTTTATGTCATGCTTACACATGTGTAGTTCAGCAAGGCACTGATTTTCTTTCAACATGTGGCCTAGATGAACTGTTGACTCTTCCTAAAAATAGATAGTCTTTTTTCTAGAATATAATTTTGAAGCAGTACATGTTTATTCCAAACATGCAAAGTTATTTAAATTAGCTTTTTAAAAAGATTTTATCAGTTAAGACTGTTAGTCTACTATTTGCAATTTGTTTGGCATGGCTTTTTAAAAAAATCATTTTGCCACAAATATCTTTACTGTCTTAGAAACAGGTAGCAGGCACTTGTAAAGTGCAGTGACTAAGTGATTTAAGAGAGGCTGGTTAAAAAAATCATTACTAAAAAAGCAACAATCATCTCAGCAGGAAAAAAAAAATCAAAATAATTGGTCCCATGATTGAGCATGAGGGAATTCCCTGGTGGTCCAGTGGTTAGGACTCGGAGCTTTCACTGCTGGAGCTCAGGTTCAATCCCTGGTCAGGGAACTGAGACCCCACAAGCTGCACGGTGTGGCCAAAAAAAAAAAAAAAATTGAGCATGAAAGCCCCTTTACTGCTGTCCTCTCAAGACAAGGTGTTCTTGCCCCTTACATATGTTTCTAAACTTTGCTCTTGATCGCCACTCTGTAGTTTTTAGACAAAATACAAAGACATTGCCCATCATGATTCTATTTTTAAAATACACTCACCCTGTGATATATCCAGTTCCCCTTGGAAAGTCATCCCAAATTTATAAATATGTTTTACTCTTGTTTTCTGGTAACTGGAAGACTTCCTTCCTTCCTTTCCTTCCTTCCTTCCCTTCCTTCCTTCCTTCCTCCCTCCCTCCCTTCCTTCTTCCCTCCCTCCCTCCCTCCCTCCCTCCCTTCTTCCCTCCCTCCCTTCCTTCTTCCCTCCCTCCCTCCCTTCCTCCCTTCCTTCCTTCCTTCTTCCCTCCCTCCGCTGCTTCCAGACAAAAGGTATGTAACCTCAGTGAGGATCTGAACACCAAGCACTTTAAATTTTTAACAGAATCAAAGCATGTCTTAAAATGAATGGGCCAAAGTATTTTATGATGAGAAGTCCTGATGCATTATTGCTGTTTTTATAAGTTTTATAGTCACTGGAAATGCTGATCATGGATAGCCATATATGCTCGAATTATCTAAAAGTACTTTGAGAAAAAATAAAAGTTAAATAAAATCACATAGCAATAGCAGATTGTACATGAGCTTTATAATAAAACTGTCCAAATGCTAGCTTTACCTTGTACTAACTTTATCACTTTGGGCAAATTATTTCATCTAGCTGAGTCCCAGTTCCCTTTTCTATATAAAATAGGTAAAATTTTACTTCCCTCACAGAAGTAAATAAATTAACAAAAGTACCTGGCACAAAATTAGTGTTCTATAGAAAACCACAAAGCATTTATTATTGTTCAATATTCTGTAATACGGTATCTGATTTAAGTTATTGCTTTGACACTGAAAATACATATCCAGAGGGAAGCTGAAGTCTGAAATCTTAAATGAAAACTGACCGCTTAGGAGGTCCAGTATTGGTCTGCATAGTGCCTGGAATAGAGGACATACTCAATACAGATATGATGTATGCCTTGACTGCATTTTTAGGTCAAGAAATGTGAAAGAGGGACCATCCTTATTAAGAAAGGGAACTAGTATCAAAAATAGTAAAGGGTTTTTGTTTTTTGGGTTTTTTTTTTTAGCTCCACTCACTGAGTTTGTGGCTTAGTTTGGCCTAGGGTGGCACCTAGCATCAGCGTTTTTCCAAGCTCCCCAGATAATGAACAGTAAAACCCTTAAATGAAATAGGTTTGCTGGCTTGTATTTGGGAACAGCAAGTATGAGGAAGCACAATAGGATTCTATTCCACAACCATTTAAGAGGCTAGTACTGTCAGGGATAGAAGGTGGTGGCTGCCTTGGAGAGGAACAGAAAGCAGGCTAGTTTAGCTGACTGCCCAGAAGCACCAGGCTAAGAGCAAGGTCCGGGGCCTGAGAAAGAGCCCTGGGCTTTTTTTTTTTTTTTTTTTTTTTTTAATTTATTTATGTTTTGGCTGTGTTGGGTCTTCGTTGCTGCATGCGGGCTTTCTCTAGTGGGGGCCCTGGGCTTTCAATAACTATTCTCAGATGGATTTAGGAGTAATGACACCACTCAACATTTAAAAGAGGAATTGTGCTTCTAATGCAATTTCATATAGTTTAACATACTTCCTCAGGGCTTTAATCCGGAAAATTTTGATTCAGCCTTCAAATCTCTTAACATGTCAATCTGAGAAGCTTCCCTGCCACCTCTTATCCCCCTGCATTGATTTCTATGTCTTTTCTCCTGCTCCCAAGGCACCCTGAGCATATCACTCTCCAGACTTGTGGATCTCTCTCCATGTGGACTGAAAAAAAGCTCTTTGAAAACGAGGGCTATGTGCTTTGACACTATCCCTGGCACCAGCATTGTTTCTTGTTTAGGGTTGCATTCAAATATTTACTGAGTGAAGAATCAGAAATGAAGCAATTTACTGAATGCTTACTTTGAGCCAGGTATTTTGCTGGTCTTTAAAGTAGGTTCTTCTATTTGTGGATTCTGGTTGTCTTTTTGAGGTTAAATTTGTAAACATGAAGCAATTAACATGATGTAAAATTCCAAAATTTTTCATACAGGAAAGTACAGAGATAATTCAAAGGGAGAGATCTATGTAGACAACGAATGCAAAATATACTTACAAATATGAAAAATATTTTTAAAATATGGTTAATTCTCAATTACTCATACTAATGGGGAACAGTGAAGTAGCTGATTTAAAGACCAAAGTCCTTGAACTTTTTCTTTTAGTAGATATTCTGTTTTTGTTTAGACCAATAGTAAAACGAGTTCTCATTCCCTAGCATTTTGCTGATAAGAGTGGAGAGCCACCTAAAAGAATGTTAAGGGGCAAGGAGAAGCCTTGAGAGTTGGAACCATGTTTTTACCGTCTTTCTGTCTCTAGCGTGCAGCTTACCTGAAGCACCAAGTCCAGACCTCCCAGACTGCTATTCATATGCAATTTGCCGTTATTGCTCAGGATTTCAAAAATGTAATGGTTCATCACATCAGTGTAACAAGAACAAACAAATCACAAAACAGTTCACACTGGGCTCTTATAATCCTCCAGCCTTTAAAACTTTAATCATTTATGCTTTCATCTTAAAGTCCTCTGCCCCTCACAGGTTTACTCACTGAGAATGAGTTTATAAGAAAAATAGACGACATGTTTACTGTTTAAATAAGCAACATCTAAAACCATATTTATAAAACTCTTACCGAGAATTTAAAATTTTCCTTTCCAGTTTTTCTTTGTAAACAGTAGTTTACAGTTCTAAAAATACAATGCATTCATGAATCTTGACATAACCTTCAGTAAGTAGTACCTTCGTTTTATTCACATGTAGCCTTATTAACTGCTCACTTTGAATACATACCTGTTCACCATACAGTATAGGTCGGTTTAGGTTTAATCCCTTAATTGTTTGGTTTTGAGTTAGGACTGTAGCGAATGCTATCACACTCTGCATTCCCTAAAAACAGGTAAGTTCATTAAGGAAACTGACAAAGTATATAAATTAACCTCCCTAATATTTCAAGATCAGTAATCTGGATTCTGACAAATCAAAATTGTAGGTTGATCCTTCAATGGTAGGTTGATCAAATTCAGAAATGAATTGTTACTGTGTTATTTTCTCTCTGCCCTAAAATCTATAACATACATGGGGAGTTTCTTAAGGTTTCAGTATCCATTTCCTCCGGTGTTTACCTCTAGGTTTGCTCCTAAGCCCTCAAGGTTCTACATGATGCACAGAAATACAGACACACAAGTGGATCCCAGCTAGGGCTCTATACTACTTATAGTGTATATCCTTAATGCAAGCTTTCTTTTACATTCATACTAGTACTTTAAGTGTGTGTTTGTGGCAGGAAAGGGTTACTAATCACATTTCTCACTGCTCCCACAGGCCTCCCTCTACCTTATTGGAAGGGCCTAGTCCTCTGCCATCTCTGTGATGCACACACATCTAGTCGTTATGCCAGAAAACCTGGGCTTTCTTCCACTTCACCAGGCCTCTTACTCTCCTATCAGTTGATCAGCAAGTCTTACAGATTCTGCCTCCAAAAGATGTTTCAAATTTGTCCGTCTCTGTAGCTACCACCCCAACGCCAGTCTCGTCACCCACCTGAATTACTGCAGAAACTGCCTAAGTGGTCAGTGGGCTTCCTCTCACCACCCTCTAATTCCCCACAGAGAAACAAGAGTGATCTTTTACAAGCACCAATCATATCATGTCACCCCTCAACTTAAAGCCTTTCCATAATCTGCATTTAACTCCCTTTGTGTAGCTACTCTGGCTTTGTAGTTCTCAGACTCAGTATTTCCTCATTCATGTACTCCCCTCATGATTTTTGCCATATCTGAGTATCAGTTTTACTATTTACCTAATACTTTTCCATTAAATCAACTCACTTTTTCATTTATATTTATTTTAAAACTGTGTCACTACCATAAATGGAAAGCCACAATCCCTTGAAATAAATAGAAAGCATTTGTAAAAACAAATACGTATTAAAATTACCTCAAATTATGTCAGTCAGTATGCTACCCATACCACACTTGGGGAAGCACTATCTTAGAGTCTGTGTGTTCTGGACACCCTGCCTGGAATGTTCTGCCATGGACCCTCTTCAAGGGAGCTCTTTCTCATCCTTCACGACTAAGTATGACTTCCTCAGGTCTTCGGGTAACCATCCTATCATGCCTATTACCTTCTGCCCATTATCAGAGTACTTTGCCAACTTTGTAGCACTTTTCTCTAATTTACTGATGTTTTCCTAACTAAAATATAATCTTTATAAGGGCAGAGACCATATCTGATGCACTCTTATATCCTTCTTAGAATCTAGAATTGTGACTGGTATGTGTAGACAATACACAGTTGATCCTTAAAGGGTCAAGGATCAACTGTGTACCTTGGTATCCATGGATTCAAACAACCTTGAACCCTGTAGCAACTGTAGTATTTACTATTGAAAAAAATCTGCATATAACTGGATCCCAGCAGTTCAACCCGTGTTATCAAGAGTCAACTGTATATTGAATTAATGCTTTCCCAAGACCATACTGGCTGCATCTACCCCCTTCTTAAGCTTTAGAGCCTATTACCCCAAAGAGCCTCCTTGGCCCATCTTACTGTTTTCCTGTCCCAGTAATTTTGCATTAACCTATTAACAATAGGTTCCTAACAGTAGGCCTGAAGGTTTGAAGGCATGTTTGAGAAAATGAAGCCTAGAATTTGAAGACATGCAAAACAGACAGACTTCTCATTATCAGTCCAGATGAAGACTCAGAGCAGCTCTTAGCATCACTTTAGGTTTTATGCTATAACATAACTACTCACTGCAAAATGTTTCCATAAGTAAAAAATTTATATTATACGAATGAAGTAGTATTTGTTTAATTAAAAGGAACATAATCTTCTTCTTTAGAAAATCCCATACAAGTTAAGAAGGGTAACAGATGGAAGTTTAGGAATATTTTTATTACACTGGATATTCTTCCATAATATTATTATAATCTGATTCTTATTTTAAAAAAATATTTTCTCTGATATTAGACCTTAGAGACAAGCTTAATCATTCATAAACTGTCATTTAGCTGGTCTCTGACACTTCTCTATGCTAGTTTCCAGGGAGAATGATCCAATATCTGAGTGACTATCTCATACCCAATTTAACTCACCAGATCACAGTCACCCACATCTAATTTCTCTAAGGATGAATTAATTTGTAGCATTGCAGCAAAAAACATTCCACCCTTATTTTCAATCTTGTTTCCAGTCATTCTTAGGTGTTTCAGAGTTGTATTCTTCTGAAAAGGAAAAGAGGCAAAACTTGGTTAAAATTTTAACCCACAGAATTCTCTTTAGATTACATGAGTTAGGAGACTATATTACTATTTGCAGACTCATCAGTTTTTCATGGAGATAGAACAAGATATATTCCTTAAAGGTAACATTCAATTTCCCGTAACAGATAAAAATCTAGTTTAATAGTTAAGTAGAAAGAATGCCCAGGAAATAGATACCAAAATAATGACCAGTAAATGAAGCAGATTTTAATAACTTTCCTTTCATTAGAAAATCTATAAATTTATCTTCTAAGAAAATTACACCACCTTTTAAAATTGAGATGAAATTCACATAACACAAAATTAACTATTTTAAAATGTACAATTTGGGACTTCCCTGGCGGTCCAGTGGTTAGAACTCCATGCTCTCGCTGCTGAGGGCCTGGGATCAATCCCTGGTTGGGGAGCTAAGATCCCGCAAGCCGCACGGTGCAGGAAAAAAAATAAGCAAGAAAATGTACAATTCACTGGATTTTACTACATTCGCAGTGTTGTGCAGCCATCACCTCTAGCTAATTCCAAAACATTTTTATCACCTCTAAAGGAGACCCTGTACCCATTAAGCAATCACTTCACATTCCCCCGTATCATTTTGAAAGTGATACAATTTCTCAGACATTTGCGAAGTTTAATTCCTTCTCTTATTTCATTTCGTTTGATAAATCTTTCACAAAATTACAGACATTTCATTGTCCTAGTGAATAAATATTTGGACATATAAGTGTAAATAATTATCTTTAAAATTAAGTCAAACCCCTCTAAGAGTGGGAAGAAGGCAAGGATGTCTACTCTCACCACTTCTATTTGACATTGTACTGGAGGGTCTAGATAGGACAATTAGGCAAGAAAAAGAAACAAAAAGGGCATCCAGTTGGAAATGAAGTAAAACTCTTGTTTGCATACGACATGATCTTATATGTGGAAAATTCTAAGGAATCCACCAAAAAAACCCAAACCAAAACAAAACAAAAGCTGTTAGAACTAATAAATGGGGAATTCCCTGGCGGTCCAGTGGTTAGGGCTCCATGTTCTCACTGCTGAGGGCCCAGGTTCAATCCCTGGTCAGGGAACTAAAATCCCACAAGCCGGCCAAAAAAAAAAAAAAGAACTAATAAATGAGTTCAGCAAGTCTGCAGGACACAAGATCAATATATAGAAATCAACTGTATTTCCATACACTAGCAATGAACAATTCAAAAATGAAATTAAAATTCCATTTATAATAACATCAAAAAGAATAAAACATTAGGAATAAATTTAACAAAAGGGCAAGACTTGCACATTGAAAACTACAAAGCATCAAAGCATGGATGAAAGAAATTAAAAACAACCTAAACAGGGACTTCCCTGGCAGTCCAGTGGTTAAGACTCCGAGCTTCCACTGCAAGAAGCATGGGTTCAATCCCTGGTCGGGGAACTAAGATCCCACATGCTGTGCAGTGTGGCCAAAAATAAATAAATATTAAAAAAATAAAATAAAAACAACCTAAGTAAATGGAAACACATCACATGTTCCTGGATCGGAAGACTTAAGAGAGCAATATTCCCCAAATTGATCTAAATATTTAAAGCAATCCCTCTCAAAATCCCAGTTGCATTTTTTGCAGAAATTGATAAACTGATCTTAAAATTCATGTGGAAATGCAAGGGGCCCAGAAGAACCAACACAATCTTGAAAAAAGAACAAAGAGGACTCACTTCTTGACTTTAAAACTTACTACAAAACTACAGTAGTCGAGATATTGTGAGACTGGCCTAAGGAGAGACATATAGATTAAAAGAATAGAATGGAGAGTACAGAAATAAACCCTCACATTTATAATCAGCTGACTTTCAACAAGGATGTCAAAATTAATGGGGAAAGAACAGTCTTAACAACAGGTGTTGGGTCAAATGGATATCCACATGAAAAAGAATGAAATTAGACTCCTACTTCACCTCATATATAAAAATTAACTCAAAATGTGTCAGAGAACTAAATGAAAGAGCCAAAACAAAAAGCTGTTAGAAGAAAATGTAAGTGTAAATCTTCATGACTTTGGATTAGGCAAAGTCATGAAGTTATAGCCTTCTTAGATACATCACCAAAAGCCCAAACAACAAAAGAAAAAATAGATAAAATGAACTTTATCAAAATTTTAAAATTTTGTGCTTCAAAAGACACCACTAAGGAAGTTAAAGGCAACCTACAGAATGTGCCAAAATATTTGCAAATCATGTATCTAATAAGGGACTCCAGAAAGGGCAAAAGATTTGAACAGATAGTTCTCCAAAGAAGATATACAAATGACTAATTAGCATATAAAAAGATATTCAACATCTTTATTCATTAGGGAAATGCAAATCAAAACCACAAAACCTCTTCATACCCACTAGGATAGCTCAAATCAAAAAGACAATAACAAGTACTGGTGAGGATATGGAGAAATCAGAACACCCATACATTGTTGGTGGCATTGTTAAAAGGGACAGCCACTTTGGAAAACAGTTTGGCAGTCACTCAAAATGTTAAACAGAGTTTCCAAATGAACCAGCAATTTCACTCCTAGGTATGTACCCTAGAAAACTGAAAACATACATGCACAGAAAAATGTGTGCAAATATTCAGAGCAGCATTATACGTTATAGACAAAAAGTGGAAACCCAAATGTCCATTAACTAATGGATGAACAAAATGTGATATTTCCAAACAATGGAATATTACTTGGCAATAAAAAGAAATGAAGCATGTTACAACATGGATAAAATTTGAAAGCATTAAGCCAGTCACTAAAGGCCACATACTGTACGATTCCATTTATAAATGGCCAGAATAGGCAATCTACAGGGAGAAAGTAGATGTGACTGCCAGGTGCTGGAGAGTGAGAGAGAGAAGCACAGAGAGGGATTACTAACGGGTACAGGGCTTCTTTTTGGGGGAAAAATGTTCTAAAAACAGTGATAGTGGTGATGGTCACATAACTGTGAATATAACTGACTGCTGAACAACACAGGGCTTAGAGGCGACGACCCTCTCTGTGCAGTTGAAAATGAGTTTAACTTTACATTTGGCCCTCTGTATCCGAGGTCCTGCATCCTCAGATTCAACTGACCGTGGATTGTGTAGTACTGCAGCGTGTATTTAGTGAAAGAAATCTACATATGAGTGGACCCATACAGTTCAAACCTGTGCTGTTCAAGGGTCCACTGTATTCAATATACTAAAAAACCATTGAATTGAACACTTACAAAGGGTAAATTTTGTATATGTGAATTATATCTTAATAAAGCTCTTTATTTTTTTATTCTCTATTTTTTTTAACTGAAGTATAGTTGATTTACAATGTTGTGCTAATTTCTGCTATACAGCAAAGTGACTCAGTTATACACATATATACATTCTTTTTTTTATATTTTCCATTATGGTTTATCCATAAAGCTGTTTATTTTTAAAAATGAGTTCAAAAGTGCTCATGTAATGTCCAGATTTTGATAAATTGAAGTGAAATAAAAAATATACATTCGCACAATATTAAAATAAGTTGACATTAACATTTGTTTCTGTTGGTTCCAAGCTAAAACTAAAGAAGTTAAAATTCCCAAATAAAATGTTAGTTTGAGGTATACGAATGCTTACATGTAGTGCTTTAGCAATCAGTTCTCCACCTTCAGGCCCAATGTCATTAAACATAAGGTTTAAGTAAATGAGATTATGCTGTTTCTAAAATAAGGAAAGAAAAGAAGCTATTACATGTGTATTATTAGAAATCAATAATATGTAAGAGCTGCTTTTTAAGTAAAAGTGTTTACCTCCAAAAAAATTCTTTATAACCAGGAAATTTCAAGGTCCAGCAAAAGAAAGGACCATTAAGGAAAAAAATCAACATGATCATTTAAACAAATATAATGGCAATATAAAGAAAAGCACTGGGCTTCCCTGGTGGCGCAGTGGTTAAGAATCCGCCTACCAATGCAGGGGACACAGGTTCGAGCCCCGGTCCAGGAAGATCCCACATGCTGCGGAGCAACTAAGCCCGTGCACCACAACTACTGAGCCTGCGCTCTAGAGCCCATGAGCCACAACTACTGAGCCCGGCGCCACAACTGCTGAAGCCCGTGCACCTAGAGCCTGTGCTCCGCAACAAGAGAAGCCACTGCAATGAGAAGCAAGTGCACCACAACGAAGAGTAGCCCCCGCTTGCCGCAACTAGAAAATCCTGTGCACAGCAACGAAGACCCAACGCAGCCAAAAATAAATAATGATAAATAAAATATTTTTTAAAAAAAAGAAAAAAAGAAAAGAACTATATTCATTTTTGATCAATGATTCAAAGTATGGATGTGCTTTATGTACTTAACCATAGTGTATAAGTTTGCAAAAGATGACTCAGGAGGCTCTAGGTACCAGCTCTACTGAGACCAAATACACAAATGGGTTTTTAGTGTATTTCAAGTGTTATAAATACGGCACAGAGTCAGGACACTTGACATTTGCAAAACTAGTGTTTTGTGTGTGTGTGATTAGACTAGGTGATTTCACTGTAAACATAACTAAGAATATTTTGATGACGATGCTTTTGCAGCATTTTTATTTGTGGTTGATGAAAATAACTTGGTTACTTCATTTTTTTTTTTTTTTAATCTTCACTCTGTCCTTACATTGTGTGCCATTTCATGGACATGAGAATTTTAAGATCATTTTAAGCTCATTAGAAGCACTTGTAGCAGATGAGAATGGAACAAATAGGAAATTAAAAAGCCAATTTAAGGGAAGAATAAAAAATGATATATGCTGCTTTAAACATTTTATTTTAACTGAAAATACAGACATACATACGTATGTGCCAATCTTCTGAGGTTGAAACAAAGCCTTTTCTTTAACGACACCTATTCTGATTGGTGGACCACACTGTCTTTCTTAAATAAAATGCAACCATAAAACAGCATTTCAGCTTGGGTATCTCCAAAGTGAAGTCTGCAATAAAGGGTTAGCTTAGCAGGCTAGGGGTGCTGAAACCCTGCACATTCCAAAGAAAGGGCTGGTTCTTAACTGGGTCCTGGGAGAAAAAAAAAATGAACCAAGAACATTTTGTAGTAAAATAATACCTGAAGCAGTTTTGCAGCATAGGATGCGCCAACATCACTTATGAGGTTATATCTAACATCCAAACCTGAAGAACACAGATGAATAGAAGCTGATATTCCTTCTAATGAACACTTAAAATCAGGAAAATGAAAGCAGGAAGGAATGATTCTTAAGGAGACATACCATTAATATATGGATTATTCTTTAAAATTCTGCAAAGAATCCAAAAATCTTCACCTGTTACTCTTTCTACTGGCATTAAGTGACAGTTACCAGCAACATTTAATGTGATTCCTACCAATCTGTTAAAATATTAAAAAGAAATCCAGTAAAGAAATAAAAGTATTTTTCCTTCATGTTTAGTAACATCATGGATAGCATTTACTGAAACCAAGTATGTACCACAATACAGATTTATATCAAGTAACTTAAAACTACTGAATATTCTACAGCTTTTGCAAAGCACTTTAACATATGCATAGTTTAATTTCTCAACCACAAGAAAATCAAAGTATTCCCACTTGACAGATAACGACATTGAAGACTTCAATGATTTGCATAAATAAACCCAGCTCACAGGAGTTAAGGACAAATCTGGAACCCAGACTTGGAGAATGCTGGTCTAGTCCTTTTTCAGTAAACTCCACTACCTCCAAGACCTAACCATGTCGATCATCTATGCTGAATCAAAAAGTATGTCCACTTTATCAAGCATTTGCAAATGGCTTTCAAATCACTCAGTGTTCCAGGATTTTCACACAGATGAATATCAGTGAATGTTGCTGATGTAATCAAGTGTTTGTCTTCCTTACCCCTTTTCAATTTCTTCGTCCACTTCTTGGAGTATATGCACTATAAAAGGTTTAATTTCCTGGGACTTTTCCATACATAGCTCATAATAATATTCCTGTAGACCGCCAATAGGTTCTGCAGCTTTTGAAAAATAAATGCATTACCCTTCATCACATATACATTATCCCAGGAGCTTCCCCCCCTCCAGAAAAAAATTAGACTTCTTTCAAAGATACAAATGTGTGCATATAGAGTTGAGGGCAGGGTGAAGAAAAGGAGATGACGTTAAGAATACAGAAAGGGAAGAAAAATAAGAAGGAATGGGAGAGAAGAAAAATGCTGTTTGGAGAACTAGGGCCATAGAAGTACCCACTGAGAGTGAGCAGACACTAACTTGGAAGTGACACAAAGGGAGAACTAACCTCTGTTATGTAACAGGCCTGGCAGCTGAGGAAAATGACGTCCAGAGAAATTACGTATTGTGCCTAAAATCATACACCTAATAAGGGCAGAGTACAGAATCATACTGACTCCAAAGTCTCTTCCTACTCTGCTATAATGGGTTAGGGTGACTCAAGGTTGCTTATCATGGCTTCAAACAAAGACAATTTTATCATGGAGTCTAAACTCAAAAGGGATCTGAAAAATCACCAAGTCCAATAGGCTTCTTGGAGACCCTCTATACCATGCACGTTGATGGCATTTGAATACAGCTCTGTCTGTTCTTCCTAACACCAAGTTGAGGCCTAGCTCACAGAAGCGCTTCACCTACCCTGGCCTTCCATTTCCTCTTTCTAAAGGCGATTTTCCCTGTCCAGTCCTTAATAAGGAAGACAGAAACAAAACAGGAGTTAAGAACTTGTTCCTCTGTTATACCTGCAGTTTTCCTTAATGGTCTTATTATTTTCGATATTACTTTTTAAAAAATTTTTACTGGAGTATAGTTGATTTACAATGTTGTGTTGGTTTCAGGTGTACAGCAAAGTGAATCAGTTATACATATACATATATCCACTCTTTTTAAGATTCTTCTCCCATATAGGTCATTACAGAGTATTGAGTAGAGTTCCCTGTGCTGTACAGTAGGTCCTTATTAGTTATCCATTTTATATACAGTAATGTGTATATATCAATCCCAGTCTTCCAATTTATCCCTCCCCCCTCCCCTTCGCTATTACTTTAAAAGCATCCTTTTTGAGGCTCAGGCCTTCTTGGGTAGAAGGTATGCTGACACTTTTCTTAGAAGCACACACCACTGTCTGTATTTTCTGTCCTACCTTTTGGGTATGTCTCTTTAAGAGTCCATGCTCAGAGATCTCACCGCTCAATCAGCCTGAGGTCTTTAGGATCCAGCTTCTCTAAGTCTCTACATCTCAAAGATCTTATTTGCTGAGTGGATTTCTGCACTACATGAACTAAAGAGTTTGCTAAACAAATGTGCAAAACAAGATTTAACATGAGGAACATCATATTACAAGTGAAAGCAGATAAACTTTTCTTATAGTTTTTTAAAATAAACTTTTAAAAAATAAATGTAGGGGACTTCCCTGGTGGTCCAGTAGTTAGAACTCTGCGCTTTCACTGCACTGCAGTGCAGCCCAAATAAATAAATAAATAAAGTTAACCCACACTTATTTCAGATAACTTGGAAATTTCAATATCAAAAAGACAATAAAGAAAAAAAAAAGAAAAGAAACATTCATCAGCAATCCCGCTACCAAAGAACCACCACAACTGAGGTCTGGGGGTATTTCCTCTCTATTATTTTTCTTTTTCTATATCCTTTTTTTCTTCGGTTAACATTGTGAGCAGCTTTCCCATATCATTAGATATTCTCTGAAAATTTTTAACGTCAGCATAATTTCTGTCTTGTGGATGGATGTACATAAGAAATCTTTCACTTACCAGATATAAAATAGATAAACAACAAGGACCTACTATATAGCACAGGGAACTATATTCAGTATCTTGTAATAGCCTGTAATGGAAGAGAATCTGAAAAAGAATACACTTATATATATGTATGTATAACTGAATCACCGTGCTATACACCTGAAACTAACACAACATTGTAAATCAACTATACTTCAATTAAAAAAAATTTTTTTAAAGAAATCTTTCACTTACTTTAGGAAATTTTCATGTATTTAAATAATACTTTAGCACAATATTTCCCAAATTGTGTTCTGTGGAATACTAATCTACAAGATGATCAAAGATGCTCTAAATAGAATAGGTTTTATTGTCAAATAAGTTTGAGAAATGATGAATTGAACAATGCTAAACAGACTCTTATCTACAACACTTCTCAGGATGTTTAAAACTCTCAGGTGCTCAAAGATTCCTCCGATTGTTGAGCCTGGCGGGGAGGGAGGTTAAAAGTGCTCACAGACTTAGGACTTACATGACCATGGTTAACATGGAATGCAATCCAAAAAATGCTAGTTTAGCGTCCTCAACAGAAAACAAAGCAAGTAGATCTCTAACGGATTTACTTCCTGGAGCTGGGCTCCCACTGGGTTTCTTTCCTCTCTTCTGGCTACTACTTTCCTCTGTATTAAAAATGTTAAACAAAATTTCAGAAATAGAGACCTGAATGAAATAAAGACGTGTTTATTTGGGGTTTGTTAGGACTGCAACCCAGGAGACACAGATCCAAGAAGCACTTGAACTGTGTTCCACCAGACTACAAAATGGTAGAGGCTTATAAAGGCAAAAAACCCACAAGGTTACATAAATTGTTTGTCAAGAATTAGGACTGGAGCTGGCAAGAAGTAAGGGTGCTTGGTAAGCAAGGATTGGTTAAGAGTCTGAAACGATTACAAAATTGCAAAGGTGGGGGCTAATTTGAAACTACAAGGTTGCAACTAGCAGCTGCTAGCAGATTCTGCTTTGAAAACAGCTGGTAGTGTCCTTGAGTCTGATACAGTTCAGAGAAAATCCAAGTTCTCAGTGATAAAGGAATGCATCTGAAATCATATCCACAGTGGCCACTTGGCTCCATTTTGCATGCCTGTACCACAGTTACTCCATTTTGATTTTTAAACGATCTTAAGTATGTCATCAAAGAGAAGAGAGGATTGCCCTGAGAATTTCTCTGACGTTCATTCTGCCTGCCCTCAGCTGGCACAACCATATCCAGGACATGCAGACAGATGTCAGACTTACAAGTCATGTTTTTGTGAAGACATGAAGGAATCTTAGATTACAAGCTAAATATAGCTAAAGAAATTTACAAGAATATTTGTATTTAATTACCTGGCCATGGATGTAAATTATTTTAAAGCTTCAGCTATATCTTTCTGCTACTCTCTCTTTTATTTAAAATTCACCTAAGTATTGTATGTCAGGATTCTATGGCACCAATAATTTATTTCCTATAGTGTATTCATATTAGGAGAAAATAATAAACCAATCTGCAAATTGTAAAGCAAAACCTAGGAATAACCAATTACACAAGAAAATGTCAAGACTCTAACCTAGATTTCATTTTTAATCCACACCTGAGTCTTGAATTCCAAATAATTTTTACTTAACAGCCTGCTTAAAAAATTCTAGTTAAGGGCTCATTTTGGAGGTGGTTCCCAATGCCCTCCTATACTGGAACAGCCAAGTACTGGGAAATCCAAGGGTTGAGGGTGTCAGACTTGGGTGCCTACCCAGAACGTCTGTGTGGGCTGAACAAGTTACTTAAATTCTTCGATCTTAAATTTCCTCTTATGCTAAAAGCAGAGTATATCAGTGCTCATCTCATGGTGCTTTGAGGAATACGAAGCCTTCTGGCACAATTTCATATCTACAACACAAGTGTCCAAAATGGAAATGGTGGAGGGAGAGGGCGTTCACACTATACTTAACTTGCTACCGGATAATTCATGGGTGCAGAAATACTTAAAACCGAGCTGGCGTAGAGGTGCAAAGAGCGGTTTCCAGACCCTCTCGCCCACCTGGGCCCTGCTCTCTGGAGACTGCACAAAAAGGGGCCCAAGAAGTATATCCAGACAACCTTCTCAGAGACCGTAAGAGGAAAGCGACACACACTTTAGTACTTCAGGACAACCCACCGCGCGAACTGCGTACCCGCTGCGGGAACTTGGGGCTCCGCTCCCGCCTGCGTTTGGGGGCGCCCCGAAGTTCCGGCCACAGCTGGGGTTCCCAGGGGCACCCTCCCGCCGGACCACCTCTGGCCCGAAGTCTGCTCGGAGGAATCGGCCTGGCCCCGACGGCCCTCGCGCGTTTCGTCCGCGCCAGGCCGGCGCCAAAGGACCCCCTATTTCTTACCGCTACAGTCGGCCGCAGCCCACGCCGGAGTAGGGGTCGTAGATGGGGCGGAAGGTGGGGTCCGGGACTCAGGCCCGGCCTGCTGCGGGCTGCGCTGCATGCTCTCTGCATCCCGCCGGCCGTGGCAGCGGCGTTGTCATGACGACCGCGCGCGTGCGCCAGCCGCCCCAGGCCGCCAACTGTCTGCGCCGGGAGCAGATCCACCGCGCGACCCTGAGCGCCGGAACCAACCGGCTGTGGCGACCTTCGCCATTACTCCCTTGGTCCCTGAGACCTGATTGGGCGGGCAGTGAACGCCGATGCTATGGAGGCTCCTTGGTCACCCCGTCTGGGTCCAGGTCACCTGCCCTGGGTTAAAGACACACTGAGGGAGGGCACCCTGGTTCCTTTGCAGGGGGAAGTTCTCGAGGTTTAGGGGGCACAGCTGATGGGCTAGGGGCCGGGGATACAAAGACGATTATGACACAGTCCTCTCCCCAAAGTGTGCACATACCTGCGGAGGCCAGGCGCAAAAGCACAGAGTGGCACTAGCACGGATGGGGCGCGGAGGTAAGGGGGCATAAAGGGGCTTGTCGATCAGTCTTGTGGAGGGGTGGGAGCATCAGGGAGGGCTTCTTGGAAGAGGTATCATCCTGACTGGCCCGGGTGAACCTGCCAGAGGGCAAAACTGCTTTGTGTGTTTCTGGAGATGTGCAGGTACTTGGGGCTGCCCAGATGAGCCCAGACTGTGTCTGTATTGGGGGCAAAGGGGGAGTTGTGTGGCAAGCGAGGCCAGATCCACGTGGAGTTCTGTGCATCCTCTGAGAAGCACAGCTGTTACGGGGCAGGGCAGTGGGAGCTCTCAGATGGGGAATAGCTGATGGAGGATGGATTTGACACGACCTAGGGGAGATGCAGTATGAAGCAGCTCAGGAGAGATCATAAAGCCTCAGCTAAGACTGGACTTCGGGGAATGAGAAGGAGACAGAACCCAGCGATAGTTACAGGGTAACATGGTCAGGATTTGGTACTTGGGCCTTGGGGAGAGAAGAAAAGGAAGGAGGGAAGGAAGGCCCTCTATTTGGGGTTACCATAGATCAAAGAGAGGTGGAAGGCCCCTGTAGAGCAGCGGTCCCCAACCTTTTTGGCACCAGGGACCGGTTTCATGGAAGACAATTTTTCCACAGATGGGGTGGGGGGGATGGTTGAGGCGGTAATGTGAGCGATGGGGAGCGGCAGGTGAAGCTTCGCTCACTCGCCGCCACTCACCTCCTGCTGTGCGGCCCGGTTCCTAACAGGCTGCGGACCGGTACCGGTCCATGGCCCGGGGGTTGGGGACCCCTGCTGTAGAGGACTCTGGAGCCAGTCAGAGACTCCTTGCCTGAGCAAAGGTGCAAGGAAGATCCTCAAGGTAAAAACAGGCCATTTAGGAAGACAGTTCAAAGGTGAAAAACAAAATCTCTTGAGTCCTCTCTCCTTCCCACTCCCCCACCAGCCAATTCCAGACCACCGCTCCACTGCCAAGAAATTGTGCCAGGCAAGGCAGAGGTCTCTTGAAACCCTGTGTAGCCCACAGATTTTAAGCATCACCTGAAGTATTTCTTCAGATTACACATGATGATGATAGAAAAGACAATTATATTTTCATTTACCCCACGTGCTACCAACAAAGTTGAGAGGTAGCCTGAAATACTGAAGTGTGAGTGTAGGTGCAATTCAGCACCCGCCCTTCCCTATTCCTCCCTTAAAGTATTTTGAGTTAAGAAAATAGGGGAAAGAGTGGTTGAGGATTAATTAATTGCTGCCCCAGGGGAAGGGAAGAATACTCTTCCAAAGGAGCAAGAAGGGCAGAATTAGACTTTTGTTCTAGAGAGTGACTAACAAACAGGGTCAGAACAGGATAAACAGGAAAGAGCTGCTTTAACCAGACAAACAGCACCTACAGCACTGTTCTCCCCATCTGCCTTAGCAAAACACAAACAGTATTTACACAGAACGACAGCCTGCAATGTCAAAATGCATATCAAATAGGATGGTCAAAAAGACACCACATGTACAGCTCATTTCCGTTAGTACCTTTCTCATCACCCCCAGTGATTTCCAGATATGGAGGAGGGATGTAGTTTGGGGAAAAAAAACCCTCCCTGATTGGGGGGGTAGGGGAGCAGGGGAGAGGGATGCTGAGTGGATTCACTGGGTGCTTATGCGTCAAGAACTCGGAGTAGAGGTCTAACTCGAATCTGAGCTTTCTAGAAGTCAGAACCAAAGAAAATATGTGAGGATGTCATTCCTTGTCGTCCCTCAGTATCCTCAGGGATTAGTTCCAGGACCCACTCGGATCCCAATATCCGTGGATGCTCAAGTCCCTTATATAAAACAGCATAGTATTTGCATATAACCAATGCACATCCTCCTGCATCCTTTAAATCACCTCTAGACCACGTATAATACCTAATACAATGTAAATGCTATATAAACAGCTGTAAATACCATGTAAAAGCTATGAAATAGTTGCCAGGGCACGGCAAATGCAAGTTTTGCTTTTTGAAACTTTCTGGATTTTTTTAGTCGAATATTTTTCATCTGAGGTTGGTCAAATCCATGGATGTGGAACCATCAGATACATGGAGGGCTGACTGTATGCGATCCCCATGCTTCAATAAAAGGCAGCATTTGCATTTCTCTGGCACCTTATAGTAGGAAGGCTTAGTCGGTGTATATTTATGTAAGTAACTTAATAGACATGTCTTTGACTATAGGTTTGTAGAAGATCCAGAAATATTTTTCAAATGATTCTTTCTTTTATTGTTATTTTATTTAAAAAGCCAACAGCATGGTGTTTAATTATGACTTAAGGAAGTCATGTCTTGAGGAAACACAGATAATATGGTCTAGTAAGTTATTTCCTGATAATATGGAGATAGAACTCAAAGGATCTAGGGCAATTAATATTTAATATATTCATTAGCTATTTTTCCCAACTCTCAGGTGGCTCAACTGAGCTGCTAGCAAGCAGAGTAAATTCCTGGTTGAATTTTCTGCTGAAGTGCTGATTTCTGGTGGGGTTAATGCATGCATGTTGTTTGTGTACTGAATATGGAAAAATTGGTGTTCTGTTATTAAAAATGTTTTGGCCCATGGATAAAAGAAGAGTGAGTTATATGAAGTCTACATTCTTATTTTCTGAAGAGATGAGAAAGTATATCAATGATTAGTAAATGGAACAGTGCCCAATGCCTTCTTGCTCATTCGTTTTGCAAGATAACGGTTTGAAAACCCAAATTTTAAAAAAGAAAAAGAAGAAAAAAGGTTTTGTTTATAAATTACTAGGTCTATAGTTCGGTGGTATGGGTGCAGGACTGAAAGATATAAACATTTTTGAAATGGATAAAATGCCACTTTGAGTCTATTTAAAAGAAATAAGTCCTGAGAAACTATTTCAGATCAATAATTTGGCAACAGTAGGGAAATGGTGAAAAACTGAAACCATTTCCACGAAGATCAGGAACAAAACGGGGTTGCCCACTCTCACCACTGTTATTTAACATAGTTTTGGAAGTTTTAGCCACAGCAATCAAAGAAGAAAAAGAAATAAAAGGAATCCAAATCGGAAAAGAAGAAGTAAAGCAGTCACTGTTTGCAGATGACACGATACTATACATAGAGAATCCTAAAGATGCTACCAGAAAACTACTAGAGCTAATCAATGGATTTGGTAAAGTAGCAGGATACAAAATTAATGCACAGAAATCTCTTGCATTCCTATACACTAATGATGAAAAATCTGAAAGAGAAATTAAGGAAACACTCCCATTTACCATTGCAACAAAAAGAATAAAATACCTAGCAATAAACCTTCCTAAGGAGACAAAAGACCTGTATGCAGAAAACTGTAAGATACTGATGAAAGAAATTAAAGATGATACAAACAGATGGAGAGATATACCATGTTCTTGGATTGGAAGAATCAACATTGTGAAAATGACTATACTACCCAAAGCAGTCTACAGATTCAATGCAATCCCTATCAAACTACCAATGGCATTTTTCACAGAACTAGAACAAAAAACTTCACAATTTGTATGGAAATACAAAAGACCCCGAATAGCCAAAGCAATCTTGAGAAAGAAAAACAGAGCTGGAGGAATCAGGCTCCCAGACTTCAGACTATACTACAAAGCTACAGTAATCAAGACTGGCACAAGTATGGTACTGGCACAAAAACAGAAATATAGATCAATGGAACAGGATAGAAAGCCCAGAGACAAACCCACACACATATGGTCACCTTGTCTTTGATAAAGGAGGCAAGAATATACAATGGAGAAAAGACAGCCTCTTCAATAAGTGGTGCTGGGAAAACTGGACAGCTACATGTAAAAGAATGAAATTAGAACACTCCTTAACACCATACACAAAAAGAAACTCAAAATGGATTAAAGACCTAAATGTAAGGCCAGACACTATAAAACCCTTAGAGGAAAACATAGGCAGAATGCCCTATGACTTAAATCACAGCAAGGTCCTTTTTGACCCACCTCCTAGAGAAATGGAAATAAAAGCAAAAATAAACAAATGTGACCTAATGAAACTTAAAAGCTTTTGCACAGCAAAGGAAACCATAAACAAGATGAAAAGACAACCCTCAGAATGGGAGAACATATTTGCAAACGAAGCAACTGACAAAGGATTAATCTCCAAAATATACAAGCAGCTCATGCAGCTCAATATCAAAAAAACTACCCAATCCAAAAATGGGCAGAAGACCTAAATAGCTATTTCTCCAAAAAGATATACAGATTGCCAACAAACACATGAAAGGATGCTCAACATCACTAATCATTAGAGAAATGCAAATCAAAACTACAATGAGGTATCACCTCACACCGGTCAGAATGGCCATCATCAAAAAATCTACAAACAATAAATGCTGGAGAGGGTGTGGAGAAAAGGGAACCCTCCTACACTGTTGGTGGGAATGTAAATTGATACAGCCACTATGGAGAACAGTATGGAGGTTCCTTAAAAAACTAAAAATAGAACTACCATATGACCCAGCAATCCCATTACTGGGCATATACCCTGAGAAAACCGTAATTCAAAAAGAGTCATGTACCACAATGTTCATTGCAGCACTATCTACAATAGCCAGGACATGGAAGCAACCTAAGTGCCCATCGACAGATGAATGGATAAAGAAGATGTGGCACATATATACAATGGAATATTACTCAGCCATAAAAAGAGGTGGATGGACTTAGAATCTGTCATACAGAGTGAAGTAAGTCAGAAAGAGAAAAACAAATATCGTATGCTAACACATATATACGGAATCTAAAAAAACAAAAAAAATGGTTCTGATGAACCCAGGGGCAGGACAGGAGTAAAGACGCAGATGCAGAGAATGGATTTGAGGACATGGGGAGGGGGAGGGGTAAGGTAGGACAAAGTGAGAGAGTGGCATGGACTTATATACACTACCAAATGTAAAACAGATAGCTAGTGGGAAGCAGCCACATAGCACAGGGATATCAGCTCAGTGCTCTGTGACCACCTAGAGGGGTGGGATTGGTGGGGGGGAGGGTGGAAGGGAGATGCAAGAGGGAGGAGATACGGGGATATATGTATATGTGTAGCTGATTCACTTTGTTATACAGCAGAAACTAACTCAACAATGTAAAGCAATTATACTCCAATAAAGATGTTTAAAAAAAAAAATTCTTCTTGAGTTTTTTTGGGCCTTGATTGTTTTCACCTTGAAATAATCTGTACACTAAAGAGATATTTTAGGATGGCAAGTTTTGCTTCCCTACATTACTGTTACCAGTTTATTTTAAAGGATACAACTCAGGAACAACCAAATGGAAGAGATGCATAGGGCAGTGTATGCGGAAGTGATGCAGAGCTTCTGTGCCCTCTCCAGGCACACCACCCTCCCAGTACTCTATGTGTTCACCAACTCAGAAGCTCTCTAAACCAAAGATGGTTTTTATGGAGGCTCCATTACAGAGGCATGATTGATTAAATCATTGGCCATTGGTGATTTAACTCAATCTCCAGCCCCTCTCCCCTTCCCTAAGGTTGGGGGCTGAGGCTGAAAGTTCCACCCCTCTAAATATGTGTTCATTCCTCTGGCAACCAGCCTCCATCCTGAAGCTATCTGGGGCCCCAACTAGAGTCACCTGATTAGTATAAAGTCAGGTGTGGTTGAAAGGGGCTTATTATTAATAGCAAGAGATGCTCCATTCCTCTATTCTCACTCCTATTACTCAGAAAATTCCAAGGGTTTTAGAAGTTCGTGTGTCAAGAACTTGGGGAAAAAGACCAAGACCATATATTTCTTATTATATCACAATATCACACCCAGAGAATCTGCCTTTATTATTAGCTGAGCCATGTAGATTCTCCCTTGCCCCTGCCCAAAATCTAAAATTACTTGCTTATAGAAAGTTGTCCACTCAACTTTCTATAGTTTATATGGAACTTCAAGTCGGAAGTTTATATGGAACTTCATCTCAGTATTACTTGAGAGGAGACTTAAAATTTTTTCAAGGGATATTATAGTTTCCCAGAAATTTTTATCAAAGCAAGGAGTGTTGTTACCATTACATGATTCTCCAGTCCTAGGTTAATTAAGGTTACTTTTAGCTTGTCTGTGTTAGAGGGAGAAGATCTCCCAGGTGAAGTTTTAAGTAAAATCTTGAAATTATTTTAACTAGAAATGGTTATTTTTGCTATCAGAGAGAGTCATACGTCATATTAACCTCAGGACCCTAATCTTACCTATCCAGTTTGTGTGTAATTAGACTTGGAGACAGAAGTATCAACACTTGATGTAAACTTGAGAGAGTTATTTTCTTAAATGGTTTTCTTGGGCATTAAATTTACGCAAAGAAGGGCTATTTATTAAACTCTCCAAACCCTCACTCCTTGAAATGACGATGCAACAGTAATTCCACTCGGAAACTTCTCAGTAATACTGGGTTGTAATAAGTTAATTTGACCATATTCAGAAAGTAATCCCTAGGAAAAAATAGCCAATACAGAATCAGTCTTCCCCATTCTTATTTACTGGCAGCTGTTGCAAATCCTGGCTTTAGAACCTCCTTTTATTAAGTCCACTAAGCATATACAATATAAATAGCTTTCAGAGGGCTAGCAACTTGATTCCAAACACATATGGGATATGATTAATGTGAGATAATATACACACACATTCAAGACCTTCTAGGAAGATCTCATCACAGAGCAGGATGAATGTTAAGAGAAATAAGTTCTTTTATGTGTCTGGAAGCCCAGATGTACTTGAGCGAACCCTAATTAGAGTGGCCAGTGCACACAAATTTCCCCCAGATGACTGTGTAGGAAGACTGGAAGAGAAAAATCAAGCCTGAAACTTCGCACCCAAGAAGAAAGATTTTAATTAAAACCAGGCTTCTCGGGCTTCCCTGGTGGTGCAGTGGTTGAGAATCTGCCTGCCAATGCAGGGGACACGGGTTCGAGCCCTGGTCTGGGAAGATCCCACATGCCGCGGAGCAACTGGGCCCGTGAGCCACAGCTACTGAGCCTGCGCCTCTGGAGCCTGTGCTCCGCAACAAGAGAGGCCGCGATAGTGAGAGGCCCGCGCACCGCGATGAAGAGTGGCCCCCGCTTGCCGCAACTAGAGAAAGCCCTCGCACAGAAACGAAGACCCAACACAGCCATAAATAAATAAATAAATAAATAAATTTAAAAAATATATACCACAATTAAAAAAAAAAAAAAGAAAAAAAACCAGGCTTCTCGTGAACAAATCATGTTAAAAACCTAGGTGAGGAGGTGAGGTTAAGTCAAAAGCTCTGCTCCTGCTTCCTACTATGTCCTGAGAAGAGCCCTTTTAGTTATTTACTTTCTTTACCTGTGAAACAGGGATTGTAATGGTGCCTCCTTAGAGTTCTTGTGAGGATTAAATTGGTTAAGTAAAACCTAGAGCACATAACTAAGTGTCCTTGGTGTTCTCTATTTCTATTTTATTTATATTATCACCTCAGTCTGGATACTGTTGATTGCCTAGGAGCTGTCAGCATTGTCAGTCATCTGTATTTAGGAAATGAGATTTTATCCTACAGGACTGAACAGTATTAGATAAGGACAAAGGTGTTGGAGACAACTAGTTCTAGACATAATTTAATCCATGATACATCTTCTCCGTTTTTTTTTTTTTTTTTTTTGGCCACACAGCTTGCAGGATTCCCCGACCAAGGATCGAACCCGGGCCCATGGCAGTGAAAGCACTTAGGCCTAACCACTGCACCACCAGGGACTTCCCCATCTTCTCCTTTCTTTAAATAATAGAGGACAACACCATCCCAGAGCTCTTTTTGAGGCTAGGCATATAGCAACGAGGTTCTGAACCCCATGCTGCTATGCTGCAAGAAGCAATAATATTAAGTGTGGGGCTGGAAACTCACCCCCCTCCATCTTGCCTGGGCCTCTGTGCTGGATGGGAGGCCTAGTCTTCCAGCAGGAAAGCCGCCACCCTAAAATGCAAGTCAGAGATGCCACAATCAACCTGGCCACCATGATGTCATAGTCTTCCCTGCCTCCCCCCGTAGGCTGTGCGTGTGCGTGTGTGTGTATTAATAACCAAGGGCTTAGTCTTCTGCAATACAAAATTAACATCTTAGATTTGTAAGATTTGTCAATCTAGTAGTGTAAGTCTGCCACTTTTGTTATTATTCAAGATTGTCTTTTGCAATTCTAAGTCTTTTGCGTTTTCATATAAATTTTAAAATCAGCATATGAACTTCTACCAAAAAGAAAAAAGAAAGCTTGCTGAGATTTTGATTGGGATTGCACTGAAACAACAGATCGATTTGGGGACTACTGACATCTTACCATTGAGAGTTCTAACCCATGGACATGATCTATCTGTCCCTTTAATTTCTTTCTGGGTTGCAACTTTAATTCATTTCCGTTCACTGCAATTTCAAATGTCTTATTTAGGGATTGAAATGCTTCCCCCCAGCCAGGCTTAGGGATCTAAGACCATGAGACAAGAGGATCTCTCTCTACTTTTTCATCCCACCTGCAACTTTCCCTAAGGCCACGGAGTCAGCCCCAGTCCATTAGGGGTGAACTAGGTGGTGGGGAGAATTGGCTCTGCATTCAGCTCCTGATGCTACCAACCAGGTTCATCTGCCTGAGAACACAGCAAGCCAAACACTGAGATGTGGAAGTTTGCAGCAGAGAAAGGGTTTATTCACAAAGCAGCCAAGCGAGGCAGCGTGGCCTGAGGTGTGGGGAGCATGGGGAAAGATAAGAAAAAAGTGAGGTAATCGTCGTTCTGCGCAGGCACAACTAAGCTACATGATTCTTCATGGGACGCATGTTCAGAATACCGTGACATTAGCATCCTCTGAGGGTGGATTTTTTGACCCTTTGACGGCAAATGGTCACCGATCAGACACTCGTACATGCCCAGTTGCAGGGTCAGTAGTCTCAACCAGTCTTAACTGGCTGGAGAGCCACCTGGACCATAGCTGACTCCAAGTTCCTGAAAAACAAATCGGGCAAATACCTTACGACTCCTACGTCAGAGATACTATCTATAGGGGTGGTGAATGGGTCTTGTAATGTATTGTTTAAGCTACGCGATGCTTGGAGGATATGCAAGTTTTTGTAAAAACAATTAAAGCGAGCTTGATCAGTGAAGACAGGTTACAGTGTATTATTTATTAAGCAAGTTATAGTTTAATGGATCTCACTGATGACTACCCTCGGTTTGACAGATTCTAATCTACCGTGCCGGCTCACACATGGCTGTTAAAAGTTTGGCTGGTTTTTCCTCGTCCCAGAAGTTCCTTTGCCTATGCCTATGTCAGGCTTGCTTCTCCACACGCCAGTCCCCAAACTTGAAAATGCCACCGGGCATGAAAGTGCCCACTGGTCTTTCCTTATTTAGGAATGGCTAGTCCATCTCTAGAATTTAATTCTACTGGCCTTCTTTACATCCACAACTCTCTGGGGGATTTAAGGAAAAATGCAATTTTTGTTTCGTTTTTTGGCCACGCAGCTTGCGGGATCTCAGTTCCCTGACCAGGGACTGAACCCAGGTCACGGCAGTGAAAGCCCGGAATCCTAACCACTAAGCCACCAGGGAACTCCCCCAAATGCAATATTTTAAAATACTATTTTTTTCCTAATGTTTTCTCGGTGTTTATGGTAAGAGCAATGATCTTTTGCAACCTTCCACATCCAACCTGAAAATAGAATCAAAAGAGGCATTTCTAAAAAATTGAAATTAGACAATCCTTTTTTAAAAATATGAGTCAACCTGTTAGGAGAAAGAGGAGTCTTCTCCCAACATGAAACACAAAAACCTACATTTTATATTGTGTCGTAGTGAGCACTAAGTTTAATCAACTGAATTTTATTTCTCTTAAGGATACCAAATCTGGTGGCAGGTAAACTGATATTTTTTTCTTTCTTTTCACAATATTTCAGATTTTGAATATTTGAACTTTCCATCAGAATAATGTCAAATGACAGCACAAAATCAGAACATTCATCTAGAATTCATCAGAAAAATGATCCACAACAGGTCTCTGATAGAACATTTTTCATTGACGCTTCTAATCAGAGCTTGCTTACCATTCCAGCGGAGATTTTAGGCTTACAAGAATTAGAGGAAGTGCATCTGGAAAACAACCAGATTGCAGAAATCCCCAAGGATATTCAGCATTTAAGGAATGTCAGGATCCTCTACCTGAACAAGAACAAGCTGAAGAATCTGTGCCCCGAGCTGGGGAAGCTGAGCAACCTGGAGGGCCTGGACCTGAGCGACAACCCGCTCCTGGCCTCGTCCCTTCGGGTCCTCAGCGGCATCCGCAAGTTGCGTGAGCTCCGCCTCTACCGCACGGACCTGGCGGAGATCCCCATCCTCGTCTGTAAACACCTTCACCACCTCGAGCTGCTCGGACTGGCGGGAAACCACCTGAAATCTCTGCCCAAGGAAATGGTGAACCAGACCAAACTGAGGGAGATCCACCTGAAGCGAAACCAATTTGAAGTTTTCCCTCTGGAGCTGTGTGGTCTCTACAACCTGGAGATCATCGACCTGGATGAGAACAAGCTAAGTGTCATCCCAGAAGAGATTGGGAACCTGACGAAGCTGCAGAAGTTCTACGTGGCGTACAACAGCCTGCCTGTTCTCCCGGAGTCGCTGTGCCAGTGTTCCAAGCTGTCGGTGCTGGATTTATCCCACAATCGCCTCCACTCCATCCCGCACACCCTGGCCGAGCTCTCGCAGGTGACGGAGATTGGGCTGAGCGGGAACCACCTGGAGAAGGTGCCGCACCTCCTTTGCAGGTGGACCTCGCTGCACCTGCTCTACCTGCACAACACCGGCCTGCGGGTGCTGCGCCGCCCCTTCCGACGTCTGGTTAACCTGCGCTTCCTCGATCTCAGCCAGAACTATCTGGAACGCTGTCCGTTGCAGATCTGTGAGCTGCAGAACCTGGAAATCCTGGCGCTGGATGATAATAAAATATGCCAGGTACCGATTCCCTTCCTGGCTGTCACTGTGCTCCCACCAAGGGCCCTTCCGGCCCTAAATTGGTGTAGTTCTGTGTCTAAACATCAGGAAATTCGAACTGAGTTTATGAGTGAAAATCCGGGGTTAACAGATATATCCAACAGGGTCACCATTTATGTTACTTTTCCCCCCTGAATAGCAATAGTGATCATAAATGGTAGCTGATGGTTACTTACAATATGTATGTGCCAGTCACTGGGCTAAATGTTTTACATGTATTGATATTATCCCATTTAATACTCACAATAACTTTTTGATGTGGGTGATATTATCCTCAATGATCTATGAGGAAAATGAGGCATGGGGAGCTTAACTAACTTGTCAAGGCCACACACCTGTACGTGAGAGAGTCAGGATGCCAACCCACAGCACTGGGTTGCAGGGTTCTTGTTCTTAACAAGACCACCTCCTAACGGGGTTTCCTGAAACAGCAGAGTTCTCTGATACATACAACCTTAGGCCTTAATGTTCCGTTCATGGGAAACTGCAAAATCAGTTTGTCCCAAGAGAAACTCTCCCACATGTATGCAGGGTGGTGTGTTCAAAAACGTTCATCATAGCATTGTTGATAATTATGACGTATGGGAGTTAATCTAAATGTCAGTTGGTAGAGGAATTCGCAAGTAAATTGCGGTATATTTGTAAAATGGAATACTACACAATAATTTAAGTGAACTGGAGTTATACGTGCCAACGTGGATAGATCTCAAAATTGTGATGTTTATTAAAATGTAAAACACCTAATTGCAGAATATTATATCACATATAAATCTTTAATCACACAAAACTACATACACACAACACATTTTATGGATATTTTTATATGTAATAAAAGTATAAAAATATGTACTGGAAAAAAAACTCACAAAATTCCTAATAATGGCTGCCTCTTGGAAGAGGGAGGAAGTCAAAGAGATGAGGATGCGATCATAAGAACTCAATTTTAATTGCAGTATTTCATTTTGTTCATTAACGAAAGGTTTGGACGGCGGGTACAGATGCTTTTTTTATTTTATGTTTTTATTGAAGTATAGTTGATTTACAATGTTGTGTTAGTTTCAGGTGTACAGCAAAGTGATTCAGTTGTGTATATATGTTTCTTTTCCAGATTCTTTTCCATTATAGGTTATTATAAGATATTGAATATATCTCTATTTTTTTTCATATTTGAAAATTTAAAAGAACAGAGTTCTGTTAAAAGCAAAAGACAACTGTAGAGAGAGAGAAAGGGAGGTTTGGAAATCAACAACAGTAACCAAATATTAGGTCTGTTTTTCCTAGCCGTGAACACCACTCTCATGTACTTCGTACATTATAAAAGTCCTAGCCTTAAAGTTGTTTTTTGTTCTTTTTTAATCTTTTACTAGACTTTCAATTTCTAGAACTTTGGGGTTTTTTTTTTTTTTTTGGTTTTCCTCATTGCTAGAGAGTTTCAAAACTGCCTTTCAGGAAGTAAATATTTTGATGATGACTTTCAGATTTAGGAAGAGAATCTAGGACTTAATCTCTACTTAGGTAGCAGCCCACCTTGGAGGATTTTAGAGGTTCTGTGAGAAGCCCTCTGCCTGTCTCCCAATTCTTCTGCAGCTCATGTAAGAAATTCCTTTTATAATGAACAAAGTCTGTCATTCCACAGTTGGAGTGAAAGGCTCAAAATATAAAGCGCCGTTGGGAAGTTCACTTAAATCCTATTGAGTCATGAGTGATACCTAACCCTTTCCTGTGAGACATTTTAAGAAATCAGGGTGGAGGAGGGAATCACACACAGACGGCTCCTTAACAAAGATTAGCCTCACCCAATACCAAGTTTTACTGCAAGTCAAACTGCACCGAAATGTGAACACGTTCAATGTTATTATGTTGAACATGAAATTCTCCATGTACCAGTGCTTATTATTCTTCAGTTCTTATGATGGTATTTCTGCGGCTTTTGTCTTCCTTTTTCAATTTCCTATTATGCTTCCAGCAACCTCCCAATGCATTTCTCTCCATAATGACACGTTGCCTTTAAGCCAACGCCTTATCTCTCACACCCCAAAATTTACCTCATGGGCTTCTGGTGCTAGAAGCCTGGCCAGTAGCTTTTTCTTGCCTAGATGGAGGCAAAAAGAGCTAACTTTCAGTGTGTATCTAGATGGATTTTATTTATATGGTACATTTCTATTGTTGACTGAAAAAAGATGGACAACCTAAAAGTTGAGAATTATGTTTTATTTGGTGGACAAAACTGAGGACTTAAGCGGGGGACGCAGCCTCTCAGATAGCTCAGAGGGACTGCTCCACAGAGGGAAGGGAGGAGCGGAGATATATAGGACTTTTTGCAACAAAGACTAGCCAGTCGGAACTTCAAAAGATTACTGTTAATTAAAGAAAACCAAATTCTCAAGTTAAGGAATTCAGCGCTTTTCTGTGTATGGGAAGATGCAAGAGTCTGGGCTCACTGAAATCATTGCTTTGATATGCGCCTCAGCTATCTAGGGGCAGTATCCTGTGCTTTCCCATCCTGAGTCTCCTCGGGGTGCACCGTGGAGGTTGACTGCAGTGGCTGAGGGCTTGGGAGTGGGCAGCCCATTTGTCTCCATCCTGAGTTCCCTCAGGGCTCACTGTCAGGTGGCTGCAACATCTTTTGTTTACTGATTTGGCTGCTAACATTTTTCATTCACACTATTAAGGGGGAAAATTCAACCTCAGAATGGCTACAGCTCAATTATAGTGTCAGCAATAATTGTTCTCATTTGACGCTCTGCAGGTTTTCTGCACATCCAAATTTACTTACACTATACTTTAATATGACTACGATGGGATTAATTATTAGATCTTAAATATCCTGGGGAAAAAAATCTTTAAAATTCAGTGGGCTTTTGAAAAAGAAAAGCTAAACCTATGAACTAAGTAAACAGCAATAAGAGTGAAATGACTAGGTTATAATGAAGTGGTTAGATTGAAAACTCTTTCCCCATTATTTTAGACTGCACTGAAAGCAGATGCTTCCCACTGAAGGGATCTAAGGGCCTAATGAAGAATTTTGAAATAGCCAAGAAGGAAAGCTTAAACATCAGTTTCTCTGGAGGTTGACTTGTTCTGAGTTTTCTTTTTTTAATGTTAATAAATAAGTAAAACTGTAAACATTTTATAACTTTTTAAGAAAATGAACCCTCACACTACACAATAAAGAGAAAAATGGCTTATGGCAGATTCCAAGTGTATGAGACTTTTGCCTGTAGGTCAAAAGAAAGCCCACTATAGAGATAATCTATTCACTAATTATTTACCTATTCCACCCACCTAGAGAGAGATTGGGCTGAGCCAAACTCTATTAACCATTCTCATGAAAAGTAGAGTGGCAGATTAGGGAATGGGTGGGAGGAAAGCCCAAAGGCTGAAGCAGGGACCTGTGAGGAAGAATTTCCCAGTGGGGAATAAAGCCAGATAAGGGAACTATATTTCAAAATGAGTTAAGAAGCTATTAAGACACAGAGTTGGGCCTTTTTTCCTACAAGAAAATAGGCATTTCTGTAACGTAATCAATAGGGTGATTGTGTCACATATTTTAAGAATGAGATTTTTCCATGTGGTTCCAGAGGGCCAGAAAGAGGCCAATAGGTGGATGTATTAGTGACACAGATTTTGGCTTGACAGGAGAAGGAAATTTGATAAGTAGTGGTCTTCATCCAATGGGCTTTTCATCCCAGGAGGTGGTGTTTAAATATGGGCTGGATGGCTAGCTATGGAACATATTCAACCACCATATTAGAGAGTTAGAATAGAGAGACCTTTTTAAGGCCTTCCAACTCTGAAAGTCTGGGAGTGGGAGTCTGTGAAATGCCTGCCTAATACCAGGACAGATAGCCTTGAGATTCACTGGAGGGCAGAAGATATAATTGTAATTCATTGTTTCCTTCCACCTGAGATTTTAACTAAAGTTTCAGAATTGCTGAGCTAAAGCCTTTAAGGGTGAGAGGTCATGTCACTAAATTGATCAGTTCCAATAACAAAATTAATTATGAATATTATAGTTGCAATATTACACTAATAAGCTTAGTACTTTTTCTTTCAGTAGTGTCAAGCATTTGATACACTACAGCTTAAAAATTTGCAATAAAGTCAGTTAAAAATTGCTCTAATTTTATCCAGTGCATAAAAGTAAAGAGCAGAGAGGCTGGGGGAAAAGCAGAACTCCAGACTTTAGATCTATGAGTATAAATACTATATATGCAAACATATGGGCTAACTTTTCATCAGTAGGAGATGCTAAATTGCTCTACTTATTTTTTAAATATTCTGCCTCAAAACTAAAAGCCTAATTTATTTTCTTACTGTTAAAAATAATCTTGACCTGAAACTTATCTTTTTGGAATACTTCCAGTTACCTTCAGACTTTGGTTTACTTTCAAAACTGAAGATTCTTGGACTAACTGGAAATCAGTTTTCTTCCTTTCCAGAAGAAATCCTTTCTTTAGAGTCTTTAGAGAAATTATACATTGGCCAAGATCAGGGAGCCAAGCTTACCCATATGCCAGAATGCATTAGGAAACTACAGGTAAGCCTCCCCAAACGAGCAGGCTAAGAATTATATGCCCTGATTCCTTAAATTGGCTGATATTGAGAAGACATGGTGTTGTTCTCACAGGTTGCATGTGGAATCATCCATACAAGATTCCTAGCTCCCAGCAAGCAGTCACTGTTACACTTTGAGGCTTCCACTGTCTTCCTGAACAGCCCCGGGATCCATACTCCAAGAACATTTTATTGTAATTGCTCTTGGATATGTCAAGCCATACTTGTTTCTACTGTGTGGTTTGGCATGTTTTATTTGCAGAAACTGAGCCATACCACTTTCCAATTAATTTCCACTTTTTAAAAATATTCCCTGAAAATTATACTATTTTGAAGTTAAGGTATCATACAGACGACATGGCTGGGAGTCTGCATTTTGGATGGGACAGTCTGATTTCCCTCCCTGCATGGTAGAAGGCATATCATGGTGTACTTAACTATTGCACCAGGTTCATGCTGAAGATGGGTCCACAGCACTGTGCTAAATCCTAGCAAAGCAACAAGATGACATCATTCAAAGTAGTCATACCAGTGTGTCTTTATGTATGCATACTTTAAAGAATTTTTTTTCATGTTCCTGGTGCTACACTTTAATAATGATAAAGTAGGTGTAAGCCACTACATAACTCCCAGTCATGGAACTGAGCAATGGCATGTACAGAACAGGTTCTTGTCACCTATTCCTAATTCTCTATTCCTTTGCCCTGTGTTCATAGAACCCCTTTCATCAACTTGCTCCTTGTACATGTCACGCCACACTCTCCAAAATCTTAGGGTGAAATGCAAACATTAAAATCTTGCCCAGTGAATCTGAAAATAGTTAACCTATTCTCTGTACATTTTGGCTACATCCACTTGGGCAATGTTGGATTGATGTTTGTGACAATTGCAGTTCTGTAGCAACTGCCACAGAGAATTAGCTGTTGAAAGGGAGCAAATGATATTTGTAGTCAAATGATCCAAACTGTTTTTCCATAAAGTTCTTGTGAAACAAACACTAGATTCCCATGTTCTCTTTTCCCTGCATACATGGGAACCGCAACTGATGGCTTAACTCAAAAATAATTGTAGTTTTTGATGATGATTCTTTAAATGTGTTTTTCCCTTTATCCCAATGCATAATATCCCCATTGAAAGAACATGGAGGGACTTCCCTGGTGGTCCAGTGGGTAAGACTCTGCACTCCCAATGCAGGGAGCCCAGGTTCGATCCCTGGTCGGGGAACTATATCCTGCATGCATGCCGAAACTAGGAGTCCGCATGCAGCAACTAAGACCCGGAACAGCCTAAGTAAATAAATATTAAAAGAAAAAAAAGAAAGAACATGGGAACTCACAGGTGATTCTGGTTACCATAATTCTTTTATCAATGTAAGGATCATTATGGTATACTCTCATGTTATTTCAGAGTCTTAAAGAGCTGTATGTAGAGAACAATTATCTCAGGTACCTGCCTGTATCCTTGGGATCAATGCCCAACTTGGAAATTCTTGATTGCCGCTGCAATCTGATTAAGCAACTTCCAGATGCCATTTGCCAAGCACAAGGTGAGGAATCTTTGTAGATCCACAGCCCAGTGGAGTTTGAGGCCAGCATTTCCCATGATTGAAGGCTTCCTTGCCCTACTAAAGATCAATCTCAGTGATGAGAGCTTAGACCTACCCCATCATCTCCTTGCAGAGCTTCCTAGTGGTGTGGGGAAGGCCAGGTGCCAGATTAGTACAGCTAAGAGCCTCACAAAGGCAATTAGATTGTTTATTAAGAATTGAAAAGAAAATAGCAACTGCTAAGAAAGTTAGCATTCATCCATATAGTCATTATGCCATGAACAAGAATTTACTGAATACCTATTATCTGCCAGAATTTGGAGTTGGGGGTCCTGTATTAAATTTGCATTAGGTCAATACGTCACTTGAATAAAAGGAAAAGGATTGACCCAGAGTAATGAAATTAGCAAGGGGGGGCTTTTGGAGCTACATGATTGACATGAACAATCATACATGATTCATATTTGAACATGCAAACATTTTCCACTAGGCTAAACCACTATTTGTAAATCCATCCATTCACTGAACAGGCTTTTGCTGAGATCCTACTGGAACCAAATAAAAACTTTTTTTTTGCCATAATGTGCTGAATCTTCAGGTTTATAGATGTGTTTTCAAGCTATGACTTATTCTTTAATGAAAGGAGGATGAAGGAATATGAGTGGAAGCTGTTGCCTACCCATACCCGTAGGACATAATTCAAAGAGTAGCAGCAGGGGTGGGTATGAGGTACTCCTTGGTCATGCTCCTGACCATGCATTTTTATCCTCTCTTTGATCCCTGGAGGAATGGAACGTTCTCAACATTTTTTAGTATTTACTAGTTTCCTGTCTCTAACACTGATTTACACTGGCAACTTTGAGTTGTTATAAAAAAGAGAACTTGGTTTGCCTCATTAAATGTGCCATCTTTTGTTACATGGCATAGGAGGAAACAAACACTTCAAAGTGATTGGACTAAAGAATGCATGCTTTAATTTTGCTTGTTTTTAAGACAAATTCATTATTTTAAAAAAATCATTTCAGCTTTGAAAGAATTACGGCTCGAGGACAACTTGATCACCCATCTTCCAGAGAATTTGGATAGTCTAGTGAATCTAAAAGTTCTGACACTGATGGGCAATCCCATGGAAGAACCCCCAATGATAGCGTGTGCCGAAGGCGCTGAGGCTGTATGGGCATACCTTAAAGAAAGAAGAAATATGAAGACAATGGCAACAAAGGTAAAATCAGCAAAATTTTTGTATAACATATTCACAGTTGCTTGGAGTGGGATTAGTGTTAAACTATAGATTTATGAGGCTGCTCTGTACACATCTATACCTTGAGAATAGAGATTCTTGTTTACTTTTATATCCCCAGGGCTAAGCGAGAGAGTTTTTAACATCATCCTAGCATTTATTGTCTTTTCTGTTCCTTTCTCTTTGTCAGATGAGAAGCCGACAAATAGGCAAAAGAAACCAAAACTTCAAATTCCCAAACTATCTAAAACTGTTGGACTATTCACTGGAGTGAAAAGCTTATGTTAACAAAGTCAGTAAAATGAGGCTGAAAAATTAGGAAGGAAAGTATTTATGGATCAGAGGTCTAGAGACCAGAGTTCTGCTCTGCCCCTAACTTAGCATCAAAGGGCTAAGAGCCTTGTCACTCTCCTTGCCCACCAAGCCCATGGAAACATAAGGATATCCCAGACAGCCCAGGAACGTGTCCACTTCAGTCAGTATTCAGTATTCTTCATTCAGCTGGTCCAAACCCCCATCATCTCACACCCAGATGACTGCATTAGCCCTCCAACTAGTGTCCCTACTTCCTCACCTGCTTTCCCTGTGATACATCTTCCACTCAGCAGTCAGACCTACGCTGTTAAAACCTAGGTCAGATCTTGCCACGCCTCTGCTGAAGTGGACAGCTCTCCATTTTCCCTGAAATAAGAGTTAGTCTTTGGTCTGTAAGACCCTTTATCAATGGCCCTCAATCATATCAGACCTAACATCCTCCCTTTCCTGGTAAATATTGTGTGATACCTCCTTTACGCTTCTGAAATTAAACTCATAGATAATATAAGCTACCACAAACATAATTTTAATAAATCAAAATAATGCCCGAGCTGCAACATAAAGGAAAAAAGTTTATATTAAAATATTAATTTTAATATGTATATACTCAGGAATGACTACACTGGAAGAATGAAAAAGTATTTGGGGGATACTTCCTAAAAGCATTTTGAAAAGCCATGCACCCTCTTGCACATTTTAAAATTGATATTTAACCTTTTTTGCCACTAAGTTTAAATCATTGCAAAGGATTTACTTTCCAGTGAATTTTACATACTGACATCTTAAAATAGAGTCGTTAGATCAGTATTTTAAATGTATCCAATGGAATCTAAGTACCATTATGATTTGATATGTCAGTAAACATCAATTTACAAAATACTTAAACAAGTTCTTATCTTACATGCCAAAATTTTATGTCATTTCTTTTTCTTCTTGAACGTGTATTTCCATTCCACTTTCCCCTCAGAATTAACCTTAGTGTGTGTGTGTATGTCATTTACGGATCACCTCATACTTCTAGGCTACAAAAATATTTATATAAATTAAAATTTTAAATTAAAAACTTTTTCTATGATCACAGTGTTGTAATGTTCTGGATTGAGTCTTAGTGCAATTAGTAGTAGTATAAAATTGACCAAAACAATATAAAATCTATTATAAATTTTGATATTTAATTATTTGACTTACAGGATTTTTTGAAAGACTTTTTCACATAGTTTATATATCCTTGCATAAATATTAATTATTGCTAGAATGAGATAAAGTTTGGCATCAGTTCCATTCCTATTTTTTAGTTTACAGATGAGAAACCTCGTTTAAATTCTTAAGTTGACAAGAATGGAAAAAGTTTTTTTTTTTTGCCTATATCGTTTTGTTTTAAGTGACAGGGCCTCACTTATCTCTGAACTTCTTCCAGATATATCCCAAAAAAATAGATAGCAGGCTATAAGCTGACAAATTAACTTCAATTTTCTTGAAGGCAAAGAGCCGGAAACCACCTGACTTACAAAAGGATTGGTTACCCAGTCTTTAGAGCCAACATCAATATTATTATTTTTTTAATATATTTATTTATTTTTGGCTGCATTGGGTCTTCGTTGCTGTGTGCGGGCTTTCTCTAGTTGCGGCAAGCAGGGGCTACTCTTCGTCACAGGTGCGCTGGCTTCTCATTGCGGTGACTTCTCTTGTTGCGGAGCACAGGCTCTAGGTGCACAGGCTTCAGTAGTTGCAGCACAGGGGCTCAGTTGTTGTGGCTCGCGGGCTTAGAGCACAGGTTCAGTAGTTGTGGCTCACGGGCTTAGTTGCTCCGCCACATGTGGGATCTTCTCAGACCAGGGCTCGAACCTGTGTCCCCTGCATTGGCAGGAGGATTCTTAACCTCTGTGCCACCAGGGAAGTCCTACTATTTTTAATTATCTCTTTTTTTGGTGTCCCAGAGGTTTTTGGAGTCCAGGGCAACCCCCCTGGTCAGATTCAGGTAGATGAGAGGCTGCCAGAGGGGCAGTTGTGAAGGGGCAGCTACAACTAGAGGATCAGCAGTTGTGTTCCTTGGCAGATACATTTCAGCGAGGGGTACGGATGGAAGTTGAAGCTCTGGAAATGAGTTGCTTCCAACCTATCTAAGCCTGCACACTCTTGGAAAGTCTTTGTGGACCAGGGTGCATGTCACAAAATAGAGGTCTGTTAAATCTTAACACACAAAAAGCCTCGTAATTTTCCAGAATCCCCCTCCTGGGCAATACTGTTCCCCTGGAAAATCACCACCTTAACTGATCTGCTGCTTCCACTCTGCATCTCATCCTTCCCATTTTCACTTTACTTCAGTCACAAATGGGGTCCTTGGCGTTTTTTCAAGGCCCATGCGTGCTCCTGCTTCAGAGCCTTAACACTGGCTCCTGCCTCTGCCCAGAGGTGCTTCCCCCAGATGTGGACAAGACCGGCCCTCACTTAGTTCAGCCTCTGCTCAAATATCCACATATCTGCCCTTCATCCACCTTATATAAAACAGCATACCTCCACCCACCTCATTCATTCATTCGTTCAACAAATATTTACTGAGCTGCTACTATGTACCAGGCACTGGAAATACATTCACTGAAAAAAATGGACAAATATTTCTGTCCTCATATTGCTTAAAGCCTAGTGTGACAGGAATAAGAACATGAAATATAAAACATAAAATTGTATACTATGTTAGAAAGTGATTAATTGGTATTGGAAAAAACTCAAGCTAAGGGGAACTGAGATTGCCAGTAGTGTGTGTGTGAGTGTGTGTTATAGGGGTTTCAAATTTTTTTTTTTTTTTTGGTCCAAACATTTATTTAGGCAGGAAAAACTGGCAGAGTTCAGATGGCTGTTCCATCCTACTGGACTACTAAAGTAGCCACTTACTATATTTAATCTCTGTTCTTTCATCTGATCTTCCTTCAGTTAGCTTTTTTTTTTTAATTTTTATTTTATATTGGAGCATAGTTGATTAACAATGTTGTGTTAGTTTCGGGTCTACAGCAAAGTGATTCAGTTATACATATACATGTATCTGTTCTTTTTAAATTCTTTTCCCATTTAGGTTATTACAGAATATTGAGCAGAGTTCCCTGTGCTATACAGTAGGTCTTTGTTGGTTATCCATTTTAAACATAGTAGTGTGTACATGTCAATCCCAAGCTCCCAATCTATCCCTCCCCTGCCACCATTCCCCCGAGCAACCATAAATTTGTTTTCTAAGTCTGTGAGTCTCTTTCTGTTTTGTAAATAAGTTCATATTTATCTTTTTTTTTTTTTTTTAGATTTATAGGGGTTTCAATTTAATGAGATGGTCAGGGTAGGCCTCATTGGGAAAATGACTGTCTTAGCTCAGGCAACCATTACAATATATCATAGCTTGGGTGGCTTGAACAACAGAAACTTATTTTCTCACAGTTCTGGAGGCTAGAAGTCCGGGATGGTCCATGGTGCCAGCATGGTCAGTTTCTGGTGAGAGCTCCCTTCCTGCCTTGCAGACGGCTGCCTTCTCACCGTGTCCTCATGTGACAGAGAAAGAGCAAGCTTTCTGATGTCTCTTCTTATAAGAGCACTGATTCCATCATGAGAGCCTCACCCTCATGACCTTATCTAACCTCATTACCTTCTAAGGCCCAATCTCCAAATACCACCACATTGGGAATTAAGGCTTTTCAACATATGAATTGCGGGAGCAGGGGACACAATTCAGTCCATAGCAATGACAATTGAGCAAATTCTTGAAGAAGTGGAGGGGTGAACCATCTGAATATTAGGAAGAGTGTTCCAGGCAGAGGAAGCAGTAAAGGCAAAGGCCCTGAGCTGGAGCAGTGCCTGCGTGTGTCTGAGTAGCGAGGAGGCCTGCATTGCTGGAGCAAGTGAGCAAGGGGGAGAGAGTTAAGAGATCAGGAGGGAGGGGCAGATCGGATAGGGCTTTGTAAGCCATTGCAAGGCCCTGAGTTTTGTGGGGGGTTTTGTTTGTTTGTTTGTTTTTGTTTAAGAAGTGGATTTATTTAGAGAGATACACATTCCATAGACAGAATGCCGTCCATCTCAAAAGGTGAAAATGACCTTGGGAGAATCACACTCCACAGACAGAGTGTGGGCCATCTCAGAAGGTGAGAGGCCAGGACTTGAGTTTTTATTCTGAGAGAAACGGGGAGCCACTGGCAGGTTCGAAGAGTCTACTACAGAAGAGATTTCCTGAGTAGGTGCGAAGGAATAGGATCTCAAGAACAAGTAAGGGCTGCCTGTAGGTAGGAGCGCAGGTAGTCCGGGAACAAGAGGAAGGCAGGGTACAGGCATACCCATTCCCCTTGCTGTGCACTGTCACCTCCGCCATCTGTCAGATTATACAGTCATGTGTTTATTGTTTATTGCCTATTCCCCTCACTGGGATGTGAGCTCCACAGAGTCAGTGACTTTGGTATTTAACTGCTGTTTCCCAAATGTCTAGAACAGTGCCTGGCACATAAAGCACCAAATACTTGAAAAATGCTTTGCCTGGATGACTGGCCAGTTGAGAAAGAGAGAAAATAAGGTTCAGAGTTCTAGTGACATTCCATTCTCCACATCTTGAAAACTACATACCAGAACGAAGAGCTGTAACCATCCCCAGTCCATTGTGATACTAGCTGATACTGTTCTTGTTTTCAGATTCAGGCATGGTGGCGTGGAATAATGGTACGCAAAGGATTTGGGAAATTTGAAGACCTGCTGAAATTGCAAAAGAAGGGAAGGTATTCTCCAAAAGATAAGAAAGGAAAGAAGGATGTAAAAGGAAAATCTGTAAAGAAAAATAAGAAATAATTCTATAAATGTATGAATTGAGGTAATGAACCCTGATGGATTAAGAAGGCAAAATCTCCAGGAATTAGATGCCTACCACACAAAAATTATTCACAGAGTTATGGTTATTTATAAAAATAAAGGTTCTTTTACTGAAATGTTGATGGATAAAAATGCTATGATGCCTGGGAATTGCTTCAGAATAATATCAGGGAGAGGTAAGTGTGGAGGATCCAACTGAAACAAGATTTGCCAAAAATTGGTAATTGTAGAAGCATGTGATAGGTACATGGAGGTTCACTGTACTATCATGTCTACTTTTAAAACTTTTAATTATGAAATAATTCACAGGAGGTTCCAAAGAAATGTACAGGGAGGTCCATGCACCCTTCACCCTCCCTCAGTGTTGACATCCTACATAACTATAGTACAGTAACAAAACCAGAAAATGGATATCACTACCAGCCACAGAGCTTATTCAGATTCCATCACTTAAACGTGCACTTTTGTGTGTGTGCATGTGTGTGTCTGTGTGTGTGTGTGAGTGTGTGTAGTCCAATGCAATTTTCTTACATGTAGCTTTTGTGAAGCTACCACCACAATCAAGATACAGAATTGTTCTATCACCACCAAGGGAGCTTGTGCTATTGCTTTTAGTCACACCTACCACCTACCCCTCTTCCAATCCCTACCCTGTAATTTTGTTATTTCAAGAAGATCATGTAAATGGAATCACATAGTATGTAACATTTGGGGACTGGCCTTTTTTTTTTTTAATACTATATACCAGCATCATAACCTTACTATTTTTTTAAATTAATTAATTAATTAATTTATGGCTGTGTTGGGTCTTCGTTTCTGTGCGAGGGCTTTCTCTAGTTGTGGCAAGTGGGGGCCACTCTTCATCGTGGTGTGCGGGCCTCTCACTATCGCGTCCTCTCTTGTTGCGGAGCACAAGCTCCAGACGTGCAGGCTCAGTAGCTGTGGCTCACGGGCCTAGTCGCTCCGCAGCATGTGGGATCTTCCCAGACCAGGGCTTGAACCCGTGTCCCCTGCATTGGCAGGCAGATTCTCAACCACTGCGCCACCAGGGAAGCCCGGGGACTGGCCTTTTTATTCTGTATAATTCACTTCCAGTCCATCCAAGTAGTGCATGTATCAATAGTTCATTCCTTTCTGGTTGCTGAGTAGTATTGCATAGTTTGTTTCACCATTCACCCTTTGAAGGGTGTTGCTCTGTTTCCAGTTTTTGGCTAGTATGAATAAAGCTGCTATGAACATTTGTTCATAGGTTTTTGCATGAGCACAGGTGTTCATGGAATTCATGGGAATGCCCAAAGAAGTGAAGAATCATTACCTAAAACATCCCCATTTATACCACTCAAGACCTCCTCACCCTGATGACTTTTTTTTTTGGCCACACTGTATGGCTTGTGGGATCTTAGTTTCCTGACCAGGGATTGGACCCAGGCCAACAGCAGTGAAAGCAGCGAGTCCTAACCACTGGACTGCCAGGGAATTCCCATGATGACTTTTTCTTTTAGAGTGGTATTGATTTCAAATTCTACGTGTCTTTCAAGCAATGATTGCAATACGAGTTATTAGCGTAGCAAGAAGAAAGCAAAACCTAACTTGACTGGAGCATATCAGAATAGAAGTGTGTGAACAGACCCTTCTGCCATGCAGTGAATTTCATGCTCTAGTAAGAGAAAAATAAAAAATCACTTAGAGCAGCACAGAAACTTTAATGAGTTAAGTAGGTTTTATGTGGCAAATTCCATGTCAAGGAAATGCTCAGAGGTAATATGTTAATTTGTTTATTTTAGCAACAAAATATTTTACTTTACTTTAACAAGGTATTTTTTGATACTGGGTTTTGAATTTTCGACCACTTTTAATTAAGATTTGTATGTCAGTGGCCATTATTAGTGTTCATGGTTTATATCTGAGATAAAAGCCAAGAGAACATAAAATACTAAACCACTGAAAGGAATACTTTCTGATAAAAATGTGAGTGGACCACATTAAGATACATATAATGGTAAAGATAACATGAAAATGTTCCACAGTTAGTGCCTTTCACATTAGAATTTCACACACACACGCACATACACATAAACACACACCCTTATATTTAAAATATTTAGGAAAAGAGAGGCAGAAAATTCCAGGGCAAGACAAAAGGAGATGCAGTACCAGAATCTAAGCACTTTTGTCAGGGCTTCTAAACAGTAAGTGAACTAACTATATATCAAAACAAATGAAAATCCTTTGAAAAATGTCATTCTTGTTTTATAAAATAGAGAATAAAGACATGCTCACATTAGATTATTATAGACAATATATATTTACAAAGCTCTTGTACTGTAAATCCCACCAAACAGCCCAGAAGCTGGTACTCCTTGATTTCACCGGGATTCACTCTTGTTCTTTTCCTCCCCCTTAGGATGGTGTGTAGCTTAGTTGAGCCTTGGGAAGTCAGCTTACTGAAACCCACCATGGTCAAAGTGAACGCTGCTTCTGTGATCTTGGTCAAAGCCTTCTAGTTCTTCCTCCTGTGAGGCTGGGAGGACCCACCTCTTCATTCCTATCTCGGTGATCTCAGGAAGTTTGGTCACGGCACATAACAAGTGTCTAAACCATTGTCCACACTCCCGAAAAGCTGATGGCTGAAGGCTAATATCCAGCTCGGTTAACTCTTTGAGGAGCCACAGGTTTTGGCAGAAGATGGTCCATTCTGCATCATAGATGCTATCATTATAGCTCAGGTCCAGCTTCCGCAGCCTGGCCAGGTGACCTGTCTGGATTACCTATGCTGAAAAACAAAATCACTCTAAATGCTAAAAGCCAAGGATACTTTCTAGTGTGACCATTTCCCACTTCCAATAACACAACACAGTAGCTCCAGGATTCGTAATGACAAGATTGATACTTAGTAATGAAATGTTATTAGCTAGCAGTTTTATTCAGGGCATCTGAAATTACTCTAGTAACAAATTTCCTCTCTGCATTTCATGTACAGCTTGAAAATGGATTTTTCTTTCTCTTTCCAAATCCCATACCAAAGAGTGTCTTTTTTGTCGAGTTCCTGCTCTCTGCTCCACTGGAGTCCCAGCTCTTACTGCAGACTTTCTCTAATTAAAGGTGAAGAGTGATGGCTCACCGGCTTTAACTCAGGACCATTTCTGAAGAGTTTTCTTGCTGTTTAATGCTGTTTAATTATTCATTGCTTATTCATTCTTCATTCAACAGTTATTTAATTGAGCACTTTCCATGGGCAAAATATGCTTGGATAATTTCTAATTCATGGGTCAATTAGAGAATTTAATACATGGATCAAGTTTTCCTTTGAATAGCACATATCACAGTACTACCCAAAATGGCTCTCAATAAATAACAGTTAATGATGAAGCTAAGAAAAGGAGCTAGGAGAGACAGCCAAAGCAGACAGGACATGCTTCCCTTTTCAGCCAAAAACAGGAATGGATTACAGAGATGAGATGTGTAGAATCTCAGAGTTGGAAGGGACCTTGGAAGGCTCCTCATTCAACCTGATCAATGATCAGAGAGAAATCCCTCTCACAGCTTCTCTACTGGGGACCAGCCCAACTCTGCCTGAAGTCCCTCTTCAGGTTGCCCCAACAGAGGGAAGCAACTCTCAGCGGGAGGAAGCCATGCCTCTAGACCCTATCTGACTTTCCCCACTGCCCACCTCAGCCTGCTGGGAACCTCAGCTCCTTCCTCGTGCCAACCATGCAGTGTTGGACAACAGTCAGGTCCCCTCAAATGTCCCCCCTGTAGGCCTAAACACGCCCTGGTCCTTCAATCATTCCTCACACATCATGGCTTCCACACCAAGTGGGATGCTCCCTTCCCATCATTTTCATCATCCTAGTCAGGGCACTCAACAGCTGCATTTGGTCCCTAGGTGTTCATGTTGATCGTGTCCCTTCCTATCTTTCTGTCTTGGAACATTACTCACCATGTTCTCAGGACCTAGCTAAGTGTTAAAGATAATGTGCATGCTTTTTCCCTTTAGAAAGTTTTCTGTTACAGACATTTTCAAACATATAAAAAGTAGATGGAATAGGAGTGAGAACTCCCATCTTCCCATCAATCAGCTTCAACGCTATTTTCATTACACTGATCTTGGCTCATCCAGTCCCCTTCCCCTACTTTTTGTTTGTTTGCTTTTTAGTATTTTAAAGCAAATCTCAGACATTGTTTTACCTTTCCTATACTATTTGAATTTTCCAATGATGTGAGTACTCTATTTATTATATTTTAGTATTTTATGTGCGTTATATTTTTTAAAATCTGGGTAATAGTATCATAGGTCATGAAAATACTATTTTTGTAGCTTACTATATGAAAAAACCAATGCTGTTATTTACAAAAGAGTAAAACACAAACTACTCATGATTAACAAATTCTTAAAGTTTCTATTAGAAATAATCAAAACAGTTAAGTGGCAATGTTTAAAGCCACACACAGCAATACTTGTTATTGACTAAAAATTGAAAGAAGGAAAAAATACCCTTGACAAAATGTAAAAGTATAAATTTGACCTGAGGAAGAAAACCTGGTAGTAAAAATTAAGAAACAATATATAATGGCTGGAGCTATGATTAATAAAATATGATGCAGACCAAAAAATTAAAAAATTGAAGAAGCAAATTTTAATAACTTTAAATGAAATAATTTAAATATGTTTAATGGTGTCCAGTTCAGGAAGACAAAACAAACCAAAGGCTTATTCTTTGAGAAGATTGATAATATTGATAAACCTCTTGTGGTAATCAGAATTCTAAGGTGACTCCAAGATTTCCACCCTAATTCCTAGGACTGTGTATATGATGGGTCCCCATGATTGGGTTATATTACATGGCACACCTGAGTTTAAGAAACGCAGACCCAAACGAGGTTAACCTACTCACAGGAGCCCTTTAAAAGCAGAGAATTTTCTCCAGCAGGTGGTTGAAGAGGAAGGAGGTCACAGAAGAAGTAGTCAGAGTGATTAGCAGACATTAACAGGATTATAAGAAAACTTTATTTCCATAAATTTGACCTAAGTAAAATGGGTCAATTCCTTGGAAGACACAAAGTACCAAAACTCAAGAAGAAAAAGATAACCTGAATGGTGCTATATCTATTTTTAAAACTGAATTTGTAATTTAAAACTTCTCACAAAGAAAACTCCAAGTTTAGACAGGTTCAGTGGTCAATTCTATGAAGTTTCAAGTTAATGAAAAAATAATACCAAGTCTACAAAATCATCCCAGGAAATAGAAGAGGCAGGAACACTTGCCAACTCATTTTCTGAGCTCATTATTACCCTGATACCAAAGCCAGACAAAGATATTCCAAAAACCTATTAGGCAATTATCTCTCATGAACATAGCCACAAATATCCTCAACAAAATATCTTCAATTCATTATAAGAAATCTAGCCAGATTAGGATTCCTTTACCTGATAAAGGGCACATCTACAAAACACAAACAAAAACCTATAGATAACATTATACTTAATGGGAAAGACTGAGTGCTTTCCCCCCAATATTGAGAACAAGGCAGGGATGTCTGCTCTCACCTCATTCAACATCTACTGGAAATCCTAGCCAGTTAAATAACCAAGAAAAAGAAATAAAAGGTATAGAGACTGGACAGGATGAAATAAAGCTGACTCTAATTATAGATGACATGATTGCCTATGTAGAAAATCCTACAGCATCTACCAAAAATCTCATAGAACTAATAGATGAGTTTAGCAAAGTCTCAGTATAAAATGTCAATATAGGAAAATCAATTGTATTTCTACATACTAGCAATGACCAATTGGGAATCAAAATTTAGAAACCAGTACCGTTTATAATAGCACCAAAAAATTAAATACTTAGATATAAATTTAACAAAGTATATGCAGGATCTGCATGGTAGAAACTACAAAACACCAATGAAATAAATCAAATAGGACCTAAATAAAAAGAGAGATACTGTGTTCATGGATGGGAGTGCTCAATATAGTTAAGATGTCATTTCTCCCTGAATTTACCTATAGATTCAATGCAATCCCAATCAAACTTCCAGAGGGGTTGTTTGTAGATATTGACTAGCTGATGCTAAAATTTATATGGAAATGTCAAGGAACTAGAATAACCAAAATGATTTTGAAAAAGAAGAACAAAGTCAGAATGCCCATGCTACCTGATTTCAAGGCTTACTATAAAGCTTTAGTAATCAAGACAGTATGGTATCGGTAAAAGAATAGATGCATAGACCAATGGAACAGAACAGACCAAAAATAGACCCTCACAAACTGGCCAGTTGATTTCTGACAAAAATGCAAAGGCAATTCAATGAGTCTTTTCAACTAATGGTGCTTGAATAATTGAGCTGTCATATGCAAAAAGATTTTCAGCCCATATCTCACGCCTTGTACAAAAATACTCAAAATGGATAATAAGTCAAAATGTAAAATGTAAATGTAAACCTTTTAGAAGAAAATCTAGGAAAAATCCTTGAGAACTTGGGTTTTGCAAAAAGTTCTAAGATGCAACACAGAAAGCTCTATCCATCAAATTAGCAAATAGATAAATAGATCTTTATCAAAACTGAAAGTTTTGGGACTTCCCTGGTGGTCCAGCGGTTAAGACTCCGCACTCCCAATGCAGTGGGCCAGGTTTGATCCCTGGTCAGGGAACTAGATCCCGCATGCCACACTAAAAGCTCCCTCACGCTGCAACGAAGATCCCGCATGCCGCAAATAAAACCTGGCACAGCCAAATAAATAAATATTTTAAAAAAACCCAAAACTGAAAGTTGTGCTGTGCAAAAGATACTGTTAAGGGGATGAGAAGACAAGTTACAGACTGAGAGAAAATATTTGCAAGTTATAGATCTGATAAAAGACTTGTATCCAGAAAATCTAAAGAACTCTCATTAAGAAGAAAACAAACTATCCAGTTTTTTAAATTAGGCAAAAGATTAGAACAGACACTTCACCAAGGAATATATACAGTTTACAGATAAACACAGATAAACACATAAACACATAAAAATATGCTCACCATCATTAGTCATTAGGGAAATGCAAAATAAAATCACAATGATTTGTCCACATCTTCTAATTACAGTGTTTGGCCATAACACTTGTTTTGAAAACACATATCTGTTCCAACTAGATTGAAATATCAGAGAACAGTGTGAGCATAACACAAATTTCTTGTTTGCTTATGCATAATTTATCCACAGGAAACAGTAGGTGAACGCAGAAGACTGCACCCAGCTGAGCCAGGGTGGGTATAGGCGTAAACAAAACCCACACATGCACACACCTCTCAAGGACAAGGAGCCTCACCCAGCCACATGCAGTGTTCCAACTTCCTATTCTACATCAGGTAATCCTCCTTCTTCGACCACCATATCTATGTCTATCTCCTTTTTTTTTTTCTTCTTCTTTTTTTTTAACGTTTGGCCGCACCTTGTGGCTTGCGGGATCTTAGTTCCCCAACCAGGGGTCGAACCCTCGCCCCCGGGAGTGAAAGCGTGGAGTCCTAACCACTGAACCGCCAGGGAAATTCCTCCATCTCCTTTCATGAAACACTCTCCACTGTCTTTTTGGTTTTAGAATTGCCCTTATCTGTTTCAACCAGCTCTCTCCTAAGCAGATGTCAGGGAGCAGGGAAGCTGCACAGAGGGCTTAGCTCCAGGCCTCGCTGCCTTCTCCACCTCCCTTCCTCTGGACTGGCAGGGCAGGCACGCTGGGCTCTGAGTGCCGGGACTGCTTTGGATGGAACCAGTAGGTAAAACCCAGAAGAGCCACGTCCTCTGTCACCAGGGAACAGCTGCTCAGCCTCAGCACCTGAAGGGACGTTGAAAGCTTTAGCGTTTCCAGGAGCAGCTTTAGGTTGCTGCCAACACACTTATTCCAAGAAAGGTTGACTATTTCCAGAGCAGGGAGGAGAATGGAGGCTTCAGCTGAAATTGACAGCGATAAGAATAGCAATAATTTATGTTTCCTTAGAGGTCATAAGCCTTGAATTTGAGGAACCTAGGCTAGGGCAACATATTACTATCAGTGAGGTTAAGACAGTAGTAGAGACCGTTTCTCCTGACTGAAATTCATGGCCTCAATTTATGTTGTCTATTTTTATTTGGGAGAAATGTTGGAAACTTTAGAAAAGTAAAACGTGATTAAATGGGGACTTCCCTGGTGGCGCAGTGGTTAAGAATCTGTCTGCCAATGCAGGGGACATAGGTTCGAGCCCTGGTCCAGGAAGATCCCACATGCCGCGGAGCAACTAAGCCCGTGCGCCACAACTACTGAGCCTGCGCTCTAGAGCCCGGGAGCCATAACTACTGAGCCCCCGTGCCACAACCACTGAAGCCCGTGCGCCTAGAGCCCGTGCTCCGCAACAAGAGAAGCCACCGCAATGAGAAGCCCGCGCACCGCAACTGAGAGTAGCCCCAGCTCACTGCAACTAGAGAAAGCCCACGTGCAGCAACGAAGACCCAACGCAGCCAATAAATAAATAAATAAAAATTTAAAAAACTTGATTAAATGGAATTCACTGTTGACTGCGATTTCTTTCCTTCACTTCACATTTAAGAGGGAGAAAGAGACGAACAGTTTTCACAGCTAGTCACGATTTCCAGAGTGTGTCCTGGTTTTACATGTCCTGGTCGCTGTTGAAATTCAGAGACAAGGCCAAACCTCCCTAGAACTCTGAAACACCAAAATGTATTTGTGTTTACTTAACTGCAGTTAACAGAGACAAAGAACGGAAATAGTGTATATTGGAAAGATTTTTAAAGGAAATTCAAAGATTTTCTGCTTAGTTCTCGGTTTCCCCTAACATTAAAATTAACCAGAGCAACTTATCCACGAGGTATAGCCATTAATTACATTTTAAACTATTCTGCCTTCTTTCTAAAAAATAATATATGTTTGAGGGGTAGATATATATTCTTTTTATAATATCTAACAAGCGCACCCTCCCACTCCTATGGTACAGAGACCTATCAATAAGAAATTGAACTTTCTTTTCTCAAAGTCATGTAGAGAAATATGTATTTACTTGATTTACTTCTTCTTTTTAACTGTTGATGTACTTCTTAATTCAAATTGAATTAAACAGGTCTCCCTCGACTTATGGTGGGGTTACATCCCGATAAGTTGAAAATATCTTAAGTAAAAAATGAATTTAATACACCTAACCTTCTGATCATCATAACTTTGCCAGCCTACTTAAACATGCTCAGAACATTTATATTAGCCCATGGTTGGGCAAAGTCATCTAACACAAAGCCTATTTTATACTAAAATGTTGAATATCTCGTGTAATTTATTGAATACCATTCTGAAAGTGAAGAACAGAGTGGTTGTCTGGGTACAGAGTGATTATTAAGTTTACCCTCGTGATGGCGTGAGTATTGCACCACGTATATATTACTAGGCCAGGAGAAGATCAAAATTCAAAATTCTATGTATGGTTTCTACTGAATGTGTATTGCTTTTACACCACCTTAAAGTCGAAAAGTGTGAAGTCAAACCGTTGTAAGTCAGGGACTGTCTAAAGATTTATGTCAGATGATGTAATTTTGTGTAATATCTACTTGATTATGATTTATTGATTGTGTAGCTATAATTGAAAAGAGTTGTGCCTTCTGATGGCAGAAGACACAAACATTTTCCATCTAGGAAGTATATTTATGAAATCTCATGTTGTCCCCAAATTTATTTTTTGTGGAATTTTCCTAACAACATTAGTCTGAGCAGTGGAATGTGGGGGGTGTGCGTGTGTGTGTGTGTGTTTGTGTGTGTGTGTGTTTGTGTGTGTGTTTACCTAGCCATTTTGGTGATTATAGCCCCCTTTGAGAAATTTGTCTGTCTGTCTGTATGTCTGTCTATCTATCTACTAACCTGCCTATCTACTTACTGACTTACTTATCTAATACCTGAAATGTGCTTTGAAGGATGCAGTGAAGAATAAACACAATCCCTGCCCTCAAGAAGGTAACAATCTGGGAGAAGTATCAACATTAAAAAACCACACAAGTAAACACATAATTATAAATTCTGATAAAGGCTATAAGGAAGATACAGGGACTTCTAATTCAGAGAGGGGCTGTCTTAAAAGGGGATATTTACACTGAGACCTGCAATCAGAGCTCCCCAGGAAAGACTGGGGGGTAGGGAATTCTAGAGAACAGGAAGGTCAAAGGCAGGAGAGAGCTCGGTGATATGAAGGAACAGAAAGAAGCCAACTGAGGCTGGGTTCAGGGAGCAAGGGGGAGAGCCGCCAGGGGGCCTGTTAGATCACATGAAGGAATCTGGATTTTACCAGAGGTGCTCCAGGCAACCGCTGGCTTTTACAATAAAATTTACTTTTTTTTTTGGCCACACCGTGTGGCATGTGGGATCTCAGCTCCCCGACCATGTATCGAACCTGCACCCCTGCAGTGGAAGTGCGGAGTCTTAACCACTGGACCACCAGGGAAGTCCCAAAATTTACTTCTTAAATAAAATTTATAGACTCTCTCCCCATAATAATATTAACAACTGGCATTTATTGAGCATTTACTATGAGCCAGGCACATTACCAAGAACTTCACATGTAATAACCCATTTAATTCTTACAACCCTGTGAGATATGATCCTATTATTCCATTTACAGACAAGGAAACTGAAGCACAGAGTTGTTAAGTACCTCAGGTCATGAGAGCCAGAGCCAGGATTTGCTTTCAGATGTCTGATCCCAGGTGCTTTGGAGCCAGAAAAATGTACCATACATTTCCCACCAACAAAAGAATTGGAATCAATTTTAGGGAGTTCACAGCCCCCTGCCCAGGCATAACTATAGACTGACTCTCTTAAGGGAGGAGCCATGCACCTCAGGTTAAGAAATGTACATATCCTGCTACTTTTCCCCATCCAGACACGTGGCCAATGAGATGAGCAGTGCTGGGGGAGGGCTGGGAGAAGTACACGGCAAGGACCAAGACCCTGTGTGTCGAACAGAACACTTGGGCTGAAAAGGAGAGCAAGAGTACCCTAAACAGAGAGTTCTTAGAATTTGGGATAAATTATATGTACTTATTTTTATTGACAGATATTAATAAATAACTACTTGTTATTTTTTATTAATAGAATGCATTCATTTCATTAATAATAGCCCTGTCGGGTCCATAGGACAATTCATTTTTAAGGGAGTGTCAACAGACATAACCCTTGAGGGAAGGTCAGAGAGAAGGGCTCTGTTTTCACTGTTACCCAGGAAGCACCAGAATCCAACCACACAAGTCTTGTGCATGTGTACAAAACAGAGTTAACCTAGCAGGCCTGAGACCACTATCCCTACAAAGTCCTGCTGGCAAGGTTGGCCCTTGGCTGACACCTGGGAACATGGAATTTGGAAGTGTTGTCACCATTCCCTAACTTATAAGGGTGGTTCGTTGTGCCTACAATGTTTGTGTACAAATAAGATGATTTATGCTGAACACTAGCTTTCCTTCTGTGAGCCTGGAATTTTGGTATGTGCTTCGTAGAGGGTGCCTGCATGACCAAGCCCCACTAAAAACCCTGGACTTGAAGGTTCAGGCGAGCCTCCCCGGGAACATTTCAGACCATGTCGTCACAACGTGCTGCAGGAACGGAGCACGTCCTTGTGACTCTGCTGGGAAAGGAATCTTGGAAGCTTGGGCCTGGTGTCCTCTGGACTCGGCCCCATGCATGTTTCCCTTTGCTGATTTTGCTTTGTATCCCTTTGTTGTAATAAATCTCAGCAGTGAGATCTGTGAGTCCCTCCAGGGAATCACTGAAGCTGGAGGTGGTTGAGGAGCCCTGGCACCATGTGCTCAAAGTGCTGGACGCCTGGGTGGTATATTTGGGAAAATTGGGCAAAGTCCCTTTGCCTCAAAATGTCTCCCTCTACTCGCAGACAGTGCCCTTGCCCCAGCATAGGCAGAAATGTCAGGTTTAGTAAATCCCTGATGTAGGCCGGGCCATATCCATGGTCTTCAGGCACGCCGAGATTCCTGAGAGAGGACGACAAACCCTGTTGGGACTAGGTGCTAGCAGCCAGCTAGGCTCACACACTAGTAATTGCCTCCCTTTCCAGCAATTCCAAATTATACTGTACAAGTTACCAGGAATGTGAGCCTTCAGAGTTGGTTATACAGCCGTCCCTCCGTATCCACAGGGGCATTGTTTCCAGGACACCCTGCAGACACCAAAATCCATGGAAGCTCAGGTCCCTTATATAAAATGGCACAGTATTTGCGTATAACCTATGCACATCCTCCCATATACTTTAAATCAACTCTAGATTACTTATAATACCTATTACAAAGTAAATGCTATCTGTGTAAATTGTTGCCTGAATGAGACAAATTCAAGTTTTGCTTTTTGGAACTTTCCGGAAATTGTTTTCCAAATATTTTCGAGTTGCTGTCAGTTGAATCCACGGATTTGGAACCCATGGTTACAAAGGGCCAACTGTGTACACTTTAAATTTTAAATGTTAAATTTACAATGCCAGAAATCATTCATGTGGCTTTGAAAGTCACTTTTAAGAGAGCATATTTCCTGAAAGAAAGACAAATTAATACTTTACTTTGCGTACAGCTGAGCCTTGGAATGAAATTCATTTGTAGGCAAAGAGAGGCCTCCCCTCTCAGATGTTATGGTACCAGTGCCTGCAGGGATTTGGGGAATGCTCTTACCCAGGGCAGTAAAAGTCTCACTTTCCAAAGCACAGCTGTTGATTAACAATGACTTCACTGCTGGTAAAAATCGGAGCCTGCTGAGTAGGTTTTCAGAAGAGCTGCCCATCTTTCTGTTGGCAGATAAATCCAATTCTTGAAAACTCGAGAGAAAAGGGATAACCTGGGCTATTAAAACATCAACAGTGACATGTTTTAGGTAGCATCTCACAAAGGGTCTTCAGGGTGTTTGGGTCCCACAGTCTTCTTGATCAGCAAGCAGAGCTCTTCCCTCTCTGACCCCTGCCCTGCCTTACACACAATTTCACACCACATACACACCAGCCATTCTTCCCAGTATGCAGCTTGGGCTCTTCTCCAAGCCTCTCTCAAGGCTAGAAGTTAAGAGCAAAGACTTTGGAGACAGAACTGGTGGTTCTAATCCTGGATTTGCTACTAAAGAACTGTGTGGTTTCAGACAAGTTACTTAACTTCTCTGAACCTCAGTTTTCTCAAGAAGAATAACAATACTACTTCACAGAGGCAATGGGAAGATAAAACGACTTGGTATATGTAAAGTGCCTGGTACAGTGCCTGGCACACACTAACTGCTCAATTAATGTTTGATACGATCATTCTTTTCTCAGAATATAAGTCAGAAGTACTAGAAAGGCAATGAAATCAAGAAATCAGAACGGATATCTGTGGCTAACAGCACCAGAGTGGGGTCCTGAAGGCCCTTGCTGTGCCAGGAGTTACCCCTGCTTCGCTATCTTTCTGCTGCTTTTCCTGCTTCCAGACCTTTGCCCTAGTTCTTTCCAATGTGGGAAATGCAGTATCTTGGGATCTCTGTGGGGCTGGCTCACCTCCTCAGAGTCTTCCAGGGCCACCAAAGCCACAGTAACCCTTTGGTCACTATTACATCTCCCTATTTTCTTTTCCTCCCAGCACCGCCCATTACGTGATTTGTTTGTGTATGTGTTTGTCTTCTGCCCTCCCTCCCCAGAGGTGAGCTTTGTGTGTAGGGGCTGCTTCGTGCCCAGAGTGTGCCTCAGAGCCTGGAAATCAGAGGCACAAATGTTAGTGGAAGGAGGGAAGGACAGGAGAAAGGAAGGGGAAGGGAAGGAAAAAAGGGCAGGTACTTGCTGTGGTGTCTCCCTCTTCTAACGCCCCCAGCACCTTGTATTTCACCACGTATTTGGTTTATTCCTGCCCCCACCAGACTGAAGTTCCTGCCTGTGAATTCCCTCAGCCCACAGCACAGTGCCTCGAACAATTAGATGATCAATCAAACGTTGTTGGCTAAATGACCTGTAATTCCATTCCTTTGGAGCTATCGAGAATGATCAGATAAAAGAATGTTCAATTCTTTAACATCATAAGGTATAAACAGGATGTATTTTCAATTCCATCTTTTCAAAATTAAGCAGGACAATGCAATTCACTACAGTTATTAAATAACCATTACCTTTCTGGGGCCATTTACCTGTGTTCGTGGCTGCAGATCTAGATAAGAGAGGTTAATCCCTCTGATGTACTAGCATTAACAATTCAGATCCTCTAGCACTTTAATCTTCCTCTGAGCAATAAGATGAGACAGGACGCTCGTGTTATTCAGTTGTAGCAGGGGAAATTCATTATTTGGAATCTGGTACATTGGTAATTCAGGAGTGTCTCCACAGGTACGACATTCATAAGAAAAGGGGATGGTGACACCTCACAGTCTCCACCTGGAGCTCAAAAAGGGATTGTTTACTGCTTTAAAATCTTCATGAAAGCCTTGAACTCTTCTCATTTTCCCCAATTGAGGGATAAGAGTCTAAGAAATAACTTAGCAGGGCTAAAAATCAATATTAGACCTAAAGACCTATTTTACTGTTTTTCTCCCCCAATTGTACTAAAAACAACAAAAAATTCTTTTTCCCGTTCTTTATTGATTGATTCATTCAATCAGTCACATTCTCAACAAGCATTTACTGGCTGCCAACTATGTGCCAGACCCTGTGCATGAGCAACAGAGAGATACTGAAAAAAAACCCCATCCCTGAGCAGGAGGAGCCGGTAGTACGGAGGGAGAGCAGAGCGTGGCTGGTCTGCGTGAGCGTCAGCACACATGCTGTGGCGGGAGTAGTCAACGGGGTGGGGGGGAAGGAACAGAGAATGCAGTCAGAGGAGGAGCAGGAAATGCCAGAAATGGACAGAGGAGCAGGAAAACCATCTGGCCTCCTGCAATGATCTAGGCATGCGGTGACAGTGGGCTGGACCAGGGTAGTAGAGGTCTCAGTGGTAAGCAATGGTCAGAGTCTGGATGCATTCTGAAGGTTTATTGTGGCTGCAGGTGGAATAAAACCCTTAATCTCAAGAGTATGCTTGCTTAGGGGAAACTGCTCTTATACATTACAGGTTACAGGACTATGTCTGTGGTAGGAAAGTAAGCGTAGTGACCTAAAGTTGTAATGTACACCCGTTATGCACCATCCCACTGACTTTCTGTAACTTCATTTGTATCTAAGTGCCTCGGCTTCATTGGTTAGCGAGAAAGACTCAACACCCTTCGTTTTGGCTTTCCTTCTACATCCCGATTTGTAATACACTTTGTGACAGTAGCAGATTCATTTCTAAACAGCCACATAAATTCAAAATTTTCTCCCTCAAGCGCCACATCTGTCCTTTACAGATGTGTATAGGAGGAGTTTAGATTCACTAACAATTACTGGGCACTTAATATTTGCCAAATACTATACTGGGGCATTCACAAAATTTTTATGATGTGATCCTTCCAGTAACTTCATAAACAGCACATCTCAAATTTGCCAGGTTTGCAAACACATGCCAAGGCTCCAGGAGTCCTCCCTCGGCTCTGCAGTACCTACTCAGCGACACCATGTCGTCAGCCGCCAGCGAGCACTGGTGAAGATCCAGCCCCTCCAGGTGCTTGAGCGTGGCCAGCCCCGGGGAGTCTTCAAACCCTCCACTCATCTCCTTGTTGCAGGAAAGGTCTAGTGTCCTCAGCTCACACAAGTATCTAAAAGCAGCATCTACAAAGAAGGTCAGAACCCCATTCTGACATATTACAAGGCGGTCGGCAGGAGTGGAGCAGGAGAGGGGGCAGGTGTGGAGAAGGGAGACTGAGACAATATGTACACTATGTTGACAAAAGCCCAGACAGTGGGATAACTATCCACTTTGTACCATCTACCCCTTCGGACCTGACAGTGGCTTCAAATACACACTCCCTGTGATCTGCATTGATCGTCAATGGTTTTGATCAAAATCTTTCAACTAATGAATCTTCCCCTACTATCCTTGAGCACTGGTGCTGTCATAGCATTCCAGACTTATTCAAACTGCCAGGGAGAAGGATTTCACAGGCTCTAGAAGTTGAAGGGATAGAAACACATTTCATTTCCTATTCTTTAATGTGGATACTCTATAGCAGAATAAATTTAAACTACAGATGTCACTGAAGCTGTTCTTTTTATCAATACCAATTCCTTCCTACTACTAATCATAAAATAATGCTGGCATTTTCAAAAGTAAGAGAAAAATGGACAGCTTTAGTAGCACACTTATTTTGCACAGTGTCTCTCTCTGACCTAAAATATCCTGGCCTTTTCAGAGTCAGCCGTTTTAAAAGATTATTTTTGTAATCATGAAAGTATATGCTCACTGTAAAAGACTTAGCAAATCAATAAAACATGAAGAAGATTTAAATCACCCATAATCTTATTCCCCAACATAACCACTGTTTATATTTTGTTGTATTTCCTAACAGCTTAAAAATTCCATATAATATAAAGTTATATAGAAACTTTAGCCATTGCTAACTCACCCAGTAGTTTGACACTCTTTTGTGATAATCCACATGAATGTAACTTCAAGACTTTCAGATTTAAGGTACTTTTTAATCCCTGAGCAATACTGTTGAGACTGCCATCATTGTTTCTGTTAATAGAAAGATCAAGTACTTCAAGGTTTTGCAGCCTAAGGAGCAAGTGACCTGGAAGGAAGGAAATTCAAAGGACAACTCAGTAAAGATGCAGAGTGTGAAAGTTGGGGCAGGCAGGAGGGAGGTACATCTTCATGTGACCTGGGATATAGTGAACCACTCTTTCAATTCAGGGTGAGAGAAAACACAGCCAACGTTGATTTCCAAGCTATCCAATCATGGGTGCCTTCACATTTTTTTCCTGGGAAGGACTCTTCCAAATTCCACTTACCCACAAACGCCCCATCTTCTGACGTGAGGGCAGAGTCCACAAGCTCAAGCATTTGTTTCTTGCTTCCTTCTCGGAATGTCTGGAGGATCAGAGGCAAGTTTCCTCCCACTTTACTGTTCCAGGACAAATTCAACTCAAGTTCAGGCAGCGCTTTAAGTGCTTCTCCTGTTACAAAATGGCCCAAAGATCAGGTTGATCGCTAATCCGCAAAGCAGGGAATTCATTTCAAAATCAATACAGCCATTGTTTACGGAGTATTGAAGCCGGGCCAGCTACTGGTTAGATGCCAGGGAACAGGGAGGAGAAAAGGACCCAGTTCTTGCCCACTCCCAGCAGGGTGAGCTTCTATATGTACAGGCACAGCAAGTCTAGTCCCTCCAGAGTTCTGAAGCCATGCTCGTAAGCAAACATGGTGTAAAAAAAAAAAAAAAAAAATCCACCTGTTAGTAGGGTGGTTTTACCAAATTGTTTTTATGGTAATAAATATTTCTACCAGTCCGTCTACTTTCTCTCAACCACCTTCTCCGGGGATCAGCACTGCTGAGAAGCTTGGCCAGAGGCAGAAGTGTAAAAGACTTAGAAAATAAATAAAACATGAAGAAGATTTAAATCACCCATAATACTATTCCCCAGCATAACCACTGTTTATATTTTGGCCAGAGGAAGATTGGCCAGAGGTAGAAGCAAAGCAGGGCACTGGCCACCACAGAGGAAAAGCTCACTTTGACATCAAGAATATCACATACAACTGATCCAGCCACTGCAGGGAGGAACCAGTAAGAGAGCATCAGGTACTAGCAGCTCATAACAGTGATGCAACCTTGGGGTGGAGGAGGATGCAGTGAGGGGGGGTGACACTTGACATTTCTGATACCATTTCACACAGGAAACATCTGAGGGCTACAGAGCGGAAGCTGGGAGAGAACAGGGGAAGTGTGGGGAGATCAGCCCTTAGGAATACTTTTCACTGCTTTGGGGGCAGAACAGAATGGTGAGCCACACACATGACAAATGTACTTTCTCAATGTCTGGAGTCAATTTTAGCACCAGTTAAGAGTGTTGGAAGGTCCACTGTGTCCAGAAGCCTCTCTTCCACCATCCACTACTGGGCTGGAACTTCTGCCACTGGTTATTTATTCCATGGTTTAAGGTTTTTGGAGTCCAGGAGCCCCGGGTTAAAATGCAAATTCTCCAGGAGTTATAATATCATAAGCCAGGGATAAACAGGTGTCATTTTGTATGCCATTGCCAGTCAAAGGGGTGTGGATATGTATCGCCCTGAGGCATCCCCCAGGATCACGGAGAAAGAGTACATGATTGTCTGCAGTGCATATGGCACTGGAGGGCCTAGGCATTTGCAATCCTGCACTAAGCAATTGTAACAGGTGTAATAATGTTGAAATGCCTCCTGATTTATGTTTTCTTATCAGTAAACCATTTATTCTCCTTATACTCCATCTGCCATTAAGGCTAAGCAGAGTATGGATGATAAGATAGCCCCTCCTGGTGGGGAGGATGCAGAAGGCCTTCCAGAGAGGATAAAATCTCCGGGAGAGGGGAAAGGACACAAAACATTAGTGACAAGGGTGCAGACTCTCTCCTGGACCAGATGAGTTTAGAGTGGGTCCCAGGGCAGAAATTCCACTTCCTGGTTTCTTAAGGATGGTGGATCATGAAAAAGATTAGATCAGTCATAGAAAATAATCTATACTTCTTTTCATGCCTGAGTAACAGTACGTTAAATTTGAGACCCTGGTACACGATAACCAGCTGCTAACCAGTGGGGCTAAATTGATCATGAAAAACCACAGAAAGGTAATTTTGGATGAGGGAATAGGGAAAGAAAGAATTATCGATTATTGAGCGCCTACTATGTGTCAAGCACGTAGTAGGTACTTTACAGAAATTATTTAACGCTCACAATAATTTTTTTTTGAGGTGGATATCACCCCTTTTCAGAGATAATAAAACTGAGGCTCAGAAAGTTTAAGTATTTTGTCCATGATCACAAAGAGAATTAGAAGTGGGACTAGGATTTGAAAGGATCTGGCCAGCTCTGAGATGTATGACGTTTTTCCTTAGCTATAGGAAGGGGTGAACCAGGAAACATCAGCTGGCCCCCATTTTCTAGGGAAGGATTAGAGAGAAGACATTGGCATAAATTTTGTTGATTTTACAGAAATCTTTGCAGAGATGTAAATGATCAAAATACATGATCAAAATAAGAAACTTCAGACAAAAAGAAGACAGAAAAAGTATTAATTGCATCTAAAACCAGCAAGCATTCTAGACAACCCAGCATTCATAACCCAGTAAAGCAGCTGGGTTAGTAGCATGACAAATTTTATCTTATGTTCTATGTTATCCAATGTTTGATATACTATAAACTAACTTAATTGAGGTTCTAGTCCTATTTAAATCATTGCTTTTAATTGAAAAATCTTGTTTTGATCATTTTTTTTTTAAATGGGAATGGGAAAATAGAAGAGAGAAGTAGTATTTTGGAATTGGAAAGGAACTTAATTATTATCTATCCCAACTCCTCTAATTTACAGATGAGGTAACAGACCCAAAGTGAGCACATTTTACAGTTACTATCTCCACTTAAACTCCATGAGAACAGAGGCTTGGTCAGCCTGTTCCCTTCTCTATCCCAGGGCTTAGCACGATGCTAGGTGCAGGTTACACAGCTCCTTAGAAGGTATACGAGTGCTCAACACAGCATCACATCATGTACAGGCAGCTCTCTCATCCTCGTCCATGGACACTTGAGGGGGTGGTGACCCAGATAATTCGCCCCTGAGGGTTTGGGTTGCAAAGATCCTTGCAGGGAAGCCATCTCTTAAGGGAAGCATTCATCATACCCAGTGCTCGAATATCATCAGCAGTAAGTCTGCAACTACCCAGCCTCAGGATTTTTAACTTGCTGACAAGATGCATTTGCTGCATGAGTAAATGGAGGGTTCTGCCTATGAAATCATTCCAGGAAATATCCAGTTTTTCCAAGTCTGGGAGAGAAGGCAGCAAAGCAACTAGAAGTGAACACAAGAAAAAACAGATTTGCATGTGTAATTTGTGATTTGTAGTAAATAGGATCCACTGCCTGTTGCTGACTTTCCACAAAGCAGGGATCTCTCAGCCGCACAACTGGAGACACTGTGACATTTACTTTACCTATTTCTTGGGACGTTTTCTATTTCTGCCAAATAACTGCACTCTGAAAATGCAGTGGTGTTTCCATAAGATTTCATAAGTACTCCTTTATTGTAGTGGAAATTGTAATTCTACTGCTAGGGCTGTTACTACCACTGTCACTGTAATGTGTATACTGGTCCTTTTATTTTGCAAAACCCCCTGACACCCATCACCCTGTCGTCCTATTGGACCCTCAGGCTGAAGGTCTGGGGAATACTCCGTTGGCAGGACCGCTGAGACTGAGGGTGCCCGTTACCTTTTCTTTCTTATCTTGATCACCTGGGAGTCACCACCTTACAAAGTTCCTGTTATACCTACATGGGCCAACATGTGCAGGTTTAGACTGGCACAAACCCTGACCAGAACCTTCTCTGAGTCTCCTCCATTGCTCACGAAAATTGAAGTTACTCTCTGTGAACAAGATTCTCAAAGGTCATATTTATCTCCTGCAGCAACAAGACTTAAGAGTGGAAATGCCAAAGTCAAGGGGCGAAAGTGTCTTTGCTTGCTTGCTTTTAAACATCTATCTTGAATGTTAAAGTAGTGGCAGCAGTCAGACGCTGCATGTTGACCTTCTAGAGTTACAGGCATAGCAATTCCTGACCTTCCACAATTCCGAAGAAATCCTAAAAACATGCTTAGGGGGCAAAAAATATGTTTTCTTTTTACTAGCATTCAAAGCACTTTAGCAACTTCATCTTGTTCACCATGATCCTAACTTTATAAAGTATGAAAGCCTATTGAACACATTAAGAAGGGAAAAAACAGGATTCCTGGGGCCCACCCTCAAAGATTTCAATTTGGTGGGTTTGGGTTGGACTCAAGTGCCTGCATTTCCACAAGTTCTGCAAGAGATTCTGACATGTACATAGGCATTTGAGAATCACAGGCATGGTTAGAGCTCCCTCGTAAGAGATCTGTCTCAAATATAATGGCTTGGATTTTAATTAAAATACTCAAGGACCTCTCACTCAAAACGCAGTTCTTTTGATACCTCTGTTGGTAGACACATCTAATTTGATTAAAGACTTGATTTAAGGTATCTGAAAAAAGAGGGTTTTTTTTTTTTCTGAGATATACATTTTAAAGTAGTAACTAGAATTATGACTTATAACATTATACCAGAACATATAAGATTTTTAGAAATTTCATGTAATGTCTGAAACATTTATATTAACATATTTCCATACAAATAACCCAATGAAAGTTTAGTATTAGTTGTTTTGTTTGTTTGTTTGTTTTTTATACTGCAGGTTCTTGTTAGTCATCAATTTTATACACATCAGGGTATACATATCAATCCCAATCGCCCAATTCAGCACACCACCATCCCCACCCCACCGCAGTTTTCCCCCCTTGGTGTCCATATGTCTGTTCTCTACATCTGTGTCTCAACTTCTGCCCTGCAAACCGGCTCATCTGTACCATTTTTCTAGGTTCCACATACATGCATTAATATACGATATTTGTTTTTCTCTTTCTGACTTACTTCGCTCTGTATGACAGTCTCTAGATCTATCCACGTCTCAGCAAATGACTCAATTTTGTTCCTTTTTATGGCTGAGTAATATTCCATTGTATATATGTACCACATCTTCTTTAACCATTCATCTGTCGATGGGCATTTAGGTTGCTTCCATGACCTGGCTATTGTAAATAGTGCTGCAATGAACATTGGGGTGTATGTGTCTTTTTGAATTATGGTTTTCTCTGGGTATACGCCCAGTAGTGGGATTGCTGGATCATATGGTAAATCTACTTTTAGTTTTTTAAGGCACCTCCATACTGTTCTCCATAGTGGCTGTATCAATTTACATTCCCACCAACAGTGCAAGAGGGTTCCCTTTTCTCCACACCCTCTCCAGCATTTGTTGTTTGTAGATTTTCTGATGATGCCCATTCTAACTGGTGTGAGGTGATACCTCATTGTAGTTTTGATTTGCATTTCTCTAATAATTAGTGATGTTGAGCATCTTTTCATGTGCTTCTTGGCCATCTGTATGTCTTCTTTGGAGAAATGTCTATTTAGGTCTTCTGCCCATTTTTGGATTGGGTTGTTTGTTTCTTTAATATTGAGCTGAATGAGCTGTTTATATATTTTGGAGATTAATCCTTTGTCCGTTGATTCACTTGCAAATATTTTCTCCCATTCTGAGGGTTGTCTTTTCGTCTTGTTTATGGTTTCCTTTGCTGTGCAAAAGCTTTGAAGTTTCATTAGATCCCATTTGTTTATTTTTGTTTTTATTTCCATTACTCTAGGAGGTGGATCAAAAAAGATCTTTCTGTGATTGATGTCAAAGAGTGTTCTTCCTATGTTTCCCACTAAGAGTTTTATAGTGTCCGGTCTTACATTTAGGTCTCGAATCCATTTTGAGTTTATTTTTGTGTGTGGTGTTAGGGAGTGTTCTAATTTCATTCTTTTACATGTAGCTGTCCAGTTTTCCCAGCACCACTTATTGAAGAGACTGTCTTTTCTCCATTGTATATCTTTGCCTCCTTTGTCATAGATTAGTTGACCATGGGTGCGTGGGTTTATCTCTGGGCTTTCTATCCTGTTCCACTGATCTATGTTTCTGTTTTTGTGCCAGTACCATATTGTCTTGATTACTGTAGCTTTGTAGTATAGTCTGAAGTCAGGGAGTCTGATTCCTCCAGCTCCGTTTTTTTCCCTCAAGACTGCTTTGGCTATTCGGGGTCTTTTGTGTCTCCATACAAATTTTAAGATGATTTGTTCTAGCTCCATAAAAAATGCCATTGGTAATTTGATAGGGATTGCATTGAATCTGTAGATTGCTTTGGGTAGTATAGTCATTTTCACAATATTGATTCTTCCAATCCAAGAACATGGTATATCTCTCCACCTGTTGGTATCATCTTTAATTTCTTTCATCAGTGTCTTATAGTTTTCTGCATACAGGTCTTTTGTCTCCCTAGGTAGCTTTATTCCTAGATATTTTATTCTTTTTGTTGCAATGGCAAATGGGAGTGTTTCCATAATTTCTCTTTCAGATTTTTCATCATTGGTGTATAGGAATGCAAGAGATTTCTGTGCATTAATTTTGTATCCTGCAACTTTACCAAATTCATTGATTAGCTCTGGTAGTTTTCTGGTGGCATTTTTAGGATTCTCTGTGTATAGTATCATGTCATCTGCAAACTGTGACAGTTTTACTTCTTTTCCAATGTGTATTCCTTTTATTTCTTTTTCTTCTCTGATTGCCGTGGCTAGGACTTCCAAAACTATGTTGAATAATAGTGGTGAGAGTGGACATCCTTGTCTCATTCCTGATCTTAGAGGAAATGCTTCCAATTTTTCACCATTGAGAATGATGTTTGCTGTGGGTTTGTCGTATATGGCCTTTATTATGTTGAGGAAAGTTCCCAAAAGAGGGTTTTTTAAAAAGGTGGTGACAGGGTGTTGGGGAGATGGTTCTTTGCAACCAAACTCCTGCTAGAGTGTCACGAACAGTAGTTGCACTTTTGTGTAAAAAGGTGTGAGCAATAATTGCTGGTAGTGATAGTTTTCACTCCACAGGTAACTACAAGATGCCCCTTTAAATTCCCAGCAGGGCTCAGTTTTACGGATGAGTTTATATCCTGTGCAGGAACAGATGTGTTTCAGGGAGCTAGAGGTAATCAGTAGAGAAGTAAAATTGCTCAGGAAAAACAAACAAACCTCCCTCTTAAACTCGGCTCAAATCTTTGAAGCTTGAGGAAGAAGCAATTAACTTGTTCAAAAAAAAAAAAAAAAATAGCGTTGCATCTGCGCTTCCTGAGTTGTCTGGGCCACCCTGCAGACCTCGGGTTACCAAGTGAGGACCGAGCACTTTCGCTGCTCATCCCAGCCCAAAGGCCCTCTGTGCCTCTGGGCAAGGTCAACTCCATACAGACCTGGCTCCCTCACGTCCGCTGTTGTTAGTCTACAGTTGTTCAAATCTAGACACTTGTCGACAGGGTTTTTGCCCAGCTTCTGCAGGAACGGCTCATTTTCCTCCATCCTGGATCTTAATTCCATTTCTGAAGTGATAGTCTTAGCTGTATTACAAAAATAAAGAAGAATTTGCTGTGAATGACAGAGTGTATTAAAGATGCATAATGATCGCCATAAGACAAGTGAGAAGACGGACAACAACGCTGAACTGGTCCCTTGTGAAACCTCACCTCAGAAGGGGACAAAACCTGACCTCTGTTCCTGCGGTCGGTGCTCAACACTGGCCGCTCCAGTGACCCGTTTCCTACAAAGGAGCCTGAGGAACTCAGTGGCTTTTCTTTCGTGGCCTGACCTGGGCTTCTTGGTTGTAGATGGAGCTTTGCTCCTGGACAAAGAGGTAAACTTGTTAGCACAGCGTTTAAGACAGCGCTGCTGGAAGGATGCACAAACATCTTTGGTGAATGCAATGCTGGGGGTATGCCCAGGTACTGGCTTCCAAACCAGACAGGTGAGGAAGGGGAAGCACTGCAGTCACCACTGATGAGCCTCAGATGGCTAAAGGGAGCGAGTGAAGCACTCACTGCTCATTTCCTAGACCCTTCAATTGACACATCTGGAGAGAGTAGTCCCTGGGAGAGCTTTTGTATTTTCTCAACTCCTGCCAGAGAATACACTCAGAAAGCCTCATGTGTCCTCGTCATTAGGGATTTTTTATGTGGCACCCTTACCAACTTCCACTGTAATAATACCACACTACATGATATCACTACAATTTTTAAAAGTTAAATAAATAAAAATAAAAAGCTATAATTTTATTGAGTGCCTACTATGTACCAGGGCTTTACCTACAGCATGTGTCAACATTTAAGACACATGTGAAACACATCGTACTTTTGTAAGGAAAAATGAATAGGCATGTACTGACAGTGACTTTAAAGAGGTTTTGTAAGTGAAAATGTACAGTTTAAAACACATGCAAAGAGTATACTGGAATCCAATAGGAAAGCATAAGTTCTGAATGTGCAGTAATACTCTACTACCCCTGACAAAGCGTATACAACCACATAGCAAAAAAGAAATATATTAGTACCAGTGGAAATGAAAAGATAGTGGCATTACAGTAGTAGTAAATTTAGACTAAAATATTAGCAGGATAATAAAAACTCGCCCTCTCCTCCACAGTGTGTCTGGTGGCTTGCTATTTTTGTTTTGTTTTGTTTTGTTGCTTTGTTTTGTTTTGTTTTGTTTTCTTGGTGGCTTGCTATTTTTAAGAAAACCACCTACAGGCTGTGCATCTTTGTGGGGACGGTTGGTGTTGCCACATTCTACCAGTAGGGGGCAGCATCATCCACCTACCGTTTACCTCCTCATTTTGGCCTTCAATTTTTATTATGGTACATTGGATACAAGGTATTTTGTTTTGGGTAGGGTTGCCAGATTTAGGAAAAACAAAAATAGCACGTCCGATTAAACTTAAACTTCAGGTAAACAAGGAATCATTGTTTATTAAAAGTATGTCCCAAATATTGTGTGTATTTTTTCTGGCAACGCTAATTTTGGGTGAGGAGAGTTGTGGATGGAGGATGTGAGTACAGGGCATTTTGTGTAAACTTAATGCAAAGAGTAACAATTACACTATTTCATAGATTTGGAAACTGAGACTCAGAGAGACTGTTAAGTAGTAAGCAGCAGAGTCAGAACTTGAACCCAGAGCAATCGGCTCCAAAGCCCATTATGTGCAGGTGCTTTTTAAAATTTTCTTTCTTAAAAAATTTTTCTCGGGCTTCCCTGGTGGCGCAGTGGTTGAGAATCTGCCTGCCAATGCAGGGGACACGGGTTCGAGCCCTGGTCTGGGAAGATCCCACATGCCGCAGAGCAGCTGGGCCCGTGAGCCACAATTACTGAGCCTGCGCGTCTGGAGCCTGTGCTCCGCAACAAGAGAGGCCGCGATGGTGAGAGGCCCGCGCACCGTGATGAGTAACCCCTGCTCGCCGCAACTAGAGAAAGCCCTCGCACAGAAACGAAGACCCAACACACCCAAAAAATAAATAAATAAATTAATTAATTAAAAAAAATTTTCTCTGCATTGTATCTTATTGCTCTCTCTTTTGTTTTTTAGCTTTTTATCTCCATAGGCTCAACCTACAATCATGCTCAAGTTCCAGCCTTACCAAACCTTCTTTTTCTTTGTTTTCTCCTCAAGCCACTGTTCTGTCAATCATTTCCTTTACTGTCAAATGTTTGTAAAGAATGGTTTGTACTTGCTGACCCTACTTCTTCACCACAGTTACCAGTTAACCCTCTACATTCTGGTTGCCACACTCGCCTAGCCAAATAAATTGTTTCTCAGAGGTCACCACCAATGACCTACATATGGTCAGGCCATTCAAGTTGGCTGTTCTCTTGCTCTCTGTCCATCCCCTGTTCCACCAGGCCCTGCTTCACTCACAATCCTCTTAATTATAGGGCTTAATCAGTAACTGCCTGCGTGCTTGCCCCCTGCCCCTGCTGCTGGTTTCCGTGGTGACTGATGAGCCCACCTGACATCAGTTTCCCTATAAATGGTACCTCCTTCTCCACCAAGTAGCGGAGGCTGTTGACATGCCCTGTCTGCTGCCGGCCATCCGTGGAAGGAGTGTTGCTCCAGGACCTTTGTGTAAGATGCCTCTTAACCAATGAACTTTGATGTCTCTGTTGTTGTCTCCAGGCTTTTTCTTTGGTATCAAGGCTGAGCAGCTACAAGATTTGCAGGCTGGTGGGGTGCGGTCCACCAACCAACCAGTTGACAGATTCAGAAATCTCTTCTCAGACCACATCCTACTTGGGCGCTCTGTAACATTTATATGATTGGCAAGTCCAAGGCAGCACAGCTGGAAAACCTGGTTCAACTCGTGGGTCCATCAGGTAAGCAAGTCACTTAACTTCTCTGAGCCTTGGTTTACTCATCTATAAAATGGAAATTATAATTCCTGCCTGGTTCATTACTCAGGAGCATAGTGACTTAAAGTTACTGAGGCCTCCCAGGAAGATGGGACTCTGCAATGCCTTTTACATCAGAGGTACTTTGTAAACATTTGTTGAATGAACAAATAACTGAACGAAAGAATGAATATTCGTTTTACAGTTCCTCAATTACCAAAATAAATCAAGATGACAAATCTTTATCAAACACCTAAGTATAAATATGAGTACCAATTTATGAGGCCCCTGGGCATCTCCTTACAGACCATATATTTCTTTTTTTTTAAATCTATAAAACCCTTCCTTCAAAAAATATCTTATGTCACACCTCAGTATATAAAATAGATGAGTCAGAGCTGATGCAGGTTGGCTGGCACGCCGTGGAGGGTGCAAAGTGACCACACATAAGCAGCTCCATGGAGTGATTCGGGGCCTTTTCTGGCTGCTTTACTGCTGAACCGAGCTCTTGCTTCTCCAGGTGATTCTGTGAGCCAAGCAGTATCTTCTCATTAGGTTCTTTTCCAAGTTAAACCTGTAGGGGTTTGTTTCCATTGTTTACAACCAAGAATCCCGATGCTTTCATAAAACATTTTTACATGCTTGTAACATGGGTGATGCTGTACAGGGAACCAAGGTAACAAGTTCCTGTTGCCAAGGAGCTACCTGTCTAATGGAGCAGACAGACAAGAAAGCCACAGAGGGTCCAAAGTCCAGTGGGTGGGTCTTGGGAAGCTTCCAGGTGAACGTGGTAGATAAATTGCACCTTAAAGGATGAGTAAAAGTCAGCCAGGTGGGTGGACATGAGGGAGGGATAAATGGAGGAGGGGTGCAGAGGGAGGATGCCACAAGGGAAGGTCTTTCTAGGCACAGGGACCCACTTCGGGGGAATGTGGCCAGTTCAGGAAACAGTCAGAATGTCAGGAGTAGAGGATGAACATAAGATTGGGGGGAAGGCAGAGGTTGTGAAGAGAGATTCAACTGATCACAAACACCTTGAAGACCATGCTTGAGAGTATAGACTTTCTCTTCAAGGCAAGAAAGACTCAGTGAAGGATTTTAAACCGGTGAGAGACACCACAGTATCTGTGATTTAGAAAGAGCACCCGGTAGCAGTGTGGAGGACAGGCTGGCCACAGAGCAAGACCAGGGGCAGAGAAACCAGGGAGAAAGCTGCGGCAGTGGTGCAGGCAAGAGACGATGAAAGCCAGGACAGCAGCGGAGAGGAGGAATGAGGTCCCAGAGCTGTTTGGAGGACAGAATTCACGTGACTCCAGGGGCCACTGGATTTGGGGAGAAAGGGAAATGGAGAAGCCACGCATGGTGTTGCCCAGCTGGGATAGCCAGCTGACTGGCCTTGCACGGTTAATTTAATCATGGTCATGGGTAACCATTAACCATGTTCCTGAAGCTCCAAATCATACTTTAGAACAAATATCAACAACTTTCTGATTGCCTTCTCTTGAAGGTAGACTTCTTAATTTTCTACTTCCAAAAATGCATTCAATCTGCTTACAGGTAAAATGATATTTTTGGCATTTGGTGCAAATAATCTGACGGACACGAGGGTAAGCATAAATGAAACAAGATTGGCCATGGATTGGTAATTGTTAGAGGGAGGTGGTCATGGGGACTCATACTGTTCTCTCTTCTTTTGTATATGTTTGCATAAAGAGTTTAAAGTGTTTTAAAAATACATTTAATCTAATAATATAGTGACGGCATTGTATATGACACATAACTTTAGAGAGAGATTTGGCAATATTTTCATAACCCTTGTATTTGTAATCTCCGTTCTGGGAATTTATGCTGATTAGCTGAAACAGAGTAAAGCAGAAAATAGGGGAGAGGGAAAGCCAAAGATATTCACTAAAGGGCAGAAAAGGAACTTAAGTAATTATGGCATAGGCATGTAATGGAATATTATGCCACTGTCAAAATTAGGCATATGAACATCATGTAACAATATGAGAACTGAGCAGTATAATAATATGTCTCAGGGCTTCTCTGGTGGCGCAGTGGTTGAGAATCCGCCTGCCAATGCAGGGGACACGGGTTCGAGCCCTGGTCTGGGAGGATCCCACATGCCGCGGAGCAACTGGGCCCGTGAGCCACAGCTACTGAGCCTGCGCGTCTGGAGCCTGTGCTCCGCAACAAGAGAGGCCGCGATAGTGAGAGGCCCGCGCACCGCGATGAAGAGTGGCCCCCACTTGCCGCAACTAGAGAAAGCCCTCGCACACAAACGAAGACCCAACACAGCCATAAATAAATAAATAAATAAATAAATAAACCCAAAATTAAAAAAGGTTACATTTAAATAATATGTCTCAGTAGGATCCCAGCTCCGTGTAAGATCAAGCGGGCTTTATAAGCTCTTATAACTGTACAAAGTACGTCCGTTTGGCCCCAGCTACCTCTCTGACTGGTCTCCTACTACTCTCATCCTCTCTCCATCTCTCATCCTGCTTCAGCATGCCTAACCTCCTGGCTTGCTCTCAAGCACTCCAGGCTCACTCCCATCTTGGGCCTTTGCATTTACACATCCCTTTGCCTGGAAAACTACTCCCACAAATACCTGTGTAGCTGGCTTCATTCATTCTACGTGGCTGACTTTCAGATCTCAGCTCAAATGCCATCAAATCAGAGACTCCTTCCTTCCAACCACATCTAAAATAGCACCCCCAGCCCATCATTCTCTGTCTCCTCAGCCTGCTTTGTCTACATATGATTTATCACACTGAAATTACATCTGCTTTTGGTTCTTTATGTACGTAAATGTTCTCTTTTTCATGGCTGTACTTCTAATAACAGTGACTGGCACATAGCAGATACTCAGTGTTTGACTGGTTGGTTGACCATAAATGCATGTATATGAATAAAAGGCTGAAAAGAATCTTGAAGAAATGACCCTTTGTGTTAGAATGAAAGGAAAAAGGGTATTTTTCTCTAAACCTTTCTGCAACATATTACTTTTGATAATTTAAAAGGAAAGTGAGGGGAATTCCCTGGCGGTCCAGGGGACTCCACGCTGCCACTGCTGGGGACCCGGGTTCAGTCCCTGGTTGGCGTCCCGCAAGCCGTGTGGCATGGCCAAAACAAAAAAGGAAAATGAGCAATATATTTAAAGCATTTAACAAAATAAATGTTTAGAACAGACTCATTAGGTTTTGGTGTCTCGTCGCTAGGTCGAAAATCAGTTGTTTTAAGGTCATTGCTCTCTTTTCTGTTTTCAGCTTTGGGGGACCTGAATTTTGACCCGCTGATGCATTTGTTGACAAGTGAAGTCTGGGGTTTAGTTTCTCCATCTGAGGAACTCTTGTTCCCTGTTTTGACTCGTGGACAAGTTGAAGGGGGTCTTTCTCAATAAGCCATCTTCCTGGGGTTTCCTGTTTTCTAGGATTTCAGAAGAAAACAAGAGTCTGTCAAGCCTGTGTGAAATCCTAACTTCCCTACGCCTGTCTTTATTTCCCCCTTACTTTCTGTTTTTATTGCTGGTAGTGTTTAACATAAAAATAAGAAGGATGCAACCCAGGATCCTGGAACTAACAGTTGGTAGCAGATACAAATCCAAGGCAAATTTGAGTTTTAAACTTTGCCCTATTTTATTGTGAGATACAATTCATTAAACACCACTTTGGCAAGTGCATTAAATGTGTCAATACTTTTTAAATTTCAACAGTCAATTAAAGTTACCTTCCAGGAGAGAGAGTGTCAGAGCACTCGGTATGCCTCTAAGCTGTCTGGCCCTTTGCAAAACTGTTGCCCAGAGGAGTTTGCTTCCAGGGACCCCAGTCGCATCTCTTGGCTTACCGTTTCTTTTTCTCTTGGCATTCTCACCTTCTCTACTGCAGCCCTTCACCCACACCCCATAAAAACACATTGGCAGTAAAGAATTAATTCACTCCATAAACAGAACTCACTGTTCTCGATGCTAAGAGATTCAATGATAAACAAGACACAGCTCATGTCACTGAAGTCTTAACCTGGTGGAAAGATGGTTACACTGGAGCAAGGGCTGTCAGGCAGGAGAGACCCATGTAGTCAGGGAACCCACAGTTGGACCAAGCCTGTCTTGGAGCACAGCCTTTGAACGATGAGTGGCATTGCCTGGGTTTTGAAGAACTGAGATAGCTAAAAAGAGGAGAGAGAGGGAAGTGTCCCAGGCAGAAAAATCAGGCTCAGAAACTTCCAGGTATGAAGATCTAAAGGAGCCTGGGGTTGCCTCCAGGAGTGAATTCTGGTTTGCCTGGAGCAAGAATGGAGGTTGGAGGTTAGGGGTAATTCTGGTATGATTTGAGGCTCAAGATTCATAAGGGTCAATATATGAATCCCTCCGGGGATTTGCTTACATTTTAAGGGAGGGTTCAAGACTTAAACTAAAGGGATAAAATTATAGATGGAATTTTAGATTCTGTTAATAAAATTCAGATCCTGTCCTTAGGCTAGGGCCTAATAGGTATTCTTAAAGTTACAATGTTCATGGCTTCCTCCCTATAAAATAGGTCTTACAATGCTCCAGAATGGTTCAGGAAACATTTTGCACACAGGGGATCCTCAAAATGACTTTGCAGAGCCCACCTCCATGCTTGGGGGATGGAATGTTCCATATACCCAGAGTACTATTTTAGAAGTCACAACTGGGCATCCTTTTTTTTTCTCTCCAAACTAGAAGCAGGATGCAGCCCACCAGGTTTACGCAGGAACAGACAGCAAGGGAACCAGACGGGTGTCCCAGCCACAGCCCCATAGCTGACCGAGCCTCAGTAGGTTGGGTGGGAAAGAGAGACCTTCAGCTTGTGAATCCAGCCACAACCTGCTGCCCTGACTGCCCCATCCTGATTCCACCATCACGCCGGGGGCGCTTTTCCTTTCACTGGTCCCCTGGCTCCCATCCAAGACTTACCTCTATGGTCATTTTCACTCAATTTCACCTTTGGGAGGTTTGTACACTGCCATTCTTTGGAGAGCCATCACAGTAAATGCTTTTACTTCCCCCCCCCCCCCACCACCAGTTGCTGTGACTCCAACTCCCACGTCTTAAGAAAACACTGCTGGATGGTGCTCCAGGATGTGGTAATTTCCCCAAGTGAAACCCCACCCAGCTGGCGAGGCCCCGCTGGGCTCTATGTGCAGATGAGTACACTACAGAGCAGGATGGGAAAGACCAGGGAGCCAGGGAAGGTCAGAAAGTACACAGGGCTCGAGTGATCGGAAGAGGAAACAAAATACCGTAGGGAACAAGGAAGGCAGAAAGGAGAGGAAGGCAAGAGAAGGAAGCAACTGAGAGCTAACAGGGAATCAGAAAAGGAACAAGTGCGAGAAAGGCAGACTTGTGAGAATAAGAGGGAGAGCACCTGTATATTTCTTTTTTTTTTTAATTAATAGCTACTTTATTTATTTATTTATTTATTTATTTTTAGCTGTGTTGGGTCTTCGTTTCGTGCGAGGACTTTCTCTAGTTGCGGCAAGCGGGGGCCACTCTTCATCATGGTGCGGGGGCCACTCTTCATCGCCGTGCGTGGGCCTCTCACTATCGCGGCCCCTCCCGTTGTGGGGCGCAGGCTCCAGACGCGCAGGTTCAGCAGCTGTGGCTCACGGGCCTAGTTGCTCCGTGGCATGTGGGATCTTCCCAGACCAGGGCTCGAACCCGTGTCCCCTGCATTAGCAGGTAGATTCTCAACCACTGCGCCACCAGGGAAGCCCACCTGCATATTTCTTAATATACAGTGGGTTAAGCAGTAGGTTACCATGCTCACGCTTAGAAAAGAAATTTTTTCAAAATGTATTTGGGAAATTTCTCTTTATATACAAACTTGTGCAAGGACTCAGGCTTCCCACACCAACTCGAGCTTTAAGAATGGCTTCCCCCTTGTCTCTGCACTGGATTTTACTCTGTGAAGGTAAATCCTGGAAACTGAATTTCAGGAAATTTTCAGATCACAACATAACCAGACTACAGCAGCTAAAAACTAGGGTTTTGCCTCTCCTCCCAGGATCAGAGGCATTCACTTAACAGCCCTCTGGGAAAACTAATGGCTGGCATTTAATAGAGTAGTTACTGTATTATATTTACTGTATTATCAGTAGGTAAGTTTACTTGCCATGAAACCCCAAGGATAATGCATATTTGGCATGTAATTTCTCTTGCACTGAAGCGATTTTTGTTTTTGTAAAAGTGAGGCATACTTTTTTTTCTTTTCCATCCTGAGGTTTAGGCTTAACGTATATTTTAAAGCATTTTTGAGGAATGCTTTCAAAGGCCTTAAAATTTTTGATCCAGTGTTTTCAGAGTGAATCATATTTTCAGTGTTGCTTCTTAAAGGGAAATGCATTTTCTTTCTTCACAAAACTTACTTTATTAAAAAGCATAACACATGCTACAACATGAATGACACTTGAGGACATAAGAGAAGAAAGCCAGTCATAAAAAAGGCAAATACTGTATGATTCCACTTACATGAGGTATATAAAGCAGTCAAATTCATAGAAACAGATAGTAGAACGGTGGTTGCCAGGGGCTTGGGGGAGGGGGAAATGGGGAGTTGTTGTCTAATCTGTACAGAGTTTCACTTTTGTAAGATGAAAAAGTTCTGGCGATCTGTTGCACAGCAATATGAATATATTTAACACTACTGAACTACACACTTAAAAATGGTTAAGATGGTAACTTTTATGTTATGTGGGGTTTTTTTTACTGCAATTAAAAAATTTTTTTAAATATATTTAAAAAAACATGATTCACAAGGCTAGGACTCTAAATGTAAAGAAGTTTTAAGAGTACCTTAATCAATTTCTGCTTTTATTTTTCTTCTTATGTATGTACAAGTACAACATGATTTTTAAAAATCCATACCTAAATGTCTAAGTAAGTTTTAATAAGTATAAAGTAAAAATCCTAGGTATGTATGTATGTATGTATGGCTGTGTTGGGTCTTCGTTTCTGTGCGAGGGCTTTCTCTAGTCGCGGCAAGTGGGGGCCACTCTTCATCGCGGTGCGCGGGCCTCTCACTATTGCGGTCTCTCTTGTTGCGGAGCACAGGCTCCAGACGCGCAGGCTCCAGACGCGCAGGCTCAGTAATTGTGGCTCACGGGCCTAGTTGCTCCACGGCATGTGGGATCTTCCCAGACCAAGGCTCGAACCCGTGTCCCCTGCATTGGCAGGCAGATTCTCAACCACTGTGCCACCAGGGAAGCCCAAAATCCTAGGTAATTTTTAAAAACTTACTTCAGTCACTCGGTTCTAAAGCATTCTGGCAGCATGCAGTGTCTTGGGTTACATGTCTGATGGGCTTACTTCAGCCCTATTCAGACCTCTTGCCTTGAAAACATATTATTGTAGATATATTTCTAGCATTAGTTAATATTACTGTTCTCAGTTAATTTAAGCAGAAAAGGGATGTATTAAAAGGATGACAAAACTTCTATTAAAAAGGTGAGAAAGGTAAACATGTGTTTACCTCCACTCCTTTTGAACCCCATTTAAACAATTAAGGAATTAAAAAAACACAATCACTTCATGAATCTGTAAGGATAAAGAGAACTAGACAGATGCCAACAGAATTTTGGAATCTAGAGAGCTTGAGGAGGGTACATTTACCTGACTTTACAGTTAATTCCCTGCAAAGTTTGGGGTAACAGATTTTTCAAATTTCAGAATCCCCAAAGGTTCAGTAAGTGAACCAGTAATTATACCAGGTAACTCTGAAGGAAGAGGTAGGAATGGGTAGGGCTGAAAACAGGATGATTAGTTTAAAAGTATAAGACGTTAAACTATTAAATTCCATTTCTCACCCCTGGGCAGACAGGAGACCGCCCTCGTCCCCCCACCTGGAAAAGATAGAAAGTTTATTTTCAGAAACTGTTGAAACACAGAGGATCTGGATTCAGAGACACTGGTCATGGTTCGAGTACCTTACTGGATAGGGGGTGAAGTAAAGTCTGTGTACGGAAGCATGAGATCTCTCCCTACGACCCCTTTAGTTCCTCTAAGAACACACTGGCCACCAAGCTTAATCACCGTCTTCCCGCACCCAATAGAGGTAGGTGCAGGGACACCTACCTGGGAAACTGACCAGCCCAAGAGAAAAAACCTGCAGATATTGACTGTGTAGAGTCCCTCAACTAAATGAATCTGTTGCTGCCCAAGCAATTACTGATTGACAAGTCCTACCTATGTACACAGAGCCCCTCATCCTACAAGTGCTCGGAGGACCAAAGACCTCAAGATAGTTGAAGAAAGACTCTGATATGAAAATGAGGTGCAGAAACCGTAAGAAAAAGGGAACTTGGAGAAAATAAGGACAAAGTAAGGAGATGGAAAAAAAGTTTTTAAATCACTATTATACTTAGAGAGTTCTTGGGTCCACAAACCAAGAATCAGAAGATGTAAAAAGGGGGAAATCTAGGGACTAAAGGAACTTCTAGAAATTAAAAATGTGATCATTTCTGTGCAAGATTAAAGTGGCAATCGTGTGGTTTTGAATCTACCTATTCCTCTAACAGTAACCACCACCACAACAAACGCACAACAATTATCTACTATAAAAGTAGTAAGGTATCCTGTGAACTTCGAATACAAGGAAAGGGCGGATTAACTGACAGCAGAAAGACCCACAGGGTATCAGGAAGTGGGCAGGAGGAAGTCGAAAGCAGGCAAAGGATCTTCTGGTGGCACTGAACGGCATCCGACTTGTAATCAAACTGCCAAAGGTACTTACCCTAAAATCTAAATGTGCCCACTCAGCATAGAAAGCTAATTGGGTTTTTGGGGAACAGTGCCAGAGCTAGGTTCTAAGGGTGAAGGCAAAGGAAAGATTAGATGGTGTGGGACAGTCTGGGCCCTATTAAATCTCAGAACTAACCAATTGACTCTCCTTTCCAGGACAAAGTCCCTCACGGAGAAGGACCTGCTGGCAGTAGAATCTAAATTGAGCAGCACAGAGATACTATGAGCAAAGGCAAGAGAAGATCCAGATGAAGTGGGAGAAGGGGCAGAAAAGGTAGTTTCAAAAAGCATAAGACAATATTGTTTGACTCTTTAGCATAACAACAGCAAAGCCATCAAGCTAGGAAAGCAGTCCTGGTGTACCCTCCTCTCCTAAGGTACACCATGCGGGCCTCTTCATAGGGCTGCCTGATATATTCTCACAAACTGGCAGCTGACATGCCAGAGCACGTGATTCGCGGGTGAAAGCAAGGAGGAAGCAGTGATGCCTGCGATGAGCTGGTCACACACCATCCCTCCCACCGTATTCCATTCGTTAGAAGTGAGTCCCTAAGTCCAGCCCATACTCAAGGTGAAGAAAGAGCCCCACTCTTTGAAGGAAGGAGTATCAAAGAATTATGGGCATTTAAAAACTGCTCTAATAGTTATGAATGTTTGTTATACATATTAGTGCATGTTAAAGAAAACAAGTCTTTTTGGTTTGTAGAAATTCTCCTCCAAACATTGGTTGGTTTGGGACTGTATCTTGGAATAGAACACTTGGCTATCTTCAACATCACATGGAATTTAAATTCAACTGTGTATTTGTTAAAATCTTCAGAATTATCAGTTACTTTAAAAAATAATTAAAGTGTGCTTTCAGAGCTTATGTATTATAAAGCTTGTGATGAACTCTCCTCCCCTATCAGAATTTTTAAAAATTTAAACGTGTAAAGTTATAAAATAAATTCATAAACTCAAAAAAAAAAATTTAAAAAATTAAAAAATAAAAACTGCTTTAAGATACAGAAGGACTCGAGAGAAAGCGAGAGCTGTGAATAGAAGAGAGGCAAAGACAAACCAACATTTGTTTGTCAACAGTTTTGAGGAACTGCCAGACTGCCAAAAGGTAAACACAATCCAAGTGTCCATCAACGGATGAATGGATAAATAAAATGTGATTTCATACAATGGAATATTATTTGGTCCTAAAAAAAGTAATGAAGTACTGATATATGCTAGAATATGGATGAACCTTGAAAACATTATGTTAGGTGAAAGAAGCCAGACACAAAAGACCACATATAAGATTCCATTTATAGTAAATATCCAGAATAAGCAAATATATAGAGACAGAAAGTAGACTAATGATTGCTTAAAGCTGAGAGGTGTAAGGGAAAGCAGGGGAAGGGGAAGGTGACAGTTAAAGGGTAAGTGGTTTCTTTTCGATGAGATTAAAATGTCCTAAAATTGTTTGTAGTGAAGGTTGCACAACTCTGTGGCTCTACTAAAAACCAATGAATTGTACACATTAAATGAGTGAATTATATTTTGTGAATTTTATCTCAATAAAGCTGTTACTAAAAAATGAAGCTATTATTAACTACAGGAAAAAATGTACATACATTTCTGACATACTTTATGGTTAAGATGTGAACAGTTTTTACATAGCTGTCATAATATAACAGTAAATGTTATATTACAAAACTCTGGAATAACCATATTGAAGGGCCGTGGAAAGGGGAAATGTGTAGAGGTTTACAGAAATAAATTCTCATCTGCCCTACTAGGAAGACAATAGATAGTATCTAAGTTGAAATGACAGTATAAATGTATTATTTAGAAATACAGATGTAAATAGTAGACAAAAGAATAAAAGAGTTGGAATATGTTGCCTGAATAAAATCTTATTACATTTAGGTTTTTCTCAACTACTTCTTTTTTGTGTGATCCTGGACATCTGTAACCTCTAAGTCTCAATACTGTGTTCTGTAAAATAGAAGTTATAATAATAACATACAATAGAGTATTTTGTGATGATTAGATGAGATGATGCATGTCAGGTGCTTATCATAGTGCCTGTGACATAGCAAGAACTCAATAAATGTTAGATTCTGATGTCATCATGATCATAATCATTATCACCACCAGGACTATGAGGTAGCTGGCATTTATTCCAACCATGAGGGCTAATCGGATGCTCATGGGAAGATCCAGAAATAACCGCCAGGGAGTAGGAATGATGGCTTCTCTTTGCTCTGAGGCCCTCCACTTGTACCCAAGGCCCCTCTGGGGTCCCAAGGTAACAGAGGACAGAGACCAGTCTTGAGTGTAGGATCTTAGGTGCAGCCAATACCTTCCTGGCCTATCCACAGCCCCTAATACTTAGTCCCTTATATCATCATCCACCCATGCATCCCTTATTATGCAGTGAGTTATCACGAAGGATGTAGTGACAAGCCTGCCCATGGGATCTTCTCTCCCGTTTTAGGGCTGTTGGTCATTAGTTGTTTCCTGCAGTGAACCCGTCTCCTTATTGGCAAATTGTGACGCAGAGGTCCCCCAACCCCCAGTCCCCGGTACCCCCGGTACTGGTCCACGGCCTGTTAGGAACCGGGCCGCACAGCAGGAGGTGAGCGGCGTGCCAGTGAGTGAAGCTTCATCTGCCCTCCCCAGCCCTCGCATTACTGCCTGAACTATCTCCTCCCCCATCCCCCGCCAATGTCCGTGGAAAAATTGTCTTCCAGGAAACCGGTCCCTGGTGTCAAAAAGGTTGGGGACCGCTGTTGTAGCATAAGGAACGTATCCATTTGAGCTCAAAAAGTCACCAGATGGGTTTAGATGCTCCCAACATTCTCCTTACCTAGATATCACCTCCCCTGTGCCCAGCACCAGGAGAACATCAAGACTCACAGAATTCTGAGAAGCAAAGTTCTACCTAGACATATCCTGATCATGAAAGCAGCCCAAGATAAAGGAAATGCAAAGAAAATTAGAGAGGTGTAAAAGCACTGTCCAATTAGTCACAGAAAATAATATAGGCTTGGAGAGGTTTGAAGTATCAACCCTCCTCTGGTCCTTAAGCTGGAGGCTCAATGCAGCTCATCCCAATTGCATTACTTATGCTCCCTTTTAAATGTTCTCAAAACAGGAGCAGCTTCCTTACAGAGGAACTTAATGAGACAAATAACATTTGTATAACAAGCATGTATATGTACATTACGCAGTGCTGGGTTCTGACAAAGCTCATCTGTGATAAGGAACTTGCCCTCTTACAGCTTCTAATGTTCCTAAAGCAAGGAACAGATGGAGAGAAAGGCACATGCTTTAGCCAAATGCAAAAGAAGTGGAGTAATACACACTTTTACAGTGGCTTTATTCTTGATAGGGGAAAAGACAATAGAAAGACAAGGAGAGTGGCACTAGATAAGTACAGGATTTTAAAGAGCTAATGTGAGAATTGGAAGATTTTCAAAAGCGGGGATCTCACTTTGATTCTTTTGATATGTGGTGTGATGAATACCATGAATTACACGCTCAAAATCTCTTTCAACCCCGTCCAGCAGGTTTTCCCTACTGCAGAGACTACAGACTTACAACACCTTTTCCCAGCCTCCCCCAGAGCTAGGCTCTGGATGTGATTTAGGTTCTGCTCATCCGGTGCATTTGTGCAAGCCTTGAATTTGCAGCTGAGGTACATGGGGAGAGGGGTGGGTTACGTGCTGTCCAATTTCCTGATGTGTGTGGTTTTGGGTCAGCAGCTGTAGCAGCGGCTTCCAGTTTCAACAGGCAGTGGTCTCATTGTGACAGGGCAGCAGTTTTCTTGGTGGCCCAGTAATATGGGGTGGCTTTAGGGTCTTCCTGGAAACACAACTCAGAATCCATTTTCCCATGATTCCATAACTGATATAGCACCTGTAACAAATCCCTTTTTGCCAATCTAACCAGAGCAGATCCTAGTCTCTTCTGAAGAACCCTGCCCGATACTGGGTGGGTGGGATGGTGGGAGCTACGGAGGGGTGGGAGACACCAGTCAGGAACCTCATAGGACAGGAGTACGTGCGCAATCTCTCAGGTTGCTTAAATCTCTCTCAGCGAGAAGGAACTCCGTGCCATTCCACAAGGGCTTCCGGGGTGGAGAAAAGTATGATAGGAGGGTGATACATGACCATTAATTGTTTCAGGAATACCCAAATAAGTTTTAGAAAAAGAGATTGAAATCTTTAACAAAGCCCACAAGGCTGTACAATGTGATTTCTACGTGTTTCCTGAGCCTGGTAGACCGTGCCCTCACTTTCTCTTGTCCAGCCATGCTGGCCTTTTCTTCTTCAGATTCACTACTCCCTTCTCTGCCTCAGAACCCCAGCTGTGGCTATTCTTTAACTGGTAACTCTTACTTGTTGTTCAATGAACTCTCTCATTAGACCTCAGGATGTCCATGTGATGTGCTCTCTTGACACGTTCTACCTCCCTTCATGAGTCACAGCCAGAGTTAAATGCTGATTTATATAAGTCAAAAATATTAATAGATGTCTGCCCTGCAGACAGGAAAGTCCATGAGAGTAGAGGCTGCCATATCCTTAGTATCTAAAAGTGATTTGCACACAGCTGGGGCTCAGTAAGTATAGGTTAAGTGTACGCACTCCATCTTCCTGCCCCGGTTTTGTTGCAACTCTATCTGAATACCTGCTCCCATGATTGTTGCAGCAAAGGAAGATAGCTTGGAGACTTGGCCACCGGTTCCTAAATGCTTCTGCGAGGGAATGACATGCATCACCTCCATGAATACTTCGTTGGCCAAAGCAAGTCACAAGGCCACCTAGCTTCCAAAGGGCAATCCAGGAAGGGGAGTAGAACTATGAATACTGGTCTGCTGCAGCCCCCTACCCTAGAAGCTGACCTAAACGTTAAGGTTAGAAGGGGAAAATATTGATTATTCTATAACTCGTGACTTGAGTCTTACTTCCTAAAGCAAGCACATCGTATTCTTTGTTCTGAGGCATATTTTCCCCATTTCACTTTTATTGTCATGTTCTCTACTGGCTAATGTGCATTCTTATCTAGGCAGTCCTAAGCTCAGGGCTTTACCAGAAATGTCCCTGTGAAAATGAACTTTAGGCCAATAGCAGAATGTGCTTACCCAAGCTGGCTCGTCATCTATTCATTGCCTCGATGAGGACAAGCACATTTAGTCCCTTTGTTACACATGACCCCTGGCTGTGCTGCTGTTCTCATTCATCTGCCTTGAAATTAGCTGCTCTCGGAGCTTGGCAGCATGGGGCCAGCATCCACAATCAACCACGTATGGATTGACCATCTGTTACCCATAGTTCCTTTACCAGGTGTTGATAGGTGCAGAGAAACACAGTTCATGACTCTGGACCTCAAGGAGCTAACCCTCCAAGTGAGGAAACGAGATGTAAATCGCCCCAATACTACCTAAGTTCATGGCTGTGTATGTTTAAATACAGAATGGGTTGTCGGGCAATGAAAGAATTTCAGAGGCAGGAGAAAGAGGGGGGAAAGGGAGGAAGAAGATCAGCAACAGTTGTGGAGGAGAGAGCCCCCGCCATCAACAGGTGTGGACGCGATATTGCTGAAGCGGCGGGGAGAAATCCTGAAAGCAGGGCCAGTGGTGGCCTCCCCTTGGTCCAGTCGTCTCGGTTCTGACTTTGAGTCTTCCCAGGTCATGAGTGCACCTGGGATTCCAGAAATTCTACATCTTCTGGGAGTCCAGCATCTGGATTAATATGAGAATCCTACTCCACGTCAGAGATCTTTGTGTCCCGACTGACATCCTCCGAGCCCACGGCTTGCTGCAGGCATTGCTGGGACAGCCGGGTGTGTGCAGGCCTCACAGGACAGCACTGCCTTAGCTGAACCCAGGAGCTCTGCTTCTTGGCCCTGGAGCTCCTCTGCCGCCACCTTGAGGGAGGCTGGAGGGAGCTGCCCAGAATTCTACTGCAGGTGCAAGCCTGGAAGTGCCAGGAAGTTCACACCCCCCTTGGACAAACCTTGGCCAAGGGGAACTTGGGGGCCGTGCAGGAGGTACATGCTCCCCTCTTCTGTCCCTTGAGCTGACAACTGTGAAGCCGTTTTACACATTTTCTCAGGGGTTCCCCAGAGGGGAGTAAACTGTTAAGAGTAACCTCCTCTTTAACACACACTGTACTGACTTTTCTTCCTTCTATTTCACAATTCCAGGTCCCCCAATAAGCAAATCCTATGCCCAAGTTAGGACACACCCCCCCCCAAAGAAAACTGTTTAAACTTCTTTACTTCTTCAGTAAAGCATTTACCCCTTTGCTTCAGAGTTATTAATTAAAAAATTAAAATTAAAAAAGGCTAATTCTTTGCATCTTGCTCTTATACTTTAATAAACTATTTTGGAGATCTTTTCATGTTAGGACAAAAATACCTATCTGATTTTTAAAATAATATTCACTCTATGGAATATCATAATTTATATAATCAGTTCTCTATTCACTCTTCTGATAAATACTTTGATGGACAGCTTTATCTGTGTATATGTCCTCTTCTCCCAAACTGCCCTTTATCTTTATTTTAATATCATTTCTCCTGACCAAAATATTGGGAGAAATATCCTGGCCTGTGCTTTATTAGGATAGGTCAGGATTGATGGGTTTCAGGCAGCAAAGCCGAGCTGGTAGGGATTTTTGCAGGCCATACAGATGTGCCTTTAAACTTGTGAGAGTTTAGCCAACTGAGAAGTGAGAAGAAAACAGTCCACAGAAGAGACCAACCTCACTTCTGACACAAGTTGCAAGTTCAGGGGTTCCCAAGACCACTCTTAGGTTTGATAATTTGCTGGAAGAATTCACAGAACTCACTGAAAGCTGTTATGGTCATGCTTTAATACAGCTAAACACTACAGATTAGAATCAGGCAAGGGAAGAAGTACACAGGACAGAGTCCAAGAGAGTACGAAATGCTGTTTCTGTTTCCTCTTCCCATGGAGTCATGGCACTGTCACTTTCTTGACATTGATGTGTGACAATACGCATTGAATATCATCAAACAAGAAAGTTTACCCCCACCTCGGTGTCCAGTCTTTATCCAGTGGGTAACCTCAAGTCCCAGCCCCTCAAGAGGTCCACTGATACCACCTCAAAACACCCACCCTACCTCACTTTGTGACTAATTGCCTGGCCCCCAGGCTAACAAAGACTCTCCTGTCAAGAAGCTGAGGACAGTGTAGGTGGGTTCCCTTCTCTCCACACCCTCTCCAGCATTTATTGTTTGTGGATTTTTTGTGACAGCCATTCTGACTGGTGTGAGGTGATATCTCATTATAGTTTTGATTTGCATTTCTCTAATAGCGATGTTGAACATCTTTTCATGTACCTCTTGGCCATCTGTATGCCTTCTTTCAAACCCTCCTACAGTGTTGGTGGGAATGTAAATTGGTGCAACCACTATGGAAAACAGTATGGAGGTTCCTTAAGAAACTCAAAATAGAGCTACCATATGATCCTACAATCCCACTCCTGGGCAAGTATCTGGAGAAAAACATGGTCTAAAAGGATACATGCACCCCAGTGTTCATTGGAGCACTGTTTACTATAGCCAAGAAATGGAAGCAACCTAAATTTCCATCGACAGAGGAATGGATAAAGAAGATGTGGTGTATATATATATATACACAGTGGAATATTACTTAGCCATTTAAAAGAATAAAATAATGCTATTTGCAGCAACATGGATGGACCTAGAGATTGTCATACTGAGTGAAGTAAGTCAGACAGAGAAATATCGTATGATAACGCTTATATGTGGAATCTAAAAAAAAAATGATACAAATGAACTTATTTACAAAACAGAAACAGCCTCAGAGACTTTGAGAATGAACTTACAGTTACCGGGGGGACAGGGGGATAGTCAGGGAGTTTGGGATTGACAGGTATACACTGCTATATTTAAAATGGATAACCAACAAGGACCTACTGTATAGCACAGGGAACTCTGCTCAGTATTATGTAACAACTTAAATGAGAAAAGAATTTGAAAAAGAATAGTTACATATGTGTGTATAATTGAATCACTTGGCTGTACACCTGAAACTAATACAACATTGTTAATCAACTATACTCCAATATAAAATAAAAAATTTAAAAAAAAAGCAGCAATTGAGGACAAAGGCCAGACCTTTTTTTGCAGTAAAAGATAGACTCTTTACTACACACCAAAACAGAATTGACTCCATTAGAATTTTCTAGGGAAATATCTAATTAACAATGTCTAATTTTTTTTTCCCAAGAAAGTTATTTAATCAAGCAAAATGGGAATGACCATCAGTTTGCTCAATAGCAAAAAGTGTCCTTGACAGCAGTCAGCTCAACATGTCGCAAAGAAGCCCTGGTCAAATGGTCCTCCCAACCTCACACCCTGCCCGAACATGGCAAACAGCGAGCTGCACTGGCCACATATTTTCCCCTTGGGCCGGGATCTCTGTTTATTTTAAGGGAAATAAAATCCTTATGTTTCTGAACCATTTACACTTAACTCATTAAAAAATTTCACAATGGAAATTCTTTGGTTCTCTCCTTCTTTAAATCTTGGGGAGTGGGGTTGTGGGAAACAAAGAAGTTTATACTAGCAGGTATTTCAAACATTCAACATACCGCAAACTTAGTTTCAGGCCAGGAAATCATGAAGAATAGTGCTGGTGTTAGTGATACCACATGACTCTATTCTTCTAGAACTTGAGTGCTGAAATCACACCAGATCCACAAAGCCTTCTCCCAGACAGGAGTTTTCTTAGTCCCTTTGGGCTGCTTTAACAGACTGTGTGGCTTATAAACACAAATTTATTTCTCACAGTTCTAGGGGCTGGGAAGTCCAAGATCAAGGTACCAGCAGATTCAGTGCCTGGTGAGGACCTGCTTCCTGGTTCATAGACAGCCATCTTGATCTGTGTTGGTACATGGCCAAAGGGGCTAGGGAGCTCTCTGGGGTCTCTCTTAGGACACGAATCTTATTCATGAGTTCCACCCTCACGACCTAATCACCTCCCAAAGTTCCTACCTCCACACACCATGACATTGGAGATTAGGTTCAACACATGAATTCTGGGAGGACACAAACATGCAATCTATAGCAGAAGGGATCTCTCAGCCTTTTGACTGTTTTGCCACACCTCTGCTCTGATCTAATATGATAATAATAATGCAATATTATAATAATAATACAATGCTGCATCTCTGTTCTGATCTAATATTACCTTGAGTGCTTATCTCTACAACCAAAGTGTTATCTCTACTCCAGAGGACACCTCATACCTGTGCATACGCTGCACATTGCCCAGCACAGCACCCTTTGATGATACTGATGACAGAGCACGTAGTGGGGTTCAATAAACATTTGTTGACAATAAAACAATTTATATTTTTGCAGTTTCTTTTGCATATATTTATTTGTTCTAAATTTAAAAAACAAGCTCCTTTACCCTCCCGTCCTCATCCTTTAGCTACAAAGTACTGTACCACGAGTTCCAGTAAAGCCCTCAAGAGTAGTGTTCTATACCTATTTACCACGTATCTTCTGCACTACACTGAAAAGATGAAAGTAAACATGATCGAATGCAAAAAGAAACAATCTGTAGGAAAGGAGGGATTTTGCTATTGGAATTTTACTCTGGTTTTTAATTTTTTTTTTCCTCGCTGAGAAATTAAGCAATTAACCTCAGGAACCATTGCACAACAAAAACCTACTGACATTTTTGTTCCTTAAACAGGCTTTATGTAATTTATACATTAAATGAAGTTAGACCTTTCCTGGAGGCGCAATTACCACTAGTTCTCAAATTCTGTGGTGAGGAACAGTATCATTAACACACAATGCCGGGTTTCTGCACATCACATGAAACTAACCCACTGGTTCAGGCATGACTGACTGGAAGACTATGTTCTGCCCTAAAAGAGCCCTTAATGACTAACTATTGTTGTCTACGAAAACAGTGAAACTCTGTGCCATTCAAGAAAAATATGGTCAAGGGACTGTTCCCTTGATGGCTTATGCAACTCCAGGTGTTTTATTTAGTGGGCCAGTTTTCAGAGTAATTTGGCCATAACAAAGATTTTTTAAAATCCAGTTTTAGATACATCTTTAAGGCTTTGAGAACAAATATTAATCAGATACATAAACATTCCTTGTAATTTTTGGCCTCATATCCACTTTCCCCGACATTACTGAGGCTCCAGCTGTTTTATCTGGTAAATATTTTGTAAAACTGGGAACGTTGTTGACCCTCTTTCAATGGTAACTCTTGTAAAACAGGATAGAGTGTCAGCTGGATGCTGTGACAAGGGTGGTCCTAATGACATGGGCTCAAGGTCTCTCCCAGAGAAGAGCTTTGGGGCTGGTAAAAACCCTCTCACTGGGTTTCCCTGGTAGTACAGTGGTTAAGAATCTGCCTGCCAATGCAGGCGACACGGGTTTGAGCCCTGGTCTGGGAAGATCCCACATGCAGTGGAGCAACTAAGCCTGTGTACCACAACTACTGAGACTGAGCTCTAGAGCCCGCAAGCCACAACTACTGAGCCCACGTGCCACAACTACTGAAGCCCACGTGCCTAGAGCACATGCTCCGCAACAAGAGAAGCCACCGCAATTAGAAGCCCACTCGCCGCAACTACAGAAAGACAGCGCGCAGCAACGAAGACCCAACACAGCCAAAAATAAATAAATAAAATAAATTTTTAAAAAACCGAACCCTCTCACTGAGGTCCTTAGAGTGAAAAACATTCTCACTTTAACAATGCTAAGATGTTATTTGCCTTGTTCACTCCTATGCTCTCATGACTGTACATGACATGTGGGGTTTTCCAGAGGCTACATGATATGTGATGTCACAATAGATTGAATGAAGAAGGAAGAGAATCCAGCTGTCTTTTTCTAAGCCAGACATTACAGAGATTGGCAAAAATGCAAAACAGTGCCATTCTTCTCACGAACTTTTTTTGAAAATATCTTTTTTATAAAAATATTTTACTTATATTAACATGCAGTGAGTTCATTGTTATTTTTAAATGAATTGATAAATGTTTTTGAAATTCTGCTTTAATTTCTAACATAGTAAATATTGACATATATTACATTTGAACAAAAGTTTTTTAAGGCACCCAATACATTTTAAGAGCAAGATTGATCCTGAGGCCAAAAAAGTTTGAGAATCACTGGTGTAAGGGAAACAGCTTTGAATAGAGATATCCCTGCCACTTACTAGCCACCTCTCCACACATCCCACCTCGAAGAGCACGCACACACACACACACACACACACATCCCAATCAAGCACTTTCCCATCGCCTACTGAAGGAAAAAAAAAAAAAAACAGTTTAATTCAATAAGTAAATATTAAGTGACTCAACAAAGCAATTAAAAGAAAAAAATTCCCCAACTGAGTAATGAAGGTAGAGGAAAACAGAATATGTCACCCCCAAATACCCCTCTTTGACATAAATTTATTTTGAGCTGAAGGCAATTAAGAAGAAGCAAGCAGAGGAAAAACTGTCTGTACTGTCCACCTTTTCTGCCTAAAGGCAGGATATAAATTCTGCTTTACTAGAGATGATTCTGAACTCATAATTATGAGCCCAGAGACAACCCAAGGAATCTGCAAACAAACCTTACTCCATTATTTTCCTCCTATATGTTTACCTTCCCACAGTTTGCCACCCTTGGAAACCTAAAACTGCTTTCCTTTGTCTTGTCATTTCTCTACAAGTTTATTGCTTTTTGTTGAAAATGCTATAAAAGCAGGAGTTCTAAGCCACCTTTTCTAGTTACTCTTCTCTTTCCCCAAGTTTTTCCCATGCATATGTGAGATGTTAACAAACTTGTTTGTTTTTCTGCTATTAATCTGTCTTTGTAGAGACCCAGCTGAGACCATAGAAGGGTAGAAGGAAAGATTTTTCCTCTCCTACAAACATACTCAGTTTGGGTATGGGAGCAAGGAAGGGAAAGCGTGAAACAGAACTAAATGCAAGTGATTTGGGGGTTATTTGGTATTATGCTATTTTTGTATGCATACTCAAACGAACTGTATTTGGATATTCAAAAAAATTTAGTTTTTCTATTAGCTTATTATGGGTCCTCTAACCCTTTTGTTTTGAATACATACAATTTTATTTTCTTTTTCCTTCCCCAATTTTATTGAGGTATATTTTATCACAATAAACTGCACATATTTAGAGCACATAATTTGACGGGTTTTGACCCATGTACATACCTGTGAAACTATCATCACAAGTTAATAAACATATTCATCATCCTCCCCAGTCTCCTTTTATAATTCACCCCCACTCCTCCACTCATCAAACACTAATCTGTTTTCTGTTTAGTATAGATTAGTTTGCATCTTCTAGCATTTTATATAAATGAACTCATTGCAATATATACTCTTTTGCAACATTATTTTGAGACTTAATCACGTTGCATTTATCATTAGTTTGTCCATTTTTATTGCTGAGTAGTATTCTACTGTATAGATTCACCAAAACCTGTTTATTCTACTCACTCACTGATGGACACTGGGTTGTTTCCAGGTTTTGGCAATTGAAAACAAAGCTGCTATGTCCACTTGCGTACAAGTTCTTGTGTTACCAACCCTCCCCAGTCAAGCCCCAACAAGGGCCCTCCTGCCCAGTATCGCCAATGCCAGTAGAAGGAGACCGAGTTCGGTTTAGAAGCAAAGGGAAGCTTTAGTCTTTGATTAGAGAACGGAGAGATGTGAGTTCAGCCCTCCAGCTCTCACTCTCCCCAACAAGCCGATAGACCCTGGGCATGGCTGCTTTATAGGGAGCTCGTGGAGGGGGCGGGGTGGGGCGGGGCGGGGCGGGGCGGGGTGGGGGGTGGAGTTCTCACTGGGCAGGCGCAGATGTGCTGCTCGTGGCATTCACTCGTATCAGTGCCAGGTGCAGCCCCTCTGCGCACAGCCCACCACCGCCATCTTGGAGTAAGGTGTCGTGCGCAGCGTCTTTGCACACGGCTGGGGCTGCGGTGTCGGGTGCTGCCGTTTTGCGATGGGAACTCTGGTCTGAAGTGCTGGGTGCGAGGTCTCTGCTCGCGGCTCCCTATGAACAAGTGGAACTAGACTAAACACAAAGGAAAAGAAAAAGGTGAGACTTTATTTTATTACCCAGATGCTGTTTTTATTTCCTGGGAATTGTTAATGGGCTTTGGCAGTGACAAATCCCTCCTCTGTCTTTTGTCCTGCCCCTCATTTTTGAGGGACGCTTGTCCATCTTCTGTAATCCTTTTTGTTACTGGAGTCTGAGAGGTTACTGTGTATCCTGCCAGACTTTTTCCCTCCCTCATAAAACGACTCCTGTCCATGAACCATTCCTCTTTAGGGTTTGGGGAGGCTCGCTTCCTAGGTTGGGGGAACTGGCCTAGACTGTATCTATTGTTTCTACACAATCACGTTACAAGGACCCTGTTTCTGTAGGTAGTAAAAGTGGCAGGATTTAGTGTGTGACAGGTTTTTATAGTAACCACTGGGTTGTCTAATGGCTCTATGAATGCCTGGTGTTGGGCCTTCCCTGTTACCCCCATAACTTTACAACTCCTTTAAAAACTAATTTTATTATATTTTATTAATTTTGAGGGAAAATAACTGTTGGCCTAGAATTCTACATCCAGAGGAACAATTTTTTTTAAAGTATAGTTGATTTACAATGTTTCAGGTGTACAGAAAAGTTATTCAGTTATGCATATGTAGACGTATTCTCGTTCAGATTCTTTTCCATTATAGGTTATTACAAGATATTGAATATAGTATATATTCAAGTATATATATTATGTACAAGGCCGTATAGTAGGTCCTTGTTGTTTGTCTGTTTTATATATAGTAGTGTGTATATATTAATCCCAAAGCCCTAATTTATCCTTTCCCCTTCCCCTTTGGTAGTGAGTCAGTGAGTTTGTTTTCTGTCAGTGAGTCTGCTTTGTCAGTGAGTCTATTTCTGTTTTGTAAATAGGTTCATTTGTATCATTTTTTAAGATTCCATATATAAGTGATATCATATGATATTTGTCTATCTCTGTTTGACTTATTTCATTTTGAAGTTTACAACTCTTGCAATCGAGTTTGCCTGATCTGGTCTTCAGAACCAAGTAAGTGGCACTGGTGTCGACTAAGAATTTGACAGGCTTTCCCCTTATGTCCAATGTTAGCCAGGGCTCCTCGGGGGCCAGATGGAGCCCCAGCTTAGGAGCCCCATGGCCCCATCATTCTTCATCTGTTTGGACCATCTGCCTTCAAGGGTAGTGGCCAGGATCTGCCATTTCTGTCTCCCTTTTGGAGTGGCAAGGGCATTCTCCTTCGTGTCCCTCTTGTTTACACGTGGCACACGGGCACTGATTAGGTCCTAGTTTCCTTGGCTTGTTATCCCTCGGTGGGGACTTGGGGTCACTCAATGGAGTCTGGGCAGTTAGTCCAGATTCCCGTGTGACCAGTTGACATTGAAGGGCAACAGCCAGGACGTGGGCTTGCCTCCACACCTTTTTATCTTCTGACTTTTCTTCCTCTATATCTCAGTTATTAAACACCTGGTAGTCAACCTCAACCAGGCAAGGGGTAGAGGTATCTGGTACTATTTCCAGTTTCTGAAGTTTGCACCTGATGTCAGGGGCATTTTGGGAAATGAAACACGACCTCAGGACTGCATTCCCTTCCAATGACCCAGGGTCAGTTGTAGTATATGTTCAAAGGCATTCCCTGAGGCAGTCTAGGAATGCCAAAGGGTTTTCCGTTGGCTCTTGATTGATTTCCTTTATCTTATTCTAATTGACAGGTGTCTTTCCTGCTGCTTGGATTCCCTTTAGGATCATATTTTTATAATTGGTTAGCCTTTGCCTTCTACCCCCTTATCCATTGTCTCAGTGGTCCCAGTTGCGTTTGTTATCTGGGACCCCTTGACTTCCTGGTGTGAAAATAACATGACCTACATTGTTTCTATTCTTTGTCTGCTTCCTCTCAGGCTTTTTAAAAGACCATGGCCTTTTCTTCCCCCATTAGGAGTACATTGAGGAGGCTCTAGATGTCAGCCCATGTGGGTCATGGGTCTAAAAGATTCCACTAATCAAATTCAGGAACCCCTCTGGATCTTCCCTCAACCCCTTACTCTGACTTTTTTCCAACTACCATCGAGGCTGTTGGAGTGATTTGTTGGCACGCAAGATTTGACCCAAATAAGATTTCCAGTTTGGGAAATTTGGAACCAGCACCAAACTGTTAATGGATTCCTCAAGAGACCCAAATAGGAGTGAGCTCTGATTGGGGGTTCCCCTTGACTTTCAGTCGGTGCTTGAAGACGGGACTGCCTCTAGGTCAGAGCAGCTTAGCTGAGGCGGGTGTCTTTCCTTCTTTCAGCTGGAAAGGAGTTTTGGACTTCCTGCCAAGTGAGAGCTAAACGCATGAGGGATCCCCCCCACCAGGGTACTCCCCAGATCTCGAGGGTTGATACCAGGAGGAGTGTCCGTGGAACCTCAGTTGATAAAGAATCACCCAAGGCTTGCCTCGCAAGCAGAAGGGGGAAGGAGCTTGGAAGATTAGAAGGAAAAGACATCAGGGAGAGGTCAGATGGTGGGTGTTTCCTGTTCTTGCCAGCAGCTCACAGGCCTTCCTGATAATGGGGCTCCTGGTCTTGCGAGCAGCTCATGGGGCTTCCCAGCCCACTTCAGGGAGACTGTCACTGACCAGAAACGGTCAAGTCACTGGTCTTGTACCTAGGGCCCTTTCATACTCAGGCGTCCCTGGTGCCTTTTCCTGAACTCAGATCCTGTGCCCTCATTCCGTTTTGTCAGGCAGTCTTTATTACCTGGGCCTTTTCCCCATCTAGCCTCTTGACTCACGTGGCAGGCCACTTTCCTTTACCAAACTGTGATGATGGAGAATGCACTGTTGACCCCTGGAGGTTGGCAAGGAGGGCAAGAAGCTCTGTTGCAGCTGCTACTGCCTTGTACAGGGGCCAAGAGGCCAGCACTACCGGCGAGACAGTGGGCAAGACTGCCTGGCTCCGTCTTGTCTGGTAACGTGGGAAGCCAGCCAGAGGCAGTGGGCAGACACGTGTGAGTTTCAGTCTCCAGTCCCCAACACTGCCACAGTGTGATCCCCTCAAGGAGGTGCAGTCCAGATGACTCTGGGGGCCATGCTGTGTGCTTACCACACCTGGGTATTGGGTTGCTGGGCAGAGTTGCTCTGAATTTGGCCAAAGGCTGCCAAAGTTCTACCCCATCAGAGTGAACTCAAAGATCAGAGTCAGTCATCCTTATGCAAACCTCCCAAAACCTCTGCCATCCTCCCTCTGGAGCCGGGGTGAGCCTGGAGCCTGGTGGGTAGGTGCGGCTGAAAAGGCCACAGTGCCTCCTTTGTGGTCGCCAGAATTTGTTACGGACCCTTTTCAGTTAGGTCCCAAAAAGGATCCTTCTGCCTGGTGTACTCATGCCAGTAGAATGAGACCGCGTTTGGTTCAGAAGCAAAGGAAAGCTTTATTCTTTGATCAAAGAATGGAGAGGTGTGAGCTCAAGCTCTAAAGTACATGTTCTCTCTGAAAGGCCCTTGGCTGGGTTGCTTTCTGGGGTTCTCATGAGAGAGGGAGGGCTGGAGTGCTTGCAGGTCAGGCGAAGTTCTGTGGCTCACGGCACTTCACACTGAAGTGCCAGGGGCAGCATGTCTGCACACGGTCCACAGTCACTGTCTTGAATTGAGGTGTCGTGTGCAGCACTTCTGTACACAGCTTGCCAAGTTGGGGTGTCAGGAGCAGCAGTTCTGTGCTGGGAACCCTAATCCGATGTGTGAGGCGCAAGGCCACTACACACGGCCCCCTAAAAGCAAGTGAAACTAGACTAAGCACAAAAGAAGAGGTTAGACCTTATCACGTAGATACCATCTTATTTTTCCCCAGGGACCCATTGGGCTTTGCCAGTAACAAATATATATTTTTATTTCTCTCAAGTGAATACTTGGCAGTGCAATGGTTGACTCATATGACAGATGTGTGTTTAACTTCGTAAGAAATTGCCAAACTGCCAAACTGTTTTCCAAAATGATCACACCATTTTACCTACTTATCAGCAGTGTGTGAGAGAGTTCCACTTGTTCCTACATCCTTGCCAACACTGTATGGTCAGTCTTTTAAATTTTAGGGAATTTCCTGGCAGTCTAAATGGTTAGGACTCTGAGCTTCCACTGCAGGGGGCCTGGGTTTGACCCCTGGTCCAGGAACTAAGATCCCACAAGCTGCAAGGCACGGCAAATAAATAAATAAAATTTAGCCAATTGAAGATGCATAGTGATAACCTGTTACTTTTCCTCTATCTCCTGATGCCCTATAACACCACTATTTTCCTAATTTTCTAAATGTTGCTCATCATTCAAGGCCAAGCACAATATAGTATATCCTTCAATGGAACATTAAGCAATCGTAAATAAGAGTCTTCTAGAGGAGAAGAAGATGGTGGAAGAGTAAGACGCGGAGATCACCTTCCTTCCCACAGATACATTAGAAATACATCTACACGTGGAACTGCTCCTACAGAACACCCAGTGAACGCTGGCAGAAAACGTCAGACCTCCCAGAAGGCAAGAAACTCCCCACGTACTTGGCCGTGTGGATGAAAGGCTCTTGGTGCTCCAGCCAGGCATCAGGGCTGTGCCTCTGATGTGGGAGAGCCAACTTCAGGACACTGGTCCACAAGAGACCTCCCAGCTCCACGTAATACCAAACGGCAAAAATCTCTCAGAGATCTCCATCTCAACATCAAGACCCAGCTTCACTCAACGACCAGCAAGCTACAGTGCTGGACACCCTATGCCAAACAACTAGCAAAACAGGAACACAGCCCCATCCATTAGCAGAGAGGCTGCCTAAAATCATAATAAGGCCACAGACACCTCAAAATACACCACCAGATGTGGACGTGCCCACCAGAAAGACAAGATCCAGCCTCATCCACCAGAACACAGGCACTAGTTCCCTCCACCAGGAAGCCTACATAACCCACTGAACCAACCTTAGCCACTGGAGACAGATACCAAAAACAACGGGAACTACGAACCTGCAGCCTGTGAAAAGGAGACCCCAAACACAGTAAGATAAGCAAAATGAGACGACAGAAAAACACACAGCAGATGAAGGAGCAGGGTCAAAACACACCAGACCTAACAAATGAAGAGGAAATAGGTAGTCTACCTGAAAAAGAATTCAGAATAATGATAGTAAGGATGATCCAAAATCTTGGAAATAGAATAGACAAAATGCAAGAAACATTTAACAAGGACGTAGAAGAACTAAAGAGGAACCAAGCAATGATGAAAAACACAATAAATGAAATTAAAAATACTCTAGATGGGATCAATAGCAGAATAACTGAGGCAGAAGAACAGATAAGTGACCTGGAAGATAAAATGGTGGAAATAACTACTGCAGAGCAGGATAAAGAAAAAAGAATGAAAAGAACTGAGGACAGTCTCAGAGACCTCTGGGACAACATTAAACGCACCAACATTCGAATCATAGGGGTCCCAGAAGAAGAAGAGAAAAAGAAAGGGACTGAGAAAATATTTGAAGAGATTATAGTTGAAAACTTCCCTAATATGGGAAAGGAAATAGTTAATCAAGTCCTGGAAGCACAGAGAGTCCCATACAGGAAAAATCCAAGGAGAAACACGCCAAGACACATATTAATCAAACTGTCAAAAGTTAAATATAAAGAAAACATACTAAAAGCAGCAAGGGAAAAACAACAAATAACACACAAGGGAATCCCCATAAGGTTAACAGCTGATCTTTCAGCAGAAACTCTGCAAGCCAGAAGGGAGTGGCAGGATATACTTAAAATGATGAAGGAGAAAAACCTACAACCAAGATTAATCTACCCAGCAAGGATCTCATTCAGATTTGATGGAGAAATTAAAACCTTTACAGACAAGCAAAAGCTGAGAGAGTTCAGCACCACCAAACCAGCTTTACGAGAAATGCTAAAGGAACTTCTCTAGGCAGGAAACACAAGAGAAGGAAAACACCTACAATAACAAACCCAAAACATTTAAGAAAATGGGAATAGGAACATACATATCAATAATTACCTTAAATGTAAATGGATTAAATGCTCCCACCAAAAGACACAGACTGGCTGAATGGATACAAAAACAAGACCCATATATATGCTGTCTACAAGAGACCCACTTCAGACCTAGAGACACATACAGACTGAAAGTGAGGGGATGGAAAAAGATATTCCATGCAAATGGAAATCAAAAGAAAGCTGGAATAGCAATTCTCATATCAGACAAAATAGACTTTAAAATAAAGACTATTACAAGAGACAAAGAAGGACACTATATAATGATCAAGGGATCGATCCAAGAGGAAGGTATAAGAATTGTAAATATTTATGCACCCAACATAGGAGCACCTCAATACATAAGGCAAATACTAACAGCCATAAAAGGGGAAATCGACAGCAACACAATCATAGTAGGGGACTTTAACATCCCACTTTCACGAATGGACAGATCATCCAAAATGAACATATATAAGGAAACACAAGCTTTAAATGATACATTAAACAAGATGGACTTAATTGATATTTATAGGACATTCCACCCAAAAACAACAGAATACACGTTTTTCTCAAGTGCTCATGGAACATTCTCCAGGATAGATCATATCTTGGGTCACAAATCAAGCCTTGGTAAATTTAAGAAAATTGAAATCGTATCAAGTATCTTTTCCGACCACAACGCTATGAGACTAGATATCAATTACACGAAAAGATCTGTAAAAAATACAAACACATGGAGGCTACACAATACACTACTTAATAACGAAGTGATCACTGAAGAAATCAAAGGGGAAATCAAAAAATACCTAGAAACAAATGACAATGGAGACACGACGACCCAAAACCTATGGGACGCAGCAAAAGCAGTGCTAAGAGGGAAGTTTATAGCAATACAAGCCTACCTCAAGAAACAGAAAACATCTCGAATAAACAACCTAACCTTGCACCTGAAGCAATTAGAGAAAGAAGAACAAAAAAACCCCAAAGCTAGCAGAAGGAAAGAAATCATAAAGATCAGATCAGAAATAAATGAAAAAGAAATGAAGGAAACAATAGCAAAAATCAATGAAACTAAAAGCTGGTTCTTTGAGAAGATAAACAAAATTGATAAACCATTAGCCAGACTCATCAAGAGAAAAAGAGAGAAGACTCAAGTCAATAGAATTAGAAATGAAAAAGGAGAAGTAACCACTGACACTGCAGAAATACAAACGATCATGAGAGATTACTACAAGCAACTCTATGCCAATAAAATGGACAACCTGGAAGAAATGGACAACCTGCTGAGACTGAACCAGGAAGAAATAGAAAATATGAACAGACCAATCACAAGCACTGAAATTGAAACTGTGATTAAAAATCTTCCAACACACAAAAGCCCAGGACCAGATGGCTTCACAGGCGAATTCTATCAAACATTTAGAGAAGAGCTAACACCTATCCTTCTCAAACTCTTCCAAAATATTGCAGAGGGAGGAACACTCCCCAACTCATTCTACGAGGCCACCATCACCCTGATACCAAAACCAGACAAAGATGTCACAAAGAAAGAAAACTACAGGCCAATATCACTGATGAACATAGATGCAAAAATCCTCAACAAAATACTAGCAAACAGAATCCAACAGCACATTAAAAGGATCATACACCATGATCAAGTGGGGTTTATCCCAGGAATGCAAGGATTCTTCAATACATGCAAATCAATCAACGTGATACATCATATTAACAAATTGAAGGAGAAAAACCATATGATCATCTCAATAGATGTAGAGAAAGCTTTCGACAAAATTCAACACCCATTTATGATAAAAGCCCTGCAGAAAGTAGGCATAGAGGGAACTTTCCTCAACATAATAAAGGCCATATATGACAAACCCACAACCAATATTGTCCTCAATGGTGAAAAACTGAAACCATTTCCACTAAGATCAGGAAGAAGACAAGGTTGCCCACTCTCACCACTATTATTCAACATAGTTTTGGAAGTGTTAGCCACAGCAATCAGAGAAGAAAAAGAAATAAAAGGAATCCAAATCGGAAAAGAAGAAGTAAAGCTGTCACTGTTTGCAGATGACGTGATACTATACATAGAGAATCCTAAAGATGCTACCAGAAAACTACTAGAGCTAATCAATGAATTTGGTAAAGTAGCAGGATACAAAATTAATGCACAGAAATCTCTGGCATTCCTATACACTAATGATGAAAAATCTGAAAGTGAAATTAAGAAAACACTCCCGTTTACCATTGCAACAAAAAGAATAACATATCTAGGAATAAACCTACCTAAGGAGACAAAAGACCTGTGTGCAGAAAATTATAAGACACTGATGAAAGAAATTAAAGATGATACAAATAGATGGAGAGATATACCATGTTCTTGGATTGGAAGAATCAACATTGTGAAAATGACTCTACTACCCAAAGCAATCTACAGATTCAATGCAATCCCTATCAAACTACCACTGGCATTTTTCACAGAACTAGAACAAAAAATTTCTCAATTTGTATGGAAACACAAAAGACCCCGAATAGCCAAAGCAACCTTGAGAACGAAAAATGGAGCTGGAGGAATCAGGCTCCCTGACTTCAGACTATATTACAAAGCTACAGTAATCAAGACAGTTTGGTACTGGCACAAAAACAGAAATATAGATCAATGGAACAGGATAGAAAGCCCAGAGATAAACCCACGCACATATGGTCACCTTATCTTTGATAAAGGAGGCAAGCATATACAGTGGAGAAAAGACAGCCTCTTCAATAAGTGGTGCTGGGATAATTGGACAGATACATGTAAAAGTATGAAATTAGAACACTCCCTGACACCATACACAAAAATAAACTCAAAATGGATTAAGGACCTAAGTGTAAGGCCAGACAGTATCAAACTCTTAGAGGAAAACATAGGCAGAACACTCTATGACATAAATCACAGCAAGATCCTTTTTGACCCAGCTCCTAGAGAAATGGAAATAAAGACACAAATAAACAAATGGGACCTAATGAAACTTAAAAGCTTTTGCACAGCAAAGGAAACCATAAACAAGACCAAAAGACAACCCTCAGAATGGGAGAAAATATTTGCAAATGAAGCAACTGACAAAGGATTAATCTCCAAGATTTACAAGCAGCTCATGCAGCTCAATAACAAAAAAACGAAAAACCCAATACAAAAATGGGCAGAAGACCTAAATAGACATTTCTCCAAAGAAGATATACAGATTGCCAACAGACACATGAAAGAATGCTCAACATCATTAATCATTAGAGAAATGCAAATCAAAACTACAATGAGATATCATCTCACACCAGTCAGATTGGCCATCATCAAAAATCTAGAAACAATAAATGCTGGAGAGGGTGTGGAGGAAAGGGAACACTCTTGCACTGTTGGTGGGAATGTAAATTGATACAGCCACTATGGAGAACAGTATGGAGGTTCCTTAAAAAACTACAAATAGAACTACCATACGACCCAGCAATCCCACTACTGGGCATATACCCTGAGAAAACCATAGTTCAAAAAGAGTCATGTACCAAAATGTTCATTGCAGCTCTATTTACAATAGCCAGGACATGGAAGCAACCTAAGTGTCCATCATCGGATGAATGGATAAAGAAGATGTGGCACATATATACAATGGAATATTACTCAGCCATAAAAAGAAATGAAATGGAGGTATTTGTAATGAGGTGGATGGAGTTAGAGTCTGTCATACAGAGTGAAGTAAGTCAGAAAGAGAAAAACAAATACAGTATGCTAACACATATATATGGAATCTAAGGGGAAAAAAAAAAAAAAAGGCCATGCAGAACCTAGTGGCAAGACGGGAATAAAGACACAGACCTACTAGAGAATGGACTTGAGGATATGGGGAGGGGGAAGGGTGAGATGTGACAGGGTGAGAGAGTGTCATGGACATATATACACTACCAAATGTACAATAGATAGCTAGTGGGAAGCAGCCGCATAGCACAGGGAGATCAGCTCGGTGCTTTGTGACCACCTAGAGGGGTGGGATGGGGAGGGTGGGAGGGAGGGAGATGCAAGAGGGAAGAGATATGGGAACATATGTATATGTATAACTGATTCACTTTGTTATAAAGCAGAAACTAACACACCATTGTAAAGCAATTATACTTCAATAAAGATGTTTAAAAAATAATAATAATAAGAGTCTTCTGTTTATGCTGATAAGGAACAAACTCCAAGACATATTATGTGAAAACAGTAACGTCTAACATATTACAGTGCTTTCTACTGCTAAGCACTGTTCTGAGCATTTAATATACCTTAGCTCATTTAATCCTTAACAACCTTAAGAGGCAGGTACTCATACTTTCCTCCATTTTAGAGATCGGTGAACTGCCTCAGTGACTTCTGCCCAAGGTCACACTGGTGAAAAATGACAGAGCCAAGACTGGAACACAGGCTCCAGAATCTCAGCTTTTTTTTTTCCTTCCAGTTTATTAAGATACAGTTAGCATACAGCACTGTATAAGTTTCAGGCGTACAGCGTGATCATTTGACTTACATCCATCATGAAATGATCACCACAGTATATTCAGTGAACATCCATCACCTCATAAGGATACAAAATAAAAGAAAAAGAAAAAAAATGTTTTTCCCTTGTGATGAGAACTCTTAAGATATACTCTCTGAACAACTTTCATATATAACATGCAGCGGTGTCAATTACATTAACCATGTTGTACATTACATCCCTAGGACTTATTTATCTTATACCTGGAAGTTTGTACCTTTTGACAACCTTCCTCCAATTCCTCCTCCCCCCATCTCCCACCTCTGGTAACCACAAATCTAATCTCTTTTTCTGTGAGTGAGTTTGTTTGTTTCTTGAAGAATAATGGACCTACAACACTATGTTAGTTCCTGGTGCACGACATAGTGATTCAGTATTTCTGTACATTATAAAATGATCACCACAATAAATCTAGTCACCATCTGTCACCATACAAAGATATTACATGATTATTGACTCTATTCCCCAAGCTGTGCATTTCATCCCCATGACATTTATTTTGTAACTGGAAGTTTGTACCTCTTAATCTCCCTCATCTATTGCTCTCAGCCCCCCACCCAGAGCCTCAGCTTTTGATAGCTTGCTACACCATACTGCCTCTGTGTTTCAAGGCACAGACTAGCTACAATTTGTAACTCCAAAGGGAGAGAAAATATCTACTCACATTTATTTATATATGCATGAGATATCTCTGAAAAAATATACAAAAAGGCAGTTGCCTTTGAGGAGGAAACTTGGAGTTGAAGGATAGGGGAGAGAGGAAGATCTTTGGAACTTTGAATATTTTTACTCAAAATAGAAAATAAAATTTAAGTAATTTTAAAAAAAACACCGCAAGTCCAACTTTCTTCCAGAGTGTCTCCCAGATACTCAATTCCAGATCCATGTTGTGTAACAACTGACATTTTTCACGTACTCACCTTTCTTTCCCAGGTTATAAACACTTTGAATGAAATACCACCTTCATACTTATAAGTCTTGGAGTTCCCTGCAGTACTCAGCACAGTACTGGGCATTAGCAAATGCTTAATAAAAACTTGTTTATTAAAAAAAAAAAAAAAAAAAAACTTGTTTATTAACTGGTAAACCCATTCCCAAGAAACTGAAATCCTGACACGAATCCAGCTTTATGTAGCAAGTTGTCTTCTGTGACGAAAACACGTGGGACTGGGTCAGCCGAGGAGAAGACGATCAGGCACATGCTGATCAGCAAAAAGAGAAGCAACAAAAAACCTTTTTTTAAAAAAATTTGATATTTTATATTTGAAAAATAAATTGAAGTGGTCATCATGGGAAATACAAATGCTTTGCTGGATTCCATACAAGTATTTTATAGTTTGAAATTGTTTTTACTTGTTTACATAATAGAGCACAGTTGTCTTTTCAACGTCTGTCTGCCCTCCCAGGGCCTCTAAGTACTTAATCCAGCTGGGAAATCACACAGAATAGGAGATTTTTCCATGATGATGTAGTTTACTTGTCTCCTTTTTGGATAAATTGGTGATGGTGAGCATTTGTAGAAAAATCATTTAGAATCCCAAGGTATTTTATAAATGAAGCAGTAAGGGTGGTGGGTTATCACATAATTGAAGAGCTAGCCAGCCCTCCTGAAGGTGAAGGTGATTGTGACAAAATAAAAAGCTCAGGCCTTTTGTTTCCAACTTTGAGAACTGAACTTTTGGGATAAATCTGTAGTATAGATGCTAAAATTGGTCAAATTTTATTTTTCAGTAAGAGTGGTTGGCATTACAAAAACAGGGCTTAAGTGTTTGTACAGAAAATAGTCAGTAGGTGAAAAAATTTCCCATCTCTTGAAGAGATTGTCATAAAAAATTTGCCAACTCTCTCTGCCTGGGTCCCTTCAATCAGTAGGAAAACTGACTGATTCACCCAAAATGTTAGCAGTACTATATTCTGCTTCCTAGGCATATTTGCATTCTTCTAGGGTTAGCAACACTTAACTCATAGAAATGAATAACTTAGAGTAAAATTTCAGGTGATGAACCATTTAGAAGTTTCTGCTTCTTCTTAAAGATGATCTTACTCTCTCGGGTCCTTTCAGCTCTTAACTTTTTTTGCTACAATTGCAAATTATGAGTAAAATTCCATGTTCAAATTTAGAAACTGTCAAAGAGAAATTGTTATTTTATCCAGGTTTGCTTTTAAACTTTTACAAAAGAGAGGCAGGGAATGTGGGCACCATTTCAAAAGCCAGATGCTGTTCTGACTTTTTTTTATTGTTTTGGAGAACAAAAGATTGTTTTTGTAAATATCAGAGTTGATTTTATATTCAGACACCTTGAAGAGATAACAACAGGCTCCTTGCATAAACAACCATTACTTCCAACACTAGCCTTACTTATTAATGTTTCACAATTTCTAAACATGTTTCAGAGTTATTGACAAGCATGAAGGTTTGCAATTTAGTTGAATATCAAAACAATTTGGCAGTAAGAGAGTCCTCATAAACTGAATATCATAAAAGCACAACTGAGGAAATCTGTTACTCGTGATGGAGCAAAATCTTTACTTGAGTCTTTGAGAGTTTGTCTCAACCAGATTACTTAAACAAGTCCTCTGTTTAGCAGCCTGAGTCATAAATATTTGTTTATCCTTTGGCTTTGTTTATCAGCATAGGAAGGCAATGAAAAAGTACTTTTCAGTAATTTGCTTTATCAATTCTTTTTAATCAGCTGATTCCTTTCTCAAAGGAAGTCACACTTTCTAACTTCAAATTTTTCCTTCTCGGAGAGATGAATATGATTCTGTTTCCATATCTATGAAACCAGCCTGTGTGTCTCCTCTTCTGAACATTTACCCATCTCAGGGCTGCTCACCAGATTGTTGGACATTGAAAGAGCCTGGTGGGGTGCCAGGACACTTTAGGAATCTCAGCTGTGCTCAAGGCCAAACTCTTGGCAGGAAACTGGGCTGAGCTTTCCAGGCCCCAGTATTGGAGGCCAGCAGCCTAGTCTCTTTTATGATGGCTGGCTTTCACCAGACAAAGATGGAGCTCTCTGCCATTGCCAAGATATTGGCTAAGAGAGCCATATCCAGTGATCTCCTAGGTGGCCATGATTTTTAAAACATTATTTATTTCAGCTTCATCTCATCCTTTAAAATTTCTATTTGGGGTGTTATTATGCACATAATATATTAAATAATAGTACATGTGTATAATTTATAAATAAACATACAGTGGTGATTCACACTTGAAAATATTTTCTAATGGGAGTTAACAGTAAAAAAGTTTGTACACCACTGCTCTATGAGTGAAAGTTGTGGAAAGAGTGTCTATGCCCTTTTCCCAAAAGTAGTTAAAAATCTTATGTGCAAGACTCAAGCACCAACTTGAAACAGCACCAACTGGCCAAAGATGGAATAATTTGAGCATTAAGACAAACATTAAATAAATTTATTATAAAAGTCATAATGACATTTTAAAAATAATCTCATTGGCCACCTTTGGAGAATGTTAGTGAACCAACTAAATATTTGGAAAAGAATAAAGCTTGAACCTGCCTTTCCTGTATGAGCTGTATCCTCACACTCAAGGAATAGTAGACTTAAAATATCATCATTTGGCAAACCTAAATGAAATAAGATCTAGGCTCTGACTATCAACAGCACTAACATCGCAAGAAGAGAGAGAACTGAACATGATGTGCCTCCTGGTGGGAGATCCAATACCATCTTTGACGAAATATCGAATCTGAATCAGATCAAGCATCTAAATCTCTTAACAAGGTTTCAGGAAATACAGAGACCTGTGAAACATATTAACACCATAGGAATACAATAAGAAAAACCAGACTGTGGGAGACTCGACAGAGATAACCTGTTTTCTTAAACAAATCTATTTCGAAGAAAAAGAAGGGGGAGGAGAACCTACAGCTTAATAGAAACTCAAGGCACATAAACTAAATGCAACAAGTGGACATTTTTTGGATTCTCATTCAGACAAATCAACTTTTCAAAAAGTGATGAGAGGGACTTCCCTGGTGGCACAGTGATTAAGAATCTGCCTGCCAATGCAGGGGACACAGGTTTGATCCCAGGTCTGGGAAGATCCCACATGCCTCAGAGCAACTAAGCCTGTGTACCACAACTACTGAGCCTGTGCTCTAGAGCCTACGAGCCACAACTGCTGAGCCCGCGAGCCACAACTACTGAGCCGGCATGCCTAGAGCCCGTGCTCTGCAACAAGAGAAGCCACCGCAATGAGAAGCCCGCGCACCGCAACGAAGAGCAGCCCCCGCTCACCACAACTAGAGAAAGCCCGCGTGCAGCAACGAAGACCCAATGCAGCCAAAATAAATTAATTAATTAAACTAAATAAAAACAAAAACACTTAAAAAAAAAAAGTGGTGAGACCGTCAGGGAAACTTAACACTGACTGGGCAATAGATGCCACTTAGACTTATTATTTTAGGTGTGGTAATGGGGTCATTGTAATTTTTGGAAGGTCTTTCTCTTTTAGAGAAATATTTGTGGATGGAATGATACCATAGCTGGCATTTACTTCAGTATAAACCAGTGTGGGGAAGGAGAAGTGGACGGCATCACTGAAACGAGTAGGCACGAGTTTCTAATTGTTTTAGCGACATAATTGGTATACTCAGGATCATCCTTCTAGTCTGTCTCCTTTAGTATATGTTTGAAATTATCCACAATAAAAAGATTTGTTTAGGGCTTATGTCCAACCACCATCCCCCTTTGTATTTCTAAACCGCATACCAAAGAAAATGTTCTTCAGAAGCAAGAATTTCAAAGGCTCTAGTGGAATCCAACAAAATTACATGAAATGGACCAATCTCACCTCTAAGGAAAAGCCAAGAAAAAGAGGCCTTGATTATCTTGATTATTGTTCTATACAGGATTTCCACTCTAGAAAGGGAAATCCTGTAGCACTTAGTGCTCTCAGTTAAATATTCCATACAGGAACCATGAAGTGTTGTTGAAATAAATGAAACCTTGCTGTTCATCCAGATGTGCTGAGTCAGTGCTCCTCTCCATCCCTATCTGACCTCTGGAGGCCTGGCCAGAGCAGCAATGCTGGAGACAGGCTTCAATGGATCCATTCATCAGAATATTTTAAAAAGGAGACAACTGAGTGTTTAACCCAATTTTATTTGTCATGTTTTTAAAATGTTAATGGTTGCTGGGCATGTAATAGTGCCTGTAAGTGTTCATTGAATGAATATTTGTGTATATAGTATTTTACAGGATTTACACTTATACTTCAGGGGAGAAGACATTCTAGTCATTCACCAAAACACGGCCTGGACCGAGAACACAATTTATGGGGCATAACCTCATCGTGATAGTGAGAACTGCTGTCCCTTTCATTCCTTGATATTAATGTTCCAATACCTGGTGCTCTGAGGGTTTAACTGGATGCATTAGTTTCCTACGGCTGCCATAACAGATTCACAAACTGGGTGGCTTAAACAGTAGAAATTTATTGTCTCAGTTCTGGAGGCTAAAAGTCCAAGATCAAGGTTTGGGCAGGCTTGGTTCCTTCTGAGGGCTGTGAGGAAGAATTGGTTCCACGTCTCTCCCCTAGCTTGCAGTGGTGTGCTGACAATCTTTACTGTACCTTGGCTGGTAGGAGGATCACTCTGATTTCTGCCTTCCTGTTCACATGCTGTTCTCCCTGTGTACATGTCAGTGTCCCAAATTCCCTTTTTATGAGGACACCAGTCATTGGATTAGGGCCCATCCTAATGACCTCCTTTTAACTTGATTACTAGGCCCTATCTCCAGGAAGGTCACATTCTTAGGTACTGGGGGTTAAGACTTCAACATATAAATTTCGGAGGGATGTAATTCAACCCATAACATGGGGGTGACCCTTATTTTCCCAGGCTCCCTGTCCTTGGGGATGAAAACTCTTGAGTTTTCCAAGGAAGCCACTGGACTCCAAGGCCCCAAGCTTTCCTTCCTTTTCCTATTGGCTATAAGGCAGGCTTCCTAGTCTTGCTCCTGAAGCTTTCTCAGCAGATGAAGCTGTGGTTCATGTTGCCTGTTCTAGCTCTTGGTGGCCTGGGTTTGTGGCTACTACCTCCCTGTCACTGAAATATGATGCTCATCTCTCTCCTTTCACTACAATAATCCTTAAAGCTATAGAAGAGTTTCTCCCCTGCCAGCAAACACTGTGTTTTTGGCCTAGCTTCCAGTGGCCTGGCCTTATACTGGCTGTTACATTCTTTAAGCCCTCCTTCAAAAGGTAGCCTGCTTGTTTGAGGGACTTGGGATATATCTCCCAGATCTAGAGAAATGTGGGCAAGTAATAGCGCACCTCTCCTCTATTGCCCTTGAACTGTTCTCCAGGGATCAATTTTCCTTCCTTCATTCAAGACATGATACATCCTCTGCATTTCAGGGTACCGCAGTCCCCCTAAATCAAAGGCAACCTTCATCACATCTTTGTTGAAGACTCACCTTGATGTTCTAGGAGTTTGTAACTTCCCAAAATTCACTATCCCACTTCCCAAGACCCCGAGGGGGTCTCATGCAAACGGGAGTCCTAGTAACCGGCCAGGATACTCAAGATTTCCCATGGCCAATGTGCAAACCAGGTGTCCATTCAGCTCTCAGTGTGTGAGAAACATCTTCACATAACCATCATTCCTGCTGTTTGGAATCTGTGCTCAGAGCAAACAAGCAAAGGAAAGCCTTACCCTTTCAGATATGTGGAGTTCCAGCTGGATTGGCTGCATTCTTAATCACAGTGCTTCCAAAACTAGAGCTAGAAAGATGACAGCTATGGACTCATGTTCCTTTAGCCGAAGAGTGCCAAGCGTTATTAGCAGAGAACTTCAAGGAACTTATGCTCACCTTGTGTTTTCAGAGAGTAGACGGTTATGCTCCAGGTCACCACACAATAGTAATAATTGCATACTGAGACCTCAATTGCAAGAAAAAAATGAGTAACCTGGGGAGACAGGACCAGGGGCTGGAGAACCAGGAAAAGGCCCAGAAATTCCAATGGCTCAGACCTGGGGGTGGAGATGGGGAGTGGAAGAGGGAGCTCTGCTCCAATCCACTCAACTCCCACCTAAGGCTGTGTGTGATGGTGAGAAGCTTGTGAAGCCAGACAGACTTGGGTTCAAATCCCAGTTCTCTTACTAGCAATGGGAGCCTATCTGTATCCTTGCCTCAGCATCCTCATCTGTAAGATGAAAGTAATAATAGTACCTGCCTCACAGGTCTGTTGTGATGAATACATGGGATAATGTGTAAGAAGTACAAGGCATAGGGCTTAATACAGAGTAAGCACTCAATAAATGTTAGCTATCATCATCATTCTTGTATTCAGTCCGAGGTATCCCTGTGTCCTAAGGCTCTGTTCTGCTGAAGGAACATTGATAACCCTTTTGGCCCTAGCTGCCTGCATTTATGGATGAAGAATTTCCTCTCTCTAAACTCAGATTGGCACTTTGAGGTCAGTGTTATCCTATGAAAAACATGCTGGCGTGTTTCTCCCAAAGGCCAGGGCAGAACTGCCCAATTTCTTTGGCATTTTGTAAGATGGAGGTGTTTTCTCCAATGTTACATTTCATAGTCACCCTCTCTTCACACCTCCCACGGTTTGACGGAGTATGGCTAGCTCATCCATCTCACCAAATAAGACACAATGTCCACAAAATTGGAATTGTGTCCCAAAATGCATGGCTGGAAAGACTTGGATCCGAAGGAGCTTTCTCTAATTGAGAACAGGGACACAGGCAGCCTTTTACTCACGAGTGATAGGGTGAAACTCTAGCTGCAGATGCCCAGCTAGAACGGCTGTTGCCATGGTTGCTGAGGCAGGCATAGAGAAGAAATACCATTTTGCACTAATAGATGGAAAAGATAATACCTCACCCTTGTTTCTCACAGTGTGTCTTTAGAAGGGCAACAGCAGTTGAATAGAAAGTAGGAAAAACTAGTAACAAGAAAAACTGATGCATTAACCCTAGGGACAAAAAGGCAAAATTACTTATTTTTCTATTATATATAAGTCATCCCAGAAAAATCACTTGACATGCTAGCAGTTGCTTGTATTCGCAATTCACTTCTCCTCTTCTTGACTGACTGGTCTTGGCTCTCTGGCTGGTCCCTGATTGCCCCAGAGTCTCCTCTGGGCCCTCCCCACGTTGGGGAGCTGGAGGAAATCACGGTCCCTGGTTAATCCACACGGAGACCAGCTGCAGCCTGTTTTCCTTCTGAAGCGTATTTCTTTTTCCATTTGAGAGCACCTGGGTTTATGACCCCAAGATATAGCACGAAGCACCTGTCTTCGGTCAGGGGTTGTCCCTGTTGTGTCTAGGGTGATTTTGTTTAGATAAAAATTGGGTACATTTGATTATTAATTTTTTGGTGAGCCTCTGCTGCATTTTTGACTGGAAACCTGAGAGGGGGACACTGCAAAGAAATGAAAACAGAACAGCGCTTGTGCAAAATGGTGACTAAGGTGTTTAAGTGTTCTTGTGTGTTGGTGATGGGGGCAGGGGGTGGTGCCTGGGGAAGCTGCAGTGGTGTGTGTCAGCTGAATAATAATAAGGGCCAGGCTGTTTTTCCCTCAACACTTCTTACACACGTCTTCAAGCATTTCGTCTCTAATCATTTTCCAAACCTACTCAAAGCTACAAGGTATTTAGAACCTTCCTTTAGATGATGAATTTTAAAACCTCCCTTCTGTTGTAGGAAACACGGTTCTGACACGAGGAAGCAAGGACAGGAGGCACTAAAACTTAGCTTGATTCCCCTGGGGTCTGAACGCCAGTTCTTAGAACTACACCCAACACCAACGACATTATTTCCTTTAGTCATTATTGTCCTTCCAAGATACTGTCCTTATGACTGTCTTTAAAATTACATTGTAGGTGACATGTCGGGCAAGCTCTCGCTTTATTTGCCAAAATTTCTGTTGTGCTTTACAGTCACCATGATTTCGACATCCATTTCATCATTCATGTTGCTACCTGACTTCAGTGTGCCTAATGCTCTCAGATTCAAGAGAACACAGACCCTATCCCCGGGGTGCAGATGCTCTCAAGGAGGGCAGGAGGGCAAGCAAAACCCCACAGCAATGAAACAAGGGTCGCAGCAGAGATAAAAACACTCGGAGCGATCTCAAGTCTGTGTGGTCCTGCAGCTGCTGTGCTCACCCTCATCAGACCCGAAGCCCCCTTCTCATAACAAACATTTTGGAACACCCCTTAACATCCTGACGTGGAATTCCTAGATTATATAACCTGCTTACACACTTCCAGAAAACCAAGGTAATGTCCTAAGTGTAATATGAAGCAGAAAAGCAAGGAAAATAACATTAAAAAAGTCATATGTATTTTAACATGCAAATACTCCAGCACAACTACACTGTAAGATACATGAAAAGTCAGCTGCTTATACCCACTTATATTGAAAATGTTTTATTTAATTGTTATGTGTGCTTACATAATTTTATTTAATACTTTATTATATCAACATATTTAAATTATGTCTAATATTATGTTGTTATTTATAGTCAATGTAATATTTTTTAGTTTTTAAAGTACTCACTTTTTGAAATCAGGACTAAATTAGTATATTGTACAGATTAGCATGTTGTAAGATTTTATAGAGAGAGATGTAGACATATATAATGACTAAGAATGCAGAATGATATGATTTGTTGATTTAGTGACTCAAATGGCATGAAGGGCATTGCTGTTTATGATGTGATTATTTTTGGAATGATGAACAACTCAAAAAAATTTGGAATGGAAGAAAGCGATTTTCCCTCAACTTACATCCTAGTTGAATATCTGGAAAATTCAGTGTATGCCAAAAACCATATAAGAGAAAGTTCTTCATGTAAAGTGGAGTTCAGTTCTAAGTTCTGCTAATTATAATTCATCTTCATAAATTCCCAGCAAAACACTTTAAAATTGTGTACGAAACAATGTGATTCTTTGTTGAGCATGACTGTCCACACATTGCAGGATGTTGCCTATCCCTGGAACCACCCAGAAATGCCATAGCATTCTCTAAACAACCTAACAACCCAAAACCCTCCATTGGGTTCCACAAAACCCCTGAGGAGGTACCACTGTCCCCATTGAGAATCCCTGGTCTAAGATCCCTGCTAGCTCTGAAATTCAGTGGTTCTGTTTATATACTTTACCCCCAAACTTAATCTAATTAATTATTTTTAATTCCTAGTGTGTGCCTTGTCAATGAGGTAGGCAAAGATAAACTTGTGTCTTGTTCCTTTACAAAGACTTTTACAAATTTATCCCTAATGCCTAGCATAGCCCCTGATATATGGTGGATGCTCAATGAATATTTTTGAGTACATGCATACATATAGGAAGGATACTCAGGAGGTATAAAATATGAGTCTTTTCCTTACATTCTAATTGAAGATGTTATACATTTCCAATACATTCTAATTGGGAAATTAAGAACAACATGTGACAACAATAAAAGATCAGTACAAAATAATACTTCATTAAGAGGTGCATCTTATGGTAGAAGCTGTAAGTATAATAAAGTGGTGAGAGAAATTCCTGAGGTAGCCAGAGAAGTTTTCGTAGAGTCAGTGGAATTGGAGCTGGGCCCTAATGGAGGGATTGAACTTGTATGAGGATAGGGGAAGGCTTTCCAGAGAAGCTGAGAGGATGCAGGGCCCAGAGTCAAGAATGTGCAAGGGCTGTGTGAAGACAGGGCTGGGAGGCACCCGGCTCCACTGGAAGTGCAGCAAGGTTCACATTAACAAGGTGTGGGAACATTGTGGTTAGGTGTACAGGGCCCAGATTTAGAAGGACTTGGAATACCAATTAGTTGAGACTTATTTGAAAGGTTTTAAGGAAAGACTAAAGTCATACACTGTTTTAGAAACCCAAACAAAATGCTTACATTGTTGGAGGAGGGAAGGACTGTTCATGGCTGAGAGCAGAAGTGGTCTAAACAGTGATGTGCTGGGGCCAGCTTGTACCAACTCACAATAGTGATTATTAAATTTTTAGGAATTTTGCAAGTTTGCTGTTAAACATAGCTATTATTATAAATCAAGTTATATACACACACTACTGAATCAATTATATTAATAATAAGGTAATACATACTCAAAACTTATCGCTTGCTAATTATTTTACCACATTTTACTATTTTCTATGCTTTTGAGGTTGTTTACATCTACTTATCAGAATGGTGGAAGCAATGTATAATGCTGCTATGTGTCCCTTCAGAGATGGTGGTGGCTTGAAATCAGTGGTGGTGAGAGCATGAACGCCATGGAAATCAGAAAATGCTTTGTATCAGTGCTCGATATGTTTTGTTGATTGTAGACTTAATAAGATGATGGAGAAAATGTTAATAATCCAGACGAAAACTTTGAAAGTGCATCATGTCTCTAAGCCATTGCTTAGAGAATAGCATAAAAAATTGAGGGAATATTCTTTCAGTATTTATAAATGTTTTTTCAGCTTTATTGAGGTATAAAATTTCCTCAGAAAAAGTAAAAATAGAATTACCGTATGATCCAGAAATCCCACTCCTGGGTATATATCCAAAAGAATTGAAAGCAGAGTCTTAAAGAGATATTTGCACACCCATTTTCACAGTTGCATTATTCAAAATAGCCAAAAGATAGAAGTAACCCAAGTGTCCCTCAGTGGATGAATGAATAAACAAAAGATCATTTATACATACAATGGAATTTTATTCAGCCTTAAAATGGAAGGAAATTCTGATACATGACACAACATAGATGAACCTAGAGGACATTATGCTAAGTGAAATAAGCCAATCACAAACGAACAAATGCAATATGATTCTACTTATATGAGGTGCCCAGAATAGTCAAAATGCTAGAAACAGAAAGTAGAATGGTGATTGCCAGGAGTTGGGGGAAGGGGAATGGAGAGTTGTTGTTTAATGTGTATAGAGTTTCAGTTTTGCAAGATGAAAGGAGTTCTGGAGACTGGTTGCACAACAATGTGAATAAAGTTGCTACTGAACTGTATACTTAAAGATGGTTAAGATGGTAGATTTTATGTTATGTGTATTAAACCACAATTCAAAAAAGATATTTCATGCCATGTGGCACTCATAAAACTGATTCATTATTGACATCTGAGATTGCTTTGAAACAGGATAAAATATTGACATCTGAGATTGCTTTGAAACAGGGTACTGCTCAGGCCAGGAGTCAGCGCACTAAACTGGAGGGGAGTCAGGGAACCCGAGACCACTTCTGGTTTCATCAACGATACGCCATGTGTGAAATACAGTTAACTGCACCTTTGGAGGATTTGATCAAATGCTCTTACTGCCTTCTAAAAAAAAAACTAGGTGTTTTAAGTATGAATGGGGTAATATTTGTAAAACTACAGAGGCTCTTTACCAAGAAGAAGACTTTAAGAAAAAAAAGGTATCACTAGTGTTATTATGCTAATTCTATAAACATTGTTACATTGCTAAAAGGAATCTGTCCATTTAATGGTCTGTGCTAGATATCTATTAATGATAGGCCCTTTGTCACAGCAAGTAATATTTAGTTTCCAGAAACCAATCTTTAAAAGCCTGCTTTGTCCAACTGTTGAAGTCTATCATTACGAGGATTTATTTTTGGCACTGGATCCTGGAGCTTTGGCTAATAGCAGTCAACTGAGGTAATTCTACCTTAATTTTGCAAGTGTTCTAATGGCAGTAAAAATATATTACCTGTGAATCATGGTGACACTCAGCATAAGAGCTCAACATTTTATAAATAAAGCTATAAGAGCACAGGAACTGTAGTTCTTATTTTTCATGGTCATTTTTTGTTGGAAATACTTTTATTATTTAGAGAAATGCAAATAATTTGGGGGGATCGAATTCCATTACAATTAATATCCACATAACAAAAATGTGTTCAATTCCAGAAGCGTTTGTGGTGTGGTCAAGTAATCTAGATTCAAATTCCCTGGAGGAGTTTTTATCCTGTGTTCTTGGTACCAAAGAAAGTATTACCATCAACAAACAAGTGCAATTGTTTTAATGATCCTTTTAAATTAATTTTCCTGTTTGAAGATGAAATGCTGTTTCTTTCTGTTTCCTAGACTGTTTTCTTTCCTATACCTTGGCAGTTATTTGTCATGCTTGTTCTTATGCTATATCAGTAGTGAGGAGAGGGGAACAGAGGACTCATGTAGCAGAAAACAAGGGTCTTTTGAAAAAAAAAAAAAAGTCATAGATTATAAGCCAGAAGCAAGAGCCATGTTTCCAGCATACAATTCTCATCGTGCTTGGCATTTTATGGCCATTAAAAATCACTATTTAAGATCAAATGATATTTTTAAGGTACTTTGCAATGCAGGAAATAATTTTTTAGTATTATTTTTATTTTCAGGGTTCATGGCTTTCTAAATCTTAGTAAGATTTTATGTAATAAGATAATAAGTAATCTTATTTTTGAATGGGAATATTAAGGAAAGTGAGACTTTCTAAAATTAGGGAAATTGGGACTTCCCTGGTGGTCCAGTGGTTAAGACTTTGCCTTCCAACGCAGGGGGGTACAGGTTTGATCCCTGGTTGGGGAGCTAAGATCCCACATGCCTCGCGGCCAAAAAACCAAAACATAAAACAGAAGCAATATTGTAACAAATTCAATAAAGACTTTAAAAATTGTCCACATCAAAAAAGATCTTAAAAAAAATAAAATAAAATTAGGGAAATTAAGGAAAATAACAATTAAAACTAGTATTGAAAGAAACAAAAACCTCTGCTGATTGTCTTTCTTATCTTACCATTTCCAAACTGTTGTCCACTTGTATGATATACATGAGCAAGAGATGAACCAAAGCTCCCTGATTGAATGAAATCGCCATTATAAAAATAATATACTTTATTGATATGAATATATGCAAATTGAGGGAAAATATGTTTGTTATTTCCAACTCAATTATTTCCAGAAGCAAATACTTTCATTTGTTCAAAGCTTATACCAAATACAGTATTCTATTAATTGTTAGAAGCATTATAAAATAGCACATAACAATTTCAGAAGAACGTATCTAATGCTATCATTTTTTTTTTTTAATGCTATCATTTTTTTTTTTTTAATTTGGCTGTGCCAGGTCTTCGTTTTGGCATGTGGGATCTTTAGTTGTGGCATGTGAGATCTTAGTTGCGGCATGCGTGTGGGATCTAGTTTCCCGACCAGGGATCGATCGAACCCGGGCCCCCTGCATTGGGAGCGTGGAGTCTTACCCACTGGACCACCAGGGAAGTCCCAAGTCGCCATATTTTTAACAAAGAATCACAATCTTATTAAGCTAGAGGTTCCAATTTTTTACAAACTCAGTAGATTTGAAGTTTTCACAATTTCCTTAGATCATGAAATAATCACCATAGAAGTTCTGGGCAAAGAAAGGGAAGAACAGATGAAGAAGGAATATTTCCTATTCTTTCTTTATAAGTCTTTTGTTTACATGGAAAAAGTGTCCTTGAAATTAATCGTATTACATTCTGTTTCTATACTTACATGCTTATCTTACAGAAAAAGATCTCTCAGCACTACAGGAGAAAATAATTTCAAGTGCATGGTGGATCAGAAGTGTGTCAGCATCAAAACAAGTGAGGATATAAAATAGTTCTAAAGCAATCTTTATTTTTCAGTGTATCCTCACCACAATTAGATAAGTCACTGACAGTAAGTCAGTAAGAACTTTAGTAATAAAACCTGAAAGCTAACTTTATATATATATATTTTTTAATTAATTAATTTTATTTTTTATTTTTTGGCTGTGCTGTGTCTTCGTTTCTGTGCGAGGGCTTTCTCTAGTTGCGGCAAGCGGGGGCCACTCTTCATCGCGGTGAGCGGGCCTCTCACTGTCGCGGCCTCTCTTGTTGTGGAGGACAGGCTCCAGACGCACAGGCTCAGTAGTTGTGGCTCACGGGCCTAGTTGCTCCACGGCATGTGGGATCTTCCCAGACCAGGGCTCTAACCCGTGTCCCCTGCATTGGCAGGCAGATTCTCAACCACTGCACCACCAGGGAAGCCCCCTATTTTTTTAAATAGATGGAGATGATACAAAAATGTGAAGCTATAAAGCCAGCAGCCACTTATGACCCCTCAGCAGCAGAGTCATGAGGCTCATGGCCACAGGAATGGAACGTGTGTGAGAACTCCCATCACCAAAGAGGCTGGGGTCGTCTGGCTTTGAGTCCCACACTTCCTTTTTTTCATCTACTTAGTTGAGACTTTTATCCTTAAAACTAGACTTTGTGGAGAGAGAATGGATAACTTAATTCCAGATCATCTCTGTTGGTTAGCATAACAAGAGCCAGGACTGGAGGACCTGCTCACAGTTGTACATCAGGAAAGTCCCAGCAAGGCAGGAAGAGAGTGGCCTAGCTTTTGATTCCGGGAGTGCCCAGAGTACTCTAGGGTACAGGAGAGGAGAACAGTGTTAGATGAGTAGAGGGGAAGCTAAACACAGAAGCACGCTTTCCGCACGTCTCGTGTGGTTTCCTGGAAGAAGACTTCCCAGCAAGGTGCCCTGGAACAACCTCAGAGTGCCAAGAGGCCAGGCAGAGAGAGAGCCTGAGTTAGCTTTCCTGAGGAACCCAGAGTGGTGTGGAAGGAGGTGCCTGCATCCCCTTAGGCAACATTAGAGTAGCAGAGACTCTGCCTGGGAAGCTTGTTAGGGTGGGTCACCAATGCCAGGGCAAAAATAACTCTGTGGTCAAGGGCTATAGCGAGGGCCACCTAAGCCAGGGAAGGGACAGCCAAACCTCAGGGGCTCTGCTATGTCAGATGTTGAGTCAGCAGGTGGGGACTCTGGGTGAGCAGATCATAGGATGGCGTCCATATGGGAAGCCAACAGAGCCTCCAGCCTGAAGCGGCATCAGGAGAACCAAAGGACAGTATGTGGCCCCTCAGTACTCTACAAGATCCCTCCCCCAACTCCTCCACCGCAAGGACACTGCAAGCTGTCCACCCCCGGACTCCCATGCCATCTCAAAGAAGAAGAAAAGAAAAAATCAGAAGGAGGCCATTGAACTTGGAAGAGACTAAGCTACCGGAAGAAAAGAATTATAAATGGTAACTCCGTATTGAAACAAGCACTGCTATTACACTGTTAGACAGGTGCTTATGCCTTGGCTGGGAACCTAATTACCCTTTAGGAAGTTGCATGTATAGAAGCAAAGCATTTATAAGTTCCCACTGAACAACGTGTAAACAAGCCTTTCAGGCACAAGCTCTTCTAATTTTTTTAAAAATTTATTTATTTGTTTTTGGCTGCGTTGGGTCTTTGTTGCTGCGTGCGGGCTTTCTCTTGTTGCGGCGAGCAGGGGCTGCTCTTCGTTGTGGTGCGAGGGCTTCTCACTGCGGTGGCTTCTCTTGTTGTGGAGCACGGGCTCTAGGCTCGGGGGCTTCAATAGTTGTGGCACACGGGCTCAGTAGTTGTGGCTTGCGGGCTCTAGAGCGCAGGCTCAGTAGTTGTGGCGCACGGGCTTTGTTGCTCCATGGCATGTGGGATCTTCCCGGACCAGGGCTTGAACCCATGTCGCCTGCACTGGCAGGCAGATTCTTAACCATTGCGCCACCAGGGAAGTCCCTCTTCTAATTTTAAGACTACCAGAGTGATGAAAATCTATATGCATTTATTATTGTTGGCAGAAACTTCAAAATATGCATATAATACAATAAGAAAACACTTCAGTAAAGAAATCAAGGCAAAAGGAAAATAATGTTAGGAAAAACAAGATGAAGCCATAGATAATTTCTAGTTTTAAAATGCATGCTTAAAAGCAGGCCACAAATTTGGCCCTGAGCTTCCTAGCAGTTAATGCAAAAAATAAATCACTAGTTACGTGATTCTTGAGATTTTGTTTTGGCCGGATTTCTCAAGGAAAAACTCAATTATTCCTAGTACTGTGGGCTGAGAAAATTGTCTCCCGTGGATCCTCAACAGAGGACTTCATGTCATGTAGTTATCTAATACAATGGCTAACGCTCAGCGGGAACTATCCAGGTAGTTTGTCTATTTTGTCACCTTCACATCTCAGAAAAACGCTATGAGGCCCTTCCGAGATAAGGAAACTGAAGCTCAGAGAAGTTTAATACCTTGGCCAGGTCATACAGTTCATACACGGTGGGCCTGGGACTTGACTGGGTCTGTTAGTTAGTCATTTTAAGTCCCCGCTGTTGATGACTGCTTCATGAACAATCACCTTCATGAACAATCATACGTCCCATGTGGTATTTTTTATAATGACCTCAATATCCAATGCTAAAAATGTGTGTCAACAAAGCAGCAAGTTATCGTCACACTAGGAGCCGAAAGCATTACTTGTAACGCAACTGTAATTTTTTCATGCTGTATTCTTATTTCGTACTTTCCACCAGTAAAATTGTTAGAAATAGAAAAATATGGATATTCTTTTTCAAGGTTTCAACTGTTTCTTTAGTAAATAGAACAGGTCTATTTCAAAATTCCATATTTTCTCTTTTATATGGATCACAGCTCTCGCACAGACTATGAAAGGTTTTTTTCACTGTCTATAGGAATTAAAGTACAGTTGTCAATTCTAGAAGCTTCTTCCTTAAATATACTGCCATCTTTTGTTTAATTTAGCAGCTCTGTGGAAAATAACTTTTTTTTTCCTACTTGCAAAAGGAACTTTTCCACTCAAAACCTGTTGGAAATATAAAATAGTTCTATTTCTATCAAAGAAAACCTTATTACTTATACGCAGAGTATTTTACTTTTGTGTCAAATTGAAGAGTGGCATTAACTGAATGCCCACAAAGCATCTTAAAGGCTAAGGAAGGATTAAAGTAAAGGCTAAACTCTGAGACAGGTTTATGTACACTGTGGTGCACTTTCCTGGGGCTTAACGTCTTTTCTCCTATCTGTAGAGGATATAGAGGGCAGCGTTTCTGTCATGAAATAGGACTAATCAACTTAGTTGAGTTCGTATTTAAGGCAAGGTGAATTAATTAAGACAGTCTGACACAGTTGTCAGATGTGTTTTTCAGCCTGCATTCAGAGAAGCTTCTGCAATTGAAAGACAGAAAGTCTTTGGATGGTTCTTCTATGAGCAATGTCTAAACCAAGACGTCTTCACAGTGGATGTAAGTACACAAGTCTACACATTGGTTAGTCCAAACTGAGGCTAGTTACTTTCAGAAAACATGTTTGCACATAAAAATAAAGGGACAATTTTATCTTAAAAGGAATACGGTTCTGTATGGGTCTAATGAAAAATGAAGACGTAAGGAAATATTCTTGTATTATTCTTGTGTAAATACCATCAACAGCATTCCTCCCCAAACCACTGGGTATACTATAAAACATGATACACTTGGGAAAAATAAATATGTATAAAGAAATACTTAGACTTATCTATAAATTTTATTGGCTTCATTACTAACAGTATGTTAGCTAATAAATTCTTATTTGGCTGAAGTTACTAAAGAGTAAAGATTTATTTGGCAGTAAAGTAAAGATTTATTTGTCAAATAAATAAGTAAATACTGCCTTGCTTTAGTTTGTTTTTTTAAGTAAAAGTAAAAGGAAGTTTATTTGAAATAGTCATTTCAAAGTTGTTATATAAATTTATTAAGTGTTTCATTATCTTTAAATAGATTAAGTACCTGCTTCTGTGTGTTACAGCTATACATTTACTCCCCATTCTTACTTTAATGGCCTCCCATTACTGCAGATAACTATATGCAAAAAAATTGTCACGAGGTATGGACCATGAAATGACAGAGTAGAAAATTTGGGGGAAAAAAATTGAGGAACAATCAATGATAATCATGAAAAAATCTCATTTTAATATTTCTTCACTCTTTCTTTAAAAAGATCTAAATGAAATATCTAAAATTCAGTTCAATTGAGCACTGCTAGAATTTCACTTTAGTCTATGTACAGATTTATATATAATGGGTTTTGCTTCACAATCTTTGGAAGAAAGTGAACACAATGTATACAAACTGTGGTAGCACTTAAATTATGTTGATTTCAAGAAGAAAATTACATAATTTCTACTTAATGATGACAAAGGCTTATCCCTTTTCATTATAATACTTGCAGATAGACCTAGAACTTTTCATTTCAAGAAGATATGGGTGGATCTGACGACAATGAGCTTCCACAGTGAAAAGAAATAGGAGGTGAGGGAAGCAAGCCATCTGTCATCAACAACACTTTCTAGGGAATGTGCATTTAGATGCATTTAGAAGAGTGCTAAAGTATATGCCTTCAGTAAAAGTGAAATATATTTTAGGGCCACCACCAAGTGCTTCGGTATTAACGGTCTTTTTGTTGTCAATACTACTTGCCACTATAGTGCTAACTCATTTATAATGTGCTTGTATAACAGAGAAAGTGCTTATTTTTATTTAAAACCAAAATTAAGTCTAGCTGCCTTCTAAAGTGAGATGTTAGTGGTATAATTCAAACAAGTAGAAATCTCTAAACTCCCCTACCCTCAGCAAAGATGAGTTGGGGAGGAAGATATGAAGAGACTAGAGTCAAAGGCCCAGTGAGGAAAGGCTAAGAGCAGACTCAGGGAGAGGGGCTAGAGTGGTCTCTGCAAAATAAAGTGGGAAGAATTGCTTTAGAGTTATTGGGGTAGCAGCTGAGAGAAGGTTTTAAAAAAAAAAAAAAGAGCAAGAAGCCAGAGCTTGCATTGTCAAAATTGCCCAAAGGACTGTTTCACAATGGAAAAGTCTGATGTTCAATTTTAAGATGTATTTGACACACACCCTCCCCAGTCGGCCAAGACCTTGGTAAAGTCAGCTACACACACGTGTTACCTTGTGTTAGTGGTTTTAAGTGGATATCGAGGGAAGTGGACTGCATTCTGAGTCAGTGTAGAGCAGAGAGGAGGGAAAAGCTTAAGGGAGTAGACTGGGAGCCCCACAGTGGCGTAAACTCAGAACCCGAGCACCCACGAAGATGAAATCCCCAGGATTGGGCAGAGCCTTGTAGAAGATGTGGGATAGGGGCTGAAGGTGATATCAGCTGCTCAGATTTTAAGGAGTAATGTCATTTGTCCTGTTATAAATGACCATGCTGCACATTTGGGTTGAAGATATTTTAAATGTAACTATTTCTTCCACTTGAGATAAGTGCTTGGATAATTTTAGAATTCCCGTGTAATCTTCTCAGGAAATATATGTATCTACAATTAGAAACAGTCAAGTATTTTATGCCAGTTATGCATCTAGTCTTACCTTAAACTTTATTTCAATTAACAAATATATTTTGAATATCAATACAATTATTTTTATTTTATACAATTAACATTTATATAATTATTTTTAAAAACTTTTTTCTTATAGGATATAAAAATAGACTTTTTTCATGCTTCTAATTATAGCAATGAAAAATTGCCGTGATGTCTCTTCTCACAGCTAGTTTTTCTGCTAAAAGTATTTGATCATGAAATGCTTTGGGGCAGCTCTCTTGGCCTTCCTAATTTAAAAAACGATTTCCCATTTATTATTTTAAAACACTGAAAATATACTTAAGGACAAGTGAATTACACTTTAGCATTAACATGCTTTTCAGCACTCACATTAATACAGGATACTTAGAACAGTGAATACGTGAAGCTACTAAGGATTGTTTTATAACTTAAAAACCTCTAAGAATATCTCCCTCTAGTTTTAAGAATTTATATCTGTTTTTCTCAGAATTATAGAAATATTTAATTCTATTGATCTACCTTTCAAATGTAAAAACTTACCAAATACAGCAGTTATTTAAAAATTAATTTATCTTAATGAATATAATCCCAGAATTCATGCAGCGTACGTGCAATAAGTATTCTATATATAATTGCTTAAATTCAGGGTTGGCCAAACTCAAATTGTACTGACTTTAATGAATGGTCATAGTAAAACCATGTAAAGAAACATAATGGAATTGGTACCTGGCTGCGAGGCACAAGGCAGGCAAGCGTTCTCCATAGTAGCAGTACTCAGTAAGTATCTGCTGATTCGGCAAGGGCTTTGGTTCATGGTTCGGCAAGTTCATGGAGTTCATGTCTTACTACTATTGCCCTAATCAGTTGAGACAGAATTAGCACTAGCTAAATCTTCTGTGCGCTGCCTGGAAGGGTTTGTTGAGGGTAAGAGTCTGAAGACAGAGATTAAGGAGTCTTCATCCTCCTAAAGTGCTGGGCATCCAGGATCAGAGCCCTAGGTCAAAGAAATCCAGCCTGAATGCAAACCTAAGCACGAGTGCATTCCCGCATTGGGGATCACCAGACACGCTCTGCATTCAGAACGGATATCCCAGTCTACGCTTTGACTCAGGAGCATTTCATCTGCCACAGCAAAGTGACCTTGGTTCAAAAATTGTCTACATGTTTCTAAATATGTAGAAGAGGATACCCTGAAAATGTGAAAGTTAATGTTTAAAGACTCATGGGTTGATCCATGACCGAGGGACTCCAAAATGGTGAGTTTGTAGAAACATACATTTGGAGCTTCAAGTATTTATCTACCTAGCTGGTAAAGTGAAAGGTCTGGTCAACCCCAGAATACTTCCTTGGAAGTGTCTGATTATATTTGCTTTAAAATATAATTTGGTTTAGGGCAGTGAAACTACTCTGTATGAGACTGTAATGGTGGGTACATGTCACTATACATTTGTCAAAACCCAAAGAATGTAAAACACAAAGAAGTGAACCAACCCTAAGGTAACCCGTGGCCTTTCAGTAATAGTGAGGTGTCAATGTAGGTTCATCATTGTAACAAATGTGAGACTCTGGTGCAGGGTGTTGATAGTGGGGAGGCTATGCGTGTGTGTGGGAGAGGTATATGTGAATTCTTTGTACTGTCTACTCAGTTTTGCTGTGAACATAAAATTGCTCTAAAAAATAAAGTCTATTAAAAAAAAATAAGAACAGTATGGAGGTTCCCTAAAAAACTAAAAATAGAACTACCATACGACCCAGCAATCTCACTACTGGGCATATATCCTGAGAAAACCATAATTCAAAAAGAGTCATGTGCCACAATGTTCATTGCAGCTCTGTTTACAATAGCCAGGACATGGAAGCAACCTAAGTGTCCATCGACAGATGAATGGATAAAGAAGATGTGGCACATATATACAATGGAATATTACTCAGCCATAAAAAGAAACGAAATTGAGTTATTTGTAGTGAGGTGGATGGACCTAGAGTCTGTCATACGGAGTGAAGCAAGTCAGAAGAAGAAAAACAAATACAGTATGCTAACACATATATATGGAATCTAAAAAAAAAAAAAAAATGTTCTGAAGAACCTAGGGGCAGGACAGGAATAAAGACAGATGTAGAGAATGGACTTGAGGACACGGGGAGGGGGAAGAGTAAGCTGGGATGAAGTGAGAGAGTAACACTGACATTTATACACTACCAAATGTAAAATAGCTAGTGGGAAGCAGCCGCATAGCACAGGGAGATCAGCTCGGTGCTTTGTGACCACCTAGAGGGGTGGGATAGGGAGGAGATATGGGGATATATGTATATGTACAGCTGATTCACTTTGTTATAAAGCAGAAACTAACACACCATTGTAAAGCAATTATACTCCAATAAAGATTTAAAAAATATATATATATAATTATAAAATATACATATATAAAATTTGGGACATTCAAAAGATATCAGGCACAACATTAAAAATTGCCTTCATCCATTCAGGCTGCTATAACAGAATACTATAATCTGGGTGGCTTATAAACAGAAATTTATTTCTCACAATTCTGGAGGCAGGGAAGTTCAAGATCAAGGCACTAGCAGATTCAGTGTCTGGTGAGGACTTGCTTCCTGGTTCATAGATGGCCTTCGTCTCACTGTGTCCTATGTGGAGGAAAGGCTGAGGGAGCTCTCTGCGGTCTCTATTCTAAGGGTACTAATTCCATACACGAGGGCTCCACACACTCATGACCTAAATCACCTCCAAAACGCCCCACCTCCAAATACCATCGCTTTGGGGATTAGGTTTCAACATACGAATTTTGAGGGGAGACACTCAGTCTATAGCACCAGGCTATAATTTTTTTTAAAGAAAATTTGGGCACTAATAGATGTCGTGATAAGCAAATAAGCACTTTCTCACAGGTGTGAGGATGAAAAGAAACTAGGGAAGCCAAGTGGAGCCCAGAACTGTAACATTCAGGTGTGGTAGATGCCAATGACTCATGGTCCTCCCCAGGGACCTTCATGACATAGGGACATTTCTGTAGACTTGGGAATAATTTACATTTTAGGTAAAAATTTGGTAGACTGATTAAAAATAATAAATTACCATGTCAGAAGTGTAACAAAATTTTATAGATTACATTCAATCTCTCTGGCATTGCAAAAAGAAAGAAAGCCAGATTCAAGCACCATGGAATCCAGAACAGGTATGGTACCAAGGAAGGCTTTAATGGTAAATTAGATGAGACTTGTCTCCGATGCCTCATTTCTTCAACTCCATTGGCCCAATAGACTTAAGTCCCCCACTCATTTCACTGAACACATGAATAACAATGAAAAAAATCCAGCTGTGTTGTTGCAGACCATGGACCCTACAGAGCCTCATAGAAATATGCCTATGCCTGGCAAACCTGGTAGTCCAGAAGAAAGGCATTTGTGTTGATTATCTAGTGGAATGACATTAGAAAGTAATCACGTGGCCTCAACAGTTCTTGCTGCCTTACCCATATCCCCTTTCTGAGTTCACCTGCAACCATAGAGGTCATTTCCCATCTCAAGCACCTGCATTTCTCTGCTTCAGACTGAAGGCTTTCTCCCGCACTGAAGGAGCTTGTTGGATCTATCTCCGGCATAACCCAGATGCAAGGGAGAACTGTGCCCTCCACCAGTGGCTGACAGAAATCAATGGGTAAATGGCCAGCTCTATGTCTTTCACTGGGACAATTACGAGGTGTGTACTACAAGTTTTCTTAGAGGGTCCTCAGAAGGTTGTCCATAGCGGTAACTCACAGATTAGCTCACCCCTTATTGGCTTTTTTCCCTTCCTGGTCTCACTTACCCACTCCCTCATGTGGGCTTCCTGGGATCACCTCCCAAATAAATTACCTTCATTCAAGTCCTTGTCTCAGGCCTGCTTTGGAGGAATCCCAAAGTAGGATAGTCTCATCCACTTTTGGTGAGTAATCTCCATGGCACTTCCCTATGGTGACATGTGTGAAGTAGCAGGGTGGTCAGCCTCTAGGCAATGCTTGCTCTGGAGGGATTCTGCACTACTCCTTTTCTTCCTTCTCCTTCCTCCAGATTTGTTTCAGGCATCACATAAAATGCAAGATGAGCACTATATGTCACAGCTTCAAAGATTCTGTCTCACTCATAGGTAAGTTCAGACTTCTACCACAGACTGTCAATTCATGACACAAATCAAAGTTCAACATGTTTCAAAAGGAAACACCACGTTGTGTCCCACACTGTTCTGTTGTGTAATGGGCGAGGTGAAAAAAGGTGGCTGTGCACCAAATCTCAGGTGCGGAGGGCCTGAGGTTCTAAGCCAAGGAGCAGTGTCCTCGCCAGAGGTGCAAGCCCACAGCTGACACACCTGGCCTGAGTTCTTTCTTGGCAGCTCACCCTGGCTGGCAGGCATCTGGCAAATATTTTTATCCTGATTCTGACTGGTCACTACTCTGAGGCCACTGTCAGAGAGGAAATTATATTGACCTCACAGAAATAGTGAAAATAAATCCACATTAAAAACTTTTAAAAAATGTATATGAATGGTGAAAGCCAGTGATAGGTGACCTGTGGACTTGAATTTCGAAGCTGATCAGTAGCTTTAGGCCTGGAAAAGAAGTTAAAGAAGTGACTGCTTATTTAAGTACCATTATATTTTTAGTTTTGGAACCATATGAATGTATTAACTCTTTTAAAAATTAAATCAAATATGCACACGAGAAAGAAAAAAACATCACTACTTTGAAAAGCAGAACATTTTCTTCCTGATTTCCTTTTTTTTTTTCAATCATAGTTGTAGTTATCTCAGTTTTTTTTTAAAGTAACTATTGAGGATGAAGAAGCTAAAGTGACCTGTTTGACTAACACTCATTTAATATTTTAAATTATTCAAAAGATGTTAAGAAAATATAAGACAAAATTTTACCCCTTTTATAATGGTCCCTTTTTCTGATCACTAGGGTCTAGATAAAGTTATGAATGCTTGTGTTTATGTATGTTTGGATATAACTTGGTCACTTGTTCTAATTAGACACATGCAGTCAGCCTGTATTCACTTTAATTAGATGTATTTTGGGCCATTAGGAAGATTTTCCTCCTCTTTTCTGTTTTAATCTTATCAACTAAATAGGAATATTTTTCCAAAAATTTAACATATGGGAGCATACATGCATTTGTACTTCTGGAAATATAAACATCAAAATAAGTTGTAATAAAAGAAGATGGTATTTCTGGAATCTTGCAAAACTGGTTTAATTTTATTAGTGTTGCTTGTAGTGTGGTATGGTATTACCTGTGGACTCTCCAACAAATTCCAAAGGCACACGGAGTTCTACAGTTGTATCTGGGTACTTACAATGGAGGGGTTTTTGTGTAACTGAAATCTTGCTGTAGTTAGTCTTCCCAAGTGTTGGGAAAATACAAAAGGTGTTCATCGTGTTCAAGAAGAATTCAAATAGTTCACAAAAAGTAGAGGTATTTGTTGACATATCTGTCTGGTTTTTTTTAGAACTCCATCAGTGGCGAGAGATATTGATGATAAATCCAATGATGGCCGTGAACCCTTTATTGACAGCATCAGGGCATCAGAGGATGCCACTGGTTCCCTCACCATTTGAACCTCCAAGTGTGGATAGGTAATTTCTCTTCAATACGATATTCCAGTCAAAGGAGAAAATGGATATTATGAAGGTTTCAAATGCTGTTAACCCCAGTGTTGTTTCATTGTCTAATGTTATTTCAGGGAACTGTGGTGCAGTAAATCTGCCGGCCACATCTTCAACAAACTTCTCATCACTTCCCCTTTGAGGCCTGCTTGACATCCTCACTCAGCAAATAGCTAACTAGCACTTTCTATGTGACAGGCATTGTATAGGTGCAAACGTGGATGTAGTCTGCTAGGGCTGCGGTAGCAAAATACCACAGACTGGGTGGCTTAATTTTATTTCTCACGGTTCTGGAGGCTGAAAGTCCTAGATCAAGGTACTGGCAGGTTCTGTTTCTCCTGAGGCTTCTCTCCTTGGCTTGCAGACTTGGCTGCCTTTTTCTCTGTGTCTTCACATGCTTTTTTCTCTGTGTGCAAGCACTTCTGGTGTCTCTTCCTCTTCTTATAAGAACACCAGTCCTACTGGGGCCCCACCCTTATGACTTCATTTAACTTTAATTACCCCCTTAAAGGCCCTAGCTCCAAAGACAATCACATGGCGGGGCAGGGGTTAGGAACACAATTCAGTCCATAACAATTGGGTATCCTGGATTTCCTGTGATAGAGCAATTCTTTCTTTGCAATAAAAGTGAAGTTATCAGTATTTTGGTTGCACACTCTGGCAGTTTCCTGTCTTCCCTTCTTTTGAATATATTGATATAGTCTGACATTCCGAGGAGAAAGAAAAATTCAGTATTTATGCTTGTTCATGGAGCATGAACAATAGAGTTGGACTTCTAGAGACCACTGAAGTTTGGAGAAATAAATTGTCCACCCAGGTAGTCACTGATCCCAGATGGCAAAACTCAAGCCACAGTATGTTTATCAAATGAGAAAAGAATGTTGTGGTCAAGAATGGAAAATCAGACATTGGTACTGATTTGATTGGATCTTTTTTTTTTCCCTGACATCCCTAAAACTTCCCTTTCCTGCTTTCTCTGTTGTGTTGGCAGCTGAGTTAGTCCTTCCTTAGTAGAGCCCTTCCTCCTAAGCTTTCTCATCATATTTCTACTTAAGCCAATAGAGACTGTAGGACTTTTGTACTTCATTTTGGGAAGAGATGATAGAATCCCATATGGCAATAAAAAAAAAATCTCACTGCCTATGCAATGGAAATTTTGTACAATTCCATTTTCATTTTACCTAATTTGTATCTTTTTCCCTAGAGATTTATTGCCTCCCACTGTAGCTCCAACTGACCCAAGACAGTTTTGTGTTCCTTCCCAGTTTGGACCCTCTGCTCTACCAAATGCAAATATGCCGAACGTGCTGTCCAGTCATGTCTACTCAGGTATGAGCGACAGATGGCTGTCGTCTGTGGAGCCACTGTGAACTGGATTGCTGCATTAAGCTTGCCATCAAATTTACTGCCAAATTTTAGAGGCAAAACTGTATGGTGATTATACTTGTATTTTCTACAATTACTACCTAGGTTTAAATCATGGTTCCACCACTGTGTAACCAAGTGTAAGTCGCTTAACTCCTCCAACCATCAATTTACTAATGTATAACATGAAAATCTGCAATTACTATCTGTCTTGTCTTACACGCAGGAACCGATGAGGTCATGAGGAGATGAGGTCTGAGAGTTAAAGTCCCTGGGGCAGTTTACATACGGCCTGATAGGTCATAGTGAGGACCTGCCTTTTATTCTGGGGAAGAGGGAAAGCTTTTGAGGAGTTTGAGCAAAGGAATGACATGGTCTGACTTACATTTTACCAGGATCACTCTGGCTGCTGTGTTGGGGACAAACTTGATAGGATTAAAGTTCTGGAGTTAAACTGATGGGAGTTAATGGGCTATTAGAATAGTCGACAGATTATGATGGATTGGCCCTGCGTGGTGACAGGAATAGTAAGAAGTGGCTGGATTCTGTAAATACTTTGAAGGTAGAAACAACAAGATTTTCTCAGAGTTTAGATATGAGATGTAAAAAGAGGAGAGGTGTTAAGGATGACATCAAAAATTTTGGTGGAGAAATGGGAAAGGTGGAGTTGCTCTTCACTGAGTTGAGGAAGACCATGAAAGCAAGAGTTCTTGGGGCGGGAGAGATATCATAGGCATTTGAGATGCCTAATAGACAATCAATGGGGGATGTCTGGAAGGCAGCTGAAGTCCAGGGAGGACTTCTGGAGACAACCTGGAGATATAATTTTGGAAGTCATCGGGATATATGAGACTAGATGAGATCATCCATAGAGTGAGTTAAAAGGATGAGTTAGAAGTTAAAAGGATGATCCCCGGGACATACCAACAGGGTCCAGAAGATGAATGGAGATATAGAAAAAGCAACCACTGAGGTGGGAGGAAACCCAGGAGAGGACGGAGGCCTGGAAACCAAGGGAAGAAAGTGTTTTAAGGAAAGAGTGAGCAACTGTGTCAAGTATGCCACTCAAAGATCAAGTAAGATGAGGACCAAGAATATATGATTAGATGTAGCTTTGTGGAGGTCATTGATGATCTCGATAAGAGCAATTTCAGCAGAGTGGTGTCAGTAAAAACATGAGTGTAGGGGCTCAAGAGGGAATAAGAGGTGATAATTTCCTCACAATATTGAAGATCAGATTGATGCATCTTATCTCCCCAAAACTATATTCAGTGAGTTTCTGTTTGTCCCTGCTCCCCAATTCCAACAACTCTTAATATTGAGTTAGCTGAAAAGTTCATTCGAGTTTTCCATGTTACAGGAAAACCCAAATGAACTTTTTGACCAACCCACTAGATATGAACAATGTGAGTGAAAAGCCGGAGACAGAAAGAAATATGATTGGTGCCAGGGCCAGTGAAGACACCGGCCTGCCTGGATTTAGGCATGTTGTCTGCCACAGTGCATGTGGATCCACTTCGATGAGATTGAGCAGGGGCCAGGTCTGAAACTAGACACACCCACTGGAGTGTGACAGGCCCATCAGCTGAACCTGGATGGTAGCCCCATCTGGCAGCAAGAACCCGGTAAATCTATAGCTCGAAGTTACAGGCAGCAATTAAGCAGACCAGTAAAATAGCTGCATTGCTGACTCAGAAAGAGCTTCTTAGTGATGAAGAATCCAGAAACTGCCAATAGTTGGATACAAACAGGCAGGTTGACAACCTGTCCCAGGAACAGAGGTCAGTCTCCCAACTCAAGGCTGACATGTAAGAGTAAGCAAGGGCAAAGTAGGGCCTCAGTCCTACAGAAACCGAGCTACTAAGTAAGTTAGCAAAATAGGAATTAAGACAGGAATCTGTTTCAAAACTTGGGATGTTAGGTAGGGAGTGGATTATTACAACAGGACTAGCACTAAGTTTGATGTCAACTATTTGGGAAAGAGAAAGAAACTTGAAATAGGTTTGATGAGTCCACATTTCATAGGGTGCTAAAATCCAGGTAATGAGAATTGTGCCCTCTACACTGGTCTTCTCACATGGACATTCTCTGCATCCTTGGGCATTACCCCATGGGTTGGCAGTCTTATGCATGCCAGCTGTCTCAAGGAGAATATCTCAAAGGCCCTGAACTATAAAAACATGGAGCTTTAGAGTCAGAAGGATTTTTAGAGGTCATGTCATCTAACCTCTGAATTTTACAACTGAGAGAGAATCTCATAAAAATAGATATAGTATGGTGTATTTCAAGATAGGTTATTATTAATAGGAGTTTAACGAGCTCTGCTAGCTTGGTACAAGGCAAGTATAAGAACAGTTCTAGCCTTCATGATACTTGTTGGGGAGAACAGATTTACACATGTAAAACTATCATTGAACAAAACTCTGTGTAATAAGTATAATTTGTGCATCTGTTATTGTTATAGTGTGGTCTGTAGACCTATGCTGGTCTGAGAAGTGTTTGTACAAATAAATGCATAAACAGAGAGTAAGGCTTAGAAACTTTCACAGCAACTTGACAGGGTAATTTTATGTCTATTAATCTAATCATTTAAATTGTGCTTGTACTTGTTCTTGCTTTCATTTCAATTTTCTAAAATGTCATTTTATGTATTTTTTGAAAGTATTGGTCCATGATGGGTTGGAAATTTTAAAAGAAAAAAATAGTCCTTCACCAAGGGATGGTTTGAGAAGCACCAGCATAGACTCTAAGTGCATTAGGAGTCGAGAGAAAGAAAAAATCAATATAAGCATGAAGTTACCAGGCAAGAATAGAGCCTTGAATTCTGACGATGCTGTCATTATCTTAAGACATATTCGAAAGTTGACACAAGAATGTAATTGCTGTTCAACTCTACTGAAATTGTTTTGTAAAAAGTATTTTCCTCAGCTACACCCAAAAGTCCACGTAGAGAACTTCATATTTTATCCACTTAAATCACTGTATTTATTTCCAGGGATTTCAGTGCATAAAGAAGCACTTAGTTACTTTTTTTTTTAAGGTCAGCTAATTCTTTTCTTCCAAAAAAAAAAGTTATCAATATTTACTTAAAAAGCAAGCGATCAAGAGATCCACAGTTAATTTCATCTTTTTCCTTTTGAAGTATGGTAGGGAAACATTGCCAGTCATGAGACCCATACTTAAAGGAAAAAAATTATCTGGGGAATTCCCTGGCAGTCCAGTGGTTTGAACTCGGTGCTTTCACTGCCAAGGCCCTGGGGTCAATCCCTGGTCAGGGAAATAAGATCTTGCAAGCCTCAAGGTGCAGCCATAAAAAAGAAAAAAATTATCTGGTGTTATCATGCCATCACCAAAGTGACTCTAAGATTCTGAACAGCCATGAACTGATACCATTTCCAACACTGTGCTCAGGTGGTGGTGTTTTGCAGATACTGTTTTAAATCATTATATTTTCTTTTATTATTTTCAAGTGGATATTGTTAATTTGTTTGTGGGGTGGGATGGTGGTTTTCTTGTTTAAGGTTGGGGCACTTTGCCACCTGAATCCATAAAGGCAATGGCTAGAAGGAATGAAATGATTCAAAGGCAGCATACTGCCAGGTAATGTAACAATGTTGTTTTATTTTCTATTCATTCACTTGTTTGTTTATTCATTTGTTATATATATACTTTTCTATATATTCATTTATTGTATTTGTGTATTGTTTTTGTATATATTGTTATATTTGTGTATATGTATTCACTGATTTTATATATATATATATATATATATATATATATATATATATATATACACACACACACTGATTACTTTCAAAAAGTATTCCAGGAATATTACAAAAAGAAACATATACAAACATGTACACAGGTTGTTTAAGGATAAAAACAAGATTAGAAATTACACGGTGAAGCTAAGTCTACAGATCACAGTAGCTTGTCAATGTCTCATAATTAAAATGCCTAGCTGTGATTCCTTTGAAATTCATACTGGCATTTCTGTCTTAAATGACTTCAGTTCTGCCCAAAGATAGGAGCCAAGCTTGCCAATCCCACTTCAAACTATGCCATTAGAGCCCAGACAGCCCCATGTCAACCTAAAAGTGGCCTTCAACAACCAGGAGAAAGAAACACACAGCAATGATGACTAGGGTATTGCTGTGGGCAAGAGAAAGCATCAGTCAGCTTTTTCATCGCTGAACATTAAGGGGTCCAGGTGATGACCAATAAGCAAAGTAAAGTTAGCAAAAATACCAGCAAGTCTTCCCCCCTCCTCCCTTCCCCTACCCTTAAATTACAACTGGCATTAATTTTAACAGTTGAGACTTCTGTGTTTCTTGAGTCTCACTAAAATTGTACTGTTAAGGTTTAAAAACTTCTTCCCAAAACTTTAATTTCTTTGAGGGTTAATCTCTGGCAAGAAACTATGCTGTGCTGCATTCTCCCCATCCCTGCTAAGATTGCCATATCCATTAGACACAACGCTCTAAAGACTGGCCTTGGACTTCCATTGTGAGATTCAGCCAAACCCTTCACCTCTGATCTTACTCCAAACTCTCCTTCCCAGTGGCTCTCTGGGGGATTCGTGTTTACACCTAACAGACTTCAGATAAGTAGCATAAGGACTCACAAGAAAAGCAGAGTTGCTACAATAGGGAAGGCAGAGGGCCATTAAAATGATACTTCTAATGGTTTTCTTGGGTTTATAAAATACATTGTTTTGTTTTTAGGATGGAAATGGAAATGCATGCCATTTACCAACAAAGGAGAACAGAAAAAGTTAATTGCAAGGGACTAGCAGGCCTAGGGATACCATTCCTCTATGGCTTCAGTATCCCAGCTGGCCCAGCCACCGACCATGGCAGGAGAGTGCTCCCTGCCAGTGACCTGCGTGCTCACAGAAGCGCCCTGAGAAAGCTTCAGGGAAACCCCATGCTAGTGGCAACTGGTCTGCGCTTTCTAGAGAGATGGGGGCAGAAATGTCGTCGTCTCAGGAGAGGTACAGGGAATCAGAAAGTTCTAGACAGTGACACTGAGAGTTCTAAAAGTCGAGTAGAAGAAAAGCCCCTAGGCCAAACCCATGCAGTTCCCTGTGAAGAGAATGAGTATGCAAAAGACCCAGAAACGGACACTCTCAACAATCACAAGTTGGGTGAAACCAAAGAAAAGCCATCTACAGCTCTTGCTCACACCTTTGGAGAGCTGAAGCGCAGCCATAGAAAACCCTGGGGAGCTCGTGGCACTCCCCTGGAAGAAAAGACCTGGGACAATGGGAAAGAGAAGGCTTCAGAGCAGGTTTTGGCAGCCTGTGGTGAAAAGAATGGGGTTTACGCTCCAGTTCCTCGACCATCTCTGCGAGGTGGGTGTCCAGGGGCTAATCCTCATGAACCGCAGGTCATCAAGTCCCTGGAGTTATTACATAGTGAGCTGTAACCACTGTGTTTCTTTTTATCCTCCTTTTTCTTAATCCTACTTAGAATTAGCTCCTCTTGAAACATCTATTACATTACTTCCAGTCAGCCATAACAGTGCAATGTATCTCTGTTTATATATTGCTATATAGAGAATTTTCAGCAAAGGCTAGGAAGGTAAATATGAGGAAGGATGGGAAAACCTACCAGAATTTTTAATTAAAATTTTAATTTAATTTTTAATTTAATCTCTTCAACACAAAACAGAGGGGCTTCTTGCTTAAAAGTATGAATTCAATCTCCCCTTTATTTAAGTGTAGAAAAAATAAACAATTAAACAGAAGCTCTTTCAGTGCTCACTACTGCTATGATACTCTCTAACCTAAAAGTATTAACACACTACCCCCTGCCCCAGAAAGACACATTGAATAGTTTTCAAGAACTTCTTTAGATAAAAAATATTTTAAAACTGGAACTTCTTTAGAGAAAGATATTTTGAAACACAGGGATTTGGGTATGTGTAATCTAACCACCATACCAACTGCTTCCCTGACAAAATAGTAATTTGCCATTTTGATGAAGATGTAGCTAAATCCTCACGTGGCTTAGCGAGCATGATAAATCATGTAACATCATAGAACATGGTAGTATTAATCTGGAGAATGAAATCCACAGGGTATTTCTATTGGAATATGAGAGAAGCTGGAACTTTGTTTTTATTTATGATAAGGTTGTCATTAAAGATCCTTTAGAGGAAGAAAAGAAAGGAGGTAGCTAAGCTTTTTTAGAAATCATCTCTCAGTAACTCTATCTTTTAAGGGGGTTACTTGTAGATCTATGTAAAGGGACTGCTCTGTGGTAATAGAACATGAGGAAATGAATGTAACTATACATAAAACTGTACTCTTAGCTTCCCCCTTTCCCTTTTCCCACAAAATAATTTTCTTTCTGTTTTGAAGGAACACATGTGCTTCTTACAATCAAGGAAAATCTATCTTTGGATGAAGATATTCAGAAATGGACCGTGAATGACGTGTACAGCTTCGTTAGTGGCCTTCCAGGTTGTTCAGACTATGCTCAGGTGATGCAACATTTAAGTATATTCTTAAAAGTTAGACACTCTGAAATATAATTCCTTCATAATGAGTTCTGTCGAACTTGATTTTGACCCCAGAGAGCATTCCTACTAATCTCTCCCTTTGTATGTCATTGGCTCCCCTGGAACAGAAGCCTGTGACTGGTGGAGCTTGGGTCATGGGCCCACACCCCAGCCTCAGGGGAGGCTGGGAAAGCCAGTGTCTGCTTTTAGTTTCTGTCCCATCAAGGCTCCTGAGATGTGGAATTCTCCCAAAATTAGGAGGTTCAGAAGCCAAACATCCAAGAAGAATGAGAGATGTCTACTGTATTCCCTGCTCATCCATTTAGCAAACATTTGGAGGCATGTACTTCTGTATCAGAAGTTTTAGGCTACTCATCATACATAACAGAAATATATACTTTATTCTAAAAAGGACAAGAAGGAAATACATCTGAAAAGTAGGAAATTAACTATTTTAGAATTCCATTTTTATGCTGGGGCAATATATAAAAATGCCTACACACATAATTTAATCTGGTAGATAAATACTATTTTTTAAATTATAATGAACTATCAGGACAGTTGAAAAGTAAAACTAGCCTCACTTATATGGGAAAATTGGAGATAAAAATGGTGGGTTGCCAAGTTTTTGAAGTTTATGTCAGTGCTACATTTTCATGCATATAGTTTACTTTTTCAAGTGATTAACACAATTCCAAGCAACAATGTGCCTACTAAATCTGGTATCACTATCTTTGGTTTATATTTTAAAGTAAAAGAAAACAAGAAAAGGACATTATGATTTAACTACATCATAATTAACTGATGTTAGAGATAATTTTTTTCAGATCTCATTTTGTGATATTTTCTTCAGTGTAATGCTGTTAATTTTTTTTTTAATTTTCATTTCTTTCTTCCTTCCTTCCTTCCTTTCTTTCTTTCTTTTCCTTTCTCTTTTTCTTCCTTTGTTCTTTTTATTGGACCAATGGAACAGTCATATAGAGTTGTGATTAAGAGTATGGCTTATGAAACCAGAAAGTACAAGTTCAAATCCTGGCTTTTCCGCTTTCTGGACATGTGACCTAGGACAAATTGCCTCCCTCCTTGGTGTCTCAGTTTTTTCATCTGTAAAATGAGGATAATAGTATAATACATTTTCAAAGGATTGTTGTAAGCATAAATGAGTGCCTGGCACTCAGTAGATTCTAATTTCATCATTACCTCAGAGGCTTCTAGAGAAAGCAGAATCTCAAGTTACTTATGAGGCAAGTTGTATTCTTCACGTCACCTACTTTGTCTTTTTGCATACCTGCTAAAAAAATTTGTTCTATTTTTTCCTATTCAATGAGTATAACCTTATTATTTTATTACTAGTCATTAACCATGAGTAAGTCGCTTTTTAAATGTATCTATGCCACTTTTCAAGTGGTACAATGAAGTTACCAAATCCTGATAACCAGAAAGAAGCAACCCCGTGCATAACGAACATTTGATTACTGACTTCTGATGGATTGAATCTGTTTGAGCTCACTATTTTTAATCAGTCAGTGATTCACAGTCATAAAAATGCAGTTTATAATAACCACTCTTGTAATAAATAATGTTACATGCATTTCATACTTTATAATCCCAAATGTCCCCTTATGGGTATAAAGAAGTCACATAAACACGAAGACCCCAAACTTTGCTGACTCATTATCTCTTACCAACAGGATGTTGGTGCTTCCCTCCCCACCCCAAGAAGTGGTACAGTTATTTCTAGGTGTTTCTCAAATGTGTTTAGGATCAAGTCCTGCTCTTGTTTCCTCACTAAAGTCAGTTCCCCTCCTAGCAATTGCTGGTGACCTCCACAGGAAGGATGCCGCTACTCTGCTGAGCATGACCAGGCTGTGCTCAGTGACGGTGTTCCGTACAGAAATGGGGAGGACGCCCCTGGATGCAGCTGGGTGCCGTCTGAGCGCAGCAAGCTCTGAAGCAGCGCTGCTTGTGCACAACTCTCACAGGAACCCTTGTCTGCAATGTGCCATCCGCTCTTACTCACAGCCCCTGGGACTACTCAGGGCCACACCCCCTGTCCCCTTCTCTGTCCTCTTCTTCCTCACCTCTGCCTTAGGTGCAGCAGCCTCCAACCACCCACCTTCTGCAGGTGGAAAAAGGAAATTCAGGAAAAAATAACCGCAGTGAAAACCCAAAGCCCCTTGCAAATGAAATCTTTGAAATAGATGTGAAGAGAGGATGGGTGCTTCAGCCATTTAGGGACATCCAGGATACCCTGTAACACATTTTTTGTGTTCAAAGTCAATGTCTAGTTCAAATAAGTCAGCAGTTAAAGTATTCTCTCTAAAAATAACTGAAATTATTAAAAATACATGCATATTTATATCATGCACTTGGCCCAAACTGCTCTCATGAGAATGAAGTGAGGATATCTTCTGAGTGACAGAGGCATGTTCTGCATCTTTGCCTCAGGCCCAGGGTCCGTCCACCATGACTGAAGGTTAGGCCCTCATGCATTTCAGGCCCTGGGTGACAACCTACCTTTGTGTGAAAATTTATCTCTGTGATTTCTCCTTTTTGGATGCTCTCTCATGGTCCCTTCACTGCTCACTGGAATCCCTACAAAGGAAAGAGAAATTAGGTAAATATTCTACCATAAATATAGGTAACTATTTTCATCAGCACTCCTTTTTCTGGTTGGCAGTGGGGTTAAGCAGGGAAAATTCTGGATCAGAATCATGAACTATACATTATTTTACAAGTTCTCTAACAGGCAAGCTATGCTCTTTGGCAACTCACTTAACCTTTTCTATGTTGGTTCTCTCATTTATAAAAAATCATAGTAATAGCGCCTACACTTTATTGGCAACAGACTATGTGCCAGGCACAGTACTAAGTAAATTATTTAGATTGTCTTTTAAATTTAATCTACACCATACTTCTGCAAAGGAGATATTAACTCTATTTTGCAGCTGAGTAAAGCTGAACTTCAAGGTGGCTAGACGACTGCTTAAACAAATGTGTGTGTGACTACAAATCTAGCTCTTTCCGTTATAATTACTCTACATTGAGGATATTGGGCCATATGATTTTCGGCCAAGGGTACCTGGGGCCCTAGGAATTCTCAAAGGTGGTAGAAGGTATGCTTAAGTTATTCAAGATATTTCAAAACAACAAACAACCTAAGAAATATCATAAATTTCCCCAATATAAGGCTACATAGACTAACCCAAACTGTCCACTTTTCTGCTTTGGCCCAAATCAAGTTATTTATATTAGCCATTCTACAATTTGATCAGTTAAAATAGGAAAAGAAATAATTACTTAATAAATATAGTTTGTAAATAACTAAAATCTGTTAGAACACGAAGTTCCTGGTACAGAAGTTTCCCAAGAAGAATCTAATTTTCTGCTGGTCCTGAGGCATGCCCTCCGAGGCACGGAACACACAGTGGAAATGGGACAAATATGGTTCCTCTTCTCACGGAGCTTGTAGTCCAGAAGAGGGGCACCGTAAGGGATTCCACATCAGCGTGACCATGCTGGAGAGGGCAGCTACAGGGCATGGTAGGAACACATAGGAGGGCCTTACGGTTTCCTAGAGGAAGAGGCATCGAAAGTGAGACCTGACAGTGAGGAGTTTACCACCTGAGGGGGAACAGGGTGAGAGGGAGGCAAAGGAGGAATTTCCAGGTGAGGATCAGAAGCCAGAGAGAACTTAACATGGTTGGGTTTTTTGTTTTGTTTTGTTTTGTTTTTTTTAACTTCTGATTGTATTGGGTATGCAACAGACGTGCCCCAGGTTTTTCTTTTCTTTTTTTTTTTAATAAATTTATTTATTTATTTATTTATTTATTTTTGGCTGCGTTGGGTCTTCGTTTCTGTGCCAGGGCTTTCTCTAGTTGCGGCGAGCGGGGGCCACTCTTCATCGCGGTGCGCGGGCCTCTCACTGTCGCGGCCTCTCCTGTTGCGGAGCACAGGCTCCAGACGCGCACGCTCAGTAGTTGTGGCTCACGGGCCCAGTTGCTCCGCGGCATGTGGGATCCTCCCAGACCAGGGCTCGAACCCGTGTCCCCTGCATTGGCAGGTGGATTCTCAACCACTGCGTCACCAGGGAAGTCCCCCATGGTTGGGTTTTGAGAATAATTTTTAGTGGCCAGAGGGCCAGGGCCAAGGTGGGAAAGGTGAGGATGGCAGGATAGGGAACTGAAGAGGAAGGGGCCAGGCCACAGAGACTTGAAGGATTGTGACTTCATCCCGGAAACAGTCTAGTTTTTAAGGAGGAGTGGCGTGCTTAGCTTTATGTTTCAGAAAGGTCGCTCAGTTGCTTTTATGAAAATAGGTTAAAAGAGGCAAGACTAGTGGGGAAGCCTTCTCAGATGAACAATAATGGAGTTGGATCCAGGGTAGAAGCAATGGGGTGGACAGATGAGAATTCTACCTAAGAGGCAGAATTAGCACGATTCAGCTTCTAAGTTAAAGATATACATTAGGGAGCCTTCAGTATACAGAGACACTCACTGAAGCCAAGAGAGAGACTGAGATGAATCCGGAAGACCAAAGAGGACCTGGGTTAGAAGTCTAAGGGACTCTAACACATAAGGATGGACAAAGAAACAGTAGTCACAAAGGTGACAGCAAAAGAGAGGGCAAAGGGTACCCAGGAGGGAGAAGCCTCAGGAAGGCAAGGGAAGTGCATTTTCTGGAAGGAGTAGTCAACAATGTCAGATGCAGCCAGGAGTGTAAGAAATATGAGGACTGAAAAATATCTACATGTTTGGTAGAGTCACCAGGGACCCAGAGGAGAGCAGGTTTAATGGACTTGTGAGGGTGGAAGTCAGACTCCTTGAGACTGAGGAATGACTGGGAAGTAAGAACATGGAAACAGGGAGCATCAAAACTCTTGAGAAATTGGGCTGTGAAGGGGATGAGAGACCTGGGGCAGGATATAGAGATGGAGTGAGGAAGTGTTTCTGTATTTTCATCATTATTGCTTGTATAATGATGGTGGAGACTTGCTTAAATTCCACTGGGAAAGAGCCAGCCAAAGAGAAGAGACTGACGATGAGACAGGGGATTATCTATTGTGCGGGGCCTGGAGGTGGGAAGGGTGCAGACACTTAGCCTATGTGGAGAGAGTGCCTTTAAAGAGTGAGGGACCACTCTCCCCCTGTATCAGTACAGAGGAAGAAAATGTAAGCTTTTAGGTTGGTTTGGGCAGAATTAGAGGAAGTTCTTATCTACTGGTTTGTTTGTTTGTTTTAATTAGGAAGTTACATGATCTGCTGAAAATGAGGAGGGATTCTGTGGGATCTAAAGTTTGAGTGTGAAGAAAGCTTGAAATAGAAAGAAAAGAAAGCTCATCAATGTATGTAAGATTGCCAGGCAGTTTGAAGTCGGAGACCATAACATTACAGTACTACCAGTCAGCCTAGTTTTTTCTGTCCATCTCCTTATCTGCCTGGAAACTTTGTCCACCAGCAACCTTCCTAGTTTCTGGAAGAATGGAAGGCATGGTGACATCCACTACACAATCAGAACAAATATGTCCAGCGTGACAGCTCTCACCTGAGTTTTCCTCTTCTCCCTTTACCGCTCATCTAAGGCAGTGGACAGAGGCACTGAGTCTGTAAATGTGAGAGTCTGAAACTTGCCTGAAATGGTTTTTACCCACATCCCTTCACTCACACTATTTGTCCATTCACTGATTTGTCCAGCAAGGATTATTGTATATCTTCTGTCATGGGCCAGGCACTGCATTACAGGTACATTGGTGAGTAAAACATGGGCTTGCCCTCAAATAATAACTATTCCAGGTTGGAATTGCATTCTATATACAGAGAATTACAATGTACTCCAAGGGTTGTTAAAAACTACAAACAACATGCTATTGGAGCACGGAAAAGAGGGTAACTGAAAATAAGAAATGTTACGATTTTTTGTGTCATCCTCAAGCAGTCTTAATGTTTCCTCCAAAGCTAAAAATCTATATATAAAACAAGATCTTAAAAAAAAGACACTTAAACAAAGCTGACATCTTTTGTGTTTAATAAGGTGTTTAAAGATCATGCAATTGATGGAGAAACTTTGCCATTACTCACAGAGGGGCATCTTCGAAGCACTATGGGCTTAAAGCTGGGGCCGGCACTAAAGATCCAATCGCAGGTAGGGTGATTTTTCGTAACTAAACATGTGTTAATGGTATGAAGCTTAAGAGAAATATGTTACCTTTATCTTGTAACATTAACAATACCTATTTAACCTCTTTATTAAGCTTTTTCCCTCTGTGGTTGGGGACATGATAGAAGTGAAGGAACCTGAAAAGTTTGGACGGGGCATTGGTACACGTTCCTAGTTTTGGTTGGGAAGGCACAAAGCAGTGGTGTGCTGGCCAATGTTTAACAACCTGCTGTCTTTAAAAATGAACCCCGATTCGTAGCATTTGTCAATTTCTGTGGTGTCAGTACTCCCACCATGGCTGACAAACTCTACATGCAGCATCACTGAATACAGAATTGGGAAGAGATGCACCACAGCTCCCCATTTCAGACTATCTTCACCATGTGGATAGCACAAGTGTAAACAACCTCAAGAGCAGAGATAATAATAAACAATTATAGTAAAATAAGTAGGTAAAAATAATTAAGTGATAAGTTTGGGGCATTTAATACTTTAGTTTGCAATATAATATATCTAATTGTAACTTTATATAACTTAATTTTTAATAATGGCATTTTTAGCAATTAGCTTGCAGATTTCCTAAAAATATAACAATTGGTCTCAAGAGCTGGAACAAGCCAGCTCCAGAGCACCGCTTCTCATCACTACCTCCACTGCTACATTCTGGTCTAAGGCACTATCTTCTCTTGTTGGATTACTGCGTTAGCCTTCTAAATCTTCTCCCTGCTCTGCCCTTGCCCACCCAGAGCTATTCACACAGCAGTAAAGAATGATTCTTCTAATACATGAGACAGATCATGTCACTCTTCTGCTCAAATGTCTGCAGTAGCTCCCCATTTCTTTCAAAGTCCAAGTCAAAGTCCTATATTATTTGCACTCCTCCCCACCCATCACCACCCTTGCCTTCCTGACCTCATCTTCTAAGTCTCTCCCCGCCAGTTACTGCTTTTGTCAACTCACCTCTGGATGCTGTTTGAACATCTAGACAGGTTCCACCTTCACACTGTTCCCTCTGCCTGCGATGCTCTTCCCCCAACATCCTCATGCTTTGCTCCCTCATCTCCTTCATCTTTGCTCCACCATACCATCTCAATGAGGTTTGCTTGGTTCACCTTACTTAAAATTGCACACGGCCCAGCCCCCATACATACTACTGCTATCCCTTTTTCTCGTCTTCTCTTTTTCCCCATAGCACCCATCACGTTCAATCACACAATATAATTTATTTATTTGTTATATTTATTTTTGATTTCCCTCTGCCCCCTCTAGAATGTAAGCGCCATTAGAGCAGAGATCTTTATCTGTTTTGTTGACAGATATAACCTTAGAACATGCAAAACCCATAATAGGTCAACAGTTATTTGTTGAAAGAGTGAGTTTCCTAAAAGTCAAACCAAGAAGCCTCAACTAATTCTTTCAGAATTTATACAGTACTTATTCACAATACATGCTTAGACCAGGAGCTGAGTTTCCAGAATGTCCTTCAAAAACCTTTTTTTTTTTCCTAAACTTTTCAGGGTAAAGAAGTTCTTTATTTCTAATGCAAATACTTCAGTGTTTCCATTGATGTTCTTTTTTTCAACTTCTTATTTTGGAATAACTTTAGATACAGAAAAGTTGCCAGGATAGTACAGAGAATTCACCTAGCTTTTCCTAATGTTAACATAATACATAACAGGGCACATTTGTCAAAACTAAGAAATTAACATTGGTACAATATAATATTCACTTTTAAATGATTTATTTTTCTTTAGTGAGGATACTATACCTCTTGGAATACTTACAATAACACTGCAGTTTTTTCTCAAATCTGATTTTCTTTGGCTTTGGTTTATCACTTTCGTTGCACTTTTTGTTCTGCTTTGTCCTTACAATGTGGCCAACCCCAAGTCATTCTTAATCTTCTCCTCACTTGCTGTTAGCATTCTTATGCTCCTATCTGATATATATAAGTGCTTCCATGCAGCCCAGCTGAGCTATTATATCCCAGGCCCCATCTGCCAGCATAACAGGACAGGACTCCCACAGAAGCTGGGGGTGGGGGGGAGGTGGAGGGGGAAGGTCCAGCTGATGCCAGATGTTCAACCAAGCAGAACAGTTGTAGAGTCCTTGGGATTGGGAATTTCCAGGGGTCCAATTGAAGCAGGAAAATTGGAAGGTTCTGAGTAACATCTGAAAGTCCCAGAAGGTGAGCAGGCAGGAGTTCATCAGTGGATAACAAAATCTCAATCTCCAAAATGGGAATCAAGGGCAAAATTCCATTACAGCAAGAACTGCTAAGAAGAAGGAAACCTACCCTCCAGAACAGAAACGTAGAAGGTAGGCCTGGACTGAGCACACAAGGAAAGGGGTAGGAGAAGAAAAAGTTACTGGAATTTGAGAAAGATATTATTAGAATGGAGGGAGCTGGGGGTTTGAGCTGTAATAATGTGAACAATATAGAAATCTCCTGGGTCCCACTCGGCATCAGGTTTGTGTAGGAGCCCGCTGGTTAGTACTAGGGCACCAAGTCCCAGCGCAGCCTTATTTATGTCTCAACACTAAGCCCACTGAAGGCCAGTTGTGTGCTATGGTTCTAAAGAATTCCAGCCTCACCTGGAGGAGGACGGGCTGGGTGTTGGTGAAGATGAAGTAGCGTGTCTGTGGGAACGCTTGTGGGACCATTGGGAAAGGAAGAGCTAGAGTGGACTGAGAGTGAAATAATTGTGTGTGCAGGTGAACCACAGCAGAACCAAGAACAGGAACTGGTAAGCTCCTACCACCTTGATATCCAGTTTTACAATGTAAACACGATGGTTCTAAAAGAAAAAGCCCACCACATCCTAGAATTGTGTCCTTCTAGATGTCCCATGCCTGAACTTACCTCAGCCTCCCTGCCACCTGTGGCTTAGCAGAGTATGCTGAGTTATTGAAAGAATTCATAGATTTAATTACTATATTTTGTCTTCTAAGGTATCTCAGCATATGGAAAGTATATTCTACAAGAAAAGTCTTTCACTTCCTACCCACACGAAACAAGCATTCGATCAACCAAAAGATACAAACCCTCTTTTGGGTTTTAATTCCTGGAGTGATACACTGGACGTTCCTTGTTCCCAGGATATGATCATTCCTAAAAGAACTGAGCGAGATACTATGAGAAATTAAAACCCTCACAGAGCAAGAACAGTCTTAATCGGTTTTCTGAAAAGTCTGGGATATTCTGAAGGGCGTGCGGGGGTTTCCCAGGACCAGATGGCGGCTCAGAGGGAGAGAAAGCCCACCCTCCCGAGCTCTCTGGGAGGAGGCCTTGCCCAGGCTTCCCGAAGTGACCTCATCACAAAGTGGCTGGAGGCGTATCCTTGGAAGCAAATGCTAAACGAAGGATAGAATTTGCAAACATCAAATTTGTATATATAAAGAGGTCTATTTCTTTTCTTTTTCTTCCAGTTTTATTGAGATACTATTGACATAACAGCACTGCATAAGTTTCAGGTGTACCACATAATGATATGACTTAAATACATCATGAAACAGCTATCACAATAAGTTTAGTGAATATCCGTCATCTCTTATAGATACAAAATGAAAGAAACAAAGTTTTTCCTTGTGATGAGAACTCTTAGGATCTACTCACTTAACAGCTTTCATATATAACGTACAGCAGTGTTCATTCTATTTATCATGTGGTACATTGCATCCCTAGTACTTATTTATCTTACAGCTGGAAGTTTTTACCCTTTGACGACCTTCATTAAAGAGGTCTATTTCTGATTTTCACAAAAAAAAAAAAGAAAGCTATAGTTGGATGTTTCCACGAGGATATCTGTGCAGAAGCCACAAGAGCTGACACTGAAAAACAGAGCTCCTAACCTGTCTTCACTGGCTTCCCATCCCCCAGCCCAGAGAGAGACAGAGGCAACCCAGTGGAGCCAGAAGGAGGAAGAAGAGACCGTGAAGTAGGAAATAGAGAAACAGAGGAGCTGAGCACAGGTCCCCACCTTTCCTCATTGCAGGCTTTCAGCCTGACGGAAGCTGGAGGAAGGAACGGGCAGAAGCTCTAACCTTAAAGTTCAGAGTTCACTGTTACTCAGCATTTTCCTTCTGATATGAAACCATGTTATGGCTAAAAACAACTGGACTCCTTACGGCCTGAGAGGCAGAGGAAAGGGCATAGTGACCACCTCCTATCTCACCCGAGAGGTGGGGAAGAGTTCCCTCCTCAAAGCGGTACTGAACTGGCAAGATCGAGGGGAGACGATGACGGCAGCTTTCTGCTCGTGCCCCGTGGAATCCCACTCTTTTAACTTCCCATTTAACAGAAAGACTGTGAAAGGATCCGCAGGAAGCTGATAAGCGTTTGCTCAAGGAGGGCATTGGGTGACAGCGGTGTGAGGGAGACTTCTTACTATATACCCTCTGCTACATTTTAAATTTTTAACTATGAGAACATATTTTCTGTTTTTAAATTTTATATTTAAAATAAACAAACGGGGACTTCCCTGGTGGTCCAGTGGTTAAGACTCTGAGCTTCCACTGCAGGGGGCACGGGTTCAATCCCTGGTCAGGGAACTAAGATCCCCCATGCCGTGGGGTGCGGCCAAAAAATAGAAAAAATAAAATAAAAAAATAAACTGTGGTAGGCAGCTTCTCAGATGGACGCCAATTACCCCTGCTTTCTGGTGTTCATACCTTGTGTGATTCTCCTCCCCTTTGGGGTGGGCTGCAGTTAACGACTCCTTTCTAAGGGATAGAAGATGGAAGACATGACGGGGTGTCACTTCTGTGGCTTCTGTCTCAGGTCTTCTCTCTCATTCTCTTTGGATTGCTCGCTCTGGAGGAAGCCAGCTTTTCTATGTCTCCAGGCGGACCTGTGGAGAGGACGGTGTGACTGAACTTGGCAGTAGATCTTCTGAGGCCTGCCAATAGCTACGTGACTCTTCCCCAAGTCAAGCCTTGAGATGACTACTAGCTCCTGCCCACAGCTTGATGGCAGCCTTGTGGCTGACCCTGAGCCAGAGGCCCCCAGCTAAGCCGCTCCTGGATTCCTGACCCACAGAAACTGGGGGATAATAAGTATGTGTTGTTTCCAGCCACTAATGGAATAATTTGTTTTGCAGCAATAGATTCCTAAAACAAACAAACAAATTGCATTGATAAACATAGATAGCGTGCTTCCCATGTTCACTTTTTGATTTGGAAGATGGGCTTTTGAAGTCATTTCCCCACAAGCCATGCTAATTTAGTTGATCTTTGCTTTCTTTCATTTTTAATGTGAAAACAACAGGGTTTTTTCCTGACATAAAATTATATTATACTATCAAACATGCTTGTGGACCAAAGAGGGAGTATTGGTAACTTTGAGGGGAGAGAGAGAGAGAGAGAGAGAAAGGCCCAGAGAGAAATAATTCTTTCAAATTTCAAAATTTTAAGAACTATTTTGTCACATGACCTTTCACCTGCTGTAATTCCCAGCATATAAAAGTTTCACAAGGTGCCAAACGTGAGTTAACAGGTGTTATGGTGCGGGATAAAAAGAAAGCTTAATACTTTTAGTGGCAAAGAGATCATGGGATTCAATCCATATGATGGCTTTTGAATTTCTTTTCCCTGCTAAATGAGTCAATTGAGTTGGTAACTGATTCACTTGAACAGATGTGTCTCAATGTTGCTCTAAGGAAAATGCTCTTATGCCATCCTGGCATGTACTATCACCAAAAAAAGCACTGTGCTTAATTTTAGAACCATGCATAGAAAGAGAACCACATAAAGGAGGCTCTCCCCAGCTCTCAGCACTCTTCTTTGGAAGAAAAGGAGACTGAAGTTGCTTGTCCACACGAAGATTATTCTTTCCAGATTCATGACTCTAGGGTACCTTTTAACAAAAGACCCACTTTAGTAATCAAAATTATTTTGAAGGGTGAAAATTTTACTCATATTATCATATAGAAATAGTTTTTAACTCTTCTGCAAATTCAACTTTAGTCTTGATTGTACTGTGTACCCTTTGGGAGAATAAAATAAAGAACAGCAAAAACAACAGCAAAATTCTCTCTCATGTTTGAAAAACAATCACAATAAAAATGTGTTTGCTAAATAGGCTCTTCTGACTTATGAAACATTCTGTTTAGACAAGGGGAATAAACATCCATACAATGGATTACTATGCAACTGTTCCTCTATGGAAGTATTAAACAGCTATTAAAAAGCAATAATAGAATTCAAATATCACCACTTTGCACCCCTAAAAACTAAAGGACCTAAACAGTGATCATAAATGACTATTAACACCACAAAAAGAGAAACAACCAGACATTATATGCCTCCTCATGGAAGCTTATAAAACTGTTATGAATATAGCAAAATCCAAACTGTGGGAAACTGTATAGTAGAAATGACCTGATTTTCTTCAACAAATAAATTGCAAGGAAAAACAGAGAAAGGGAAAAGGGAAACCAATAGATTAAAAGATACTAAAGATTTAAATCACCCAGATGTAAAAGTTTTAGAAACAGGTGGTGATGATGGTGGTGCTACATTGTGAATGTTGTTATTGCCACTGAACCGTACACTTAAAATTGGTTAAAATCACAACTTTTATGTTACGTATATTTTACCACAATAAATTTTTTAAAGATTCGTATCACCAATACAATTATTTGGATGCCTATTGAATATATTGTTTAAAAAAAAAAGAAATAATTGGGGAAATTTGAACGTGATTGGTGATACTCACTTCTATTAAAGAATTATTGTCTGTTTTTTAGATGCAATAATAGTGACTTTTATATTGTGGTAAGAACATTTAAGGCGAAATCTTTCCTCTTAACAAATATTTATGTGCACAGTACAATATTGTTAAGGCACGATGTTGTGTAGCAGATCTCTAGAACTTAGTCATCTTACCTAAGTTGTTTTTTTTTTTTTTTGAGTTCTTATCTCTTAGAGATGTATACTGAAATATGTACAGATAAAATGATATATATTGGATCTGGGATTTGATTTTACCTGACCTACAATCTAATAAATTATCCACTTATTATTTTATGGAGCCTGGCAGAATACTCAAGACCCTTGGGTCAGAGAAAAAGAACTTTATCACTCATGACACAATAAGCAGCGCAAACATCAGCATATCTGTGTTGGGTCCCCTTGCTCTCGGTGCCACCGGGGCAACTCAGATGGACGGCTGCACATGCAGTGGGTTGCTTCACAGCTGTGGAACACTGAGTTTGGGGAACTCACTAGTCTTACAGCAAACAGTAAGAGCAAGAGCAAAGACCTACTCTTTGTCCAGGGGTGGGAGTGGAGGGTGGAGGGGTGGGGAGGAGATGTTACCTCATTTCTTAAAGTTACTGAGTACACAATCAACCTTGAGAAATGGGCCTGGTAAAAGCAGTCAGGGCCTTGCCATCTTGGTCCATCCAGCAAGATCTGTAGGAACGTAAGAGGCCCAAAGAAGAGTATCTCTCCCAACAGTATCGTGACATGAATTTGCTTCAAAAAAATCCATTGAGAAATGAGGGTTTGGTAAGTCAGTGGGAGTATAGTGAAACAAGTTTGGCCCTGAGTCGATACTTGTTGAAGCTGGGTTGTGAGTATATATGAGTATATAAGGTCCACTGTACTATTCACCGTTTTTTTGTATATGAACTTTTCCACAATAAAAGTTTTTTAAAAATCTGTTTACTAAAGAGTTATACAATATGTATGGATTCCAATATTTTTTAATAAAATAGAATATGCAAAAATACATATTTGTTATTTTTAATTTATGGAATATTTTGTTCTGCCCAGTAATACTAAGAATATACTTCAAGCAAATGCCATTCCTCATTATGGTAAATAGATACATTGTCATCTCATTACAAATATATGAAAGGTCTGTTTTATAGAGAGTTGTAGTCAATTTACTGTACTTTTCCAGCCTGTCCTCTGCCAAATGAATGTCTCTTCACATAAGCCAACAATATGAGGTCCAAGGTCTTTGATGTATCTGCTAAGAATCCTGAGATGTCATTGTGCAGCTGTGAAAAGTTAATCTCCCCAGGAAAGGTAAGAGTTCACTTGAACATCATTGGGTGCCATTTTGAAAAAAATCTGAATGCTTTTAGGTGGTGCATATATATTTTTTTAAACTAAACTTCTAATGTATTTCACCACTACCACCCTCATTCCCTAATGGCTCATTCCCTAAGGGGTGGATTTTATTTTGCTAGTTAGAGTGACAAAAAGTTTACTGATTGTTTAATTGAATTAGATTATTATTTCTTTCATTTTGCTAAGAAGTTATTCTCATCAAATAAAACAAAAGCAGGGACTTCCCTGGTGGCACAGTGGTTAAGAATCCGCCTGCCAATGCAGGGGACACGGGTTCGAGCCCTGGTCCGGGAAGATCCCACGTGTTGCAGAACAAGTAAGGCCATGCACCACAACTACTGAGCCTGTGCTCTAGAGCCTGTGAGCCACAGCTACTGAGCCTGCGTACCACAGCTGAAGCCCGCACGCCTAGAGCCCATGCTCTGCAACAAGAGAAGCCACTGCATGGACCTAAAGTCTGTCATATAGAGTGAAGTCAGAAAGAGAAAAACAAATACCGTATGCTAACACATATATATGGAATCTAAAAAAAAGAAAAAGAAAAAATCGTTCTCATGAACCTAGGGGCAGGACAGGAATAAAGACGCAGACGTAGAGAATGGACTTGAGAACATGGGGAAGGGTAAGCTGGGACGAACTGAGAGAGTAGCACTGACATACATACACTACCAAATGTAAAATAGATAGCTAGTGGAAAGCAGCTGCATAGCACAGGGAGATCAGCTGGGTGCTTTGTGACCACCTAGAGGGCTGGGATAAGGAGGGTGGGAGGGAGACGCAAGAGAGAGGGGATATGGGGATATATGTATACATAAAGCTGATTCAGTTTGTTATACAGCAGAAACACAACATTGTAAAGCAATTATGCTCCAATAAAGATGTTAAAAAAAAAAAAAAGCCACTGCAATGAGAAGACCGTGCACCACAACCAAGAGTAGCCCCCGCTCGCTGCAACTAGAGAAAGCCCACACGCAGCAACGAAGACCCAATGCAGCCAAAAATAAATAAATACATACATAAATTTATAAAAAAAAAAAAAAAACCAAAAGCAAGGACCTCAAATACCTTGTTACTGTAAACAAATTTATCACCTTTTGTCTTAGTTCAGGCTGCTATAATAAAATACTATAGACTGGGTGGCTTATAAACAAAAGAAGTGTATTTCTCACAGTTCTGGAAGCTGGAAATCCAAGATCAGGGTGCCAGCACGCTCAGGTTCTGGTGAGAGTCCTCTTCCAGGTTGCAGACTGCTGACTTCTCATTGTATCCTCACATGGTAGAACTCAGAAAGCCGGAGCAAACTCTTACGACCCTTCTTAGAAGGGCATTAATCTCATTCTTGAGGGCTCTACCTTCATGACCTCATCACGTCCCAAAGGCCCTACCTCCTCATACCATCACATTGGGGGTTAGGATTTCAACATGAATTTTGGAGGAACACATTCAGTCTATAACACCTTCATAGGCCCATTTTCTGTTAGTCTTCTCTCAACATTCTTGGGTTCTTTATGTCTAAAAAATTATTCAGCAATCTCAGATGCCCTTCTGTGTCTTTTTGGGGTAGGGGAAATAGCCAAATTTCTGAACTTTTTTTCCCCAGTTCCACTCCTATATAGAGAAGAGCTAATTTCACTTCAAAAAGGATATTTCCCTCCTAATAGGCTGGGCCACGAACTGCCTTGAATCACAGACTAGAAATGCCTTTCAACTGCTCTTTGAACACTGCAAAATGTCCTGTGGAAGCTAGAAATTTCAGTGCTTTCTATATGGGCCAGGTAGATAATTGGCTGAACGCTCAACTTGTTTTTTGACATTTGTGAGACTAATCCAACCAGTTTTGTGAAGGAAGCACAATATTTGTTGGAGTTATATCAAATGCAGTGCTGTGTTTTGCCTTGATAACAGAACTCTGCTGCAGTTTTTTTTTTTTTACTTTCAAAACAGGTATGATAAGTGTTTATGAAAAGCATTTGTATAATGTAATAAATAGTGGGAAACAGTTCCCTGATATTTTCAAAACTTCAGTTGCAGACCTCTACTATGGCAACATCTTTTTCATACATTTAGGTCCCCAGACACTGAATAAATAGAAACAGCTTCATTCCAAGCTGCAGAAAGAAATTTTGTCCATGTTAGGTTTTTTTTTATGAATTAGATGATGATCAGGTGGTTCATTGTGTTAATGAGATTGGAGTTATTATTGTAGTCTAATAGTTGGTTTAGAATCCTTTAACACTCAGCTTTTCCTAAATTATCATCTTGGCTCTTTGTGCTTTAACACCAGTGGCTACCACTAAAACCACTCATTTAAATGAGTAAGCAAATAAATATTCACAGCACAGGAATCAGAATGAACCATCCAAAATCTGGTTGTATAGGCTGTATATAAGAAAGATATCAACAATTCCAAAGAATAAATCTATAAAAGGCAACATTTTTAGTCCTGGGAGAATATGAAAAAAAGTCTTTATTCCAGGCCTGATGACTGCTCCCATGCTAGAGGCATTAAAAAATCATTATTCACCAGCCTTTGTCTACACTGACCAACTCTTTAGGTAAATCATGTACAGAATGGATGCTAAGCATTGCTTCCCTCATAGAGAACTTTCCAAAGTGAATGGTCTGATTAGGTTACTTCTTATAATTACTATCCCTAAAACACTTGTTAATTCATAAATCAGGGCTTTCTTTTAAAATTTAGGATGAAGAATAACAATAAAATGCAAGCGTTCTTGTGAAGACTCACTTTTCATGTTTGAAATCTTTAATTTGAAATAATAGTTTTTTCTATTATCTTAATTTAGGGTGGTGTATCAATTAGGATACTCTATGATGCAAATGACAGAAAACCCAATTCAAACTGGCTTAAACTATAAAAAGGAGCTTGCTGGATCTTGTAACTAAAAAGTCTAAATGTTCGGCTTCAGGCAAGGCTTATCCAGTGGTTCAAATGATGTCACCAAGGATCCAGTTTCTCTTCGTGCTGCCTTCCTTTGACTCCAATGTTAAGTTCTATAGAAGTGGCTTCTGAGCAGTTCCAGGGCCTCTTCTCCTGATAGTGAAATGCCTCTAGCAGTTAAGACCTAATATTCTCAAATCACAGGATAGAAAGGAAGAGCATGTCTCTTCTAATAGATTCAAACTCCTGGGAGTCACTCAGTTTCATTGATTCCTTTGGCTCCTGTGCCCAGTACCTATGAGCTGGATACAGATTGGTTCGTCCCTAAAGCCTGAATTTGTACATATATTTTAGCTCCTTAATTTTGTTTTTCATTTGTAATATCTCATCTCACTCTTTTGGGTATTAGCCCCTTGAAAGCAACTATGGAATCTAAATTTCTTGCACTATTTCAAAGTACCCACAACAATGAATGCTCAACAAATGGAACTGAATTATATGTAGCAATGATCATAATGATCATTCTTTTATTTATGCACTGTCTCTAGCATCCCAAAGTACTTTGTAAAAAATATGTTAGAGTCACAGGATGATGAATGTTCTCCATTGGGAGTGGGAGGAAAGATAAGTTAGAGTGTTTATTTATTCCTTGGGTTACTTTCCTGCAAGTCTGCTTTCCTCATAAAGCCCACAGCTCCTGTCAGGCAGCCCTCTCTAGAAACAACAGCTATGGCCCTTCCTAAGTTCTGGATTGTGGGAAACCAGCCCCTCCTCTTGTCATTTCAGGTGGGGGGGATGAAAAGGTTTCCTGCTATTGCTAGTTCTTGTTGGTTTCCCTTAACCCCACTCACACCTGTGTAATTGGTCCTTCATTAAACTCTCCTCAATTATCTGGTTTAAGTGTGCCATTTGTGTCCTGCCAGCATCCTGACTTACACACACACTATTAGAAAATTAAACTCAAACTGCCTTAAATCATCAATGGAATTTATTGAATCATGCAGCTAAAAAAAAAAGATGTCTTGCTTCAAGTCAGTGCAGTGGCTCAAATGACGGCATCAAGGCAATTAGAACTGGAAGAAACTTTATTAATCAGATTGTTATCTTGATTATAATATAATTAAATTTGTGTGCAGGAGGGATGAAAGGAAGGTTTTGTTTTGTTTTGTTTTTTGGGGGTTTTTTGCTCCGTTTTGCACTAAAGAATAAGGAAAACAGTTTACTGGCCCAGTTGTTTCTGAATCCTATGTTAGCACTCTGTAAACATTTGAGGTAAATAAATGAGAACTTTCAGAGGCCAAAAGCAAAACTAACTCCACAGAACTATACGGAACCTAAAGGAAAAATAATTGCTTCATCATTTTTATTTTTGCACATCATTAACTCTTTTGTTCACAGTACCTGACACAGTCCTTACAGGGTAGGTTCAGTAAACTGATGGATGATGGAAAGTAGCGACTAGCTCTTTTCTCTCACATGATGCTGGAGATGGTATAGCAACTGATGTACCTCTCTGTTCCCAAACACTTGCTGGCCATTCCTGCCGATTTTGTATAATGGAGAGACTGCGGAAGACCAAGGGCACTACTAGTAAATGACTTATAGGAACCAAGGACAGCGAAACATACACTAGTTTTAATTTTTTCAAATAAAAAGACTTTCACTCTGTACACAATATTTCCAATAACACTATAATGTCAAAGTTAAAGAACAAGATAACATAAAGTATGCTTAAAAGTTTCCCATTGTTTCAAGCACTTTGTTTTTCCCTGTGAACAATGGACAATTGTGCCTTTAAACTGAAATACTTGTATGAGATTTAACACAGCTGACTTTCTCTCAAAAAAAAAAAAAATTCATCTTTTACACTTTCTAAGTTAGGAAAAGATTATTTAAATGTTTTTGATTCTTTCATTTATTTCTTTTTTAGGTAACCAGTGAGTGTGTCTCTGTTGTTCCATGCTATGCCAATGACAGCAGTTTGTCCCTTATTTAGCACGGACGAGTATAACAATCAAGAGAGTAATGTGACCATGAGAATTAATGCAAAGCACTTGCTGCCCAAGAGGCAGTAGCTGGGGTAAGATAGGGCCATGGGAATACAAGAACAGTCCCCTCCTCGTCCATGCTCCCACCCAGCCAGGGCTTCCCAGAAGCCAGACCTTTGGGGGAGGTGAAAGACCACCAAGGACACTTCAACCATAGCCCACTTGGCTCTCTGAAGAACCCACACAGCATGTCTTAGTCAATTCTTAAAATTAAAAATAACTTTTTTCCCTATTCCAAAAGCAATGCATGTTTATTATGCAGAATGTAAACATTTAAGATTAACAAAAAAAGAAAGAAAGAAGAAGGTGGGAGAGAGTAGCCTTTAATTACCCCTCTTAGGAATGACCATGGTTAACATTTTGGTGTATACGCAAAGCTCACTCCTTGTCTCCCTCTCTCTCTGGGATTTTACTATAAATATCCTTTTGAATATCTTTTTTTTTTTTTTTTTTTTTTTTTTGGCTGTGTTGGGTCTTCGTTTCTGTGCGAGGGCTTTCTCTAGTTGCGGCAAGCGGGGCCACTCTTCATCGCGGTGCGCGGGCCTCTCACTGCCGCGGCCTCTCTTGTTGCGGAGCACAGGCTCCAGACGCGCAGGCTCAGTAGTTGTGGCTCACGGGCCTAGTTGCTCCGCGGCATGTGGGATCTTCCCAGACCAGGGCTCGAACCCGTGTCCCCTGCATTGGCAGGCAGATTCTTAACCACTGTGCCACCAGGGAAGCCCTGAATATCTTTATACACCATTAATTTTATTCATCTTTTATTCCTCACAGAACCTAACACAGTCCTGCATGAGGAGGTATTCAATAAAAGGATGAATGGCTGAATGTCCAAATCAGCTCCTTCTTTTCATGTGCTGCTGGAGGTTAATCTAGCAACTGCTGCACCGCTCTGTTCCCATGTGCCTGCCAAAGGAGGACCAGGTATTGGGACTTATCTGAAACCATCAAGGAATCACAGTATTTGCTAACTCCACTAGAAAACCCCTCCTTAAAAGGAATGCTTCACAAGTGAGAGAGCCCTTAACTTGGAGCTAGAAGATGTAACTTTGAATTACAACTGGTCATTTTATTTCTCATTTTACTTCTTTAAGCCTCCATCTTCTAATCTGTGAAATGAAGGCATTGACCTATGATGTATAGGATCCCTAGCAGTTAATATCCTATGTTATCTATATATGTCTGTCTATCTATCCATCCATCCAACCAAACATACATACATGTTTGTGTGTGTATATTTTTTAAATTTTTTTAGTGAAGAAAGGACCCAGGTGCTAGGCCTTGAGGTGCTAGTATGACAAAATCTGGTTTTGTTTGCCTGTTTTGTAAAAACTGAAAGTCTTATAGGAAACCCAGCCAACATGCTCTTCCATGCCCACAAACACTCTCTGTGGCTAAATTGGGACAATCAAAAGCATGAAAACCAAAAAGAAAAATAGAAAATAATGAAAGCATCTCTCTACATGTGGCTTTTATTAATTCTCAGATTCTCAGATGATTGTTGTATTCTGTCTGAGGCTCCCTTTCTTGTTTCATAGCTTTACACTCTGTTGTGTCATTTTCAAAATACTCCCTCCCCCCATTTCCAAGGTTACAAGCAGAGAATAGCTCTTCACTGATCTGTGAACAATGAGCTCTGTTTGGTAAGAGAACTTGACAACTGAAGCAAAAGAAATCCTAATATCAAAACAGGTTGAGACAGGAAAATGATTAGTAACTCAAGTGTCTGGGTGGAAAGGGAGTATGAACTATCACCACCTACCCATTCCTTCCCGTCAAGCTCGGAGCCATTTTAAAACCCCATACCAATTCCTGAGAGCATTTAAGAAATGATGTGTTTCCAACATGTGCTGGCTGATGCTGAGGGCTCCTTCCCACATGTGCCTCTTCACCCTGCTTAAGCAGAGGGGATGTTAAGCATGGTGGAGGGGACCAGAGGGAACCATACTTGGAAAACCCTGCTGCTAGAAGTTTGTCCACGCAAGTGCACCGAGGCTTTTGGAACTCACCACCTCCAGAGTGTTTGCTTTTTCCAAATGAGCAATCGGAACAAGTTTGTTCATTCCTAATACAGGTGAAGTGCACTCAATTCTTACTCACTTCCTCTAGCTTGGGACATTCTGCCCCTATGCTTGTAGCACCACCGTGCTAAACCTGGTTGGAAATGTTGTCTTCGATTTCTAGGGTCTAGGCCAGGCCTTGCTGACCCAGCTATCACTGCTGTGGCCCCCAAATGGGAGGTGTGCTTAACACCTGGGCCCTCCTATCCCTGCAGTGGTGGGGAGCCACTGCTGCTTCCACCTTGGCTAATAAATGCTGCTCCTCTTCCACCTTCTTTTGCTTTTTAAACTTAAACTTTTTAGTTTAAGAAAAGTAGTGCATAGGGTCACATGGCTCAAGAGGGTAAACCATGAAAAACCTCTGTTCCATCCCTGTCCTCCAGCCACTAATTGCCCTCCTGTAACAAGCAAAAATGTACATCTATTTTTTCACCCTCTTTTTATGCAAATGTTAACATACTACATTTGAGAGGGGTTTTTTTCATGTAACAAAATATTACACTGTTGCCAGCAATAAGTGAGTGCCTGTTATTCCAGCTCTCAACAACTTTTTTTTTTTTTAAGTTGAAATACAGCTGATTTACAATGTTGTGTTAGTTTCAGGTGTGCAGCAAAGTGATTTGGTTTCATATATATATTCTTTTTTAGATGTATATTCTTCTTTAGATTCTTTTCCATTATAGGTTATTACAAGATAATGAGTGTAGTTCCCTGTGCTATACAGTAAGTCCTTGTTGGTAATCCATTTTATATATAATAACATGTATATTTTAATCCCAGAGTCCTAATTTGTCCGTCCCACACACACAGTTATTTTCATTAATACACTAAGCAACTTTTACCAAGGGTCACATTAAAGCCATAGGTCTGTGTTCTACAGCAGAGGTAAGTGCTACATCAGTGATCTAAAATCTATACCTCCTCTGAAGCTAGCACTCCGTTTGGGTCTGACTTACCAGATTAGGCTCCTTTTTCTCTTATCAGGAGCTCCCATTGCTCTCATGCCCCACATTGTTCCTTCCAAAACTCTGGTCCCCATGAGGACCACATCCATCACACATGTTGTATATGCCTTCACAGAGTTCAAGGTCTTTTTCTTGGAAAGATGTTCAGCCCCAGTGCAGATCCATGGATGCAAACAGATTCATAGTGAGAGATGAATCTTCTCTATGATCCTCTCTAGAAAACCATACAAGTTCTTTTCCAGATCAGCCCCAATTAAAAAAAAAAATCAGCTCCTCAGATATCACAAAAGGAAGCAGTTCTTGGGGGAGGGGGGGAATGGAGATTACAGTACCCAAAGGTCATATTAATTCTCATTCACAAACCATTCCTAACTGATGGTCTCTAGAGAGTCAAGCCAAACTGATAATTTTAAAAGTAAATAAATAGTGGCTGTATCAATTTACATTCCCATCAACAGTGCAAGAGGGTTCCCTTTTCTCCACACCCTCTCCAGCATTTATTGTTTGTAGATTTTTTTGATACAGCCACTATGCAGAACAATATGGAGGTTCCTTAAAAACTAAAAATAGAACTACCAGATGATCCAGCAGTTCCACTCCTGGGCATATACCCCGAGAAAACCATAATTCAAAGAGAGACATGTACCACAATGTTCATTGCAGCACTATTTACAATAGCCAGGTCATGGAAGCAACCTAAGTGTCCATCAACAGATGAATGGATAAAGAAGATGTGGCACATATATACAATGGAATATTACTCAGCCATAAAAAGAAACGAAATTGAGTTATTTGTAGTGAGGTGGATGGACCTAGAGTCTGTCATACGGAGTGAAGCAAGTCAGAAGGAGAAAAACAAATACCGTATGCTAACACATATATATGGAATCTAAAAAAAAAGGTTCTGAAGAACCTAGGGGCAGGACAGGAATAAAGACGCAGACATAGAGAATGGACTTGAGGATACAGGGAGGGGGAAGGGTAAACTGGGATTGAGAGAGTAGCATTGACATACATACACTATCAAATGTAAAATAGATAGCTAGTGGGAAGCAGCTGCATAGCACAGGGAGATCAGCTCAGTGCTTTGTGCCCACCTAGAGAGGTGGGATAGGGAGGGTGGGAGGGAGACGCAAAAGGGAGGGGATATGGGGATATATGTATATGTACAGCTGATTCACTTTGTTATACAGCAGAAACTAACACAACATTGTAAAGCAATTATACTCCAATAAAGATGTTAAAATAAATAAATAATAAATAAGTAAATGAATGAATAAACTATTTCTTACAATATTATCCCAATTAATATATGTAGAAGGAATGTTGACAATAGAAAATCAGCATTTAGCAACAGAAATAATTATTTCAGGCAAAGATAATGAGTGCTAAAATGAGTGGGCAAAAGTATGATGAAAAGCAGAATATTTACATAAAGTATCCTCTCTTAGATGCTAATTAATTTCAAAGGGAAGAACTGTAACTTGACAGTAGTGAAACCTGGCAGATGCCATCTTAACTAAGTGATCAAGGTTAGCATCACCAGTGATGGAACACATCAACTATATTCCTCCTGATAGAATGTACTGAGCAGGGCACGATGTCAGTTCTGTGACATTCTTGCCAAAAATTCATAACCTGAATATAATCATGAGGAAACATCAGACAAACCTAAATGTGCAACATTTTACAAAATAACTGGCCAATACTCTTCCAAGAGTCAAAGAAAGACAAAGAAAAACTACTGTTTCATTGTCATGAAAGACAAAGAAAAACTGAGGACCGGCCCAGATTAAAGACTAACAAAGCATGAAAACTAAATGCAGTCTAAGATCTGGGATTGAATTCTGAGCAAAAAAAGTAGTAGGACATGACAAAATTTGAAAAGGTCTGCAGATTACTTAGTAGTACTCTGTCAAGTTAATTTCCTGTTTTGAAAGTGGTACTGTGGTTACACAAGATGTTAACATTTGTAGAAGCTGGGTGAAGAGTATATGTGAATTCTTCTATTTTTTTCAACTTTCTCATAAGTCTGAAAGTATTTCAAAATGAATAGTTGAAAAAATTAAAAATAAATTCTAAAAAACATGGTTGAGAAAAATTCACTTATAATATTGGTTTGTGGACAGAGTAAAAAATACATATTAATTAAAAGAAATATCTTCACTCTTGAGTTTAAGACTAGACAAGAAAGCTTTTTCTTTGATTAGTCCTGTGTAGAATTACTCAGGCATTTCTTAAAATCACACTCTAAACTGTCAGCATATACTTTATTACCAAAAGTTGAAGTTCAGTATAGCAACTGTATGTAAAAGTACTTAGATAATCTTGGTCTGTCCTTGTTACAATATCAATAGACCTCTGCTGGGAACTGTTTTATTATGACAACCGAGCACTAAATTCACTAATCTTCAGGTCAGCAATTCCTGGATGTACAGAAGAAGAAAGTTTTCCATTTGGCAGATGAAAAATCAAGACCCCCAAATTCCTCTCCTTAGGAAGTAGAGCTTAGGAAAAGAGCCTAGTACTTTTTTGCTGTTTGCTCTGAAATATAGCACTTTAAATGCACTGAGTTCATTTCCAGTGGGGGTAGGGGTGACCCTGCATAACTCAGAAGCAACCTGTAGGGGAATAAAAAAAAAGGCAAGTGCAGTCATGGGAAGCAGAAGATTTTACATGTCACATAGGAATATAAAATGTTATAGTTAGTAGTTTCTTATATAGATATACAAAAAAATTGAATAACTATGGGGGGTAGACCCATAATTACCACAGCCTCCACCAGATTATTTAGATAATTACCTAAAAGTTAACATACCTACTCCGTAAGATTTACTGGCCTTTTGTTCTTTTCATTTCGGAGAAATCAGCATTACTGGACCAGTTCTTGAGCACAAGTGCTGTCTGAAAATTTTCTGAGGCCAATATAATGTGAACAAAAAATTAATCAATAGTTGATCTAAAAAAGAAATGGAAAATTTTATTCTAGCCAAACTGAGGATTATAACCAAGGAGATAGTCTTTCAGAAAGCTCTGAAGACTGTTCTGCCCATTAGAGATCAAAACACAGTTATATAAGTTTTTGAGACAAAAGAGTTATATGTCAAATGACTATTGACAATTTACATAATACAGATCTACACATACAAAGCAAGTAGTGGGTCATGCTAACTATTTTTTTGTTTTTTGGGTTTTTTTTAATTTATTTTTGGCTGCATTGGGTCTTCGTTGCTGCACATGGGCTTTCTCTAGTTGTGGTGAGCAGGGGGCTACTCTTCGTTGTGGTGCATGGGCTTCTCATTGTGGTGGCTTCTCTTGTTGCGGAGCACAGGCTCTAGGCGCACAGGCTTCAGTAATTGTGACACATGGGCTCAGTAGTTGTGGCTCGTGGGCTCTAGTGCGCAGGCTCAGTAGTTGTGGTGCATGGGCTTAGTTGCTCCGCGGCATGTGGGATCTTCCCAGTCCAGGACTCGAACCCGTGTCCCTGCATTGGCAGGCAGATTCTTAACCACTGCGCCACCAGGGAAGCCCCATGCTCGTTACAAGATTAAGAAGGAATGTTATTTCCTAAGGAGGCTGGTTAATGCAGATCCACAATACACACTAAAGGGAAGGTAGGAGGCCCAAACAGGCAAAGACAAATTTTTATGTTTAAATTTTTCTTGTCTTGACATAAAATATGAATTTTATTTAATCAACAAGAAGAAAAAATGTTAGGATTTTTCTCCCAATCTGCATGTGAGGTCCAGGTCTAGATGCCCTGGTTTTCTTGGCCCTCCTGACTTCAGGTTCCATGAATTCTGTGCCAATTGAACTTCTGTTCTCACCCTTGCCATCCCTCTCCTCTCTTCCCATCTTCATAGATGTTGGGTTTGGACAGAAAACAAGCTCTAGATATATTAATAACCTATGAGGTTTAGCTTTCTTTCCTTGTCCAAAAGGTTTTAATGTGGGGGGTTTTTTGCTTTGTCAAACCCTGTATTTTCTCTCAAATTGCTGGGTTGGAGGTAGGTTGAGAAGGTGGATCCTTACACGTCTCTGTTCTCAGGTAAGACTACTATTATACAGGAAACCAAGCACAATGACTGAAAGCTTGAGTCTCTCGTCTTGCACAAGGAAGTGCTTCCTCCATCAAATCTAGGGAAGCTTATTAAACCGGTTTCTTCTAATTTCATAGAGGACTATAGAGATAATAGAGGCCATGTATATAATGAAGACTTAACATAATTTTGTCCGTCTTGTAAGTATATTTCTCTCCATTTACGAAAGCTGCAGAGGATAAGGACTGTGTCATTGTCATCATTCGTTATTTACTCCATTGACACCCATTCACACTAAGCCAGGCACGGGACTAGGTATTGAGAACAGCAGAATAAGACATGGTACCTGCCCTTAAAAGGTTCACAGTCTGGTAGAAAGAAAAACAACAAATTATACTATTTGTTGTTTAAATTGTATTATTTATATATATATATATATAAATAATTTATATAATTATTTTACATATAAATATATTAAAACTATATTAAATTATATATACTATAGCACTGATTGTATGAAATGTTGCAGAAACCCAGAAAAAGGAACAGCTAATTCTACTGAAGAAAGAATTCAGGGAAGATTTCACTGTGGAAGTGTTAGGTTTCCTGACCCTTGAAGGATCTGCCAAGTGAGAAGGGGAAGAAAAAAATAGGAAACATGTGGGTATGAAAAGGCATTTGGCAGGATGGGGGAGTAGGAGGAGAAGTGTGGTCTCACAGTACTAAAGATGAAGCAGGAAAGGAGTGAACCAGGTGATTCTAAGGAAGAAGATGATGGTTGGATATGGTCAGCTGGCACATGGCAAAGGATAGAAAGCTAAAGTCTTCATTTCTCAGACTCCCTTGCAGCTACAGTCTGGTTCTAATTCAATGCACTGGTTGTATATCAGAAGGACAAAAGTGATGAGGAAGCCATCTTTCTGCTGCTGGCTGGCTTTCACTTTGCTGGCAAGCAAGGTCATGGAGACACAGGGTTCTTCTACAGCTCCAGTGTTCAGCCTCGATTGTGGGAGTTAAGAGGCAGTTGCAGCAGTGCTGGCAACAACTTCTGATCCTGGTTTCCTGACAGGTTGATCACAGCTATCCGGTAATTTCTTGAACTCAGCGTTGCTATTGTGGACTCCTCACTCCTCCAAAGTAGAGATTCCCCTGACTGGTTAGTTCTGCAGGGTCTGACAGGCCCAGGCTTGATCCTGCTCTTGCAAACTTCAATGATTTTGGAAGCATCTAATTCCCCTAATTAAGTCTTTACAAACAGCAACATTCGTAGTACCATCTTCATTCACACACACGGTACTCATGATTTCCTTATCTTTGCTCTATTAGTTAGGGTTCAGTGCAAAAAAAGAGAAATTTTATTTTAACAAGGACTTAATTAGGGGAATGACAAAACAATTACCATTTCGGTTAAAAAGTCAAAGTGACTTTTAAAAATGTTCTTAGTCTAATATTAGCATACTAAAAATTCATGTATTGTGCTTTTTTCAAAACAAAATATTTATGCTCATTTTTCAATAATACATACTCGTTGTCTTATTTATGCTGTTTCCTGAGTGGAAGTCTGAAGAATCAACTCAATTTAAAACATTAACTGAAATTTTAAATAAAATTAGTTTTACTGTATTTTATTTTATATTAAACATATCTATATTAAATTTTTTTTCTTTGTGATAACAGCATTAAGTCACTGACATTGTCAATTAACATATTTTAAAGTGCTTTTATAAAAATAATGCCCCAAAAGGCCTGGGCATTATTTGCTATACTTCCCTACAATTTTTTTCTTTTCAATTTAGTCACACATATATATTTAACATACAAGATGGACCCAGAGAAAGTGTTATTTAAAACAAAAACCTAAATGTATCAGTTTACAGTTTGGATAAGTCTGATCAAAGGGAATACATTTCTATATACTATTACATTCCACTTACTGGGATGGTAGATCCCAGGAAACTGACTTTTTCAAGTCCCCACCTAATCACCAGTCCTCAAGCGAGGGGATCCAGATCAGAGAACCTTTTGTTTAGCACAGCATGGTAATGAGTTTTTATATATTTATGCAGCCCAAGGAATCCAGTAAAGAGTAAAGACCTCAAATTCTCTATATGGCAAGAAAAATTCTGAGTTTCAGCCCCAGGGAGAAGAAGTGACAGAGTCCAGGGATAAACAGAAGTTTTGCTTTGGCAAAAGAAAGGGAGAGGGGCAATGTGCCTCAGTTGGGTGAGAAATAAAAGTCAAGTGACAGGAATGAGATTGCAAATTCATAAGGAAATCAGAACAAGAAGTGGCCAGGAGAGACTCCCCACTACCACCATCAAAGATATAAATGGGGTGATGAGAAGAGTGCTTGAGCTATTTTTATATAAATAATAAATGGAGGGAGGACCCAGAAACGTGACGTTTGGGTTATATGTGCAAATATTAGCCATCCTTAATGTTGCTGTACACTCTGGGAGCAATGGTGCCTGGCAGGTGGTTAACAAGGGAGTGGAGGATGGTCTGGAGTGTAGAGAGGGTAGAGTTGGGGTGGAACGATTAGCAGGTTTTGCAACAACGTTTCAGGTAGGAAATGATAAAGACCTAATCAAAGCAATGGCAATAGGAATGATGAGGAAGGGAAGAATTCCAAACATCTCAGTTGCAGAGTCAACAGGATTGCTTACTGATTGGCATGGTTGATATACCTCCAAGGTTTCTAGCATGAGTGATTAAGTGAACAGTGATGCAGTTACCAGAGTTTAAAAATACGTAAAAGAGACAGGTTTTGTGGGGGGGAATGGTGATTTCTAGTTGGACATTCAGTGGAGATATCCAGAAGACAACTAGAAATAAACATTTATGCAGTATTTTGGAATTAAGCTGTAAACATGAATAAGAATCCCCAGAATGCAGAGAGAAAAGGGAAGAAGATGAGAATGGAAGCATGGTGGCCAGGAACATTGAAGAGCTAGGTAAAGAGAGAGGAGCCAAAGAGAAATCAGAAGGAACAACCTGATACCATGAATGCCAAAGGAGGAGAACAAATTAAGTGCATGGTCAATATTGTCAAATCCTTAATAAGATGCTACAATTTCACATGAATTATTAATGGATGGTGGAGGTAGAAACCAAATTGTTGTAGTCTAAGGAGTGAATGTCAGTGAGACGTGGGGAGCGTAAATTAAACCTCTTCTAAAGAAAAAGGTGGTAGGGCAGTAGCTAGAGAGGTAGCTATTTTCCACGAAGGGCTTTCATTCCCCATCATAGTCCTAACCTAGCATTTGGCATCTAGTAGGCACTCAACATCTATTAAATGCAATAATATTTTCATTTATAAACTAGCTTTCCTATGAAGAGAATCCAGTGTTCTCCAAATAAAACAGTACAAAACAGATCTACCCTCATTTTGGATGGGGAGGACTGAAGGAAATAAACACATTTCATATTCTGTGTTATGTTTTGGGTTAATTGGTAAGAATCATCATTTTTTCTCACCCCTCTCTGACTACACACACCCTGATTGTAGATTATAGAAGGAAAAGGAACCAAATGACTTGCTGATCCAGTCCCCAGACTGCAGAATTGCATAGTCCAAAAATGAACTTTAGCTATGTTACTTTATAAAAGACTAGGCATCAAGATGCCACTCTTTGCCTTAATTACATATTTAATTGCTATTAGGTTACATATATATGGGAAACAAAGAGTTTTTTAAAGATATAATATATGCTCAGCATAACATTAAGTGAAAAAGGCATATTATGCAATATGATCTCAATTAGGGGGAAAGGGGGAAATATATACACACAAAGTATGAATAAATACTAGAAGAATATAAACGGTTAACAGATCTTTGGACGGTAGCGTTAGGGATTTTTATTTCCTTCATCTTACTTTTCTGTAAATTCCCAATTTTCTATTATTTAAAATGCGTTAAAATCGCCATTAAAGTTATGGTAATTTCTATCTAAAAACACTTACTAGCAATTTAAGCCCATTCTCTTTGATCTGGGTAGCTCTAAAATAACAATAGTTATAATAGTAATTCACCAGACTCCCAAGTACCCTGCAGTCTTCTTAATTCCAACTTCTTAGAATCTCTCTCCTTATTCATCGTATTAGTTGCTTGTACTTCCCTGAGTTCTCTCTGACTCGGATTCTAAAGGTGCGTTTCGAGAAGCAACGTGGAGAATGGAATGGGGAATCCAAAGTTTGTTTCAGATGAGCCCGACTACCCCCTATATTGTACGGGGAGATAATTTGGCTTAGGTCTCGTCTGTGCCATCTACCAACTGTGGAGCCTTAGATAAATCTGTTCATATCGCTGCACCTCAGCTGTCTCGGCTTTCCCATCTTCAAAATGGGATTAGGAGAATTTACACGTGGGGAATAGATGATGCAGGGCTCACTGGCAAGAAAAGAAGTGCCACAGTTAGAGACGTCTAGAATTCCATAGGTCTCAGGAAATCCTCTGTAAAAGGCTCCACCCCAAACCTACTGACTCCGAGGGGCGTGGGGCCCCCGGAATCTGTATTTTAATAGCTTCCCAGGTGATTCAGATGCCCAGTCAGGTTTGAGAACCAAGGACTCTTTCTAGTCCTCCTGTTCTTTGATCCACTTCTCAACTTCCTTCTGGTCCCAGCGATTTCCAGTTCCTGCAACAAAAGGAGCCAAGGAAAGAGGGGAGAGAAAGCGCAGCCAACACCCGCCGAGCCCTCCTCGTACCGGCCTCTCGCCAGCCTCCCCGCTCCGGCGCCAGCCGGTAGGTTACATAACAGCCCCGCGGCGCGCTCTCGCGATGTTTCCGCTGCCCCCGCCTACCTCCACGTCAGAGGGAACCGGGCGGAGCGGCCAACATGGCGGAACGCAGGCGACACAAGAAGCGGATTCAGGTAGCAAAGCCGAGCCCTGGGATAGGGGACTCTCGGAAGTGGAAGACGCAGGGAAAGCTCCCGGGAAGGGCGGGCGAAATCGAGGACGAGGTGGGGTGGGGTTCCCCCGTGAGGTCGCCGGTTGCGGGCTGAGTCGTTGTGAGGGGCCTGAGGAAGGGCGGTGTTGGCGACGGCGGAGACTGAGGCGGAGGTGCTGGGGCAGCGGCGGAAGGCGGGAGGAGCGGCCGCCAGCCCAGGGTGGCGGTGGCGGCGGCGGCGGCGTTGCCGGCCTGGGCCTGTGCTGGGAGGTCCGCGTCCTCCGAGCGCAGACACCGACCCTCCCCGGGCTCCTCCCCTCCCTTCTCCACGCCATCCTTTCGCCTTAGCTGTCCCGAAATTAAGGCCGCGATAATTAGGGTAGAAGGAGGCGGAGGACTGACCTAAAGCCGCCCGTTCTTTGTGCGCAGATTGAAGGACCGTAGGAGGGGGGAGTGATCGGGGTTTGGTCAGCTGCCCCAGGGGCCCAGGCGGCGATCTGCGTATCCAGATGTTCGTTTGCGTGCAGCCTCCTTTCTCCTCACAGTTATTAACTTAAGCGTCCAACTGAAGCTTTCCGGCTTTTTTTCAGCGACACAGTGTAAATAAACAAAACTCCCTTGGTACTGCAACGAGCGGGTCCCGCCCAGAAACCTTTCACATGCCAGTGTGTCATCCTCATAACCTACATAGCATCCCTCCCTCATTCCACATGCATGTCATCTGTGTATTTCTTCCTTGCAATTTTCCCCCTGTTGTTCTTGCTCTTTGCCGAGAGGATTAAATATGGGGAACATCTTAGACTCAGGATGTTCTGTTGTCTCCTTATTAGCTCCTGTGCCTAGAAACCTTCATATGTCGTCATAAATTGATGGCGTGTTGTAAACTGTTAATATACTAATCACAAATTGTTACACTCGTCATTGTCTTTCTGTTCCTTACTATTTCATTGCTTAGATGACTTTCTAATGTTTTTTTCCCCCATTTTTATCACTTAACTGACTTACACCACAGGTGATTTGAGCTATGCAAGTTAAAATTCTCCTGAAAACTTTGAAGTACTAGGGAAAAAAACGATGCCAGTGATCAGTAAATTTGGAATTTTAGAATTAGGCAGAAATAAGAAAGTAGTTTCAAAAAGAGTGCAGAAGGGGACCAGAGACAATTGCCCCCCAAGTTCAGACAGGTCATAAAACCAAGGCTTAAGGTTATTATGGAAGAGGTTTCTAATTATACTATTTCTAGTCTTTCAAAATTTAGTGTTATTGGTCAGGTATGGATACAAAATATACTTTTATTAAAATTTGTATTGAAGTTGTCAAATTAGGACTTACTGGACTTATATTTACACACATGGTACATTTTATGGCCTTAAATAAACATTGTTTTTACAGTTTCAACTGTTCTTTAATATTGTTGTAAAGGTGATCCTAATTCACTTTGAATAGCTGCTCTATTTCAATTGTGATCTCATATAAGCAGAAAGATAGATTTAAAAACCTGTATAGTAGTGGTAGTGACTGGGAGCTAAAACTTGTACCTGTTTGTACCCCAGTGTCAATAACTATTGGCCGTGTAACTTTGGTCAAGTTACTTAATTTTTTTCCTCTATTTCCAAATCCATAAGAAGGAATATTTACCTTAAATATCCTCATTGGGTTGTTGTGGAAAAAATAGGTGCGTGGGTGACTTGTTATTAAAGGTTATAAAAGCTATTAAAAGAGTGCTTAGCACATAACTCCTTTTTCCCCTTCGCCAAGGATGAAGGCTTTAGGATAATTTGTTTTGGTTTTTGTTAAGCACTCTGATATGCTGAAGAAAGATTAACAGTTATCTATTCAGTAAATAAACCTTTGAGTTGTGAGTTCCATAAAGAATGGCTATTTACTTACTGTTGTTTAGTTGGGGATTAGATAAGTGTGTGAGGATCTGATTGTTAAAAATCAAGTTGGTGTACTGCTAAGTGAAAATAAATAACATTTTTCACCTCTACATAGCTGTGCTATGTAAGTTCTCTACATAGCTGTGCTATGTAAAATGTTGTGGAGATCTTGGGAGTGCTACCTGGAGTACTACTGTGCAGTGTCAACAAATTAATAAAAGTGTACAGTATCTTATAAAACTCCTTGGTTTTTTTCCCTCCAGAGAATCAGAAACTCTATAATATTGGCATTACTTTAGACAAAAAGATCAAACGTAATGACCAAGTTCAGAGTTGAAGTTACAGAAAAAATTCTATTGTGAGACTCTGGGCAAAAAGATCTGTAATATTAACTCAGTTCCCTGTTGCTACTTGATGTTTCATGTTTAGAAAAGATTTTTATGTTTAGTAGATTTACTGACCTTGAATTGTAATTTGTATATTGGGGGAAATGATTGATACAGACAAGTTCAGGGTTTTAAAAAGTAGTTAATTTGTATGCTTTTTCTTTTCTTTTTTTTTAAATTTATTTATTTTTGGCTGCGTTGGGTCTTCGTTGCTGCGCGCGGGCTTTCTCTAGCGGTGAGCGGGGGCTACTCTTCATTGTGGTGCGCGGGCTTCTCATTGTGGTGGCTTCTCGTTGCGGAGCATGGGCTCTAGGTGTGCAGGCTTCAGTAGTTGTGGCTCACAGGCTCAGTAGTTGTGGCACGCGGGCTTAGTTGCTCTGCGGCATGTGGGATCTTCCCGGACCAGGGCTCGAACCCATGTCCCCTGCATCGGCAGGCGGATTCTCAACCATTGCGCCACCAGGGAAGCCCTGTATGCTTTTTCTAATGTAGCCTAATTTTAGATTCTGGTATTCCATCAAAGTTGGAAGCAAGAAGACTATTTTGTCACATTTCCTTCTTGGATTCACTTTACTGGTCACTGAAAACCAAAAGTGAGCTACGTGTTCACTGACGTTATATTGCAAAGTTTTCATGATTGAGATTCTCAAGTGAGAGTGATCTCAATTCAAATTAATAAAACATTTGAAAGTAAATAATTGTAAGTTTTCTAAGAAACTTAGAAAATTATGTAAAATTATGCAATTATGTAAGTTTTTAAGAACATTAAAATCAGTGCTTATAGGTTAACAGAGTACTGCTTACTAGAAGGGTTAATTGAGAATCCTAGTACCATAAAATTTTAGAGTTGAAAACGATTTTCAAATAGTAGGGGTTTTTGGAATCCTTTTGCACAAATGCAGCTCTTATGTAAAAGCAGAGGGGTGGGCCCAAAGCCCTATCACCTCAGTACCCCACTACTTCACTACCATTATTCCTCATCCTTAAGCTACTTTTAGGACCTAGATCTAAAAGTATTACTAGGTATAAAACATATTGATCTAAACCATTAACATCATTTTACAGATACACTGAGGTTCAGTGAGGTTATGTGGCTTGACCCAGGGTCACTCATCAAGATAGTAAAACCAGATTTAGACCAAGTCTTCTAATTCCAGTTGAATGTTCATTCCATCGCACCATTGATAAAATAAAAAATAAATTGTTTTGACATACTTTAATCTTGCAATCTTTATATTAAATTGTACAACAAAGACTTAACGAGACTTGTCCCTGCTAAAGAGACTCATCCCATTTAGTATTCTGCTTATGTGTAAGGTATCTAGTTGAGTTTTGGGACATTGAAATGGCTTATTCATTCCTAGAAATTTTATAATACCTGCATCTCAATTAACTTTGTTGCACCCATCTGTCTCCCTGTCAGTAAAACCCTGACATATTACGAACCAATATGCTTAATTTCAGAAAAGGGAAAGATTAGGATTATGCGCTCTGACTCTGGGACTTTCTGAAGAAAAGAGGTGGAACCCAGGAAGCCAGTCCTAAGTGAAAACTCCCCCCAGAGGTTTAATGAAGGGCTTACAATGGCAGGGGGTGGGGGATTTTAGAAGGGCACTGCCCAAGTCAAGATACAGAGACTCTTGTAAAGCTCTATTAGTAACATACTGTGTGACTTTAAGCAAATGATTTATCTAAGATCTTCTCCACCTTTCAGATTTTAACCTGTTAACCTATTTGCATTTTCACAAATATTTTATACTGTTTGTATAAAGATACAAATTGACAGTTGGTGAACTAATCTTTTTCTTTTGCTCAATTCATTCAACAAGCTTATTTATTACCTAAGCTTATTTCTATTGAATATAGCAATTTTTAAAAATTCTAGTCGTTTTGGGGGTGGGAGGATGGGGAAAAAAAATTCTAAGTCAAAAATTCTGTAAGGTTGAAGTCCGTGGCTTACTGACTCTTGATCTAATATTTTTTTTCTCAAAAAGATTATCTTAAGTACCAAAAATAATATATAGTTAGAAATGGTAACCCCAGTTTCATTGTAGTATTTGAGTGTTGAAGTATTCTAAAATAAAAATAGTATTTGTTAAATAATTTAAAAAGAATGTTCTACCCAAACTTTCAATTTTTGTAATTTTGGATTAAGAGTTGCAACACCCGGCATCTTGATGTTTGGGTTGGCAGTCCAGCCTCAAAACGTACTGGTTCTTTGCTTCCTCATTCTAAGACATTTGAGCTCATTCATTGAGCTACAAAGTTCTCTTCATTCAAGACTTGATGAGCTGGTTTCTCTTTATTAGTGGGTGATGCTATTCGCAAAAGGCCTTCACTTTTTGTCAGAAGGTTTCTAGAAAAGTTAGGAAAATATTCTGAAGATTTCTTCACATCAAAAGGGAACAAAGAGGGGAGGTACTATAGTCTAATGTATAAACAGGAAGAGGATAAGACTGTTTTAGCCTGCAGCAGGGGAGCAGTGAGAATGAAGATTCCTTGGCAGGCTCTTCTATATTACTAGCTTCCCCAGGTCATATTCTCTTGGTGCTCTTCTGTAGCAATCTTTCTTTCTGGCTTTAAAGCCTCAGCAGATGGCACAAATCCTGTACTGTTAGAGGCAGTCTACAGTATGTATAACTTATATGTGGTATAATGAATATTTCATAATATTTCACAGAGGATAATAGAAACTTTTTAAGGATTTGAACTTGAAGGAGGAGCAAGGAAGGAATCAGTTCTGTTGTACCAATATGTTGATAGAATTCACTACTTTTCTAGTCAGATGTTTAAGGGAAGTTAACTGATACTTTAAGAAAGTATCAATGAATAAGTAACTCTGTGTCTGGTTGGGAGAGATTATCCAAGTCCATGTTTTGTGGGTCTGTTCTCTTCATTCTTGCTTTGTAGTGCCTTTACCAAGGAGGGGAAGGGAATGCAAATAGAATACTCAAGTCTGTTTTTGCAGTTGTGGAAAAGAGTTTGGTGAACTTGAAGTTAATTGTTAAAATGAGGTTTTAAAATGTGGATTCATGTATTATCAGATTCCCTATTATATCGTAATAGAACTGACTTTTCAGTTTCTTGGGTATTCTAATAGATTTTACGTCTGATGCCTCTTATCAACAATCAGTAGATTAGTACCTGTATGCCTGTGTTCAGTAAATGGTTTGAGTGTTAGTATGAGTGTAGACTTGTCATGCCTAAAGTTGATGTGATTGTTTTTCCCCCAGAATCACCTTCCTCCCAAACTTCTGTTAATTGAAAAACTGTCCTTTCAGTTGATCAAATTAGAAATCTAACATCTTTTACTAAGCCATTTCATTCATCTTTTATCATTGAGTCCTATCTGTTCTACATTTGAAATGTTTCAAATGTCAAAATCCTTCCCATTCCTAGTCTAGTATCACATCACATCTTACTTGAATACTAAGTAGTTTCCCTTCCTTGTGCTTTTTTCCCCCAGTTCATTCTACATACAGGCTCCAAAATAGTGTCTAAGTCATTTTTTTTTCTCATTATGTCCTCCTTCTATTCAAAAACTAGTTTCTGTGACTTAAGGAGTAAATTTGAAATTTCTTAGACTGCCTTGAATACTGTTTAGCCCTATTATACATACTTAACCTCACAATTCTTCCTAACTTGTCTCTACTAGAGCCAAATTTTATGCTCTTTTAGCCACAGTATTTTTATGCTATTCATTCAGCTTATCCCAAATTTGTTCATCTTTCAAAATCCAGGTCCCTCTTCCAAGAGGTCTTTCATAGCTGTTCTCATCCACATTGATAATCTCACTCCTTTTGTACTCCTAAAATATTTTTTCTACCACTCATTTTGGAAAATAACAGTTGTTGTTTTGGAAGGTTGTAACAAAGTGTAGGTATCATGCCTTAACAAATTTTTGGTATTAAAGGTAGCACCCAAAGTTATTATAGGGTAAACACTCAGTAAGTATGTATTTGAATAATTTATGTTTATTGAGACGTCTCCCCCACATACCATTTTTAATCAAGCATATCCCAGTAACAAGTTATCAGTTAATTGGATAAATCTTTAAATTGGCAACAGTTGTATCAACTGAGGGAAAAATTGAACATATATGGGTGTGATTATAAAATAGAATTGGTTTCTATAAAGCCAATTATAGTATCTCATTATTTCCAACTATTTATATAGTATTACTTTTTTGGCTGTACGTGAATATATAGGATATTATTTACTAATAGATAAGGCTCCTAGAAATGCAGTGCGTTACACAGACATAATTAAATGCTATCGTTTAACATATACTAACATATATGTTAATAATTTTAGTGTGATTTCAAAAACGGAAATATAGAATTTTTACTTTTTAGTTTGTCAGAAACTATATTTTGTGACTAGGACCCAGATTAAATAATTATGAACATTGTAGATGTTACTGAACTTGGAGTGCTAAATTTTGAATTTACAGTTTTTTAAGATTCTATTTTTTTGTGATATGTGTTTTGTTTTTTTTTTTTTTTTATTGATTGATTTTTTTTTTTTTTTTTTGGCTGCGTTGGGTCCTTTGCTGTGCGCGGGCTCTCTCCAGCCGCGGCGAGCGGGGGCCACTCCCCGCCGCGGTGCGTGGGCCTCCCATTGCTGTGGCCTCTCCTGCCGCGGAGCACAGGCTCCAGGCGCGCAGACCTCAGCAGTTGCAGCACGCGGGCTCAGCAGCTGTGGCCCACGGGCTCCAGAGCGCAGGCTCAGCACTTGTGGCACACGGGCCTAGCCGCTCCGCGGCACGTGGGATCCTCCCGGGCCAGGGCCCGAACCCGTGTCCCCTGCACCGGCAGGCGGACTTCCCACCACTGTGCCACCAGGGAAGTCCTGTGATATGTGTTTTTATATATAAAACTAAAGCTCTTTTATTCACATAAATATTTGGTTTTTACTATAGTCTTCATTTGGATTGAATGGTTTGGGCTTTTTTTTTTTCTTTTTTAAAATTTTTATTGTATATTAGAGTATAGTTGATATACAATGTTGTGCAGGCTTTTAATTTTTATTGTCACAAATAGTAACCCACAAATGGGGTAGTACGAGAGTATAAGAATCATGCATTGTTAATTGGCTGTTGGAAGTAGAGAAGTTGGGAAGTGCAAAGAAGGAAATACGAGAAGTAGCTGCCAGGTGACCCAGCAACCACGACACAGATTTTCGCTTCATCTCACAAATTACTCCTCTTCAGGATAAAATTAAAGCTGAAACTTTGATTTGTTAGTTGTTCCTTATTTTCAAAAAACATAACTGAATGCAAACTAACTTGAAATTTGTGGGAAAACTGACGTAAAGATAGATGATTTAGAGAGTTTATTTTTCCTGTTTTGTGTTATTAGAATGTCTTGCCTAAAACATAACTGTCTTCAGCATTAATTTTTCTCAGCAGACTAGATTCTTGGCAGATAATTCTTTACTATTATTTGGCACTTTATTCATCTTAAGAAATAGACCTTCCTGAAATCATTCACATTTAAATTGTATATTGCTAGAAATATTGCTTGAGTGCTCTATGTACTGTGCTTAAACGTGTAATTAAAGACAGTACTTTTATTACGATAGCTTACAGCAATAAGACAACTAAAAATATATATATAAAAGATATATGCAAACATAGACTGACCTCATTTTCTTCAGTATATGAGTGGGGAGAATAAGTATACAGGAACATAAGTTCAGAATGTAAGGAAATAAAAGCAAGATGGGGAATGATAAACAATGAAGGTGGTAGAAAGTTTGGAGGAGGGAATGGAAAAAAGAAAACAGGGAAGGATTAAAGCAGCCTTTCCAAAACTCTTTGTGCCCTTCCATTAATCAGTTCTTAAATGAGATTGTAATTTATTTGTCTATTGCATTTTTATTTTTGCTTTACCCCGTTCAGAAAGAAAAGAAGAAAGGCAAGGTGAGAAAAGATTCCCTGACAGTATCTAGAATCTGTAACCACAGGGGAAAGGGAAGGGAATACAAATCTTCAGCATCTCTGATAGTAGTTTGTATCTGGGACCACACTGGGACAGCTGTCTTTGGTTAATTTGAGAACTCCTCCTGCAATCTCTTGTCCATTGTTCAAGGTACATGGCTTTGGCTGTTATTTAACATTTATTTATGGCACCTGTTTCTACTTACTTTGACATTTGGGCACTCACTATTGACAACCTCTTAAAGTTTTGAATTATTGCCTTACGGCTTTTAAAAAGAGACCAGGCAAGAGTGAAGGTGAACTGGTACAAAATGATTACCATGCTGGAAAAACAACTCAAAATAAATGCCTTGTAGCTGAGGCCAAGAGGCAGACAGGTTTGGGCCCTATCAACTTGTATTTGAAAAACGTGATTTTAAAAATCTCCATTCTGTCTTCTGTATACATTACCAGGTCTGCTCCAGAAAAAGCTTGAAAGAAAGGCCTGTAGTAAACTTAAAAAGATTTTCAGAAGAGATCTGTAAATTATTCTTCAGTGTATCAATGTCACAAGTAAATGATTACGTTAAATTAATATTCTTACTTTGCAGGAAGTTGGTGAACCATCTAAAGAAGAGAAGGCTGTAGCCAAGTTTCTTCGATTCAACTGTCCAACAAAGTCCACCAATATGATGGGTCACCGGGTTGATTATTTTATTGGTAGGATTACATCAATAAAATTATATTTGTGTACATATCTTATGAAGATACCTAATTTGGGGATAGGTAGATATTTTTAAAATGCTCTCCAAGCATGATTGGTGAAGCTAGGTGATGAGCATATGACAATTGATTATCCTGTTCTTTCCTTTTATGATTGAAAATGTCAATAAAAATAAAAGAAAGTGCTTTTTAATAACGTTTCTTGGAAATTTTTAAAATAGGATTTATTTTCAGTACTAACACTAACTTTTATTCAGATAGTACATGTACTTAACGATACTCTTTTTGTAAAACTCTGGCATAGAATTCAGTGTGAAACAAGTGTGTCAGAACCAACTTAGGAGTGTTTATTCTTCACATAATCTAAACAACTTCATAATAAGCTAATATTATCTGTAATATTGCCCCATAGCTTATAAATCAATAGTTGTTGAGTTTGCCTGTCTGATCAATTAAGGTTGAATTACCATTATTGGGAAGAAATTTATTTATCTTCTCTTCAGTGTTATGATTAATGACTTTGATAGTCCTTAAAAGTTTATAAAAATAGACATGCTGTTTTTTTCACATCTCATATATTTAGCTTCTTCCAGTGACAGTAGCTCGTTTCACAGAGCTTATTCCTCGGTGGGTTACAATAAAGCTTGGTGACAGAATTTCTGTTACTGTGGTAGAGGAAGATTTTTGGTTTGTTTATCCTATATTATGATTATTTGATAAAAAGTGTTATTTACATTTATTTTGAATTTTTTAAAGAACATTTTCTCATTAATTTATCTTGCTTTAGTTAATATTTTTGAATGTCATTTATTTCACAGCATTACTTTAAGAAAGATGCTTAATCAGTATGTTTCACAAATTGAGGTTTTGAGGAACTATTTGTCATGATTATGTCAGACTTAAATTTTCTGTTGAACTTGGTTTTATTTTTGGATGCCAGAATGTTGAAATTTGCCTTATAGAATATTGTTTATATAGACACAAATTCTGCTGTATACTAAATTTAAAATAATAAATTTCTTCTTTAGCTTCAAAAGCAGTGGATTGCCTTTTGGATTCAAAGTGGGCGAAGGCCAAGAAAGGAGAGGAAGCTTTATTTACAACGAGGGAGTCTGTGGTTGACTACTGCAACAGGTAGTTTTTATTTCTTAGTGAAGGATAATATAAATAGTAATTTAAAAATATTCTCCATGGTCCTGAAGCTCCTTCTCTATTTCATCATTAAGTATAGTGCTGTTACAGCATAGCTCAAGTATAGCTTTTACATGTAATCTGGATTTCTTCAGTACCTCTGGAAATGCATTTATTTGGTGTTAGGCTATCATATTTTTATAACTTTTATTTGTGTTCTGTTACATTTGTACATTTGCCAGGCTGACTGAACTGAAGGATCAGCAATAAAAATCATATACCAGTGCCTGTCGTGAACAAAGAAGTTCTTTCTTTTCTAGAGCAAAAGTTGGGGAATCTTTTCCAAAACTTTGTCAGGGATTCCTAATAGACCTGTTGTCCCTGTTTTGTTTTGTTTTTTCAGTGCCTACTGAGCCATTAGCCAGGTACCCTTCCCTATTTTGTTTGTGATTGCTAATACATTCCTTGTGAAATCAAGGCAGCTGAAACATCTGTCTTTTCTTCATTCCAAGATGAAGTATAGACAGTTCAGTAACATATCCATATTTTTTATAATAAGTACTTCTCCTTTGGGAAAAACTTTTCATGGTGAATGGTGTACAAAAAAAAAAAAAAAAATCACTTTTCTGGGGAATTCCCTAGTGGTCCAGTGGTTAGGACTCCTCGCTTCCACTGCAAGGAGCACAGGTTCGATCCCTGGTCAGGGAACTAAGATTCCACATGCTGCACGGCGCAGCCAAAAAGAAAATCACTTTTCTCTTGGAAAGAAGTATGCTGGGTTTTTTTTGTTTTTTTTTTTTTTTCCTATTTTTCCCTTGGTTTATTTACTACTTAAACATATTAAGATGTTAGTAAATCAAATTTTGTTTTTGTGACACTAAATTTTATAATTGGTGGGAATTTGACATTTTAGATTATTTTATATGCTTAGCAGGGAGATGCACATAGCATTTACTAATATATTGCTTAATGGCATTTAAAGTATCAGCCACATGAGACCCCTCTTAAAAACCACTATTTTACAACCTGGTTTCTAAAGCTGTAAAGTTGAAGAATTATTAACTATTTCTTAAAATTCTTAGCTGCCAGGGACTTGCCTGGCAGTCCAGTGGTTAAGACTCCGCGCTTGCACTGCCACGGGCCCAGGTTTGATCCCTGGTCGGGGAACTAAGATCCCACAAGCCACACTGCACAGCCAAAAAAAAAAAATTCTTAGCTGCCATAAACTAGAGTCACTAATGGACCTTTCAGAAACAATGGAAATTTCATTGTCGGGGCAGGGATTAGCTAACAGTGGTGTAGTCGGTATTTTCCTTTACAGCCGTCTGTGTATTAGAACTCCAAAGTGCAAATTTCCCTGCCTGCCTCAAAACAGACTTTATTTTTTATATATATAGTGTAAAAATTAAAAGATGCTGTAAATGCAGAAACAGAGAAGTTAAATCACTTACCCAAGGTCACACAGCTAGTAAGTGGCTGAGCCAGAATTCTAAATCCAACAATCTGACTTCATAGTCCATGCTCTTAACCACTGCACTATACTATCTCCTCCAAAATGATGATGCATTTAATGAAGCAAAAATTAAGATGAAGGATTAACCTGTCAATACTATTTGAATATTAAATCTGAGCCCAAATCTCTGAGGAGAGCAGCCAGTATTAATACACTTCACTTGGCCTTTTAGGAGACTTGATACTTCGTTATATGAAAAGCCAAAAAAACCTGAGTACAGGGATTGTCCTAGCAATACACTCACTTTCTGTTGTATATGTTATTCCCATTCATATCAAGCTTTTTGTGTCCTTTTTGCACTAAGATAGAGAAGCATAACTACCTAAAGTTTTCAAAGCCACTTCTAATAATAACCATGGTGACCTCATGATGGCCAGCCCTCATGGGGTCCTGCCTGACTACAGGCAAAACCACAAAGGGACACTTGTCCTGTCTCATTTTCTGAAGTGGTCTTGAGGGAGTCTAAGGAAAAACAAAAGAAAACAGCAAACTGTAGGATGTGCCTCTTTATGGCCTATTTCAAGTACAGACTCTTCAACCTTTTATCTAGCATCATCCTAACCCTCCTAGTGACTTTGCATCTCCAACCCCCCAGTCCAGAAGTGTCCTTCTCACTCTCATTCATATACCATACTCATTCTCTCTTCTGGTCTTTCTTTGATAATAACCTGCCACTTTCCGCAAACAGTTCTTGCTCTATCCTGCCTGCCTCTCAATATAAATATCTCTCAAATTCCATCTCTACCATTTAGTATTCCCCAGATCCTCTAGCCCACATTAATCTAATGTTCTACAGAATTTATAAAGGTAATAGCATACAGTTTAGTCCTTAACTATTTAAATAGAACTGTTGCATGTGTGTTAGTTTTTCTAAATTTCTTGCCCGCTAAATCTGAAGGCAATTGGAGGACTGTTTTATACTTTATTGTAACTCCACAGCAATTAGCACAATGTGGGCATTCACCATTGTCAGATAAGTGAAAGTCCTAAACATATGTCTGGCATTTAATAAACATTTATTAAACCTGGTAAAAAAAATTAAGAGGTGAAGAAAAATAATAAGCAGTTTAATAACTTTTTACAAGCTGCTTTTAATCCATTCATTTATTCTAGAAATACTTATCAAATATCTATTATAGGCCAGGCCTCAGGAATACAGAGATAACTGTGACTTGGTTCCTGCCTCCAAAGCACATATTATCATCTGTTAGAGAAGATTTGTGACTAATTACAATACAGTATGTTCTGTAAGAAAGACAGAAATGGGGAAACTTCAAGAATGGCCTCTCAGGGAAAATGTTTTAATCAAATTTTGAAACAGAAATAGGTGATTACCCAGCAAACAATAGGAGAGTGGACATTTGATCCTGGCAGAGGGCACAGAACATACTGAGATAGGAAAGTATGAGTAGTCTGTGAAAATGTCAGAGTTTATGTAGATGATCTGTACTGTACAGTGTGTTTAAAGCTAAATAAATGGAGGCACTGATTTTATTACAATAGTAAATGTCATCTCATTTTTTGAGGCATAGAGTGAATTGAAGTAGACATTCTCTAAGGAACTGTCAAGGAATAAGTGAATGATTCTACTTATTAATGAATGGAATAAGGGTATAATGTAACTATTTATAAAACCAAATGTGTTTGTGTTTTCCATAACTATCAATATTAAATGAAATTCAGGATTTTGCTACAGCAGTAGTAATGGCTAACATTGAGAACATGCATGCCAGGCACCACACTGAACAATCTACATGCTTCTCATTTATACCCCATTTTAGAAATACACTAAAATTAAGTAACTTACCCAACACTACATAGCTCGTTAAGTGGTAGAGGTGATATTTGAACCCATCTACCTGAATGTGAACTTCTCAAGACCAATTTGATTGGTTAATAGTCTTCTTTTCTCTCAAGGGGTTGGGGCAGCTGTACAGGAGGAGTAACAGAAGCAGGTGTTCCTGCTGATTCTGTGCTCTTCTGTATCTGCTGGTCAAGGGAAGGATTTTTTTTTTCTCCTAAAGTTCTGTGGTTTATTTTTTTTAATTGTTTATTTCTTTATTAAGAACATTTTTTTTCACTAAAGTAAATTTGAGAAAATTTTGAAAATGATACAGAAGAAAATCCAAATTACTAGTAATGTTGCCTCATGGATAATTATATTACCATTTGAGACTATATACTCAAGTATCTGTGTGTGTGCACATGTACTCTTAATATATGGAGAGCTATAATGTGAACTGTAGTATGAAATGCTGGTTTTCAATTAACGTACAGTGAATAAGATGTATTTTTGTTTTCATATTAACACATTATTGACTGGGGTGGGGGGTTTTGCAGAAACTAACGCCTGTGGTGTTAATACATCTGCGGTCAGTAATGTGTGAAGTTGTAATGAATGATCCTGATAGAAAATCTGGAAATCATCTAAGTGCAAAAATAAAGAGATTAGAATATTTTCATTATAAATTTTTGTAAGAAGTTCTGAAGTAGAGTAAAAATTAAAGATCCCCCTTCATATTCAAATACCCACCACTACTCTTTAAGTCTCACTTTCTACTTATAAGTAGTTAATTATTAAGGGTCTCATTTCAGATTTTTGCTTGTTTACATATATATGTGTATGTGTAGCAGATATTAATGATGGATTCTTTGGGGGCGTTTCAGACAGTGGCATAATTATATATGCTGTATAGATCTTCTGAACAAGTAAAAGTCCAAATGAGGAGACCTAGAAGTTAGCTTTGTGGAGATGTTCATAGGGTGGACCTAATTGAGCAGCAGAAGGAAGCCCAGCCAAGCAGGTCAAAACACAGGTGGGCACAAGATAATGATCAGAAATAAGTGGTCTTCAGGCAAGAAGGAGGCATCTAGTTAGCAAGTGGTATGATGTGCTGGAGTAGGCACCAGTGAAGGTATTGAATAGAAAGGTGGATAGTTAACATTAACAGGCACAGATGGTGGCAGTGAGACCTAGCTTCTAGTTGTGTTTTGGTAGTTGTACTTTATCAAGGCAGGAATAAAGAAATCAGGAACTCTGAAACTGCAACATAAGATTTGAAAAGATGGCTTTTAGATGACAAAGGTAAGGGTAAACCAGTTTCTTGAGTAGGATTAGAAAAGATTGAGTCAGCCAAGGTTGACTTAATTTGGGGTCAGCTGAGCTTCTAAATTCATCAGATAAAGAAGTGAATAAAGCAAGGATATTACTCTTAAGAAGTTTACAGTCTAGTGAAGGAGGCAAACAAGCATGTTATAAATTGTATATGAAACTAAAAGAATAAATGCTGTGGATAGGATAACAGGAAACAGGAGGAAGGATGGGTGATAGATTTATAATTTTAAACAGGGTAGGCTTAGTAGAGAGGGTAACATTTGAGGGAAGACTTGAAAGAAGTGAGGAAGTAGACCAAAAGGACATGCTTATTTGGGGGAGGAGCATTCTAGGTAAAGGGAATAGCCAGTGGAAATGCCCTGAAGTAGGAATATTAAAACCAAAAAAACCCCTGCTAAATATAAGAAAGATCAGTTTATTGAGAGAAATTAGTGAAGCAAGGAACACATGGTGTTGTTTTGCTACATATATTGTACAGTTTTCAACTTGATACTGTGAAGAGTTGTTTTCAGAGTCCAGAAATCTCATCTTCGCGTATTTAATTATTCATTAGTTAATTGGAGATATTTCATTATAGTGACAGGCTGAATAGTGAAGTACATGGAGAGAAGAAAAATACATCAAGAAGGACAGCTGAAGACACGATTTGGATCAGTCAGATCATGGGCACATTTTTAATCTGCTAACATTTCTTAAACTGTTATATTTATTTTCCCCATATATTTATATACCACTTATGTCTGCTCTTGAATTTGAGACTTAACTTTAAATAAAGCAGAGTCTTGATTACTCCTAATGAACCTAGAGAAAAACTTAAGGATAATTCCAAACCTATAATCTCATTAAATTATACAGTTAAAAACTGAAAATTAGGTTGACAACTTTCATATAATCAAATTGGCTGCACAGGTTTTCAGTTAGACATTTTTGATTGTTCTTCAGTGGGCTTACTAGTTGTAATTTCTCTTGTGAGTTGCCAGTGTATGTCTTCCTTTGCTCATTTTATTCAGGTCTTGATATTTTTGCTTTTTAGTCTGTATCTATATAATTTATAGGGAATGTAATGTCATATCTTTGTTTCCAAAGGCTTTTAAAGAAACAATTTTTTCATCGGGCACTAAAAGTAATGAAAATGAAGTATGAGAAAGACATAAAAAAAGAAAAAGAGAAAGGAAAAGCTGAAAGTGGAAAAGAAGAAGATAAAAAGAGCAAGAAAGAAAATCTAAAGGATGAAAAGACAAAAAAGGAAAAAGAAAAAAAGAAAGATGGTGAAAAGGAAGAATCCAAAAAGGTGATTTCAACTAAAATTAAGTAAAAATCAAAAAATTATTACTTGCACGTTAGCACTACTGGTGTATCAGCACTTTAAAATATTGCTCAACAACCACTTAAACCGCATTAGGGTTCTTACAAATACCGTGGTTGAGAATTTTGATTTCTGTGTCTCATATAGTGAAACTCTGACGATACGGATGTTACATTGCTTTTTGCTTGTTTGCAAATGCGTTTTCTTCTGTTCAACTTGTTTTTTAATAGGAGGAAACTCCTGGAACTCCCAAAAAGAAGGAAACTAAGAAAAAATTCAAGCTTGAGCCGCATGATGATCAAGTTTTTCTGGATGGAAATGAGGTGAGAGTATCTAGCTTATAAGTAGAAACCCAATTTTCCATAGGAGTTTTTAGAATTATTTTTGATGCCTTCACTAAGAAAAGAAGTAATTTAGATAAATTTAACCATGTAGATACAAAATCTACTTTTTAAAAGTGAATGTCTCTGAATTTAGATTTATAAAAAATTTTTTAAATCAATCCGAATCGGGTTCAGCTGTCTATGATAGATAGGAAACATGAAATAACAGTGGCTTAAAACAAAACAGATACTTGTTTCTCTCTCATTAATGAAATCGGAGGATAAGCAGATACGGCAGCTCCATGGTGGATCTGAACTTTTCCGCCTGTGTGAGGCAGTTAGTAAAGATTACCTCATGGTGCAAAATGACTGCCAGCCTTATATCTGCATCCAGAGGAGGGAAGGAGAATTAGAGACATGCTTCCTTTTTAAGGATACTTTCCAGGAAGCTGGCGATTTTATTTCTTCATGGATTCCATTGGGCAGAACCTACTCATATGGTCATGCCTACCTGCAGTAAAGCCTTAGAAATATGCTTTTTATACTGGATGGTCATTTGCCCAGTAAAATATAAGATTTCCATTAGAATCAAAGGAAAAAAAGTACAATGGTTAAGGAGGGACACCTACAGGTTTCTGCCTCTTATAGTTAGACACACGACTATAAGGGTCTAAAATTTTCAACATTACTTGATGCTTTACTCAAGGAGATCATTTTTATTTATTTAGTGGCTTATTTGTATGGTTGTAGCCATCCGTGAAGACCACTTAATTTAATCATTTAACCAATACAAAAACATTTACATATATACTGGCCATTGAGTTGTGAATTTCTTGCTATACCTAATACAAAAGTAGTATAAATAGAAAGCAGTGGTTCCTGGAGCTATGAGCTTGAAAATCTGGGAAGGCTTTTCACAGAACATGTGCACTAGGCTCATTCCAGGCATACTTGCATGAGGATCTCTAGGGTGGAATCTATAGTAAGTGTGTGTATGGATGTGTGTGTGTGTTTTGTATAATGTATCCCTGGGTGATTCTGATGTGAACCCCTGCTTAAGAACCAATGTAATAGAAGACCACAGGTCTTTCTTAATGTGAAAGCGCAAATACCTTCAGTTAAACATCAAGCATTGGCTATATGCGAAGTCGTTTTTATAGGTGTTGGGAATAACATGATAAATAGGATAAAATTATCTTCTTGGAAGCTCTTATAGTCTAGCAGGCATACAAGCGTTTAAACATGGTATGGGCATACCTCATTTTATTGTACTTCTCTTTATTGTGCTTCAGAGATAAAGTTTTTTGTTTGTTTTTTTGTTTCAGCAAATTGAAGGTTTACCCTGCATTAAGTCTATCAACTCCGTTTTTCCAACAGCACTTGATCACTTTGTGTCTGTCCCGTTTTGGTATTTTTCACAATATTTCAAACCCTCCTCCAGCAAAAAAATTAAGACTCACCAAAGGCTCAGGTGATGGTTAGCATTTTTTAACAATAAAGTATTTTTTACTTAGGGTATGTACATTGTTTTCTTAGACATAATGCTATTGCACACTTAATAGACTATAGTCTAATGTAAACATAACTTTTACATGCACTGGGAAACCCAAAAAAAAATGCATTATTGCGGTGATCTGGAGCTGAACTGGAAATACCTCTGAGGTACACTGTATATATTATATAGTACAGTATAATATAGTACATGCCTGTACTATATTACAGCATGGTGAGTATTATGATGGGAGAATACCAATTAGGGATAGGTAATTTAATCAAGAGAGGATAAGGAGGGTCTGGAGATTCTGGACACTTGACCTAAGCCTTGAAGGATGACTGGTAGATTGCCAGGTAGACTGCAAAGGAGTTATAGGTCTGTTAGACAAAGGAAGCTTTTTCCTGAGCAGAAGCATGGGTGCTTGCATTCCCAAAAAGGCTAAGATTTTATTCTGCAGAAAGAAGCAGGCTTTGAAACTTTTAAAGATGGGAAACGTCTTTAAAAACTTGTTTCTTTAGAATGCTAAATGGCAGAAGTGATGTCTGTGGATCCGATTTCCAGGATAAATGTGCAGCATTAAAAAAGAGGAATGTTAGAAATAGAAGCAAATCAAAAAGCAGTAACCAAGAGTGCTAGTCAAAATAGAACCAGGAAATGGAAGAGTACTGTTATTTATAGAAACTAAGAGATAAAACTAAGAGTTTTATGGATGATGAACAGAGTTCTGATTATTCTAAATGAAGTAAATTTCTGTTTTATAAAGTAAGCTTTAAAGCAGTGGTTCCCAGCTTTGCGGCTACAGACCCTCCGTGGGGAGCTGGCAATGAAATTATTGCAGGGAGTCATAGAATCTTTATGTTCACTGAGCAAGATCTTTAATAATGGTTCTTTGCTTCTCATCAGTTGGGTGGAATTGAGAGCTGCTGGATCTTTAATAGGGCCTGACTGGAATCTATCATAACCGTGCTCTTAGACTGGTTGGTTCTACTCTACTCATGCCAGTATACATCATTACATTAGGGGCAAAAAGGCTGTACAGTTGCTGGTCTTTAGGTTGAATAAGTAGTGGTTAAGTAATGGTTTGCACACAGGAGTAAACTGTTAAAAGCATGCAGGTACATAGAAATGTACTTAACTGCGTTAGGTAATTTATAGTTTTTAAAATAATTTTCTAACTGAATGGATACCAAAGGAAACACTGCTACTAAAGGAACAGTCTTTGGAATTTGTTTACCTTTAAAAGTAGTTCTTATATGTTAAGAGGTTGGAAGTAACTGTTGTTCTAATGTAATCTTAGAACTTTAAGCACTGAGGTTTCTTGATTCTTCTAGGTATTTGTGTGGATCTATGACCCAGTTCACTTTAAAACATTTGTCATGGGATTAATTCTTGGTAAGTACAATCTCTGAAATTTAGAAAGGAATATAAACAATGCAGAAGCCAGAAAGAAAATGTTTAACATAAAATAGTTATTTTTTTAAAGTACATTTTAAATAAAGCCAGAAGATAAATGATAAACTGAGGAGAATATTTGCACTACATCTTTAAGAGATTAACAACCTGCTAGAAAAATGGTAAAGGTAACTCACAGATAAAGAAATACAGTGACTGGACTTCCCTGGTGGCGCAGTGGTTAAGAATCCGCCTGCCAATGCAGGGAACATGGGTTCAAGCCCTGGTCCGGGAAGATCCCACATGCCACGGAGCAACTAAGCCTGTGCGCCACAACTGCTGAGGCTGTGCTCTGGAGCCTGTGAGCCACAACTACTGAGCCCACGCGCCTAGAGCCCATGCTCCACAACAAGAGAAGCCACCGCAATGAGAAGCCCACTCACCTCAATGAAGAGTAACCCCTGCTCACCACGACCAGAGAAAGCCCGCATGCAGCAACGAAGACCCTATGCAGCCAAAAATAAAATATAAATAAATAAATAAATGTATTTAAAAAAAGAAATACAGTGACCAATAATTGTGAGTGATACTTAATCACACTCATATTAGATACAAATTAAAGTAACAGTGATTATCAAGAGAATTATAAAGTTTAATAGTACCTACTCTTAGTGAAGGTCCAACACTTAAGAAAAACCAATACTCTCCAGTAATTGATGATATGTCCGTTGTTTTATTTTTTATGGAGGGCAGTTTGGCAGTATCTTCCAAATTTTAAATGTATACACACTGACTCAACTATTCTACTTCTAGGAATTTATCTCATGGCTGTTCCTAATACAGTTGCACAAAGTATCTATTCAGAAATATGCATTGACACTTTATTCTAATCCATATCCCTCAGACTATATTTAGGAGGGCCATTAGCAAATATCTTTCAAGTTTTTTTCTTTTTTTAATTTTTGAATTTTATTTTATTTATTTTTTATACAGCAGGTTATTAGTCATCAATTTTATACACATCAGTGTATACATGTCAATCCCAATCGCCCAATTCAGCACACCACCATCCCCGCCCCCCCACGGCTTTCCCCCCTTGGTATCCATACGTTTGTTCTCTACATCTGTGTCTCTATTTCTGCCCTGCAAACCAGTTCATCTGTACCATTTTTCTAGGTTGCACATACATGCGTTAATATACGATATTTGTTTTTCCCTTTCTGACTTACTTCACTCTGTATGACAGTCTCTAGATCCATCCACGTCTCAACAAATGACTCAATTTCGTTCCTTTTTATGGCTGAGTAATATTCCATTGTATATATGTACCACAACTTCTTTATCCATTCGTCTGTCGATGGGCATTTAGGTTGCTTCCATGACCTGGCTATTGTAAATAGTGCTGCAATGAACATTGGGGTGCATGTGTCTTTTTGAATTATGGTTTTCTCTGGGTATATGCCCAGTAGTGGGATTGCTGGATCATATGGTAATTCTATTTTTAGTTTTTTAAGGAACCTCCATACTGTTCTCCATAGTGGCTGTATCAATTTACATTCCCACCAACAGTGCAAGAGGGTTCCCTTTTCTCCACACCCTCTCCAGCATTTGTTGTTTGTAGATTTTCTGATGACGCCCATTCTAACTGGTGTGAGGTGATACCTCATTGTAGTTTTGATTTGCATTTCTCTAATAATTAGTGATGTTGAGCAGCTTTTCATGTGCTTCTTGGCCATCTGTATGTCTTCTTTGGAGAAATGTCTATTTAGGTCTTCTGCCTATTTTTGGATTGGGTTGTTTGTTTCTTTAATATTGAGCTGCATGAGCTGTTTATATAGTTTGGAGGTTAATCCTTTGTCCGTTGATTGGTTTGCAAATATTTTCTCCCATTCTGAGGGTTGTCTTTTCATCTTGCTTATGGTTTCCTTTGCTGTGCAAAAGCTTTGAAGTTTCATTAGGTCCCATTTGTTTATTTTTGCTTTTATTTCCATTCCTCTAGGAGGTGGATCAAAAAAGATCTTGCTGTGATTTATGTCCAAGAGTGTTCTTCCTATGTTTTCCTCTAAGAGTTTTATAGTGTCCAGTCTTACATTTAGGTCTCGAATCCATTTTGAGTTTATTTTTGTGTATGGTGTTAGGGAGTGTTCTAATTTCATTCTTTTACATGTAGCTGTCCAGTTTTCCCAGCACCGCTTATTGAAGAAACTGTCTTTTCTCCATTGTATATCCTTGCCTCCTTTGTCATAGATTAGTTGACCATAGGTGCGTGGGTTTATCTCTGGGCTTTCTATCTTGTTCCATTGATCTATGTTTCTGTTTTTGTGCCAGTACCATATTGTGTTGATTACTGTAGCTTTGTAGTATAGTCTGAAGTCAGGGAGTCTGAATCCTCCAGCTCCGTTTTTTTCCCTCAAGGCTGCTTTGGCTATTCGGGGTCTTTTGTGTCTCCATACAAATTTTAAGATTTTTTGTTCTAGTTCCATAAAAAATGCCATTGGTAATTTGATAGGGATTGCATTGAATCTGTAGATTGCTTTGGGTAGTATAGTCATTTTCACAATATTGATTCTTCCAATCCAAGAACATGGTATATCTCTCCATCTGTTGGTATCATCTTTAACTTCTTTCATCAGTGTCTTACAGTTTTCTGCATACAGGTCTTTTGTCTCCCTAGGTAGGTTTATTCCTAGGTATTTTATTCTTTTTGTTGCACTGGTAAATGGGCGTGTTTCCTTAATTTCTCTTTCAGATTTTTCATCATTAGTGTATAAGAATGCAAGAGATTTCTGTGCATTAATTTTATATCCTGCAACTTTACCGAATTCATTGATTAGCTCTAGTAGTTTTCTGGTGGCATTTTTAGGATTCTCTACGTATAGTATCGTGTCATCTGCAAACATCTTTCAAGTTTTAAATGCCTTTACCCTTTGACCTAATAGTTACACTTCAAAGAATTTATCCTGTGCTGTAATCACAATTGCACACATGTACATGTACATTGGTATTTGTTGCCCTCTTGTCTATAATAGGATAAAACTGGAAACAGATCAAGTCCCTCAGTAGGAGTATGGTGAAATAAATTACAGTACAACTGCGTGCCAGAATATCATGCAGCTTTTAAAGAATTAGATAAGACTAATTCTTATTAGTACTCACGGAAAGATATCTAGAATAGATTAAATGAACACTGTAAAAGAGTAAGAGTATTATAAGCTCATTTTTGTAAAAAAAAAAAAAAATTCTATGTAGCTAGTTTTAATTGTATATAGGCAGTCTCTGGGAGTACAAATAAATCATAGTAATTAACCTCTGGGGAATGGACCAAGAATTGGATGAAGACTTCACGTTATACCTTTTGGTTTTTTATTGTTTTTTCTTTACTGTTTTGGGTTTTTTGTTTGTTTGTTTTGGGGTTTTTTTTGCTTGTTACCATAGGTATGTGTTATTCCTGTAAATTTGGTGGGGGGGAGGGGAGGGTATAGGAGTAGAGGGAGGGAATGATTTAACAAGTAGGAAAAAATAGTTAAACAAGTTTGATCAATATGATCATAGGATCCCATTCAAAATAATAAATCCAATCCTTAGCTTATAAATGAAATAGCTAGAATTTGAATTTGAATCCTGATCTCTTTTGCTGTAAATACCTAAAAACCAGGTCTTTCTTTTGATTGTTCCATGTGGTCCCACTGTACTTAGAAAAAAACTGGAGATGCTTGTATACAGCTTCCCTAACTACCAAAAATGATCTGTATCAGAATTTCCTGGTGAGCGTTTCATTTGGTAGATGTCAGAGCTTCACCCCAGAACCAATCTGCAGGGAGGGATCTTTGGAATCATTTTTGGTTGGTTCTATTGTTTGGTTGTTGTTTCTTTAAGCTTCCCTATTTGATAGACAGATATCTTATAGTCAAAAATAAGGTTGACAGCAGCAGCAGTTGATCATTTAAGGAGCTAACAGTCTCACATTTTTAGACAACACTTTTTTCTAATTATATATAATTTATACTAGAAAAATCCTAATCTGATTTAAAAATAGTAGTTAAACTATTAGGTTGAACTATGAAATGGTTGATAATCGACCATTTTTTACCTATAAAAATGGCAATTTTATATGTTTCAATATGGTTATGTTTTATTTCTCCCCCTAGGAGTATATTCACTGTTATGGCAGCTAAGCCATTTAAAATTTTAATCTAAAGGTTATGTATGTAACTTTTTCATTTCTTGTTCCAGTGATTGCAGTGATAGCAGCCACCCTCTTCCCTCTTTGGCCAGCAGAAATGAGAGTAGGTGTTTATTACCTCAGTGTGGGTGCAGGCTGTTTTGTAGCCAGCATTCTTCTCCTTGCTGTTGGTAAGTATTGTTATTAGTAAGACTGACCTCGGTAAGAGGTAGATATTGAGCAGTTTGGACTGTAATCTGGAGCTTCAGTAAAGTTTAACAGCAAAATTAATGTAAGTGAATCAAGAAGTATATGGGCCTACTTTTTGGGTCATATCCCAAAACTGACTCAGGCTTGAAGTAGTATATGTGCTTGATTAGATTTGGTCTGTTGTGATGAAAGGATTTAATATGTCTCAATCTGCAAATAGTTATGCTTTAAGATTTAACTACCACAAGGACTTCAGTATTTTTACAGTGGTTGATCATTTATTAGACATAATACTTTCAGTAAACACTTTTTTTTTTTACTTAAGGCAAATGAAATTTATTTTAAACATTTACATTTTATACCGTAAATGATTGTAAACAATTGATTTGCCATTTTTAATAAAAATCAGTTTGTACCATGTACCAAGATAAATTCTTGATGCATTAACAGGTTGTAAAATGCTTTTTAAAAATCAACAAGAAAATGTAAATAATGTTATTTTATGTTTCTGGTTGATTGGGGTCTTTCATAGCTAAAAATAACAATATAAAAATAACCCAATTCAAAAGAGGAAATTCAAAACAATTGATTAATAAATATATGAAAAATGCTCATCACTAGTTATCAAATGATAAAATTAAGATAATGGGGTATTTTTTGCTTATATAATTAGGAACTTTTTTTTGTTTTTTTGTTTTGTTTTGTTTGAAATGGAAATAGTGCCAAGGAGGGTTTGACTATAAGGAAATATGCCTAAATATAAATGGTGGTGGTAGTTTTGAATGATTTTAATGTTCTTCTTTACACTTGTCTGTATTTTTTACAATGAACATGTTACTATGAGAAAAAACAAGTATTATTTTGCTTAAAATTCTAGTCTTTGAAGATTTTCCTGTATAGGGTAAACTGGTCTAATTTAGTTTTTCATTTTGGGAAAGAAATAGGAATTTTTTTATGCTTGTCTAAAGCTCTTTAGTGATTTTTTTTTTTTTAACGTTATATATAATTATTTGAACCATCGAGAGTTTACGTTGGTATATGGTACTAAGTTCTGATTGTTTTCCTCAAATGACAAATAAGCTTTTCCACTAGGACATATAGGAGTACTTCTTTATAGAAATGTTTTTAAATATCCACATTAATGATTTAATATCTGTTTTTAGAGGACATGATTTGACCAAGATTATCTGAGGAGGGTGTGTGTTATTCTGAGATTCTATGATATATAATGTAATAGATTCTTATGTTTATAAAACATTACTGCTATAGCCCTAAGCAGTTCCCCTCTGCACATCCCTTCACCCTGGACATCAAAGTGTCCTGAGTTGGTGCCACCACCCATGGACCCAGGAATTCATTGAGTATTTTCATTCAATTCATCTTGTTTATGGGCCTCCATTTTTTTCTGGGATCTCTGACTGTGTGTGAAGCCTTTTTCATCCACCTTTCAGTTTTTCCTTCCTCTAGATTAGTCACCTTGAAAATAGCCCCTGAAGTTTCTGCATGTAACAGCACACTTGTAGGCCAAGAAATAATATCTAAGAGTGTGAAGCAGGTAATTCGTGGTAGTGTACTACCTGCATCAAGAATGAGAAGCCATAAACTTTTATCTGCCATTAGATATACTAATCAAGTTGGTGTCTTCTGGTTCCCAAATCTCTGAAAATTTAGAAGCTGTTTGAAATTTTTCAGTAAAGGTTTAACTCCACTGAATAGAATTAACCCATTTGGTTATCTTTTATTTAAACCAATATTCACAGTAATTTATGGTTATTATCTTGTTTTGCTTTTTAAAGTATTGTTTCTTCAGTAATGTTTTCTATAATTTTTCATTTTAAATACACCATGGATTTAAGTAGCATTGTGCATTAAATAGTCTTGTGAATCAAATCAGAAAATAAACCCAACGTTTTCGTTGCTTCTCTTAGAAAATGTTGTTTCTCTTGGAAGATTCCAAATATACTTTCAAATGGTTTTGATCTGTACCCCACTTGTAAATTGGAGATTTTTTTAATATTATCTCATGAAGTATTATATATTGGTCAAAATTATATTTGGTGCTACTTTGAATACATATTCTTAGTATTGCCATTTAAAATAAGATCTTTGCCGATTTTCTAAATATGTCACTTTTAGTATAGAAATGGTGTGACAGTACATATCACAGCGGTTTTCTCATGATTCCTCTCCTTTTGCCCCTGATAATCTACTGCCACATAGAGAAAAACTGTAAAAAATGTTAGAATTCTGCTATACCCAGTTTATATATGACATTAGAATTTAGATTTTATTTGCCATTTCGATATTGCTCTTTCTTGGATTTGAGGCAAGATTTCATATTATGAACTGTCTGTCTTACAACCCTTCAAAGCCTATCATAACATCATAATTCTATTTGGAGGGAAAAATATGCAGCCTCCTTAAGAGATGTTCACTATTTATTTTTATCAGTGGGGTTTATTCACTGATAATTCCATAATTTCAAAGCATATTTGCCTTTTCTGTTTGTACCACAAAAGATACTGATGTATACACACACAGTCTTTCAGAATATTTATGTTCTTTTGTGAAAACAGAAATTACTGCTTTATAAAAGTCAAGGCAGCTATAACCATTTTATTTGTCCAAAGCAATATAATGGAAGAAACATAGATGAGCTTTTCTCAGGTCTTATTTGAAAACAATGATACAATTATCAGTAAAGAAAACAAGAACTAAAATAAAACCAAAAAACCTGTCATAATTGATTAGTCCATAACATTCACATAATCATGACCTTAAAAAAAAGAAAAAGAAAAACCAGGCAAATCACTCACTCAGCTCTTCTATATGTTTGATAAATAAGAGAAAACTATATGAAATATTGGGGTTTGTGTTTGTGATAGCTCATTACTATAAACTTTAAAATTCTCAATTTCTTCCATTATCTAAACCGCAGTTTTGTCATATATTGCTCTAAAAGAGTAACTTCAAACCTATTTGTTGAAGCAATCTGGCTTTCATTAGCATTGTATGTTTCCTAATATTGGGAGAAGGTTGGTCCTCAAAATAAACAGAAATTATATACTTATTTCAGAAACTCGTAACTTTTAGTAAAACATTATCTTATTGTTCAAAAGTATTTTTTCTTAGAAGACTTATCCTTTAGGCAGGGTAGGCACATGCCTTGAACTCATGATACATTTAGGGGCCCACGGAAATTGTTTCATTTTCATTTCTTTTAAAATCAAAAGTAATAATATATACACATGTATATCATAGTGAACCTGCGCAGGATTATATTTGTATTTGTACCAGTATGGTCGGAAAAGCAGAATTTTTAATATTTTTTAATGAAGGAATTGCCTTACAAAGACAAAAGTGTCTGGGGTCTAGGGAAGTCATGGTGCAGCCCTGCTTTCTCCTTTTTAAGGCTGCTTAAGGTATCCTTCATCCTGCATTTGTTTCCTTTTTCTTCTACCGTGGTCTCATGTGTACTTCAGGGTCCAACTGGCAGCTGTGCTTATTGAACTATAACATAGCAAAGTGCGTAAATCATAAGTATATCCATGAAACAGCACCCGAATTAAAAAATTATAAAAGCAATTTTTTGAATGGCATTGTAGCATTATGCCCTCAAGTTCAGAGAAGAATGCTCTGTGCCTAGAATACTGTTGATAGCTGCTAAACTAGGATTTAATTGTTTATACTTAAGGTGCATGTAATATGCAAATAATAAAACTCTGAATGTTTTCCCACTTTTTCATTAACAAATATTCCGTACTTTCTGAGTCAATGCTTGAATTATTCAATTAGAGAAATTTTTCTCCCACAGCTCGTTGCATTCTATTTCTCATCATTTGGCTCATAACTGGAGGAAGGCACCATTTTTGGTTCTTGCCAAATCTGACTGCTGACGTGGGCTTCATTGACTCCTTCAGGCCTCTGTACACACATGAATATAAAGGACCAAAAGCAGACTTAAAGAAAGATGAGAAGTCTGAAACCAAAAAGCAGCAGAAGTCCGACAGTGAGGAAAAGTCAGACAGTGAGAAAAAGGAAGATGAGGAAGGAAAAGTAGGACCAGGAAATCATGGAACAGAAGGCTCAGGTGGAGAACGGCATTCAGACACAGACAGTGACAGGCGAGAAGATGACCGATCCCAACACAGTAGTGGAAATGGGAATGATTTTGAAATGATCACAAAAGAGGAACTGGAACAGCAAACAGATGGGGATTGTGAAGAGGAGGAAGAAGACGACAGTGATGGAGAAACAACTAAATCTTCACATGAAAAATCATAATCTGACTAATTTGGGGACTAAAGTGCAAGAGGTTGGATTTTCTAGGTTGGCTGATCATCATAATGTACACATGACATTTGTAGCATTCTTTAAATCCATTTACTGAAGTGGATTTGACATCCAAGCAGTTATATTCAGCCCCTCATTTCATGTAATACTATTATTGGTACAGTCTAAAGCCATTTGTAAGTTTTATCTATTTGATAATTTTACAGTAAATAGGTCTCATTTATTTTGATAGTTATCAAAGGTGCACTTTCCACAGTGACATTTACATTAATGACATTTTTTGATAGTTGTATGGCTTTTTACTGTTAGACTAATCAAAATAACTAAAAGGGATAAAAACAAACACCAACATTTCAGATTATGCATAGTTATGTAGCCATTTCACAGTTTCTTTAAGTTGAAATGCTTAAATTATTGTTCTTGATAGTTTAGCTTTTGTTGATTATACCAGAAAATTTCCAAGATTCCGAGTTAGCAGGGTTCAAAAGCATTTTGTGGAAACAAGCCAACTAGTAATAATGCAGCAACACTTTTAGTTTAACTACAAATTCTCCTTTTCCAACTTAGGAAATCCAAACTGATTTGTACGACTGAGTCAGAGTAAGGTGGTCATCTCCAACAGAGGAAGCAAGCAGCATTGGTTGGAAGGTGATGGCTCTTCTTCCCATTTCCTTGTCATAAAGTAAAATGTATTCTGTACATAATTTACAAATAAACATTTTATTTTAATTGACTTCTTATTTAGACATTTTCTCAACACTTAAATTTGTAAAATTAAGACCATTTAAGCATATGTTTTTAGAGAAACGGAAGTTTCAATAACCCAGAAAACATCTGTGATCTTTCTGCAGCAGCTTCAGTTTTGTGCCAACATTCCATGTATTTGAATATGAATTAAAACGATCCTATGAAATAAGAGCAGACTTAAAGTAGCTGTTTGTACGCCTTAATGTTCATTTTGATTTATCTTAAATCTCTACATTCAGAAATGGGGTGCTGTATTATCAGACCAGGAGGACTGCTATGAAAGATAATTTACTGTTCTAAAATATCGATTTAAAATAAAGAACATAAAAGAAAACATAAGAGAACCATTGGACTCTAATTGCTTTAAACTAGTTTTGCAGTTTGATTTCATGTCTTGCAAACCTTAGTTACAAATCTTTAGGAAAAATAATGTGTTTACCTATGAGCATAATCATTCCTTGGAGTTATAGTCTTATAAAATGATAATGAATATTAAATTATTTTCCTTCAGTCACAGTGAGAGCATTTTGCTTTGTAGTTGAAGTAGGTGGTGTGTATAGGTCTTCATTTTTCTTTAGGCAGTTTCCCACCTAAGTGTTAGACTAAAGATGTTAAATTTTTCTAATTGTGAAAAAGTACACTGTCTGTATACTGACACATTTTGTTAATCATGGCTTGTTTGCTTCTTTATAGTATTCCTTGTTAAGTGGACAGAAATGTGGCTATTTGATGTTAATGCAACTCTATCAAGGCTGCAATCAGTTTAAGTTTCCTCCTAGCAAATGTTCATTGGTTTAAGTGCCTGGGTGTTTTCCCCTCACGTTTTCAGAGCTCTTCTGCTTTATTTCCCCAAAAGGGATGCATAATTATAACTTCTGAGCTTCTTAATCACCAGTAGCATTAATATCTATTTTGGGATATGATAATGGTACCAAAAGTGTCTTTCAGAAATAAAAATGATTTAACCTTTACTGTTGTGATAATGCCCAGGCACTCAATATTTATCCTTAAACTCTTTATAATATATGTACTATGTCTAACCTTTAAGACATTTGGAGCATGGCAGGAAAGTCAGCTTCTTATCGATATGTGTGGATTCTTAAAGAATGTTAGTAAAAATTTTTATAAATATTTGGTGGTCCCTGGGGGAAAATGTCATTCTTACTATGGTTAGAAAGCAAGTTAGAAATTTCAGCTCTTTTACTATTCAAGGTTGTATACTTTAAACAAAAAATCAAAAGACTGCCACTGTTATATTTCTCAGAATAATAGATGGCTGTCTTTGTTGACTAACATTAAATATTCTTATGCCAGAGCATGGAAAATTGTTTACATTAGTCATTGGAATCGTGACTTAAAAAAAAAAAAACTTCAGGTTTGCTATGCTACTGTAAATAGAAGCATGAAGCTTTTGGATAATGTAGGATTTATTGTGGAGTGGGTATAAATTGACTTAACTAATAAGCAGGATTGAATTAACAAACTGAGTCCAAATAATAATAATAATGCATTTGTGATTGTAAAGTCAATGTATTAAATAGGTTGTTTCTCCTTTTCCCTGCCACTGATTTCTTTAATTTTCAAACTATATGGCCTTCTAGATGACTTTAATTGAAATAATTTGGATTTAGCCAAATACTATCAAAAAGTAATAAATTTTAATATATCACATTAAAATTATGCAGTGGTGATGGGTTTTAATGTTTTCCCCCCTTCTGGTTTTACATTATGAGTACCAATTAGCTGCTAACTATAGAAGAATCATCTTGTGTCTTTTGTAAATTGAATTTTCTTTTTTGAATCTTTATGAGGAATTGGAAAACAATAAGTACAGTTGATCATCATTATTCGTGTAGTTAGGTTCTGTAAAGTCACCACCAACACGGAATTAACAAATACTGAATCATTGCTCCTAGGGGAAATACTGGGGTTATTGTGTGAGCTTCTGGCCACATTTTCACCAACTAATCAATACATAAATTTGTTTTAGGTGTCTTTCTGTTTTGTTGAGTTAACTAACATTGAACTCATGGTCAACAGCACCATAACTTCATGCCCGACCCAAGCTTATCTAACACACGTGCTTTCTCCATATGGTCTATTACAGCCTTCTAGTACTTAGGAACACTAGACAGCATTTCAGCACTACAGTTGGGGGCCATTTTAAACAGTAAAATCACCAGTAAAAAAGCACAAAAATGCAAAAAACAATGCACTAAATAGAGCAAAGGATGCTTGTTTAAGAGAGCTGAACCAAGGACACAGCATGTCAACTTGTCACCCTCAACTGGGAACATATGCATTGGGCAAGTCAAATTTTTCACCCCTGCATGATTGTGAAAGCACCACAAATGTTTTAAACAACAGGCAAATTTACAAATACAGAATCCACAAATAAGGATCAACTGTACTTAACTGTATTATAAAGCTGTGACGTATCTGTATGATCTACAGAATAGGATTTATTGCTGAATCATGCTCCAGTATTTCCATAACATTTTAAATATCCATTCTGTCTGAAAGTAAATACTTAGTTCCTAATTGTATGTAGTAGTTTCCTTTTACTCTTTGTTTTAGCAGTATTTCAGTTCTTTGTCCATTTGTTCAGTAATACCAAACACAACGTGCCAGAATTTTAGGTGTAGCCATGAATTTTAAAAAAAGTTTTGCCCTCTTGGACCATCAGATAGTGTGAAAAGTGCTATGGTAGGGATTTGCCAAATGTGCTGGATATCTCTACCTCTCCAGTTCCACTCTGCTCTCTGCCCTCAAGAGACTTATGAGTGGACCACAGCAGTGGGCTGCTTCGCCTCCTGGCTTCTGGGTGGGTGTGACTAAGGAGTGTCCTAGCTGGAGATCTGAGGATGGTCAGGGTAACCTCTCTGCTCTCCCACTATGGGCTGCCTCAATAGTCAAAGGTTACCACTTCCTCTAAACTTTTCTTCACTCCTTTCCTTCGAGTTGCCACTTCCTGTTCTCTTCCCTTCTGGCCAAGGGGTGATGTCAGCTCTGCTGATACTAGCCTGGAGCTGTTGAAGCTATTGTGCCTCCTCTTTTGGCTCCCCTACACCCCACATCTTTGTTAGTATCTCCTCAAAGTATCTTAATTTGAGAACCATCTGCTTCCTATTGGGAACCAAGACCAGTAAACCAGAGAAATTCCTAGAGAACAATTCTGATGAAGAGTTTACCTCTTTGATGGGTCCTTGTCCCCAAACATTATTAGAAAGTATCTCACAACCTTACAGAGCATGCCCTAAGAGTTTTGTTTTTGTTTTTGTTTTCTGGGGGGGGTTTTTTTGAATTTTATTTTATTTATTTTTTATACAGCAGGTTCTTATTAGTTATCTATTTTATACATATTAGTGTCTATATGTCAATCCCAACCTCCCAATTCATCCCACCACCACCACCCCCGCCCCCCCTTTCCACCCTTGGTGTCCATATGTTTGTTCTCTACATCTGTGTCTCTATTTCTGCCTTGCAAACCAGTTCATCTGTACCATTTTTCTAGATTCCACATATATGAGTTAATATACGATATTTGTTTTTCTGACTTACTTCACTCTGTATGACAATCTCTAGGTCCATCCACGTCTCTACAAATGACCCAATTTCGTTCCTTTTTATGGCTGAGTAATATTCCATTGTATATATGTACCACATCTTCTTTACCCATTCGTCTGTCGATGGCCATTTAGGTTGTTTCCATGGCCTGGCTATTGTAAATAGTGCTGCAATGAACATTGGGGTGCATGTGTCTTTTTGAATTATGGTTTTCTCTGGGTATATGCCCAGTAGTGGGATTGCTGGGTCATATGGTAATTCTATTTTTAGTTTTTTAAGGAACCTCCATACTGTTCGCCATAGTGGCTGTATCAATTTACTTTCCCACCAACAGTGCAAGAGGGGTCCCTTTTCTCCACACGCTCTCCAGCATTTGTTGTTTGTAGATTTTCTGCCCTAAGAGTTTTGATAACCAAAATCCTATTCTGGTAGACACCTATGCAGATAACCACACAAAGAAACAAATTTGTCTTCTTTAGCAAGCTCCTAAGCCAATGTCTGCAGCATTTAGTTATAAGTTTTTGAGTAGGTCCAAATGCATTTACTCCACTCTTCTAACCTAGTCCAGAGACCCTCTGAAACTAAAGTAAATCACACATAGGTCTGTAGTTTTTGGATTGTCCAAAAGGCTCGTCATCTCTATTTCAGCATGGCAGTCGAAAGAGTAGAGTGGGCTAAGGTTCTCTGGAGTCAAATCATCACACTTTGGTCTCATCTTGTTTTAAGTGAATACCTAGATCACTTCAACTTTTTGTGCCATGGATCCTTTCTCAGAATAATGTTTTTAAGTGCAGAAAATAAAATGCATAGCATTACAAAACCAATTATGTTGAAGTGTAAGTTATCAAAATATGTACATGTGTGATACAGTAATATATGTTCATTTAATAGCCAGATCTAGCAGAGAGTTTAATAACTACTATGACATTGAAGTAGCATGAACAATATATTGAGATCTCTGCAACTGTAATGTGATATGAAAAGACCTGATTTCTGTTAGTGACGAAGTCACGTTACTGCCTAAAACAACTCTGGATTGTTGTATGCATTTATAATCAAAGGAAATACTAAATTTCAGTTACAGTCTAGTGAAAAAAAAGTAATTTTTTTCCCATCCAAGTTCACATATCCTCTGAATTCTATCAAATCCCTTAGAGGTCTGTGGACTCCAAGGTAAGACCCCTTTACCTAGCTAATCAGATACACCAATATCAAGTGAGACTATAACATTATATTCAAAGGCCAGTGATACTTAATTTAGCATAATTTAGTATTTAATGTGATTCACAGCTCATGTCTACTTCATTAACACATATTTAGCAAGTTCCATGGTGGGACAGCCTTCGGGACCAGCCAGATGCTGTGCTGTTGCCATGATCATACCTGTGCACTGCTTCACGTGTAGCAGGATCGTCAGCAACAAGTGGGCGGCCTGCCTGGGGCTGCTGCAAGCCGAGAACACCCAGGAGGACTCCCTGCAGTGCTGCGTGCCGCTGGCCCACATGGACCTGACCGAGAAGCTGCTCAATTATGCACCCCTGCAGAAGTGATGGTTCTGGAGCCCGGTCATGGTTTGCTTAAAATCTCTTCCTTTGGGGAACACTCCTTCCTCTTCTGTAGTCTCCTCATTCCATTCTAGGGTGACTGGCCCCATGGAAGAGCACATGACCCAACCCAGACCAATCCAAGTCCTCTCTTCAGGATCTAGAGTTCTAAGGACCAAGTGGGCCTGGAGGCACCAATGGCTGTGTTTCCTTCAGGTGGACCAAGCCTGCCTAGAAATAAAACCAACGTGAAAAAAGCAGAACCAGGAAAGACAAGACATAATGCCATCTTGGAACTCCTAGATCTAGCCCTGCCTGGATTTTTCAGTTACATGAGTGAACGAATTCCTCATTTTTGCTTAAGCTATTTTGTGAGGCTCTGTCCCTTGGAACTGAAAGATGACCAACTTACACAGGATAATAAGTATGAACAGTGACACTGAAGTTCTGTTGGAGGGAATTAACTCAAAGTGGGGAAGTGCCACAATCAAATTTGCATCTTAGACTATACTAACCACATGGAAATGGGCTCATGAGGGGCAAGTCTAGAGGGAAGGAGAAGATGTGGCTCTTGGAGCGACCATCAGATTCTCTGAATATTTCTAATAGTTCTTAAATTTACGTGTTCTAACCAAAACTTCCCTCTTGTTTTAAAATAGAGATTTTTTTCTTATTACAGAAAACTCAGAAAATACTTAAAAGCAAAAATAAGGAAACAGAAAACCCCCAAATCTACCCTGCAGGGACAACCACTGTTAAAACTTAACGTTTATACTTCTAAACTCTTACCTGTGTAACTGTGAGTTCACTGAGGTGGGAAAATGTATTAAATAAGTGCAAGTACCTTGCACTTAGAATATGCAAAAATTGCTGATCTGGAAAAAGAACATGTGTGAAACTACAGACTTAACATTTTTTCCAGAAGGACAAATCATTGACCAGCTTATGATTTTAAATTGTATTTCTGTTCATCAACTTCAAGCTTCAAATTGTGAACTTAATGTTAACCTGAGACTAAGTATATGCCAAATGCATGTTACAAAGATTTCACATTAGGATGTGTTTGATGATGAACATAAGAGGGATTTAGGTGAGGAAGATTTAATGGTTAACTTACCCATATCTTTACCTCTTACAATTATAGCAGTTTGTACTGCAAAGAAAAAGTAAAGATTACTAACAAATTAGTCTACAACTGAAGAAAATAGCAATTGAGTATGTAGAAACTGGTCTGCATTTATTGAATATATAGTCTATACAATATCTGTCAGACTTCACGACTAGAAAGAGCTATTAGATGCTACCTAAGTAAGACAGATCACATCTCCATCCCTGCTCTCTAGTTGCATATACTCTGCAAGGTTTACAAGATTGAAACTCTTATTCTTAATAACTTTGTTCTCACTGTTTAATAGAACCCTCAGAGTTCTCCACTTCTCAAACTCCTATACATTTGCTTCTACCTCATCTTCCAGCCTGCCTCCAATTCAGTCTCTTTCCTAAGGACAGATTGTAAATTTTATTTCTTAAAAACAGCATATGCAAGGACTCTGAAGATGTCTAGTGATTCCCTCAGGCTCCAACCAAAGTGACTTATTAAATAACAGTACTGGAAGGCAGCATGGAATGTTTGTTTTAAAGTTTCCATCAATGCCAAGGCACAATTATAAACAGTTTCCCTAGAGCAAGGGGACCAATTCCTGGGAAACAAGCTCAAATTTTCAGCCCCATTGCCTACTCACATTCTTTTTTTTTTTCTGGCCATGCCGCATGGCTTGCGAGATCTTAGTTCCCCTACCAGGCAGTGAAAGTGCTGAGTCCTAACCACTGGACCGCCAGGGAATTCCCCCAACTCACAGTCTTTATTCCACCCTATACAGATTAAGAGGAGTGTGGTGACCAGTAGGGACAGAAGGAATGCCATTTAGACCCCCAATATAGACCATAGACTGCTTTTCCACGAGGCAATTACAGTTTTCTGCAGCACTCAGGAAGTTGGTCATCTGAAGACTCTTGAAACTGGGAGACCCGATCCACCTTCCCTTCTTTTCTTCGTTCGGCCAACTGAGCCCCTACTATGTACCAAACAAGGAAGATACGACATGAGGAACCTGTAGTCCCTGCCCCCAAGCAGCTCACAGCCCAGGGAAGGAGCATGCAGCAAGCCTCTGCCCATACAAGAGCAAACACGGTGCAGAGGGAGATCCATCCTCTACCCTAATAGCACAGTCTCTGCCACCTGAAAGTTTCCAGCCTTGTGGGGGAAGATAAGGCAAATACAGAGTCAAACCCTATGTGCCATGGAGACAAAACATTGGTGCTGTGGGGCTTAGATCATGAAGGAAAGACTGGGGAGGCAAAAAAGGAAGACGATTGGGGTAGCGCTTCTGCGACAAGCAAGGGTTTTACCGCTGCAATCACTCATTCCCTGTGCTTCCTTTTTACCACCAACGGATGTTTTCCAGAATTGGGAATATTGCCCTCCAGGAGTTTACAAATCCAAGTGAAAAATAACCACAAACTGTTGGAGTAGAAAGGAAAGGAACAAAAGAATAACTCCTTGGGCCTCTGTGATGGAGGCTTCCAGTACACAGCCTTAACATCTGGGACAATGTCAAACAAGCATTCCACTTATTTCTTAAGTATCTTGTGCTTATCATAGTTACATCTGCTTAAAATAAAATCCATCAGGATGCTCATTTTGTTTACCCTATGCTGCACTACAAAGAGGAAGCAACCCAAGACATTGTTCTGTGCTGCTGAGAACAATTCCATTTCCTTCCTGTTGGCTGATTTTATTTTTCTTGATACAACATGTAATTACGGGAATTTTTTTCAAACAGATTTGTACTATAAAATTCAGTCTCTTCTGCAGCAACATAAGATCCTCCTGCAGATCAAGGCAGCCAAGAATGGTGCACTTAGAGAAGGGGGTTTGCTTTAATGTTGTGTGTGACCAACTTCCTGTTGCCTTTTAATGTTCTCTTGCTGGAACAGCTCAATTGGATAATTAAGAAATGCACACATGCACAGGAAATCTTTTTAAATAAAATTTTGAAATAAAGTGTAACATACCTAAAGAAAAGTATACAAATCCTAAGTGTATGGCTCAGTGAATTGTCACAGTGAACACACCCACGTGACATCAGTCAGACCAAGAAGTAGAACACCAGCACCCAGAAACCCCCATGCCGCCCCCAGCCACCTGACTCTTCCCTTCCCCACCATGCTCACTTCTGCCTGTTTTTAACATCATATAAAATGGAACTATCTTATGTACTCTTTTATGCTGGACTTTTCAACGTTGGGAGATCCATATTGTATGTAGCAACAGCTGCATCACTTTGCACGGATGATTAGTCACATCCTGGATGGGAGAGAGAACCACACAGATGAGTGGAGGTTTCCCTCAGACTGGGACTCCAAGTGCAGTGCCATTGCCTTGTCTCCCCAGTCTAACACTGGATGCACAGACAGAGCCACCACTATCCACTGAGGGTGGATTCCTGGCTGGGAGAGCAGTTTCCTGAGAACTCTCTGACCATTAAACCTCAGTCCCTATTAAGAATTCTTCTGTTCCCTTCACTGTGAGTTCAACTAGTATTTGCTGAGCACCCCCCCCCCCATGTGTAAATCCCTGTGCTGTGTGAATGCTGCAGGGATAACAATCCCAAGAAGATGCAATGGGAGCAATGAGACAGTACACCAATAACTATCATTCAAGGGCTCAATCTGATTAGAGGTGATAAGAGAAATACAAGGTACTCTGGGAGTTTTAAAGTCGGAGGAAATCACACTCAGGGATCAGAAAAAGACTGCAATGGTGTTCAAGACTTGGAGGCCCAATGGGATCAATAGGATGATCTGTGGAAAGACTCCAGGCCAAGGCTATATGCTGAGTAAAAACAAAAAACAAAGACAGATAAGGATCACTTTGTGGAGAGTAGTAAGTGACCCAGTTGTCTTAATCATAGGGAATATTGGGAATTGAGGGGTTTTTTTAAAGTATAGTTGATTTATAGTGTTGTGTTAATTACTGCTGTACAGCAAAGTGATGCAGTTATACATATATATACACATTCTTTTTTAATATTCTTTTACATTATGGTTTATTGAATATAGTTCTCTGTGCTGTACGGTAGGACCTTGTTGCTTATCAGGAATTAAGTCTTGAAAGCCAGGAGGAAATCATTTTGCAGGAGGCCTTAGATATCAAGGTAAGGAAGGAATTTATTCCACTGGCTTTTTCCACTGGCTTCTGCCCTTCAGCCTACAAGGGTGCTCAGACCTCCCTTTTCTAACAACTTCTGTCCACTTTTCTTCTCTCCTAAGTATCTTTATTCCTCCCTTCACTCCTCGTCCTTTTTAAGAGTCTTATTCTCCACTTCAGTTTAACCCACTGCCAGCTGGTTTCTATCGAACATTCTTCCAAAATTACTATTGCTGAGATCTTTGTATGTCTCAGAGTTCTTGGTTGTAAAGAACTGAACCAGCTCTGGCTAGAGGAAGGAGAAATGGGATTTACGGGGAAGGATATTGAGTGGCTCCCAAGATTGAAGGGAAAACTGGAAAAGTATGCTTAGAAAACAGGAATGAACAAAGAAATATCTGGCAACCTAGAACCCAGCCACCAGAACAGGCTACTCAGGTCTCCATGCCATTGAATCCTCCTATCACACCTCTGCTTGATTGATCTGACTGCCCCAACTCTTTGCATCACTCTTTCAAGGGTCAAGGTCCTGGGTGGGAGCATCCTTCTGGCTGACCTTGGGTCAGGGGTCTGGCCTCTCACCCAGGAGTCAGGGAGGAGAACTATTTACCCTTATCAGCTTTTTAGTGAGAGGCAGAGTTTCCAAAATAGTAAGCTATTTGAATAAGTACAGCCTCTCCCAACTGCTAAGCCAAGCAGCCTCTTTTGAGCGTTCATTCCACTTTATCTCTGCATCATTCATCACCATCAGCCACCAGTCCTCCACCTCCCACCTTCTTAAACTTCCCTCTTCCTTCAGCATCCAGGATATGGCTTTTTCCTGGTTCTTCTCTGCTTCTGGTCACTACTCCTCTATCCGCCTCTTCAGTGTTGAGGCTCCCCAAATCCCTTCCTTGTCCTCGATCCTTATATACACTCCCTCGGGAAATTACATTTATATCCTTGGCTCCAAATGTGACCCTAAATTTTCTGCTCCAGCCTTGATTCTCATTCTGGGCTTAAGTCCCATAGACACCTCAATATCAGTGTGTCCCAAGTGGAACTTCAGGGCTGCACCCCTTACTGGCCTCAAGTCGCAATTGGCCCAACTGGAAATCCAGTCATCCACAGTCCCCATATATAGTCAGCCACCAAATTCTGTCCATTCTATTTCAAAAGTGTCCCTTTACTTACTGAAATATTTAAAAGGTCTTTTGACTGCCATTCTGCTTCCTGATTAGCATCGAAGATCTGGACTGGGTTTGACTGCTGGAGCCACAGCCTAGAGAGACAGAAGGGGAAAAGGGAGTCCTATGTGGGAGCTCACCAGCTTCTATACTTCAGGGTCTTCAAGAGCATCTTCTTTTTCTTCTCTCTTTTTAAAGTTAAATTTTGTATTATATTCACCTGGTTCAAAAATCATAAGTTATAAAGGGTATACAAAATCTCTCTCTTAACTTTGCATCTGCCCAGTTTCTCATCCCACTCCACCCCCTCCCCTATAGATATCCTTCCAGAGTTTCTTTATGCATTTATAATAAAGTATGAATAAAAGTTCTTATTTTCACTCCCTCCCACCCTTTGTTTTTACCCTAAAGGCACACACTATATCCTCTCTTCTGTATCTTACTTTTTAGCACTTAACAAACATGTGCTGGTAAAACTTTCCATATCATTGGATAGTAGAGAGCTGCCTTATTTTTTTAAATTTTTATTTTATATAGGAGTATAGTTGATTTACAATGTTATATTAGCTTCAGATATACAGCAAAGTGATTCATTTATACATATACATGTATCTATTCTTTTTCAGATTCTTTTCCCATATAGGTTATTACAGAGTGTTGAGCAGAGTTCCCTGTGCTATACAGTAGGTCCTGGTTGGTTATCTATTTTATATACAGTAGTGTGTATGTGTGAATCCCAATCTCCCAATTTATCCCTCCCCCAACCTTTCCCCTTTGGTAACCATAAGTTTGTTTTCTAAGTCTGTGAGTCTGTTTCTGTTTTGTAAATAAGTTCATTTGTATCAATTTTTTTAGATTCCCCATATAAGTGATATCATATATTTGTCTTTCTCTGTCTGAATTACTTCACTTAGTATGATAGTCTCCAAGTCCATCCATGTTGCTACAAATGGCATTATTTCATTCTTTTTAATGGCTAATATTCCATTGTATATATGTACCACATCTTTATCCATTCATCTGACAGTGGACATTTAGGTTGTTTCCATGTCTTGGCTATTGTAAACAGTGCTGCAATGAACATTGGGGTGCATGTATCTTTTTTTTTTTAATAAATTTATTTATTTATTTATTTTTGGCTGTGTTGGGTCTTCATTGCTGTAGGTGGGCTTTCTCTAGTTGTGGCGAGTGGGGGCTACTCTTCGTTGCGGCGAGCAGGGGCTACTCTTCGTTGCAGTGCGCGGGCTTCTCATTGCGGTGGCTTCTCGTTGCGGAGCACGGGCTCTAGGCACACGGGCTTCAGTAGTTGCAGCACGTGGGCTCAGTAGTTGTGGCTCATGGGCTCTAGAGCTCAGGCTCAGGAGTTGTGGCGCACAGGCTTAGTTGCTCTGCGGCATGTGGGATCTTCCCAGACCAGGGCTCGAACCCATGCCCCCTGCACTGGGAGACGTATTCTTAACCACTGTGCCACCAGGGAAGTCCCATGCATGTATCTTTTTGAATTATGCTTTTCTCCGGATATATGCCCAGGAGTGGGATTGCTGGATCATATGATAAGAGAGTTGCCTTATTTTAAGAGTATTTTCCTAACGTGCTGCTGTCATAAATGCCTGAAAAGTTTATTATACGTGTCTTTTCATTCAGTCTGGTTGAATTGCCCATCAACCATAATATTTAGGCACTACATTTTTTAAATTGAAGTATAGTTGATTTACAATGTTGTGTTAATTTCTGCTCTACAGCAAAGTGATTCAGTTATTTATATATATATATATATATATATACACACATTCTTTCTTATATTCTTTTCCATTATGCCTTATCACAGGATATTGAATAAAGTTTCCTGTACTATACTGTAGGACCTTATTGTTTATCCATTCTATATATAATAGTTTGCATCTGTTAACCCCAAATTCCCAATCCATCCCTCCCCCACCCCCCCTTCCCCTTGGCAACCACAAGTCTGTTCTCTGTGTCTGTGAGACTGTTTCTGTTTCGTAGATAAGTTTATTTGTGAATATTTTAGATTCCACATACAAGTGATATCATATGGTATTTGTCTTTGTCTGACTTACTTCACTTAGTATGACAATCTCTAGGTCCATCCATGTTGCTGCAGAGGGCATCATTTCATTCTTTTTATGGCTGAGTAATGTTTCATTGTATAATATATATGTGCCACATCTTCTTTATCCATTCATCTGTCAATGGACATTTAGGTTGTTTCCATGTCTTGGCTATTGTGAATAGTGCTGCTATGAACATAGGGGTTCATGTATCTTTTTGAATTATAGTTTTGTCCAGATATATGCACAGGAGTGGGATCACTGGATCATATTGGCAACTCTATTTTTAGTTTTTTGAGGAACCTCTATACTATTTTCCATAGTGCCTGTACCAATTTACATTCCCACCAACAAGTAGGACGGTTACTTTTTCTCCACACCCTCTCCAGCATTTGTTATTTGTAGACTTTTTAATGATGGCCATTCTGACTGGTGTGAGGTGGTACCTCATTGTAATTTTGATTTGCATTTCTCTAATAATTAGTGATATTGAGCATCTTTTCATGTGCCTGTTGGCCATCTGTATGTCATCTTTGGGGAAATGTTTATTTAGGTCTTCTGCCCATTTCCTATTGGGTTGTTTGTTTTTTTATTGTTGAGTTGTATGAGCTATTTGTATATTTTGCAAATTAAGCCCTTGTCGGTTGCATCATTTGCAAATGTTTTCTCCCATTCTGTAAATTGTCTTTTCATTTTGTTTATGGTTTCCTTTGCTGTACAAAAGCTTGTAAGTTTGATTAGGTCCTATTTGTTTATTTTTGCTTTTATTTCTATTGCCTTAGGAGACTGACCTAAGAAAACATCAGTATGATTTATGTCAGAGAATGTTTTGCCTATGTTCTCTTCTAGGAGTTTTATGGTGTCATGTCTTATGTTTAAGTCTTTAAGCCATTTTGAGTTTATTTTTGCATATGGTGTGAGGGTGTGTTCTAACCTCATTGATTTACTGCAGCTGTCCAACTTTCCCAGCACCTCTTGCTGAAGAGATGTCTTTTCTCCATTGTATATTCTTTAGGCGCTTCATTTTTTGAGTACAGCAGGTTTGAGAGCAATTTGCTGGAAATATTAACCAGTTCTCATCTTTTCTCTATTCCAAATCAGCTATAAGAATAACTGAAATTTAAACACACATCAAAGATTATTACTCCACATGAGAAAACAGGATGCTGCCACTTTTCAGAATAAATGCCTGTTGGGGGTAGAGTGGCAAAAGTGTAGAAAAATCTGTTTGGGGGTTAACAGCAGGAAATCAGCAGACCTACAAAACTTGATAGTGGTCAGAAACTTGGGAGTTTGGAGGACTGGGATGGAATGGCTGATTCAGGTGTAGCAAAAGGAAAATGTCACCATTGGCTAAAGGCAAATGCAGAGGTGGATCTGGTGTCCTCCAGAAGTGCAGAGCTGAGCTCTAGACATTAACTCTCTCTCACTTCCTAGACTGATGACTAAGTGATTGACTTGAAATATAATAAGCAGAAGCAAACTACAAATAGAAGAAATTTTTCTAAATCTGTTAAAGAGAACCTACAAAAATCTATTACAAACATCACATTTAAAGATGAATTACTGAAAACTTTGCCACTAAGACTGGGAATGAAACAAGAGGGCCTCCTATTCAATATCATAGTAGAAGTACCAGCTGATGCAATAAGGAAAGAAAAAGGAATAAAGGGCATAAGAATTGGAAAGAAAGAAATTGTATGACATGATTATATACAAAGAATACAAAAGAATTTACAGACAAGCCACTGGAACTAGGAAAGCTACTGGATAAAGGTTAACATAGATTAAAAACTCAATGGAATTTCTATATACAAACAACAAACAAGTAGAAATTGATTTAAATGATACCATTTACAATAGCATCCAAAAATGTAAATTACCTAGGATTAAATCTAACAAAATGTGCACAAAATGTTATTGTGCTGAAATAACACTTCTCTACACTGAAAACTGAAAATATTAAGATGAACTAAGACATATTAAGAAGACACAAATGGATTAATATATAACATGTTCCTGAATTATGACAATATTATAAAGATTTCAGTTCTCCTCAAATTGATTTATGTGTTAAATTAAGTTCTAATCAGTACCCCAACAGGGATTTTTAAAAATAGAAATTGATAGGCTGATTCTAAAATGTAGATGGAAATATAAGGGCCAAAAATAGCCAAGACATCCTTGAAAAAGATTAATACTCACATGTTTATATTCACTTGATTTACAATAAAGATGATACTCCAGTCTGGTGGGGAGTGAATGTGAGTCAATTGGATATCTATATGGAAAAAAAATATTGACCCCCTACATCATGTCATACACAAAAATGAATTCCAGATGACTAAAGGTCTAAATATGAAAAGTAGAATAATAAAGGTTTATGAAGAAAAGAGAGGAGTATATCTTCATGACCTTGGGTATGTAAAAATTTCTTAAACAGGTCACCAAAAGCATGCAGACCATAAAGGGAAAGAAAATGATAAATTTAACTACAGTAAAAGTAAAAACTTCTGTTTATCAAAAGATACTATTAAGAAGGTGAAAAAATAAGACACAGAGTAAGTGAAGATATATATAGTACTTATGTCTGACTTGTATCCAGAATATATAAGGAACTTTTATGAATCAGTAAGAAAAAAGCAGATAACCCAAATAAAAAGTAAGCAAAAGATTTGAGCAAGCATTTCTCAAGTAAGCATATGAAATGTTTCTCAAATAAACATGTGCAAACATCCTCAATATCAGTAGTCATCAAATTAAAACCACAGTGTGACACCACTACATAACCACTAGAACGGCTAAAATGAAAGACAGAAAATTCAAGTGTTGGTGAAGATGTGAAGCAAATGGAATTTTCATGCCTTGTCAGCAGGAGAATAGATATAATAATTTCAGAAAGCTGTTTGGCAATATCTTCTAAAGCCGAACACATGCCAATTCTATGACATAACCATGCCACTCCTAGGAATATACCAAACAGAAATGCATCAAAAGATGTTTACAAATTCTTTTTTAAGATGAATCCAAGCAGCATTATTTGTGATAGCTAAAAACTGGAACCAATACAAATGCCCATCAACAGTGGATTGGATATACACATTGTGAGATATTCACACAATGGAACACTGTGCAGCAGTGAGAATGAATGAACTAAAACTACAGGCAGCAATATGGATAAATCTCATGAACATAATGGTTGAGCAAAAGAAACCAGACACAAAAGAGTACAGTTCCATTCATATAAGTATCCAAAACAAGCAACACTAAGGTACACTGTTAGAGGTCAGAATAGTGGTACCCTTGATGAGGGGACAGTGACTGAAAGGGCGGGGGGCTCAAGGAGGTCTTCTTTGGTGCTGGTGGTGTTCTGTTTTTCAATCTGTGTGCTGGTTACCCTAGTGTAATCAGTTTCTGAAAATTCATTGAGCTGTACATTTATGATATGTGTACTTTTCTATATGTAGATTATACTTCAATAAAAAGTAAAGCAAAAACAAAAATTGTGGAGTGTTAGAGAATATGAGAAAAGAAGTCTTTTTTTTAATTGAAGTGTAGTTGATTTACAATGTCATGTTAATTTCTGCTGTACAGCAAAGTGATTGAGTTATATATATATATATATATATATATATATATATATACACACAGATATTCTTTTTTTATATTCTTTTCCATTATGGTTTATCATAGGATGCTGAATATATTTCTCTGTGTTATGCAGTAGGATCTTGTTGTTTATCCATCTCTAGCTGCATCCATGTTGCTGCAAATGGCATTATTTTGTTCTTTTTTATGTCTCAGTAGTATTCCATTGTATATATGTACCACATCTTCTTTATCCATTCATCCGTTGATGGACATTTAGGTTTTTTCCATGTCTTGGCTATTGTGAATAGTGCTGCAGTGAACATAGGGGTGCACGTATCTGAGAAAAGAAGTCTTTAGTCAAAGGTGCTATGGGCTATTTACTTTGATATCTTTTATGTACTTTGAGATAATTGAGAAAAGAATAGACTGCTCCTTCCTTGAAGGTACTGGGCTCTAGATCATGCATCAGGCACTGGTAGAAGAAGACATATGCCTCCTTATCCTTAAAGATACTCTTGCCTATAGCTTAGACCAGTGTGCTACTCAAAGTGTGGTCTGAGGAGTGGTGCTGGGCTGTGATGGTTTTATTACTAGACCACAAAAACAAAGAAAGCTTGTGCAAGAATGTAGTCAACATACTGCTTACTTCATCAAGAAAGACTTGATCTGAAAAAAAGTCAGGTACTAAACAATGTGCTTAGTGATACAGTTGATTTATATTCTGTTACAAACCTCATCTGATTGCAGACCAATAGCAGCAGCAACAAAAAAGCCATAATATTATTTGAAAGTACACTGTGTTAAGTTAAAGATCTATATTGTAAACTTCAGGGCATCCACCAAAAAAAAATTTTTTAATGCATGATTAATAAGTCTAGTGAAGATTAAATTAAAACATAATAAATACTCAATTGATCAAATTAAAAGGCAGGGAAAGAAAGGGAAATGAATTAAGAACAGATCAGACAAACAGAAAGCAACTAGAAAGACGGTAGGTTTATGGCTAACACTAAGAGTAAGTGGTCTAAGAACCACCCCCAAGTAAAAGTCAGAGGTTGCCAAATTGGATAAAAATAAAGGTATAGATAGGCTAAAAAGAAAAGGATGGAAAAAGATATACCATGCGAGTGAAAATCAAAAGAAAGCTGTAGTGGCTTTATTATAACAAAGTGGACAACAATAAAGAGGGACATTACATGATGATAAAGGCATTAATTCATCAAGAAAACATAATCCCAAATGTGTATCCACCTAAGAACACAGTTTCAAAATACAAGAAGCAAAAACTATTAGAACTGATAGGAGAAATAGACTGTTCTACAAACACAATTAGAGACTTTAACACTATTGTCTCAGGACAAGTAGACAGAAAAATCAAAAAGGATATAAAAGTGAATTACACTATCAATCTTTTTGACCTAATTTCCATTTATAGAACATGCTACCCAATCACATCAGAGTACATATTCTTTTCAAGTGCACATGAAACATTCACCAAGATACACCATATCCTAGGCCATAAAAAATGTTTTAAAGAATTGAAATTGTACAAAATTTTCTGATCACAACAGTTAAAACATAAATATAAAATAGAAGGTATCAGATAAATCCCCAAATGTCTGGAAATTAAACAACATGCTTCTAAATAACCCATGGGCCTAAGAGGGTGTCAAATAGACAATCAGAAAATATTTTGAATTAAATGAAAATAAAGACAAAACATATGGGAATTTTGGGCATATAGCCAAAGCAGTGCTTAGAGAGAAATTTATAGCACTAAATGTTTACATTAGAAAAAGAGAAGGTTTTCAAATTAAGAACCTAAGCTGCTACCTTAAGAAACTAGAAATAAACAAATAAACTAAGTCCAAAGCAAGCAGAAAGAAACCATAAATAGAAGAAGTGATATCATTGAAAAGGACAGAACAAAATCAATGAAACCAAAGTTCTCTGAAAATATTTTAAAAGGGTATACCTCTAGCCAAACTCATCAAGAAAAAGAAAAAAGACACAAATTACAAATATGAGAGCCTACAGACATTAAACAGATAGTAATTTTTTAATTGTTTTATATAATAAATTGGATAAATTAGATGAAATGGACAGATTCCGTGAAAGATGAAAATGATCAAAGCCCACTCAAAAAGAAATAGATAGGGAGGAGTCAAGATGGCGGTGTGGGAAGACGTGGAGTTAGCGTCTCCCCACAACTAGGGTACCTGCCGCCTGCTGGTGGGGAACTCTGACCACCAAGGATCGGTGCCCCTGAGTCAGGGGAGATCAGGAGATGCAGGTGGGAGGGGCGCTCGGAGAGGAGTGGGAGAGGAATGGAGGGTGATTGCCCCGCCCACTCGGCCCAGGGAGCCTGCTGAGCTCCCAAGCTGGTCCCCTGCCCTCCAAGGTGCCCCCTCCCACCCCACCCCACCCCCACCCGCATTGGTCCTGGGGGCGTAGGAGGGAGGCCAGGGAGATCAGGAGAGGCAGGAGGGAGGGCAGGGGCCCTCCCAGACCCCAGACCCCAGACCCCAGACCCCAGACCCCAGACCCAAGGAGCAGGAGAGGAGGGTGTTTGCCCCGCCCACTCAAGCCCAGGAAGCCTGCTGGGCGCCCAGGTGAGGTCCCCTGCCCTCTGAGACCAGGGGTGGGGGGCACGCCTGGGCCCCTTCTGTTCCTTGAGCCTAAGCCCCACCCCCACAGCCCCCATGGCCTTTTCCAGCCCTTTGAGTCCTGAGCACTGGCCCAGCCCACTGCCCAAACCTCGCCCTTGCTTAGGCCCTGCTCTCCACAGCCAAGGCCTTCCTCCCCAGCCCGTTTTTTTTTCCTTCCTCTTTTTTACTACTGTGGCACCAATGTACCTTCCAGTTGTTGATTCATCTATATTTTTATTTTTACATTCTTTCTAACATATCTGTTAGTTTCCTAGTCTAATTTTATTTTTTACATTTTTTGCCACCCCACGTGGCTTGTGGGATCTTGATTTGCAATCCCGGGGTCACGTGGAAGCTCCTGCAGTGGGAGCTCTGAGTCTGAACCACTGGACTAACAGAGAACCTCAGACCCCAGGGAATATTCATTAGAGTGAGGTCTCACAGAGTTCCTCATCTCAGCACCAAGACCCAGCTCTACCCAATAGTCTACAAACTCCAGTGTTGGAAGCCTCAGGCCAAACAACCAGTAAAACAGGAACACATTCCCACTCATTAAAAAAAAAAATGAGACAGCAAAAAATATGTCACAGATGAAGGAGCAAGGTAAAAACCTACAAGACCAAATAAATGAAGAGGAAATAGGCAATCTTCCCGAAAAATAATTCAGAGTAATGATAGTAAAGATGATCCAGAATCTCAGAAATAGAATGGAAGCACAGACTGAGGAAATAAAAGAAATGTTTAACAGAGATCTAGAAGAACTAAAGCACAAACAAACAGAAGTGAACAACATAATAACTGAAATGAAAAATACACTAGAAGTAATCAATAACAGAATAATGGAGGCAGAAGAACGAATAAGTGAGCTGTAAGACAAAATGGTGGAAATAACTGCCGAGAAGCAGAATAAAGAAAAAAGAGTGAAAAGAAGACAATCTCAGAGACCTCTGGGACAACACTAAATGCACCAACATTTGAATTATAGGGGTCCCAGAAGAAGAAGAGAACAGAAAGGGTCTGAGAAAATACTTGAAGAGATTATGGTGGCAAACTTCCCTAACATGGGAAAGGAAATTGTCACCCAAGTCCAGGAAGCACAGAGTCCCATACAGAATAAACCCTAGAAAAAACACAACAAGACACATATTAATCAAACTAACAAAAATTAAATTCAAAGAAAAAATATTAAAAGCAGCAAGGGAAAAACAAAAAATAACATACAAAGGAATCCCCATAAGGTTATCAGCTGATTTTTCAGTGGAAACTCTGCAGGCCAGAAGGCAGTGGCAGTATATACTTAAAGTGATGAAAGAGAAAAACCTACAACCAAGATTACTCTACCCAGCAAGGATCTCGTTCAGATTCAATGGAGAAGACAAAAGCTTTTCAGACAAACAAAAGCTAAGAGAATTCAGCACCACCAAACCAGCTTTACAACAAATGTTAAAGAAACTTCTCTAAGCGGGGAAACACAAGAGAAGAAAAAGACACACAAACACAAACACAAAACAATTAAAAAGATGGTAATAGGAACATACATATTGATAATAACCTTGAATGTAAATGGATTAAATGCCCCAACCAAAAGACACAGACTGGCTGAATGGATACAAAAACAAGACCCATATATATGCTGTCTACAAGAGACCCACTTCAGACCTAGGGACACATACAGACTGAAAGTGAAGGGATGGAAAAAGATATTCCATGCAAATGGAAATCAAAAGAAAGCTGGAGTAGCAATACTCATATCAGATAAAATAGACTTTAAAATAAAGACTGTTTCAAGAGATAAGGAGGGACACTACATAATGATCAAAGAATCAATCCAAGAAGCAAATATAACAATTATAAATGTTTATGCACCCAACATAGGAGCACCTCAATACATAAGGCAAATGCTAACAACCATGAAAGGAGAAATCGACAGTAACACAATAATAGTAGGGGACTTTAAAACACCCCTGTTACACCAATGGGCAGATCATCCAAACAGAAAATAAATAAGGAAACACAAGCTTTAAATGACACAATAGGTCAGATAGATCTAATTGATATTTATAGAACATTCCACCCAAAAGTGGCAGAATACACTTTCTTCTCAAGTGCACATGGAACATTCTCCAGGATAGATCACATCTTGGGTCACAAATCAAGCCTCTGAAAACTTAAGAAAATTGAAATCATATCAAGCATCTTTTCTGACCACAACGCTATGAGATTGGGAATCAGTTACAGGAAAAAAACTGTAAAAAACAAAAATATATGGAGGCTAAACAGTGCACTACTAAATAACCAAGAGATCACTGAAGAAATCAAAGAAGAAATTAAAAAGTGCATAGAAACAAATGACAATGAAAATACGATGACTCAAAACCTATGGGATGCAGCAAAAGCAGTTCTAAGGGGGAAGTTTATAACAATTCAATCTCACCTCAAGAAACAAGAAAAATCTCAAATAAACAATCTAACCAACACTTAAAACAACTAGAGAAAGAAGAACAAAACCCAAAGTCAGTAGAAGGAAAGAAATCATAAAGATCAGAGCAGAAATAAATGAAATAGAAACAAAGAAAACAGTAGCAAAGATCAATAAAACTAAAAGGTGGTTCTTTGAGAAGATAAACAAAATTGATAAACCCTTAGCCAGACTCATCAAGAAAAAAAGGGAGAGGATGCAAATCAATGAAATTAGAAATGAAAAAGGAGAAATCACAACTGACACTGAAGAAATACAAAGGATTATAAGAGACTAGTACAAACAACTGTATGACAATAAAATGGACAACCACGAAGAAATGAACAAATTCTTGGAAAGGTACAACTTTCCAAGACTGAACGAGGAAGAATTAGAAAATATAAACAGACCTATCACAAGTAATGAAATTGACACCATATTTTAAAATCTTCCAATAAACAAAAGTCCAGGACTAGATGGCTTCACAGGCGAATTCTATCAAACATTTAGAGAAGAGCTAACACCCATCCTTCTCAAACCCTTACAAAAAATTGCAGAGGGAGAAACACTCCCAAATTCATTCTACATAGCCACCATCATCCTGATACCAAAACCAGAAAAAGATATCACAAAAAAAATTATAGAGCAATATCACTGATGAACATAGATGCAAAAATCCTCAACAAAATACTAGCAAACAGAATCCAACAGCACATTAAAAGGATCATACATCATGATCAAGTGGGATTTATCCCAGGGATGCAAGCATTCTTCAGTATACACAAATCAATAAATGTGATACACCACATTAACAAATCAAGGAATAAAAACCACATGATCATTTCAATAGATGCAGAAAAACCTTTTGCAAAATTCAACACCCATTTATGATAAAAACTCTCCAGAAAATGGGCATAGAGGGAACCTACCTCAACATAATAAAGGCCATATATGACAAACCCACAGCAAGCATCATACTCAATGGTGAAAAACTGAAAGCATTTCCACTAGGATCAGGAACAAGACAAGGATGTCCACTCTCACTATTCTTATTCAACATAGTTTTGGAAGTCCTACCCACAGCAATCAGAGAAGAAAAAGAAATGAAAGGAATACAAATTGGAAAAGAAGAAGTAAAACTGTCACTATTTGCCGATGACATGATACTATACATAGAAAATCCTAAAGATGCCACCAGAAAACTACTAGAACTAATCAGTGAATTTCGTTAGGTTGCAGGATACAAAATTAATGCACAGAAATCTCTGGCATGCCTATACACCAGCAATGAAAAATCAGAAAAAGAAATTAAGGAAACACTCCCATTTACCATTGCAACAAAAAGAATAAAATACCTAGGAATTAACCTGCCTAAGGAGGCAAAAGAGTTGTACTCAGAAAACTATAAAACACTGATGAAAGAAATCAAAGATGACATAAACAGATGGAGAAATATACCATGTTCTTGGATTGGAAGAATCAATATTGTGAAAAATGACTACACTACCCAAAGCAATCTACAGATTCAATGCAATCCCTATCAAACTACCAATGGGTTTCTTCACAGAATTAGAACAAAAAATCGTACAATTCATATGGAAACACAGAAGACCACGAATAGCCAAAGCAATCTTGAGAAAGAAACACAGAGTTGGAGGAATCAGGCTCCCTGACTTCAAACTATACCACAAAGCTACAGTAATCAAGACAGTATGGTACTGGCACAAAAACAGAAATATAGATTAATGATACAGGATAGAATGCCCAGAGATAAATCCATGCACATATGGGCACCTAATTTATGACAAAGGAGGCAAGAACATACAATGGAGAAAAGACAGCCTCTTCAATAAGTGGTGCTGGGAAAACTGGACAGCTACATGTAAAAGAATGAAATTAGAACACTACCTAACACCATACACAAAAATAAACTCTAAATGGATTAAAGACTTAAATGTAAGACCAGACACTATAAAACTTTTAGAGGAAAACATAGGAAAAACACTCTTTGACATAAACCACAGCAAGATCTTTTTTGACCCACCTCCTACAGTAACAGAAATAAAAACAAAGATAAACAAATGGGACTTAATTAAACTTAAAAGCTTTTGCACAACAGAGGAAGCCATAAACAAGACAAAAAGACAACCCTCAGAATGGGAGAAAATATTCGCAAATGAAACAACAGACAAAGGATTAATCTCCAAAATATACGAACAGCTCATGGAGTTCAATATCAAAAAAACAAACAATCCAGTTAAAAAATGGGCAGAAGACCTAAATAGACATTTCACCAAGGAAGACATACAGATGGCCAAGAGGCACATGAAAAGATGCTCAACATCACTAATTATTAGAGAAATGCAAATCAAAACTACAATGAGGTATCACCTCCCACTAGTCAGAATGGCCATTATCAAAAAAGCTAGAAACAATAAATGCTGGAAAGGGTGTGGTGAAAAGGGAACCCTCCCACACTGTTGGTGGGAATGTAAATTGATACAACCACTATGGAAAACAGTATGGACGTTCCTTAAAAAACTAAAAATAGAACTACCATATGACCCAGCAATCCCCCTCCTGGGCATATACCCTGAGAAAACCATAATTCAAAAAGAGACATCCACCACAATGTTCATTGCAGCACTATTTACAATAGCCAGGACATGGAACCAACCTAGATGTCCATCGACAGATGAATGGATAAAGAAGATGTGGCACATATATACAATGGAATATTACTCAGCCATAAAAAGAAACGAAATTGAGTTATTTGTAGTGAGGTGGATGGACCTAGAATCTGTCATACAGAGTGAAGTAAGTCAGAAAGAGAAAAACAAATACCGTATGCTAACGCATATATATGGAATCTAACAACAAAAAAATGGTATTGATGAACCTAGTTGCAGGGCAGGAATAAAGAGGTAGGCACAGAGAATGGACATGATGACATGGGGTGGGAGGGCAAAGCTGGGGCGAAGTGAGAGTAGCATTGACATATATACCCTACCGAATGTAAAATAGTTGGCTGGTGGGAAGCAGCAGCATAGCACAGGGAGATCGGCTCGGTGCTTTGCGATGACCTAGATGGGTGGGATAGTGAGGATGGGAGGGAGGCTCAAGAGGGAAGGGATATGGGGACATGTGTATGCATATGGCTGATTCACTTTGTTGTGCAAAAGAAACTAAACGGTATTGTGAAGCAATTATACTCCAATAAAGATCTATTTAAAAAAAAGAAGAAATAGATAACCTGAATACTGTTATATCCATTTTTAAAAACTAAATTTGTATTTTAAAACCTTCTCACAAAGAAAATTCCAGGTTCAGATGGTTTCACTGGTAAATTTGAAAATGTTATCTACATAATGATTCCATTTATGTGATATTCTCAAAATGCAAAAGTACAGAAATGGAGAATGGTTTAATGGTTACCAGGAGACAGGGATGGTGGTTGAATATAAAAGGGTAGCACAAGGGAGTTCTTTTGTGGTGATGAAACAGTTTTATATCTTTATTGTGGTGGTGGTTACATGAATCTATGCATAAGATAAAATACATAGAACTATACACACAAACACAAATGAATGTATGTTAAAAATGGTGAAAACGAAACCTTATCTGTATTTTAACATATACAGATAATTGGTAAATTAACAGAATTGTACCAATGTTACTTTCTTGGATTTGATACTGCTCTACAGTTATACCACTGGGAGAAACTGGAAGAAGAGTACAAGGGACTCTATGTATGTTTTTGCAACTTCCCATGAGACTATACTTATTTTAAAATAATTTTTTAAAACATGAACTGAGCACTAGCGAGCTGTGGAACAACCTCAGGTAGCCAAATATGTGTGCAATTGGAATCCCTGAATGGGACTGCAGAGGGAGAACTGAAAGCATTAGAAGAAATAATGGCCAAATTTTTCCCAATTTGATGAAAACTTTAAACTTACAGATCCAAAACTCCCAACAAACACCAAGCACAAGAAACATGAAAACACAAATTACACCAAGGTGCATCATAATCAAATTGCTCAAAACCTGGGATAAAGAGAAAATCGTAAATGTAGAAAGAGAAAAAGACACATTACATACAGAGAAACAAAGATAAAGGTGACATCGGATTTCTCATCAGAAACAATGAAAATGAAGACAAAAAAATAAACAAGTGGAACTATATCAAACTAAAAAGCTTCTGCACAGGTAAGGAAACCATCAATAAAATGAAAAGGCAACCCACCAAATGGGAGAAAATATTTGCAAATAATATATCTAATAAGGGGTTAGTATCCAAAATATACAAAGAACGATTACAACTCAATAGAAAAAATAAATAAATAAGTAAACAATCCGATTAAAAATGGGCAGAGAATCAGAATAGCCATTTTTCCAAAGAAGACATACAGATGGCCAACAGGTACATGAAAAGGTGTTCAACATCACCAATCATCAGAGAAATGCAAATCACAACCACAGTGAAAAAAAAAAACCACAGTGAGAGATCATCTCACACCTGTTGGAATGGCTATTATCAAACAGCATGATGACTATAGTTAATAATACTGTAATGAATATTTGAATGTTGCTAGGTGAGTAGATCTTAAAAGTTCTTATCACAAGAAAAAAAAACGTGGCTATGTATGATGATGGACATTAACTAGACTTATTGTAGTGATCATTTCACAATATATACAAATATCAAATCATTATTTTGTACACCTGAAACTAATGTAATGATACGTGTCAAATATACCTAATTAAAAAAAGAAACAATGCTAGTGAAAAGACAGTAGGGCAACATCTTTAAAATACTGAAATAAAACACTGTCAACTTAGAATTCTACTACCCCAGTGAAAATATTTTTCAAAAACTAAGACAAAATACACTTTTTCAAACATACAAAAAGTTTAAGGATTCATTACCAATAAACCCACATTGCAAGAAATGTAAAAGGAAGTTATTATTCACATGGGATGAAAAGATGCCAGATGGAAGTATGGATCTACACAAAGGAATGAAGAGCTCTAAAAATGGCAGCAATTCTCAACGTATGGTCCAGGGGAACTCCTGGTTGTCCCCTTCCAGGAGATCTGCAAAGTCAAATTATTTTCATAATAATGCTAAGTAAGAAGTTATTGCCTTTTCATGCCCGTTCCCTCACAGTGTATAGTGGAGTTTTCCAGTGTGATATGGCAACAGAATAAATGCAGAGGCAGATATAAGAACCAAGCTTTCTTCTATTAACCCAGACATTCAAGAGGTTTGTTTAAAATGTAAAATAGTCACTCCTCACAAATTTTTTGTTTTGAAAAATATATTTTTCATGATAACGTTTTATGTTAACCTGTAATCTCTTTCGTTATTTTTAAATTAATTAATAACTATTTTTAAAATTTTTGTTTTTTATATTTCTAATGTAGTAAAATACTGACAAATAATCCACAAAAAAAGCTTTTTAACATCCTCAATAATTGTGAAAAGAGTATTTAAGGACTCTAGAGACCAATAGGTGTGAGAGCTGCTGTTCCAGAGCAGCTTAGCATTTAAAGGCCTTGGACAAACATGACTGAAAATAAAGAGGGTTTGATGACACACAGAATCATGTGGGCTTTAAAAAAAAAAAAAGGATGAAGGAAGGGCTTTAGAAATGGAGGCAAACAGAATAGGACCAGAAAATCCAAGCTGGAGATTTACACAAAATGGAGGAGGGTTAAAAGCCCTGAGGAGATTGTCTCTGGGGTGTAAATCATTTACCTGCTCGGCGTGGACCAGTTGCACCCAGCAAACAAAACTGCCAGGCACCTTCAGCAATTAGTTGTTTGAGACACATGTATGAGTGCAGATTGTGGCTGCATTTAATAACAATCCCATTTAAATTGCATCTGGCACATAGGGACACTGCCCAGGTCCCGGTGGCATCATTATTCACGGCTACCTTTCTGCCATCATCAGTCCTTTTACTTATGAAGAAATTGCAAACTTGCAGAAGGAAGAATGGGGGACTTTGGATTCAGGGAGCCCTGGACTCAAAATCCTGTCTAATCCTGCCTGCCTCTAGAAATCGCTGTGTGATCTTAACCATTTCAAGCTTGACCTGCTGAAAGTGTGTGCCTTGGAAGCAAAGCAAAATTCCGTGACTTTGGCCCTGGCTCCAACGCGTGGCTTCTCTGGCTGCAGCTCACTGCTTGAGCCTTATCCTCCAGCGTTTCCAGTAAGTCTCAGAGCCACTCAGACTTTAACAATCACTTCATCTTCTTTTACAAATGAGGGTTCCAACCTTCCATGACCTCCTTAACACTTGCTGCTGTCCAGCTGTTGTTACTGCTGTACAGCCATCCTAGCCTGGGTTGGTTTCCATTGTTTGCAGCTAAAACGACTGTGGATAATCTCAAAATGAATTAAATCATAAATGGAAAACCCTCACTACATAACACTTCATCTTCCAAGTTGAGGGACTACTTTTGACTTGTGTGAGAACAGAGCAGGAAGAAGTCAATACTGTATAACCCTGGAAGGCAAGTAGCATTGGCCGGTGAGCCCATAGGGAACTCTCCACACTTTCGGAATGGATAGTTCCTAAAAATATTTAGGCCCAACTTCCAAGTGGCAACTCTTGCACAGGCTCTCTCTAGCTCCTGGAGTCCGCATATGAATCAGGCCACAAGTTCCAGGGAGTTAAATACATCCCAGGAGCAGACTTCAACCAATGACTCCTGGGAGCAGGTAGATAAATATTCCAGCTCCCTCCTCCCTCAGGCAGGACAGTATTTTTAAAGATCTTATCTCTCATTTTTTTAATCAAGATATAAATTACACATCATAAAACTCATACTTCTTTTAAAATTTTATTTATTTATTTATTTTTGCACGCGTTGGGTCTTCGTTGCTGAGCGCGGGCTTTTCTCTAGTTGCGGCAAGTGGGGGCTACTCTTCGTTGCGGTGTGTGGGCTTCTCATTGCGGTGGCTTCTCTTTTTGCAGAGCTCGGGCTCTAAGCGTGCAGGTTTCAGTAGTTGTGGCATGCAGGCTCAGTAGTTGTGGCTTGCCGTCTTAGTTGCTCTGCGGCCTGTGGGATCTTCAAGGACCAGGGCTCTAACCTGTGTCTCCTGCATTGGCAGGCAGATTCTTAACCACTGCGCCACCAGGGAAGTCCCAAAACTCATACTTTAAAGTGTACAATTTAGTAGTTTTTAGTATAATCATACAGTTGTGCAACCATAACTCTTATTTAATTCCAGAACATTTTCATCACTCCAAAAAGAAACTCAGTACCTGGTAGCACTCATTCCTCATCCCATCCTCTCTCCAGCCCCTAGCAATCACTAATCTACTTTTGGTCTCTATGGATTTGTCTTTTGGGGAATTTCATATAAATGGAATCATACAGTATGAAGCCTTTTGCGCCTGGCTTCTTTCACTTAACGTTTTTTCAAGATTCATTCATGTTGAGCACATACTAGTATTTCATTCTTTTTATTGCTCAATATTCCATTTTATGAATATACCACATTTTGTTTATCCATTTATTTATTTATTTATTTATTTATGGCTGTGTTGGGTGTTCGTTGCTGCGTGCAGGCTTTCTCTAGTTGCGGCAAGCGGGGACTACTCTTCGTTGTGATGCACAGGCTTCTCATTGCGGTGGCTTCTCTTGTTGCAGAGCACAAGCTCTAGGCGCGTGGGCTTCAGGAGTTGTGGCACGCAGGCTCAGTAGTTGTAGCTCATGGGCTCTAGAGCGCAGGCTCAGTAGTTGAGGCACACGGGTTTAGTTGCTCCATGGCATGTGGGATCTTCCCGGACCAGGGCTCGAACCCGTGTCCCCTGCATTGGCAGGCAGACTCTTTTTTTTTTAAATTTTTATTTATTTATGGCTGCATTGGGTCTTCGTTGCTGCACGCGGGCTTTCTCTAGTTGCAGCAAGCGGGGACTACTCTTCGTTGCGATACGCAGGCTTCTCATTGTGGTGGCTTCTCTTGTTGAAGAGCACGGGCTCTAGGCGCGCGGGCTTCAGTAGCTGTGGTTCGCAGGCCCTAGAGTGCAGGCTCAGTAGTTGTGGCACACGGGCTTAGTTGCTCCGAGGCATGTGGGATCTTCCCGGACCAGGGATCGATCCTGTGTCCCCTGCATTGGCAGGCAGATTCTTATCCACTGCGCCACCAGGGAAGTCCTTGCCATGTTTTTTATCATTAGCCATCCTAGTGGGTGTGAAGTGGTATCTCACTGCTGTTTTGATTTGCATTTCCTTAATGACTAATGATGTTGCTATGGACTGAATGTTTGTGTTCCCCAGAATCCATATATTGAAGCCTTAATATGATGGTATTTGGAGGTGGGACTTTGGGAGGTAATTAGGTCATGAGGGTGGGGTCCCATAATGGGATTAATGTCCTTATTAGAAGAGGAAGAGAGCTAGCCCCCTCTCTCTCCTCCATATGAGATACAAGAAGACAGTCATCTGTAAACCAGGAAGAGGGTCCTCTCCAAGAACCTGATCATTCCGGCACCCTGATCTTGGGCTTCTAGCCTCTAGACCTGTGAAAAATAAATGTCTGTTATTCAAGCCACCCAGTCTATAGTATTCTGTCATAGCAGCTGGAACAGACTAAGACAGATGTTAAACATCTTTTCTTGTACTTTACTGGTCATTTGCATGTATTTTTTTGAGAAATATCTATCCTTGCCCATTTTTAAATTGGGTTGTCCTTTTATTGTTGAGTTGTATCTGGCAGGATAATTTTGAGTTCTACACTGTCTGCAGAGTTCTTTCTCCATTTGGTCACACTGGTAACTTGCCTGATAACACATCCTTTATTGGCACCTTGCCTTCTGTATTAGTCTGCTAGGACTGCCATAATAAAGTTCCACAGACTGGGTGGATTAAACAACAGAAATGTATTGTCTCACAGTTCTGGAGGCTAGAAGTCCAAGATCAAAATGTCAACAGTGTTGGTTCCTTCTGAAGGCTGTAAGAAAAAAAAAAAATCTGTTCCATCCCTTTAACCTATATTCTGGTGGTTTGCATGAAATCTTTGGTGTTCCTTGGCTTGTAGAAGCATCACCCCAATCTCTGCTTTCATGTTCACATGGTGTTCTACCTGTGTGCATGTCTGTGTCCAAATTTCCCCTTTTGATAAAGACATCAGTTATATTGGATTAGGGCCCACTCTACCTCGTATGACCTCATCCTAACTTAACTAATTACATGTGCAATATCCTGTTCCCAAATAAGGTCGCATTTTGAGGTACGAGGGGGTTAGGACTTCAACATATGAATTTTGGGGAAATACAGTTCAACCCATAGCACCTTCCTTGTCTTTCCTACTCCCCAGTTGGTGTTTCCTGAGATCACTGCCCAATGAACTACATACACTCAAGTCCTTATCTCAGGGTCTGCTTCCAGGGGAGCCAAAGCCAAGACAGAAAACCAATCAGGGCCTTAGTAGGTTTAAAGGCAAATATCACTCCCAGGTCCAACAGGATGGAAACTTCCAATGACACTCTCCCTTTCAAAAAGGACCAAGGGTTTGGACTGGAAATGTGAACTCATTGCCTACTTTTCCTAAAAACTTAATATAACTTGTTAACCCTGGGGGTGGCAGTCTTTTTCAGTTAAGCTTTTGTAGTTTATTTGGTGATATTTTCAACTCATAAAAATAATTCAAGTGATGTAGGTAGATTAGAAGGAAAGGAATTGGGTATGGATGCTGTCTAAAATTCTGGATAAAAATTGGGCACGTCACTGTTCACTTCCCCTAAGGCCCACCACACATGCTTCTGATGAACTGGAGTTTTGGATTTCCCTAAACACACCAAGCTTTCATATATTCTTCTGCCTTTGCCTGGACTGTTTCCTCTGTCCCACCAATGACTCATAAGTTCTCACAGTTCACTTAAGTTCCAGCTCAAATGTCACTTCTTATTTTAAGTCATTCCCAACTTAGTCTACCCAGGGTGAATTCCAGGACCAGTGTGGCAGCTATTAGTGCAGACTGGCTGAGGCTGGAGCTCCTGGCACCATCTTGCCAACATATGGAGCCTGAAAATGACGCCAACGTGGAGAGGAGCAGACAAGAGAGATAGAGAGAAGCCAAGTCCTGGGGACACCACTGAATTCCTGGATCAAACTATGCCAGACCCTGCCAATCCTTTGACATTTCAGTGTCACGTGCCAAAGTATTTCACCTTCTTGCTTAACTCAACTTGAGTTGGTTATTGATTTTTTAAAATGAATCCAGAGATTTAAGACTGAATTATCCATGAGATATGACTTCCAAGACATGGGCAGGACAGCTGTGGGGACTCTCAGCCCTCTGCTTCACTTTAGCAGGGGTCCTAGAATGACGCAACACCTAACTCCTGTGTCAAGTCTCTTCCGGGTGGAACATTTTGTTAATTAAGTCACATAATTTGGAAGTCCCTTTTATGGTATAACCTCACAAACAATATTACCTAGCGTTTTAACCAAGGAATTTGAGGAATCTAACATTTTCACAGTCTCTTGCACTTAGTGGATATTCAATTAAAATCTCTAGATATGATTTTTCTACTTCTTAGAATATAGAATTGAAGAACTGGAGATTTTAAAGGGACAGAGTCTGCGTCTCTCATTTTACACATGAAGAAACATTTGCACAGACAGGTTAAATGGATTTCCCAAAGGTCATGCTACTAGCTAATGGGGGAGCCAGAGGGATAGTACCCAGGTTACGCAACTCCCATTCTAATGCTTTTTTCACTATACTTCTACCCAAAGCATCTAGTACAGTCCTGAGCACATAGGAAGTACCTAATTAATAAGGAAGTGACTGATATCCACAGGGCCTGCTGCTCAACTCAGGTGGAGGTCTGAGAGCACCAGCTATGAGACTTCTCCAAAATGACAGGATCAATGTTTGAAGAGCTGCCTAGCTGCAGGATTCCTTAGTGTAGCTGGCCTGCATTAGCCGCCTTAGTGCGGTTTTGGATAGTAGCTCAGATCTCAAGTAAACTGGTTTCTTGTAAGCCAGAGATGATTCCTCCAGGGTTGCTGCCAGCAAAAGCAAGTATCCTGGAGGTGACTTGGGTTGAACCGGTGTTGTCCCAAGCCAGAGTCTTTAATTGCTGCAGAAAATTCAAACAGCTGGGTCTCTCACTCTGAAATAGTAACTTCCTGTCTTTGGGGGAAAAAACATGTAGTCACCTCTAAGACTTTGGATGTTCAGATGGAAGACAAGCTGGCTTACGACATGTCCCACATTGAAGGATTTGTTGTTTTTAAGTCACCCTCTCCTCCAAGCAATAAGAGATCACAACCCTCCTGATTAAGCAGTCCTAGCTCACAAAATTACAGCATCCACTTCAGTAACCAAAAGCTCAGAACCAGATTAGACTTCTGACATGACAAATAGCCCCACTACAAAAGCCTTTGTGCTTGGTTTTTGGACCCCCTCTTCCACCCCATTTCTCATTCCAGGGCTAAAATCACAATAATAGTACAGATAGGGTCTGGTGCAGACTCAATCACCAAAACTACCTGGACCCCAACCCCAGATCCTTCATTTTTGTTCAGGGACTCCCTAAGGTAGCTCACAAATGCTCCCCAGTGGCCACAGTGGTCCTTCTGTGACCCTGACATGCTCCCTGCACCCCTCACCCATGCTCAGGGACCACCCACGCTCTATACCCATCCCTTCCTTGCTATGCAGCTGTCACCCTTCCTGCCATAGTTCCTGCCCCTGTCGTCGCCCTCCTGATGTCACGTTGTCTTGCCCTGGCTGCCCTTCTGCCTGGCTCCAGCTGTCACTGCTCCACCCCTGGGAGCCTCCTCCTCTCCGGTTCAGTCAGTTGTCACCAACAGACTCTGTTTCATAAGCCATCTCCTTCTTTTTACAGGAAGGGGACACCAGGCACCTGGTAGGTTGGTCTGGAAGGTGAGGTGAGCGGCGCTGGCAGGGACGCATCCAACACTCTCCCTGACACCAGTGTCCACCCAGGTATTGTGTGCATGATGAGTTCCTTGCTCATCAGGTACCCTCAAAAGGCTACCCAGTCACATGAGGATCTTCATCTCTGGTCCACCTTCAGCCTTACTAGCCAATCATCTATCCATCCATCCATCCATCCATCCATCTGTCCATTGTTCAGTAAATATAAATCAGCCCTACTAGCCAATCATCTATCCATCCATCTGTCCATTGTTCAGTAAATATAAATCGCTGATAAATACAAATGAGACAGGCAATTCCAAGAACTGTGGGTACAGCGAGTACAAGACAGACAAGGCCCCCAGGCCCTTAGAAGCCTATTTTTCAGTGAGGTGAAATAGACAGTAAACAAGCATACAAACAATAATTTTAGAGAGCAATGTGTTCTTGAAGAAATTAAGATTGCGCAGAGAGCAGAAGGAAGGCGAGGCCAGTACTTCAGATCAGGCTTCAGGAAGGTCCCTTGGAGGAAGTGACATTTAAATAGACACCTGATCGGGTCCAGTCACGCAAAGATCCTGGGAAATGGCTCCAGACAGGGGACCAGCAGTGCCAAGGCCCGCAGGCAGGAAGGAACTTCGCTCAGAACGCGGCATTGTGAGTGAGGTGAGCGTGGTGTGGGTGAGGTGGGAGAGGCCGGCGAAGGGCTCTGTATGCCAGGTGCAGACGAGTCTACGCGCTGGTGGAAAGCCCTCACCCTCACCCCAGCAGCTCTGTGGAGAGTGGACTGCAGTCAGGAGGCTGTAGCACAGGAGAGGTTGGTGGTGTGCATTAGGGGACAGCGTGGAGACGGGAAACGGGGCAGATTCAGAATATGTTTTTAATGTAGAGACAACAGGATTGCCTTAGGAACATATTCTAAACAGGTCACAGTTCTGGAGGTCGGAAGTCTGACATGGGCCTTGGGGGCTAAAATCAAGGGGTCAGCAGGGCTGTTTTCTGGAGGTTCTGGGGGAGCATCTGTTTCCTTGCCTTTTCCAGCTTCCAGAGGCTGCCTGTCTCCTCCATCTTCAAAGCCAGTACTCACCTCACTCCAACTTCTGCTTCCGTTGTCACATCTCCTCTGACTCTCTTGCCTTCTTCTTTCCTTTTAAGGACCCTGGTGATTACATGGGGCCCACCCAGATAATCCAAGATAATCTCCCCACCTTGAGATCCTTAACCTTTCACATCTACACAGTCCCTCTTGCTGAATAAGGCAACGTATTCCCAGGTTCTGGGGATTGGGATGTGGACACCTTTGAGGGGGCCATGATTCTGCCTACCACACTCTCCATAGATTTTCTTTTTTTTTTTTCTTGCTGCTTGGTTTATTGTCACCTTTAACCATTTCTAAAACTTTGGCATTCTTTCAGTTAGTTGTTCAGGCCTTCCTCCCTCCCTTCCTTTATTGGACAACCATTTTCTGTGCACTGACTATGTGCTAAACGGTCTGCCAGGTATTATGGGGAGAAAACTGTGTATCCAGACTCTACCCTCAGGGAGTTTACAGTCGGCTTTCCTGGAGAGCCTTGTCAGTGGTCCCATTAAAGAGAGCTGGCCATACTGAAAGGACAATGCAGATGAGACAGGTACTTCAAAAGGCAGTCACTGAATTGCCACCTCTGCTGAGTTTCTCCCATGGGGGTCATTAAAACACTAACTAAGACTCAGGAGGAAACATCAATAAATTCACCAAACATGGAGAGAGCTAACAATCAAGAGTGGAGGCCGAGAGCTGAAGAAGTGACTCTCCCTGAGGGGGCCCTGGTGCTGCCCTGGCTGCTCCCACATTCCCCCGAAGCCTCCCTGCCCACCAGCCATCTCCTCTGACCTCGCTCCCCACCTCTCCCAGTGCAGCTTTCTGGAAAACATCTGAGCCCTTTCTTGGCAAATGTTCCCACAAACCAGTCTCAGGAAATGCTCGACAAAACACTCAGCCCCCAAAGAGTTCTTATCTCTTAAAGGTACATACTGAAGCATCTACAGATGAAATGATACCAAGTCAGGGATTTGCTTTTGAACAAGCATGTGGGAGGAAGTGGGTGGGTACAGATGAAACAAGTGTGGCCGTGAGTTAATCATTGTTGAAGCTGGGTGCCGGGAACATGGGGGTTCACTATAATCTTCTATTTTTTTGGCCTGTTTAAAATTTTCCATAATAAAAAAAGTTAAGAGGAAAAAAGGCCCCACATTTTGCCTTATGTCACTGAAACAAACTTAACTTTTGCTTATATTTTACTGCCTAAATAATTGCCTAGACTTAAAAAATAAATAAATGCAGGCATAGGAACATTTGACAAACATTTTGTACAGTCTCTGAAGCCACAGCAGGGAAGAGAAAGTACTAGATATCTTGCCTGCTGCTCATCTTGAAACAATAATGGTCCTGTCCCCCAGGGAAGAAACACATAAAACTCTGGAACATTATTCCAGTAATTGGATTCAAAGGGCGAAAGATATCATCTGGGAAAAGATAGTTGAACTTGATTAAGAGATCATTGTGGATTCTTTATGATGGAGGTGATGAACTGGCTTGACCTATCTCAGAATTTTCATACACTAATTTCCAGGCAACATATTAGCATTGTAATTCCTTTGAATCATGAAACTGTACAAGTCTGAGAAAAACAACTGTGATGTGGATAGAATTGTCTTTGGAACGTCTCCACCTGCCTTTTCAGCACTCCCATGAGGCAGTATTATGTAGTGGAAAGACCACAGGCTTTGTAGCCAAAAAAGTTGACTTGACTTCCATCTCACTCCTGCTGTGAATTTGGGCAAGTTATATAAGCTCTCCAGACCTCAGTTTCCTCATCTGTACAATGAGCCTAATAATATCTGCTTTGCAGGGATGCTGTGAGGATTATGGGATACGTGTGTAAAATGCCTCTCTCATCACAGATACTCAGTTAATGGTAGCTTATTGTTTTTATAATTGCATATTCCTCTTTACCCCACTCCACACCTCCCAGTATAGTGCCCAACACGTGGAATGCAGCAAATGATTGTTGAATTACATTAAACCTTGAGAAGGTAGATGGAGTTAATGGGAGGAAATATTAAGACTCTACCAGAACCTTCCCTTTGCAGGCCACTCATCCTCAGGAGAGCTTCTCTACCTAATTGCTCAAAGCAGAAAACAAGGACCCATTCATGATAGCTCCCACTCTCCCTCCCTCACATCTAATCAATCACCAGACTCCATCTATTAGAGTTCTCGATTATCACTTGAATCTATTCACTTCCCTCAAATCCTACTGCTACCACCTTAGTTCAAGACTGTCTTCTTTTTCACCTGGTCTATAGCAAAGTCAGGTCTCCTCACATCTGTTCTTAATCCTTTCTCTTTATTGTAGCTGGAGGGATTTCTTTTTTTTTTTTTTTTAACTATAGAAAAATTTAAATATTCACAAAAATAGAGTATAATAAACTTCCATATACCCATCACGCAGTTTCAACAAATCAATGAATGGCCAATTTCATTTCATATATACCCCACCTACTTTCTCCAATGTTCTTGGGTTATTTGAAGCGAATTCCAGAAGTCATAGCTTTTAGGGAGGATCTTTTCATGCATTCAGAAGGAAATTCTAAATCTTCCAGTGAGCTGCCATGATCTGATCCCTGCTGACTCCTCCAAATACAGATCACAATTTGCTATTCCCCCTCCTCAGACCCAGTCATACCAGCCTCTCTCAGTTCCTCCAGCATTTTATGTTGTCTCCTTACGACCCTGAGGCCTTCAGGCTGGACTGTATTCAGGGCCCAGAAAGCCCATTCTTTATCCTCTTTCACCCTCTTTGCTCAGCTTCAGCTACTCCTGCTCTGCCATCACCCTGCACATCACTTCTCAAGAGGTCCCCACGCTAAGGCTCAGTGCCCCCTTGTCTGCTCTCTCAGTCCCCTGTGCTTCTCCTCCAATTATACATATGTAATTTTGTAAGTGGTCATGCAAAGGTGTCTCCCCTGTTAAAAATGAATTCCGGGCATAAGAGTTGTGTCTGCCTTCTTCCTTAATGAGGCACCCGGCACACGATCCCTTCCTTACAGGAGGCACTTAATAAATATTTGTTGAATGAGGTCCCCAAGAAAGGTAAACACAAAAGCCCCATCCACTTCATGTTATAAATTGCTTATAAACCAGTGTCCTAAACATTTTATAACCGTAAGAGCAATGCTTAGACCTTAAATTGTAAGTATAGTTTGTTATATTCAATGTGATGTCTTTCAAAGATTATGAGCTGCATTATGCTAGACACTGAGGGTTCAAACTGAATAATACATGGATCCTACCCTCAGAGAGCCGAGTCTAGTGGAAAAGACAGTCATTTAACTATTTAAAAATTGGTAATTTCTCATGTTTTATATATAGGAACCAGAATATTTAATTAGTTAGACAATTTGTAAAGTGTCAAACAGCTAAGAATAAACAGGAGTTTGCTGTAAAAACAACAGCTACCATTTACTGGGTCCTTCCTTTGGGCCAGGTATGGTATAAAGCATATTTCACACATGATTTCATTTAATCCTTACAACACCCTTTGAGATATGCCTTATGATTCCCATTTTACAGATTTACCTTAAAAACTACCAAGGCATTAAAAACTTAGGCAACCCTCAGTCACCCGGGATTTGAAACCGGGGAGTCTAACTTCAGAGGGAACACCCCCACACTCTATGCTGGGGCTGAGTGGTGCTGCAGGAAACATACAGTAAAGAATGCTTTCCAATTCATCAGTGCTTTCCACTTGATGTCCTGGTTTCAGAAGCGATGTGGGCACACTTTCATGGGAAAACAGCAGCTGTTGTAAAACCTGTTACTGATAAGGCCAGGTTCCTTATCAGGAACCTGGGCCCAAGGCACTAGCCACTGAATTTGGACTTTGTACCAAAGCTTTCCTATAAAAAATATAAACAGGAAACTTTCAAGTTGTGAAGCTACTGCCTGCCATGAACTTAGTCTGTCTTCTCAGCCAAATTGAAAGCTCTGCATTGCTTCCTTCATTGTACACCGTATCTTGTCTGCTTACCTCCTGCAGATGATTTCCGACTAAAAGGAAATTTATTACATTTTAAAAGGGAGAAATTGTTAGGGTAAATTACATGCGTGGACCCTGAACCATGAAAAGAGATTTTGTATTAATTATGCATATTTGGGAATTTGTTTTAAACTTTTTATTAAGGAAAATTTCAGTCATATACCAAAGTAGACCAAATAGTGTAACAAACCCCCATGTACCCATCTCCTTGCTTCCACAATGATCAGCTCATAGCCAATCTGTTTCATTTATATTGCCATCGACTTCTACCCCCTCCCTTCCCCCACCCCGGTTTTATTTTGAAGCTAACATGTTTGGGAATATTTTGAATGTTGTGTTCTGTTGGTAAAGAATATATGGAATCAGTAGAATAAATAAATATGACTTGGTCAGCAAGATCCCTGGGGACACAGGAACCAGAAAGAAGAATAGGCTGTGTGGTTTGACCACAGAAAAGACAGGAGGACTGGCATGGACGATGTCCGGCATTGGCACAGGCAAGCAAAGCACCCACGTGGGGAAAGTTTTGACAAGGGAATGTGATGGGTCTGTCCTGTGTCTCGAGCATACTACCTCTGCCTTTTGTTTCCCTCTCAGCAAGTTCTCCGCCAGTATAATTAAATCACTTTTTTGTTCATCTATATTGCCCTCCCCCTGCTTGCCTAAACCATAGCTGTAGGAAAGGAAACCCTAGAGCAGCATTGCCCAATCAAAATATAATGTGAGCCACACGTATTAATTTTACATTTTTTTAGTAGCCACATTGTAAAAAGAGAAAACAAATGAAATTAATTTTAATATTATATTTCATTTAACCTAGTGTATATAAAATATTATCATTCCAACACGGTTATCAATATAAACAATTATTATCCAGATAGTTTACATTCTTTCTTTTGTGCTAAGTCTTTGAAATACAATGTGTATTTTATAGTTCCAGCATATCTCAATTTGGACTACTAATATTTTAAGGACTTAATTCATAGTCATAAGTGACTAGTGGCTACTGAATTGGACAGGGCCCAGGGTAGGGGAGTCAGTAGCTACTTTGCAATTTTCTTGAAAATAATGCTACTAAAGATTTCTGGTAAAGTTGAAGTACAGTGTGTAATGCTGGGCTTCTCCAGGAAATATACTGAAATGAACGAGAGAAAACAACAATAAAAGCTTAGACAAGTCCATCTATATAAGCAAGGAAATAACTACAACCTCCAAAACCCAGGCTACGAAGAAACGTGGCTCTTCAGATCTTGAGCAAGATTCTTTTTTTTTAGAGTATTAGTCATTTTTTATTTTTATTTATTTATTTATTTATTTATTTATGGCTGTGTTGGGTCTTCGTTTTTCTGTGCGAGGGCTTCCTCTAGTTGTGGCAAGCGGGGGCCACTCTTCATCGCGGTGCACGGGCCTCTCAATATCGTGGCCTCTCTTGCTGCGGAGCACAGGCTCCAGATGCACAGGCTCAGTAATTGTGGCTCACAGGCCCAGTTGCTCCGCGGCATGTGGGATCTTCCCAGACCAGGGCTCGAACCCGTGTCCCCTTCATTGGCAGGCAGACTCTCAACCACTGCGCCACCAGGGAAGCCCTGCTTGAGCAAGATTCTTGAGCAGAAAGGATGTTAGCAGTTCCTGAGAGGTTCTCCGTTTACCACAAGTATGGTAAAGTGTAGTGGCTTTGAATACTCAAATCCTGGTTCTGTTCTTTACGAGCTGTGTGTCTTGGACAAATTCTTTCATCTCTCTGTGCCTAAAGTTCCTCATCTATAAAATGGGGATCATAAAATTTAGGGTGGTTGTAATGATTAAATGAAGTAATACATGTAAAACACTTAGGACCAGATGCCTCGCCATGTTAACCTCTCCATAATTGTTAACTATTAAAAACAAAAATAAGTAAAGACCTGAAAAAGGTGAAGGATTAAGTCATGTGTTATTTGTAAGAAGAGAGTTCCAAAAAGAGATAGCAAGTGTAAAGGCCCTGAGGCAGAAGTCTACCTGGCATATTAAAACAGAAAAGCAAACAAACCACCAAGGAAGCTCCTGATCTGGCTGTAGCAGAGAGGGGAGTATGGAAGGGGATGGTACAGAGAGGTAACGGCAATGGGGGCCGACAGTGTAGCTCTATAGGCCATTGTAAGGACTTTTTTTTTTTTTTTTTTAACATCTTTATTGGAGTATAATTGCTTTACAGTGATGTGTTAGTTTCTGCTTTATAACAAAGTGAATCAGTTATACATATACATATGTCCCCATATCTCTTCCCTCTTGCATCTCCCTCCCTCCCACCCTCCCTATCCCACCCCTCTAGGTGGTCACAAAGCACTGAGCTGATCTCCCTGTGCTATGCGGCTGCTTCCCACTAGCTATCTATTTTATGTTTGGTAGTGTATGTATGTCCATGCCACTGTCTCACTGTGTCCCAGCTTACCCTTCCCCCTCCCCATATCCTCAAGTCCATTCTCTAGTAGGTCTGCATCTTTATTCCCGTCTTGCCCCTAGGTTCTTCTGACTATTTTTTTTTCTTTCTCTTTTTTTAGATTCCATATATATGTGTTAGCATACGGTATTTGTTTTTCTCTTTCTGACTTACTTCACTCTGTATGACAGACTCTAGGTCCATCCACCTCACTACAAATAACTCAGTTTCATTCCTTGTAATGGCTGAGTAATATTCCATTGTATATATGTGCCACATCTTCTTTATCCATTCATCTGTTGATGGACACTTAGGTTGCTTCCATGTCCTGGTTATTGTAAATAGAGCTGCAATGAACATTTTGCTACATGACTCTTTTTGAATTATGGTTTTCTCAGGGTATATGAAGGACTTTGAATGAGAGGGAAGCCACTGGAAAGTTTTGACCAGAGAGGGACAATATCTGACCTACATTCTAAAATGACTATCCCAGGGAATTCCCTGGCGGTCTGGTGGTTAGGACTCCGCGCTTTCACTGCTGTGGGTCAATCCCTGGTCAAGGAACTAAGATCCCGCAAGTCATGCAGCGTGGCCAAAAAAAAAAAAGACTATTCCAGCTGCTGCGTTGCAGATGGGTTGAAGGAGGACGAGGACAAAAATGGGAACCATTCAGGAGGCTATTCCAACAATCCAGTCAAGAGATGGATGGGGGCTTGGACCTGGGGAGCAAGCTGTGAAGTGGGGAGATGTGGTCAGATTACACAAATGGGCAAAAGTGTAGGGTCAAAGATGTTCAAGGCAATGTCATTTGTAACTGAGATAAACTAGAGATAACCTAAATGTCCATTAATAGAAGGCAGGTTAAATAAATTATGGTACTTTTTTTTTTAACTTAAAAACTTCTGTAGTGATTGAAAGAATGTATTATTTTTAAAATTAAAAGCCAAGGACTTCCCTGGTGGCACAGCGGTTAGGAGTCAACCTGCCAATGCAGGGGACACGGGTTCGATCCCTGGTCAGGGAGGATCCAACATGCCGCGGAGCAACTGGGCCCGTGCACAACTACTGAGCCTGCGCTCTGGAGCCCACGAGCCACAACTGCTGAAGCCCGGGCGCCTGGAGCCCGTGCTCCGCAACAAGAGAAGCCACCGCAATGAGAAGCCCAAGCACGGCAACAAAGAGTAGCCCCCGCTCGCTGCAACTAGAGAAAGCCCACGCGCAGCAACAAAAGACCCAACACGGCCAAAAATAAATAAATTAAAAAAAAAATTAAAAGCCAAAGTGAATGATAGTAATTTTTAATGTTATTCAATTTCAGCATAAAGGGATATGTTGTAGTTTCAACAAAAGCATATTTTTTGGACCATTAAAACATCTTGCTTGGTAATTAAAAATACAAACCTCAAAGCATTGAAATTAGAGTTTCTTATTTAAAAAAAGAGAGTCAAACAGAAACATGCATATGTACCTGCTAAACTAGTGTACCAGTAGTTCATGGCTGGTCACTACAAAGTCTATGCTTCTATTCTTTTCCTTTTAAAAATTTTTGGTAGAGCGTATATTGTCTAGGAGATGAGGAAACAAGACGCTAGGCAAGGGCTGGTTTTTACTGAAACTTTAAGATTGACTTTGCTATTACAAAGCATCTAAGAGCTGAATAGACAAAAGAGTTGTCTAAGGGGTAAAACTGGTAAGTGGATATATGATTCTGAATCTACATATTGGCCAGACATCCATTTGGTGGAGGCTCTAAACTGATCATTTATTAATGATCCTTCCTGGCCATACGCCAGGAAGCACTATGCCTTGTATTTTTATGACAATTTCTAATTTTACAATATGTAATCTAATTTTACAAAATTGCCCAAGGTCATTAGCTAAATAAATGGAAGAGCTGAAACTCATAGATTGTCTCATGCCAAATTCCACCCTCTTTCTGCTATCACACTGTATTAGGTAGGGTTGGCAGATTGATTTTTTGAGGCTTTTCTTTGGAAAGAATAGTGTATCCATTAGGATTGCATTCAATTGCTTGCAACAAACCTTAACCAAGAGTGCTTTAAACAAGTAAGGGGGGACTTCCCTGGTGGCACAGTGGTTAAGAATCCACCTGCCAATGCAGGGGACAAGGGTTGGATCCCTGGTCCGGGAAGATCGCACATGCCGCAGAGCAAGTAAGCCTGTGCGCCACAACTACTGAGCCTGCGCTCTAGAGCCCGCGAGCCACAACTACTGAAGCCCACACCACACAATTACTGAAGCCCATGGGCCTAGAGCCCGTGCTCCGCAACAAGAGAAGCCACCGCAATGAGAAGGCCGCACACCACAACGAAGAGTAGCCCCCGCTCACCACAACTAGAAAAAGCCCACGTGCAGCAACGAAGACCCAACGCAGCCAAAAATAAATAAAATAAATAAATTTATATTTTAAAAAAAGTAAGGGGATTATTTTTCTCATGTGGTAAGAAGTCTGGAGCTCAGCGGTCTGCAGTAGGTGCTTTTCCTCCTTTTCTCTTGTGTGTTGTCCTGTGGTCATCAAATGGTTGCTCACCCTCCAAGCTCACAGCAACCTCACAGCCAGAATAAAACACAAGGAGAAAAGCGGTGGTGTCCGCTTCAGGAAAGCAAAAACCTTCTCAGGACTCTCTAAGCAACTAACTTCCCCCTCCACCTCAGCAGTCGAGCCATGTGACTGCCCCGCAAGGACTTCTGGGAAGGTGAGCATTTCAGCCCGGCGCGTCACCTCCTGGAACAAAATCTGAGTTCTCTTCGAAAGGAAGAAGGGGAATTGGATATTGAGGAGACAGTAAGCAGTGTCTGCCCCATGAAAAATATCTGACAGATCAAAGATGTTGGGGAGGAAACAGCTGCCTCAGAAGTACTGCTGGATCAAATGGATTCTAGGGGCTCTGGGCACCACTGTTGATGTGTTGATATTTTGCTGCAAGAGAGGAAGGGAAATGTAGTCTTTGTCCTAAGCAGGCTTGGGCTCAGCTTCAATTCTATTATTATGGAAGAAGGAGAGAATGGCTATTAGGGAACAAGAAAGGGCTCTTCCACAGTCCCTCCACCAGCCCCTGAAACCGAGTTCCCCTTGGGAAAGAGTCTGGTGTGCACAGCTGTATACTCTGGCATCTGTTCTAGACGGGCGGGGGTCTGAGGGCAGTTGTTGACACAGGCTTTGGAATGGAGAGACAGCAGTGGGCACCTGGGGATACTTGAGGATGCTGAGAACATTTGAAGATAATTCAGCCTCCTGGATTGGCCTGGAAAGAGCCATTAAAAGTGCAGGCTGGCTCCTCAGAGTCCCCTCCCCCAGCCCTGTCAGTAGCAAGACACCTCACATTCCTGGTCCTCGTTTTCCTCTTCTTTAAAGGGGAGTAATAACCCTACCATATAGTTTGAAGTGATGCATGTCCAGTTCCTGTTTTATGCTATACACTCCATAGACGGCAGCTGTTATTATTTTTTTTTATACAGCAGGTTCTTATTAGTCATCCATTTTATACACATCAGTGTATACATGTCAGCAGCATGATCTGGTCCTCACACCCCCTGCTCTAACTCAGTTCACATCCTCTCCTTCTCAGCTATACTGACTCACTTGCTATTCCTCTGTCAGAACATGCACTCTCTGGCCAGCTTTTGGCTTCTGGCTTTGCTCACAGTGGAATCTTGGCTGAAACACTTCACATCCTGGTGACTCCTGTAGTCCTTCAGGACTCAGCACACATGTCCCCTTCTCCAGAAATTCCTCTCTGACCTCCCCAGGTTGGGTCAAGCGGCTCCTCAGGCCCTCTAGCAGCCCACACTTATTTCTATCACGGTTCAGTTCTTACTGCACCTTTGGGCAGGCCGTTGCTAAGTTCCTTGCAAGACCAGTAAAAGCTTTCTGGGAGGTTAAGAAAGGGCCAGCCCACTCCACTTATTGAACCCTCTTCAGGAAAAGGAGGAGGAGGAAACTGTGCTGGGTTTTTCTTGTCTTTCTTGTTTTTGGCCGCGCCGCTGGGCATGCGGCACTTATTTACCCAACCGGGGATCGAACCCGTGGCCCTTGCAGTAGAAGCGCAGAGTCCTAACCACTGGACTTCCAGGGAGTTCCCTGCGCTATATTTTAAATGTTTAAATGATTGGCAAGTCGTAGGTGCTCAACAAATATCTGTTGAATATAACAAATTAGTAATGTTGACACAAAGAAAGGCAATGCAGTATAAGTGTGCTATTTCCAAATATGCAATTTGCGGATTTTTATTTTAAATGTGAATTCATAGTGCATTACAGGTGGTTGTTTATATCAGGTTCTGTCACCCTATGTATACCCTCATCTGGAGGAAACTGCAATGGCCCCGTGCCCACCCTGCTGAGGAGATGGGAGCTCCTTGGGCAGGGCTGGGGGTGGGAGTATCTGAAGGCCCGGCACGCAAAAGGGGGGTCTCATCTTCCACCCTACACCCTCGGGGCGTCCCCTGTGCCAGCCTCGACCCCGGCCCCTCTCCCGCGCGCCTGGGTGGCGGCCTGGACGCCTCTCGCCGCCCCGCCCGCAGGCGGCGCCCTCCGGCCAGTCTCCCGCTGGGGTCGCGACGGGGCGTGCGCGCTCAAAGGATTGCATCCGCACTTCCTGGTAGCAGCGCGCGGGGCCGCCACGGGGTTGCTGCGGGGTCCCCGGGGCCGTGCTCTCAGCCCCGGCCTGTCCCCGGTCACCTGGGGCCGGGCGCGGCAGGTGCCCGGGCGGCGACCTCGCCGCGGGTCTGGTCGGGCGCCCAGCGCCGCGGACGCGGAGCGCGAGCCGGGAGCTGGGAGCCGCCGCGCCTCGGGTGAGTTGCGGGGACCCGCGCCTGGCGTCTCGCCGCTGCTTCCCTCCCCACCCGGGGCTCCGGCGGGGGAGGGGGCCGATGGCACCGCGCCGCTCCCCGCTTCCCTGGCTGTGCTCTGCGCGTCGGGGAGGGAGAGGAATTTCACTCCCGGGGATTCAGGGGCTGGGGTTCTCTATTACTTCAGAGATTCTGGAGTGGGTGGTGGCCCTGGACTGAAAGCCGAGGACGCCGCGCTCCGGCTGGGGGGTGATCGTAGCCTTCGCCCCATGGGTCCGTCCCGGGTTTGGACCCGGGGGTGGGGTGCGGGGATGGAACCGGTGGCCTAGGTTGGGTGTATACTCACATCCAGACACTCGCACCCCCTTTCCAGGGGAGAGAGCTATTAAACATTGTAAAACAGGTGATGTTTTAGAAACTGTGTGCAACTTTCCTTCCTGGCACACACAGGTGGGCATATAGTCATGGACACACATGCTCGTGTATTCGTTGGGGCGGACTTTGCGTCCCCTCTCTTGGCCCTCGGGCGTTGGGGACGGTGCCCCCGCCTGCGCCGGGCATTGGGATTAAGCCCGAGGGCTTTTCAGGTTGGTTGTTCTCTGAGACCGTGGCGTTCTGGGTGGTTCCTCTGTGCCCAGCCTGGATGGCTCAAAATTCTCTCTAAATAACTTGGGACCGCCCTCCGGAATTTGTTGGCTCAATGAAACTCCTCTTCTCACCTGGGCAGGTGGCCTCGGGAGGTGGCAGCAGGGTCCCCCGCCCCCCGCATTCCGGAGGCGACCGCGAGGACCCGGCTTGCGGAGGAAGGTCCAGCTGGGAGGAAACGCACTTGCTTCGCCCCATTGCTTTGCTTGTGCAAATGACTCGGGTAAGGGCCGGAGCGGGGGGGAGGGGAGGGGTCGCTCAAACCCGGGAGATAAATCCACCACAGACCAGAATTGCAAAGGACACTTGAATGAGTGTTTGGATCTCAGAATTGTTCATGGTTTCAAGTCAGATCAATTTCGTTTGTGCTTTTCAGGTTACTTTTAAACTTCATTAACTATAAAACGACTAATTAACATACACATTTTTTCTTGACAGCCCCTAAGACTGGAGTTTCTTTGTGGTTATCTCTAGAATTGTTGGGAATTGCAGGTGAGGATCCGCCTGGCTGCTATGAGAATCATAAGGATGGAGGGAACCTGTGGTTTAAAAACTATTTAAGAGACAGAAGGTGGCAATGCTATGTGTAAACCTTGGTTGGGTCCTGATTTGATGAAAATAGTTTTTTTAAAAATTGTGCCAATAGAGGTAATTTGTACTGGTTGTTTTTTAGTATTAAGAATATTAGTTTTGTTTAGTTACTTTTGGTAACGGTATCATGATTAGGGTTTTTTTTAAACCCTTATCTGTTAGAAATACATTCTAAACTTGAAATACAGGTTGAGGATTTGCTTCAAAATAAGCCAGTTTTGGGGAGGGCTGCTAGTGGAGAAGTGAGGGGGAACGAGGTGAAGGGAGACTGGCCATGAATTGTTAATAGTTGATGATGGATGAAGGGTGTGGGGGTATGGACTGCCTTGTACTCTTGACTCTGCTTTTGTAAGTTTGGCATTTTCCTTTAAATGTAAACACCACTTGTGGAGCTTTTTTGCAGAAGGTAGATTTGGAAGGTAACACTAGTGGTTCTAGATTCAAAGCCTTCCACAGATCCTCACTCTTTGTTAGCTGGGTATAAAGGCTGCCTCTGCAGACTCATAACAAGTCTTTTTCTCCCTCCCAGGGGTGCCGCTTTATTTTGTTGCGAAGGCATAGAGTATTTGCTGAGTGTGACAAAGCTGAGAGGATCAAGTTGATGCAGGTGGATGCTGGGTCAGCTTTTTTTTATACAAAGGGTATTAGCGAGCATAGGGGTTGAGTTGTCTCCAAATGGACAGGTTGTGTAAAATGTGTTAGCAATTTTTCTGAACTGCCCAAATCCTTTCTAAGTTATGCTCATCAAAAAACAGAGCTCAGAGTAGTGAACACTCCCATACACACTTAGGTTTTGTGTACACTTTTGGAAGCACTGTATACATCAATACAAAGTCAACATTATGAAAACGAATCACAAGGTGAGTGGAGCTCTACTTATTACCCGAGAGAGATCTTATCTGTGTGTGTGGCCTGTTTCCTGTCCTTACCTTGTTTGTTTCAGGTATCATGCAGTGTAAATATTTAGCAAAGAACTGGCTCCTGAAATTTCTGTGCATTCTTTTCCAAGAACCCTGCTTTCAAGAGGAGGGACATGGGAAGTTATATCTATATATTCATCCAACTTGCTTATTTTTGCCCCCTCTGGATTTATCTTATAATTCCTACTCATTCTATCATGCCTGATTAGTAATTTGGAAAAGTGATGATCTTATGAGGGAGCTATTAAAGTTCAATAGAGGGAGGAAAGGGAGGCATAGTCCTGAAAGATAAACCCACATTTCTTAGTAGATACCGTGGAACTGATTTTAATGCCTCCTTGCTTTTAAGAGAAAACAAGTCAAGTAAATTATATCAGTGATAGCTGAAAGTTGAAGTGTTAGATGAATCCCCTCAGCCTAGACCTTGCCCGTGTAGATTCACTAGAATAAAAAAAGTTGTAAGGATGCTTTAAGTCAGATTCAGTTGAGGAAACGCCAAAGCATGTCCCGGTTTCCTCATAGTGCATGGGAAAATGAGAGAACCAACAAAAATCCCCTTACTGTTGGAAAATATCATAGTGAATTCATGATGGTACTTAAGTGAAATTGTTTGGCTTGTGACAGTTTTCTTTGTGTGAATCAAAGAAATATGCAACTGTTAAGTGACTTTATTTTCTACCTCGTTCTCTGAGACAAGAACATGGAGAGAGAAAAGAAACTTGCCAGGCTCTTAAGTGAACAGGCAGTGACCTCATGTTTGCTGTCCTCTGTGAGAGGATGGTAGATTTGGGCGGGCTCTGGAGAGTTGATTGTTAATAGCCATTTTAAGGAATTACCACAAATGTGACACCATCTTCTCCCACATCATGTTATGGAAGGGTATAAACACATTAGAAAAGCAAATTACATACTGCTTTGTTGGCCTAGAAATGAGAGGAAAGGGTATTGGCAATCCAGTCAATAATCCTCTTCTAATTTGTAAGCACTCTGCTCTCATCTACATCACTTCATCCCATCCTGTGAGGTTCAGCAGCGGTGCTGGAGGATTATTTTAGTTTTTAGCAGATGAGAACTTTGAAAATCTAAAGAAGCGAAGGCTTGCCAGGTGGTTTGTTTGGAGATATGGGGGAAGGAAATTTAACATTCATTAAGAGTTCAAGTCAACTTCACACACATGTTTTTAATTCTCACAAAGCTCTCTAAACTGGGTATTTTCAACCCATTTTGTGGATGAAATTGTAGCTAAGAGAGGTTAGTAATTCACTTGAGGTCTGGCAGCTGGTAAAAATAGAGCCAGGATTCAAATTCAGATCTGTTGGACCTTAGAGTTTACGTTATTTCCAGCCTCTGTGCTGGTCCAAACTCTAGCAGACAGCAGAGCTACCATACCCAAGAGTTCTTTAGTTAGTTTAGGCAAGCTATCTTTTTGCCACCCTCAACTGCCCTGGTTACAAACTGGGGCCATGTGCCACATCCAGCCGACAAGGATGTTTTATCAGGCCAGCGCAGAGTTTGGGAAAATCAAAAACAAAGCTGAGACAATGTTGACAATTGGAAGATTTCAAATATTCTGCCCCCAAGAATTCCTGAAGGCGGTACTGGAGCAGCCTTCTCTCTAGAGAAGGGTAGTGTACTCCATTTCCCCCTGGTCCCCACCACTCCCTATAGTGGTCCCCATCCTTGAGACAGGGGACCATCGCACTTGCACCGTTGTTTCTTACAGTAAGAGGTCTTCCTACGTGTGCATCTACCCAAAATGGAATAACCCAAGAGAGCTTGAGGGCTCTTGTCCCAAGAAAAAGGGAAAGAGCATATTCCTTTGAGAGAATGAAGACTCTTGTGTTTACTCTGCAGTGATTCTATGACAGAAAATACAAGGTATGTCATTTTTCTCACACCCTGTCTGTGTTGCTCATTTACATAGAACTTTAGAGCTTACTACCCCTGCAATACAATAAAAATGGGGTACATGTGTGGGCACGCTGCAGCAGAGAAAAGGAGTGCCTCCCAAACCCCAAACCACTGACTCTTTGTAAGTGGGAAGATGGGTCTTGTGCACCTGGGGGGTGCCCCAGAGTCCTGTAGGGGTGGGCCACCAAGAAGCCCTCCGTCTTTAAGCAGTCTGACTTTGGGATCCAGAGGGATCCTGAGCTTGTGCCCTGGCTCTCTGCTCTGAGGGGCCCAGAAGGTACTCCCCTCCCCCTCCTCTGCCCGCCCCTCTCCAGCTGGTGACAGATCTGTCCTACACACCACTGAGGCATGGCCCCGTCGGAAAGCTCCGCAGGCAGGAGGGACTGAGGCGCCCTAGTCCAGCCTTTGAGAGGTTTCTGGGGTGCAAGTCCAAGAGTGGCCTGATTCCTCATCTTGAAACTTTCACTTAAGGGTCGTGGGACAGATGTTCCCGCCTCTGCCTATGTGTGGAGTTTCGTTGCAGTGGAGGCTGCTGTTTAGATCTTTGTTTCCTCTCCCTGAGTCCTGAGTACTCGTGGCTGCTGTGTGGAGGTGTGGGCATGGGTGAGGCGGAGGCGGTGAGGAGGAAGTACAGATGGAACCTTGCCGTGCGGTTTTGAGGTAACATCAGGTGTTGTTTTGAGACCTTTGTCACTAGAGCTGTCAGTCTAGGTGTGTGCGTACCCCAGTGTAAGAAGAAACGTGGGACGGGGCGGGGGGGGGGGGGCGCTGCAGGCGGGCTGCCTTGTGTGGTTGGAAGAAGGACGTTAGAGGCTGAGGGCTTTCCTAAGTGCCAGGCTGGCGGGTTGGTCGGAGCCTTTCTGGGGAGCTCTGGGGCTCAGGTGTGTGGGCGTGCTCTCAGGTAGGTGATGACTACTCCCTGGTCAAACAGGCGGCCTGCAGGGAGACTAGGTTGTTGACCGGCCACGGCAAACACGGGTGAAGCGTGGCGCCCCTGAGTGTGGACTCTCGCCAGGTCGCTGATGTCTTTCCCACCACCTCGCTGTGTGACCTTGACCTATTTTTCTAACCACTCTGCCCTTCAGTTTTCTCCTGTGTCAAATGGAAGTACTGATCACACCTACCTCACAGGGCTGCGAGGACGAAGCGGCGCGTGGAGGGCCCGGTGTGGAGTAGGGGTTCCCTGAGCGTTGCTATTGCTATCGCTGGAGCCCTGCCTTCCTTCGCTTTTGCCTTTATTTGGGGGATCCCCCCCCGAGAATTTTAGAAGGCAGGCTGCAGGGTAGAAACGCTTTCCAGCTCTGACCTCCCTGTTTTCAGAGGCAGCCTGGCCTGCCTCGTGGCCTGAGGAAACGTCCTCCGTGACAGATGTCAGCAGGGGGTTTGCTGGAGGAGCAGCTTTGGAACTGATGGCGAGAACGGGCCGGGAACTGGGGCTTTGGCCCTGTCGTCTGGGAATTGAAATGCGCGGTGACTCTGGAAGGGAGATGGGTCCCCGGCCTGCCCCTGATGGAGTGGGGCAGACGGGGCAGATGCCCCTGCCTCGGCGGCAGGGCTCGCGGCCCCTGAGTCCTCTCCGGTGCTGCTTCTGTCAGCTGGGGACGTGCCCTCCTCACAGGCATGCTGGCAGGAGCTAACAGAAATACGAAGTCCCGACCCAGGCCCCGTGAAGTACTGTGTCCGACCTGCCCTTTAGTGGCGAAGAAATCGAAGACCAGGTACCCCAGGGGGGTTACTTTTAACTTGGAGAAATAATAGAGGTGCTGTTAACCTGTATTTGCAGAGCATTTTGTAGTTTTAACAGGGCTGTCCAATTTGATCTTTGACCAGTGGTGCGGGGTTATTTGTTTGCATCTGTTTCTCTTGCCTTTTGCACTCTGTCAGGAGAGGTACACAAGTGAACTGAGGTTCAGGCCAGAGGTGAGCCCAGAAGTGGGAACAGAGGAGTGGGCTGTGCGTTCTACTTTATCAGAGAAGTAACCTGTGTTCGTATTCCTTATGCCCTTAAGGAGTCATAGGGAGTGGTGACATCTGGGGAGGGGAAGGGGGAGAGTGAGAGCTGAGGTGTTCTCGGGAAGCTGAAAGCATCCCTGTGTCCAGGGAGGCTGAACGGAGGGGTAGCCCGTCCCCCCCAGAGTCCCCGGCCAGCAGCCGAGGCAGAGGTGGCCCGGCTGACAGCTCCTGCCCAAACCCATTCACGGAGGGGCCAGCGGGGCTCAGGGGGAGGCGGGGCACTGGGCTGGTGGGCTCCCTCCTCCTCCTGCCCGGGTCCGGACCTTCATGGAACTGTTGCCTTCCTCCTCCTTTTTTCCTCCTCCTCCGCTCCCAGCCAGAAGTTCCAGTGAGATGCTGAACTGCCTTCATGGCCCTCGCCACCCCAGCTCACAGCCCACAGAGCTGCTCCCTTCTGACTGTTCTGGAGGGGCTTTCCCTCCACAGCCCCTGCCATTTCCCATTGGTATCCTTGCCTCTGCGGCCTGCTAATCCTGTGTGTCCTGCGGACCAGCAGCAATGGGAGCTTGTTAGAAGTGCAGAAGCTCAGGCCCACCCCAGGCACAGTGAATCAGAATCCAGCTTTTAACAAGATCCACATTCAAGCTTGAGAAGTATTGGTCTGCAAGGCCATGACCTTACCAGTCACAGGTGGCCTGGCATTAATTACCTCTGATCTGTGTATATTCATACATTTTTTGGGTTTACCCAATATGGGAATAATACTCTATGTACCACTGGTTTTCAACCTCCCAGCCCCTACCGTTAGACTGTGTGAGGATGACAGCTCACTCCTCTCGGTTACGCTGATTCCCAGGGTTCAGCAGAATCTCTGGGAGGCATGAGGAATTCCATTACAGTGTCTCCCCCGTGAGAAACCCTGCTATATACAGCTTTTATCTCAGTTCTGTCATCTTACATTGTATTGTCAGCATTTTCTCGTTCTTTAATCTTTCTGCAGAGCTTGTCTTTCATGGCTACAGATAGTAGTCCATCTTATGACTGTCATAAATCATTTGACTACTTCCTTACTGTGAGGCATTTAAATTGTTCTGATCCTTTTGGGGTGGGAGAGTGTTCTGGAGGCTATTATAAGTGTGCTGAAGTGAGCTGCTCAGGCCGTAATTACTTCCTTCAGCTCTGATTATTCCCTTATGATGAATTCCTGGAGTGGAGATACTGGATCAAAAGGCATGAACATTCTAAACACTCTTTAAAATGCAGGAGGAGTATAGGAAGTACCCTGACATATACCCTCCCGAGCACTGGGTAGTGTGGTCTCTAGACAGATTCTCTGGGGAGTAGCAATCATGCCTTGTTCATCATCACACACGTCAAGGCCCAGCTTAGAGCAGATTCTAAGGTGTGACTCCCAGGGGGGTTGGGGAGTGGGAGGGAAGTTACCTGAAGGGTGGGTAGCTGCCTGCGATGGTGGCATTTCTTCCTCCTGGCATGAGTCCTGAGTCCACTGACCAGGCAGCAGCTTCCTTCAGGGTGGGTCTGCATGTTTTAGCTTGCCTTCCAGCGGCAGGCGCAGGCAGGACGGGGAGTTCGTGGAGGCCTGAAATGACAGCCTCACTTACTAGTCCTGAATCTGCTGTTCCTGACGGGCCCCACACTTGCTTTTGCTCCATAAGTCTGTGACTGTTAGGTTCGTAACACTTTTTCCTCCCAGGAGCAGACCAGGAAACTCATGTTAAATAAACTGTATTCTGAAAGGTACACTCAGATTCTGTCGTGAAGAAAAAGTGAAATATCAACATTGTATTTGTGATTGAGTCATAGTTTGAACTTGGATGCCAGGAATATATTCTTGGCCCTCTATAAATATGTTTGGAGTCAATGAGTGAATGAATATGCACAGAATGAATGAGTTTGATTATGTTAAATAACATACATATATTAGATATATTTGTGTGTATCACATGACATAATTAAAACATTTTAAACTGAATATTAAATCATTAGCCATTCATTTATATTAACTGTTTGACATGTTATGACTTCCAAATAGACACACACACACCATACTTTCTGGAAATAAGTGTGATTGATTCAGAGGTTGTCTACAGCAAACAACAGACTCTTTTATGAATGGAATACAGTATATAATAGGAAAACAAAAGTGGCTTCTTTTGTCAACATGTTTTTGAGATTCATGCATGTTGTATATTTCAGTAGTTTGTTCTTTTTTATTAATAGCTAATATTCCACTCTTTGATTATACCACCATTAATTTGTCCATTCTGCCTGGAAGACCATTTGGGTTGTTTTCAGTTTGGGGCTTTTATGAAGGAAACTGCTTCATAAAACAGTGAACATTCTTTTACAAGTCCTTTTTTAAAAACATGGTTTTCTTGAGCTGCAATTTACATGCCATAAAATCCACCCATTGTAAGTGTACGATTCTATGATATTTATAGATTTGTACAGCCATCACCACAATCTAATTTTTGAACATTTCTATCACCCCCAAAGTTCCCTCATATCAGCTTAAGTCCCCACTCCTAAGCCCAGGCAGCCATTGACCTACTTTCTGTCTCTTGCCTTTTCTAGATATTTCCTATAAATGGAATCCTAGAATATGTAGGTTTTTTGTGTCTGGCTTCTTTCACTTAGCATAATATTTTTAAAGTTCATCCATTTGCAACATGTATCAGTAGCTTGTTCCTTTGTATTGTTGAATAGTTCAGTTTTACAGATGTAACCACATTTCATTTATTTCTTCGCTAGTTGATGGACATTTGAATTGTTTCTGGTTTTTGGCTATTATAAATAATGTTTCTGTGCACATTCATGTACAGGTGTGTGTGGGCCTATATTTTTATTTCTCTTGGGTAGATTCTAAGGAGTGTAATTACCAGATTATATGGTAAGTTTATGTTTAACTTTTTAAGAAACTGGTAAACTGTTTTCCAAAAGTGGCTGTACAATGTTAGAGTCCCACTGACAATGTATGATGGTTTTGACTTCTCCACATTCTTGCCAACACTCAATATTGTTAGGTTTTTTTATTATAGCCATCCTAATGGCTGTATGAGTATATCTTATTACAGTTTATGTGTTTTTTTGTTTGTTTGTTTGTTTTTTTGGCCACGCCACTTTTGAGATTAGTTCCCTGATCGGGGATTGAACCCATGCCCCCTGCAGTGGAAGCTCGGAGTCCTAACCAGTGGACCACCAGGGAATTCCCTTATTACAGTTTAAATTTACATTTCCCTAATGACTAATGATGATTAGCACCTTTTCATGTGCTTATTATTATTAGTCATTCGTATATCTGCTTTGGTGAAATATCTAGTTAAATCTTTTGCCCATTTTTTTAATTGGGTTGTCACCATCGTCATATGGAGTTTCAAAAATTTTTTAATATTCTTTAAAATATTCAAATAAAAATATTTGAAATAAAATATTCTAATATTGTTTTTAAATTCTAGAGGCAAGGACTTTATCAGATATATGACATGCAAATAGTTTCTATGAATCTTTGACTTATTTTTTTATTTTCTTAATGGCACCTTTTAAAGAAAAAAGTTTTAAATTTTGATGAAGTCTAAGATATCAATTTCTTTTCTTTTATGGTTTGCACTTCTAATTACATATCTAAGAAATATTTCCTAACTGTGTACAAGCCTTTTTTTTTTAACACACTTTACCTTTTAGAGCAATTTTAGATTCACAACAAAATTGAGCAGAAGGTACAATTTCCCAAAGAGATTTCTCATATATTTCCTGCGTCCACGTGTGCATAGCCTCCCCTATTATCAGCATCCCCAATCAGTGCTACATTGGTTACAGTTGTTGACCTTACACTGACGCACCATAATCATCCAAAGTCCATAGTTTACGTTACAGTTCTCTCTTGGTGGTGTACATTCTGTGGGTTTGGACAAATGTATAGTGACATGTATTCACCATTACAGTAGCATACAGAGTAATTTCACTGCCCTAAAAATCCTCTGTGCTCTGCCTGTTCATCCCTTCCTCCCCTCTAACCCTTGGCAACTACTCATCTTTTTACTGTCTCCATAGTTTTGCCTTTTTCAGAGTGTCATATAGTTGGATCATACAGTATATAGCTTTTTCAGATTGGCTTCTTTCACCTAGTAAATGCATTTTTTAAGGTTCCTCCATGTCTTTTCATGGCTTGATAGCTTTTTTTTTTTTTTTAATGCTAAGTAATCACAGTTTATCCAGTCACTTTCTGAAGGACATCTTGGTTGCTTCCAACTTTTGGCAATTATCAATAAGGCTGTTATAAAGACTTGTGTATAGGTTTTTGTGTGGACGTAAGTTTTAAACTCCTATGGGTAAATACCAAGGAGGGCGATTGCTGGATCGTATGATAAGAATATGTTTAATTTTGTAAGAAACCACCAACCTAAACTGTCTTCCCAAGTGGCTGTACCATTTTGTATTTCCACTAGCAGTGAGAGTTCCTGGTGCTCTACATGCTCACTAGCATATGGTGTTATCATACAGGTCTTTTTGTGGACATGTATTTTAATTTCTCCTGCATAAATACCTAGGAGTGGAAGTACTGGATCATAGGATAGATGTATGTTTAAATGCCAGACTTTTCCAAGGGGTTGTACCATTTTATACTCCTACGTCTTTCCCAATACTTGGTATTGGTCTTTTTTTTTTAATGGTATTTTAGGCTTTATTTATTTATTTATTTTTTGATGTGGACCATTTTTTTTTTATTTTTAAAAATATTTATTTATTTATTTATTTGGCTGTGCTGGGTCTTAGTTGCGGCACGTGGGATCTTCATTGCAGTGTGCAGGATCTTCGTTGCGGCATGCAGGATCTTTAGTTGCGGCACGCGGGATCTAGTTCCCTGACCAGGGATCGAACCCCGGCCCCCTGCATTGGGACTGCAGAGTCTTAACTGTTGGACCACCAGGGAAGTCCCGATCATTTGATATTTATCCTTCATTTTGTTAATGTGGTGTATCACATTTCTTGATTTGTGGATGTTGAACCATCTTGCATCCATGGAATAAATTCACTTCATCATGGTGTATGATCCTTTTAATGTACTGTTAAATGCAGTTTGCTAAACTTTTTTGAAGATTTTTCCATGTATGTTCATCAGGGATATTAGGTATAACTTTTTTTCTAGTAGTGTCCTTGCCTGGCTTTGGTATCAGGGTCATACTAGCCTTACAAAATGAGTTTGGCAGTATTTTCCCCTCTTCACTTTTTTGCAAGAGTTTAAGAAGGACTGGTATTAATTCTTCTTTTTTTTTTTTTTTTTTTAACATTGTACATACTTTACATTTATTACTACAGTGATACATTTGATGAACCTATATTGACACATCATTATCACCCAAAGTCCATTATTTATGTTAGTGTACACTCTCGGTGGTGTGCATTCTGTGGCTTTGGACAAATGTATAGTGACATGTATCCACCATTACAGTATCATACAGAGTAATTTCACTGCCCTAAAAATCCTCTGTGCTCTGCCTGTTCATTCCCCTCCCCCACATCTCCTGGCAACCACTTATCTTTTTTTTTTTTTTAAATCAGTCATCAATTTTATACACATCAGTGTATACATGTCAATCCCAATCGCCCAATTCAGCACACCACCATCCCCACCCCACCGCGGTTTTCCCCCCTTGGTGTCCATGCGTTTGTTCTCTACATCTGTGTCTCAACTTCTGCCCTGCAAACCGGTTCATCTGTACCAGTTTTTCTAGGTTCCACATACATGCGTTAATATACAATATTTGTTTTTCTCCCTCTGACTTACTTCACTCTGTATGACAGTCTCTAGATCCATCCACGTCTCAACAAATGACTCAATTTCGTTCCTTTTTATGGCTGAGTAATATTCCATTGTATATATGTGCCACATCTTCTTTATCCATTCATCTGTTGATGGACATCTAGGTTGGTTCCATGTCCTGGCTATTGTAAATAGTGCTGCAATGAACATTGTGGTGGATGTCTCTTTTTGAATTATGGTTTTCTCAGGGTATATGCCCAGGAGGGGGATTGCTGTGTCATATGGTAGTTCTATTTTTAGTTTTTCAAGGAACGTCCATACTGTTCTCCATAGTGGCTGTATCAATTTACATTTGATGTGGACCATTTTTAAAGTCTTTATTGAATTTGTTACACCATTGCTGCTGCTTTATGTTTTGTTTTTTTTTGGCCCTGAGGCATGTGGGATCTTAGCTCCCTCACCAGGGATTGAACCTGCACTCCCTGCATTGGAAGGCAAAGTCTTAACCACTGGACCGCCAGGGAAGTCCCATGGTCTTTTTAATTTTAGCCATCCTGATGGATGTGAAATTGTATGGCTATGTGCTTTTAATTAGCTTTTTCCTGATGACTAATGATGTTGAGCACCTTTTCACATGCTGTTGACCATTTGTTCATTTTCCTTTTGAACTGTCTTTTCAAGTATATTGCCCATTTTTGTTTTGAGTTGTCTTTTTACTATTGATTTGTAGACATTATAGATAGATAGGTAGGAAGGTAGATAAGTAGGTAGATAGATAGATAGATAGTCTGAGCACAAATCATTTGTTAGATATATGTGTAGTGAATATCTTCCCCCAGTGTATCTCTTGCTTTTTCATTTTCTCATAAGCAGAAGATTTTAATTTTAATGAGTCTACTTTATAATTTTTTCTTCATGGTTGGTGCTTTTATGTTTTGCTTAATAATTCTCTACCTACCCCAAAGGTTGCAAAGATTTTCTTCTTTGTTATCCTTCTAGATGCTTTAGTCTTAGCTTTTACATTTAGGCCTGTGATCAATCCTGAATTAATTTGTGAGTACGGTGTGAGATGGGATTGAGCTTCTTTTTCATACAGTTATCCATTTACTGCAGCACCATTTATTGAAAAGACTTTCCTTTCCTCCATTGAATTGCCTTGGTACTTTCTTGTAAATCAAGTGGACTGTTGGAACTCTCTACTCTGTTCTATCTGTTTGCCTGTTCTTAAGCTAGTACCACACTATCTTCAGTTCTGTAGTTTATCAGTCTTGAAATCAGGTAGTGTAAGCCCTTCAACTTTGTTCTTTTTCAAAAATTTCAGCTATTCTGGCCCTTTGCATTTTCTTTCTTTTTTTTAAATTAAGTTTTATTGGAGTATAGTTGCTTTACAATGTTGTGTTAGTTTCTGCTGTACAGCAAAGTGAATCTTTTGCATTTTTCGTTTACACTTTAGAATCAACTTGTCAGTTTCTACCAAAAAGCCTGGTTGGATTTTGATCAGGACAACATTGAATCTACCAATCTAGAGAGCATTGTCATCTTAACAATATTAATCTTCCATAGACATGGTATATCTTGCCATTTATTTAGGTCTTTAGTTTCTCTCAGCAGTGTTGTTGTTGTCTTCTCAGCAGTGTTTTATAGCTTTTAGCATTGATGATTTGTACATATTTTATTTTTTTTAAATTAATTTATTTATTATTTTGCCTGCTCCAGGCCTTAGTTGTGGTGTGTGGACTCTTAGTTGCGGCATGCGGACTCTTAGTTGCGGCATGCAGGCTTCTTAGTTGCAGCATGAATGTGGAATCTAGTTCCCTGACCAGAGATTGAACCCGGGCCCCCTGCATTGGAAGTGTGGAGTCTTACCCACTGGACCACCAGGGAAGTCCCTGATGATTTGTACACATTTTAAAAGATTTATTCCTATGTATTTTACATTTTAAAGTCTACTGTAAATGGCAATTTTTGCATTTTCAAATTTTGTTTTATATATATGCTATATATATATATATACATACATACATATATATATATATATATATATATATATATATATATGCAATTTAAAAAATTGATCTGCAACCTTACTAAAGTAACTTAGTAACTCCAGTAAGTTTTGGGTAGATGCCTTAGGATTTTCTGTATGTATAAACATCATCTACAAAGAGTTTTACTTTATTCTTTCTAATCTGTATGCCTTTTTTTTTCCTTGCCTTGTTCCTTTAAGGGAAAAGTGGTCAGTTTTTCACAGTTAAGTATGATGATAGCTGTAGATTTTTTAAAAATGTCCTTTATCAGGTTGAGGAAATTTCCCTCGATTGCTACTTTGCTGAGAGGTTTTTATCATGAATGGATGTTGAATTTTGTCAAAAGCTTTTTTCTGCATTTCTCAAGATGATCCTATAGTTTGTTTTCCTTTATTCTGTTCATGTGAATGTGTCTCTTTTTCATCTTGTGGCACTTTTTCGTCATGTCAAATTAGGGAAAAGACCACCGTTACTACTTCTAACACTCAAACATCTTGGCATGATTCACTGAATGTAGGTTCAGGAGCATGATTTAGACAATTTGAATCTGATAATCTCCATAAAATACTTTATAAACTAAAAAGCACCATATATATTTAGGTAGAATTATTTGACTTAAGGGGCCTACCTGTCCCCCAAAACTTCTCTTAATCTCTGAAACTTCTGCTGTTAGTCTCATGCCTAAAAAAATCAGTATGGGGCTTCCCTGGTGGCGCAGTGGTTGAGAGTCTGCCTGCTAATGCGGGGGATACGGGTTCGAGCCCTGGTCTGGGAAGATCCCACATGCTGCAGAGCAGCTAGGCCCGTGAGCCACAATTACTGAGCCTGCGCATCTGGAGCCTGTCCTCTGCAACAAGAGAGGCTGCGACAGTGAGAGGCCCACGCACCGCGATGAAGAGTGGCCCCCGCTTGCCACAACTAGAGAAAGCCCTCTCACAGAAACGAAGACCCAACACAGCTATAAATAAAATAAATAAATAATAAATTAAAAAAAAATCAGTATGAAAATAACAGAACTGTACACAATGAGATTTTGACCTTAAAAGGTCTTACTTCCTACTTTCTGAGCTTGGGAGACCTAACTTTTGGATATGACAAAGTCCTTCCATTTAAGTGTCCAGTAATATTTCTCAAAAAAAATTCTCAAAAAAATCTGTATACTCGTTGCCTATGTCCCAATTCTTCATTGACCTGAAAATCCTGGGGGACTAAGAAGTCTATGGTCCTTGGTCTAAACACTGGAGAAATCAATGACTTAAAAGGAATTTCAGATGATTTGGGGTGGAGCTATCACCCTCCCAGACTTCAGCCTATACTACAAAGTTACAGTAATCAAAACAGCACAGTACTGGCACAAAAAACAGACACATAGATTAATGGAACAGAATAGAAAGCCCAGAAATAAACCCACACACCTATGGTCAATTAATCTATGACAAAGTAGGCAAGAATATACAATGGAGAAAAGACAGTCTCTTCAATAAGTGGTGCTGGGAAAACTGGACAGCTACATGTAAAACAATGAGATTAGAATATTTCCTCTCACCATATACAAAAACAAACTTAAAATGGATTAAAGACCTAAATGTAAGACCTGAAACCGTAAAACTCCTAAAAGAGAGCATTGGCAGAACATTCTTTGACATAAACTGTAGAAATACTTTTTTTGGATCTGTCTCCTAAGGCAAAGGAATAAAAACAGAAATAAACAAATGGGACCTAATTAAACTTAAAAGCTTTTGCATAGCAAAGGAAACCATCCACAAAACAAAAAGACAACTTAATGAGAGAAAGTATTTGCAAATGATATGGCTGACAAGGGGTTAATATCCAAAATAAAGAGCTCATACAACTCAATATCCAAAAACAAACAAACCCAGTCAAAAATGGGCAGAACACTTGAATAGACATTTTTCCAAAGAAGACATACAGATGGCTCAACATCACTAATTTTTACAGAAATGCAAATCAAAATCACAATGAGATATCACCTCACACCTGGCAGAATGGCTATCGTCAAAAAGAACACAAATAACAAATGTTGGCGAGGGTGTGGAGAAAAGGGAACCCTTGTACACTTTTGATGGGAATGTAAATTGGTGCAACCACTATGGAGAAAAGTATGGAGGTTCCTCAAAAAAACTAAAAGTAGAACTACCATATGATCCAGCAGTTCCACTCCTGGGTTTATATCTGAAAAAAAACAAAAACATGAATTCAAAAAGATACATGCAACCCAGTGTTCATAGCAGCACTATTTACAATAGCCAAGATATGGAAGCAACCCAAGTATCCATCAGCAGATTAACGGATAAAGAAGATATTGTATATGTATACAATGGAATATTACTCAGCCATAAAAAAGAATGAAATTCTGCCATTTGCAGCAATGTGGATGGACCTAGTGAAATAAGGTGCTTAGTGAAATAAGTCAGAGAAAGGCAAATACTATATGATATGATGTATATGTGGAATCTAAAAAATAAAACAAATGTATACACCAAAACGGAAACATTTTCACAGATTAAAAAGCAAACTAGTGGTTACCAGTAGGGAGAGGGAAGGAGGGAGGGGCAAGATAGGGGTATGGGATTAAGAGACACAAGCTACTATGTATAAAATAGATAAGCAACAAGGATATATTGATAGCACTGGGAATTATAGCCATTGTCTTGTAATAACTTTTAATGGAGAATAATCTGCAAAAATACTGAATCACTGTGCTATATACCTGAAACCAATATAATATTGTAAATCAACTATACTTCAATAAAAATAATGAAATTATTCAATATAAGGAGATGTGTATGTTATATTTTCTGAATCCTGAGAGAATGGAAAAAACAGGTAGGTGTTTATGGTAGTAGTGTAAGCTGGCATAGGTCTGGGATGCTGTTGTCGATGACTTATAGGACAGCTTGACCCTGGTTGATTGGGGAGGCTATCCCATGTTGTGTGAAGTTGAAAAAAGGATCTCCCTTAGGTGATTGGCCTGGTTCACTTTCTCAGCAATGACCAACAGAGCCATAGTTTTAGAAACTATGGACAACTGAACTTGAGCAGTGTCGTCATCTCTCTGATTGTTGAGTCATACCAGGAGCCATGTTCAGTAGCTTGGGACTGCCAGTGAGGTCTCATTGAGCAGGGGTTTCTGATTGGTACTTTCCAGATCACTGTATGCTTAAACCCCTTCCTTTGCTTGAGAGCAGGACTAAAGTTGATGATAATCATTGAGAACTAGGAAGCAGTCTCTAGTTCAAATGTCCTTTGAGGACTAAACCTCTATAAACATGTTTACTAAGCAGTTGTCCCATATGTATTTGGACATTTCTGGTGGTGGTGCAAACACTAGCTCCCAAACTAACATGCCCTCCTTTTGAACAATTCCCAATCTGGCAACCCTTTAACTATTACTCTTATGAATCCCTTTCCCCTATGTGTTGACTTCTTTAATTATATTCCTATTTATTGCTATCTTTCTTAAAATTTGGTGGCAAAAGCAATTAATACAAGGTATGGAACTCCTTTCTCCTTAATTCTGAACACTGTACTTGTATTAATCTGTGTGTTCCCACCAAAATGATGAAGAGATGAATATATATGTGTGGAATTTGCAATAAATAAGAAGACACAGTCACACTGTGAGGGAGGGATATGTGAAAATATACATCACCAGAATATTAATTTATAAGCGAACCTAGGGCATTGGGTAAAAATTAATGACAGCTGTATGGAAAACCGAATCTCATCAATGTAACCTAATTTTTTCAAGAACATTGTAAGGATCTGGAGGAAACAGGGCACATATATCTTGACTTTCTCATGCTGTTGATTTAATTATGAATAACATAATCAGCAACAACCCAGGGAAACATAGTTTAGCTTATATGATACCACAGTCAGATGGTGGGAAGGTCAGAGACATCAAGGGTATGGTGCTGGTGCAGGATAGCCTTACCAGTTAACCCTTCAGAGGTCACTCTGGGACCCAGTCCCATTAAATAAACTTTATGACTACTGATGTATTGTGTATATATTTGTTTGTGTGCCAGAAATACTGGAAACAGAAGTCAAAATAACCTGGATAAATTAGGTACTTACAAACTGGACAATGTCAAATGAAGGCTAATTTTGTAAGCAGGAAGTTCAGATTGGAGAATGATTGGCTTTGTGCCTATTCTGGCAGAACAAGCCCCTGGGCCATGGTGAATCACAAGGTAGTTGAGCCATCAATGACTATAATACGAGTATGTGCAGAGTACCGAATCTCGTACGTAAGTCAGTGCTCTGGCTAAGGATACTTATAGGAGGCTGAGGAGCAGGCAGAAGATACAGTGAAGGCTCACAGTGGATAAAAATTTTGAAATAGAAGCAGGGACATATATGCAGCAAGATGGGAGGGATATGAAAAAGAAGCAATTAGAAGTATTTTGTATTAAGTAGGATAGGCTAAAATGCTGTAAAAATAGGTAAAAAATACAGTGGCTCAAATTCAGTACAAGTTTATTGCTCTCATATAACAGTCCTGGGCGGATATTTCAGGTCACTGGGGGGCCCTGTATACTCAGGGACCCGGCTGATGGTAGCGCGGCTGCCTTCACCACGTGTCCTGAAGAGTTGCTCTGGTTACCCGTAGGAAGGTGGAACGAGCTTTGCCCGGAAATGGCTACTATCATGTCTGCTCACATCCCATTGGCTAGAAGTCAGTCATGTGACCATAGCTTACTGCAAGGGAGACTGGGAAATATAGGTCCTCTGTGGGCTTCAGGAAGAGAAGAGAGCAGAGATTTTGAAAACCACTAACCGTTTCTGCCATACCTCTAAGAAACAAGTTGACAACAGATTTCTCATTAACAATAACATTTAGAATACAAAAGAGTACATACCTTCAACTTAGAATTTAATACTAGTTAAACCGTCATTCAAGAATGGTCAGCAGTCCCTATGGAGGAGAATTTGGCAATATCTGACAAAAGTATGTAAGTAAGCGTTTACCCTTTGACCTAGCAGTACCGTTTATAGTAATTATTCCAGAGGAAACACCTCCACAAATCATTTTTCCAGAAAGTACTTAGTAACTTATAAACTTATAACTTATAAACCAGAAACAAGTGATAAGGGTTGGGTGGATATGGGTGGAGGGATAAGGATGGAAATGGGGCTTTTCTGAGTATCTGTTTTTATATATGTAGCTTTGACTTTGAACTAGGTAAATATTTTACATATTCAATTACATAAAATTAAATAAAAATGAAAACAGCAAATCCTGTAATTGAATATACAAAGAACAACTAATAATAAAAAGCAGTATATCAAATTGATTATATAACTATAAAGAAAAAAAAAAGAATTCAGGTGACTTTTTAACGTAGTGCTCAGACTCTGTAACCGTAGTAGGATATAGTCTAGGGCAAAAAAGAGTGACATTTATTTATATGGTTAGTTGTTGGCAATGGTATCAGTGTAGTAACTCAGAAACTATTTAGTATGTATTGTAGTTAGAATCAATCAATCAATATGTTAATGTAACTGGGAACCAGGTTATCACTGTGGGAGAAGGAAATAAAAATAAGGAATGAGATAAGAAAGACTCCTGTGATGTTAGCTTTGAATTGGAGGTTATCAGTATCAACTCTTGATTTAAAAAAAAAAAAAAATTCTAGTCCTGCCCACCAAAAGGGCCTAGACACAAAGATGCTCCAATAGCAATGTGCACACCTCTCACCCAGGTTTTGCTTTCTAAATAATGTTTTTTACTAAAAGGAACTAGAGCGCCTTGAAAAATTGACTCTGGGTCTGCAGAAGTATAAGGTGCTCAAAAGCAAACAAATGCTTAAAGACTGGACATGTCAGGAGGACACAGAGTTCCAGGAGGAGGGAACTCTGACAGGATGAATGCGGGAAAGTTTAAACATTCAAAAGAATGATGATGGCAGTGGATTATAACATATTGAATAAAAACAAATCCATGAATGTATAATATATTTCCAGGGAGGGAAAAATTGCCAGTTTGTAAAAGCACAATAAGTCATAGAATTAGAAAAATCACTGTTTTGCAATTCCCAGTATGGTGATTGATTCAGGCAATGGATGCTAGAACTATTAGGTCAGACTTTGTTGGGGAACAGCAGAGTCTAACAGTCTCAAGCTATCACCCTAGAGATTACTTATTGATTACAAAAGGGAAAAGGTACCCCTACAGTAGAGAAATAGGGCAGACACCTCCTTCATCAAATGCTCTAACTTCACATGACCAGTAATGAGACAGACTGACACAATGAGATGTATAATCTAGTGTTCTTACGGAAAATGCTTATCTAATATGGAGGAAACAATTAGACAAATACAGGTTGTATAATATTCTATAAGATGATTGGCTTAGAGTCTTCAAAAATGTCAGTGTCATAAAGGATCAAAAAAAAAAATTGCAGGGAACTGTTCTAAATTAAAAGAGACTGAAATGACATAACAAGTATATGCAATGTGTTATCCTTGATTGGATCTTGGACTTTTTTTAAAAAGCTATAAAGGATAATATTGGGACAACTGGGGAAATTTTAATATGTACTGTGTATTAGATAGTATTATTATGTTACTAACTAATGTCCTGGGTAAAATAATGGTATTGTAGCTATTTAAGAAAGTGGCTATCTGATCACAAAATAAAAAATCATTGTAGGAAATGAGGGAAAATATAGGGCTAACCTATATAAGAATAACCTAGGATAACCATTGTTAAAATTTGGTATATTTTCATCCAGTCTACATATATTTAAACAAAATTGAATTGTACCATACATAGTTTTTAATATTGCTTCCTTTTGTTCTATATTATTGACAATTCTCCATTTCATTAAATAGACCTCAAAGACATTATTTTATAAATTTATTTAATTTATTTTTTAGCTGTGTTGGGTCTTCGTTTCTGTGCGAGGGCTATCTCTAGTTGCGGCGAGCGGGGGCCACTCTTCATCGCGGTGCGCGGGCCTCTCACTGTCGCGGCCTCTCTCGTTGCGGAGCCCAGGCTCCAGACGCGCAGGCTCAGTAATTGTGGCTCACGGGCCCAGTTGCTCCGCGGCATGTGGGATCTTCCCAGACCAGGGCTCGAACCTGTGTCCCCTGCATTAGCAGGCAGATTCTCAACCACTGCACCACAAGGGAAGCCCCCAAAGACATTATTTTAAATGGTTATATAATATCTCTGTATGTTTTCTTTAATTTAAAATATAGTTTTTATTAAATGAGATTTATTACCATATTTCATCCATTCGAACGTGCCATCAATTGTAAGACATTATTATTTTATGTACCACTAAAAAGAATATCCTGCCAAATTATGATGCAGTGGGGTTTTTTTTTGTTTGTTTGTTTTAAATTCTTATATTTATTGAAAGAGCTCCTTTAGACTTATTAGTCATAGTTTTTTTTTTTTTTTTGGTCATACCTTTTTTGTATATGTCTAATTAGGAAGTTATAAGCAAAATTAATTGGTTAAGGTCTTCCTAGAACTTCTTCACATTGAGTGTCCAGCTTTTCTAAATTACATGTCAATTTAGTCTTCAGTACCTGTGTTTTCCCCCCAGTATCACCACAAAAAGCACTGGATGCTACACCATTTAGTAGTGCTCCACTCTCTTTGAATTTTACACTTTAATTGGATGAATTGTATGATATGTGAATTATATTCCAATAAAGCTGTTTAAAAAAGAAAAAAGTGTTCCATTATTATGTCTGCAAATGCTGATGCTTCCTGATCTTACCAGGTGTCAACAGAGATTGTTTCAAATAGCAACTGGGACTTCTGAAATGGTCTTTAAATGGTAGTTGACCAAAACATTGAGTGACTGTATTTGCCCAGACATGCCACCTGGAATAACCCCTGAGTTCATTCCTGCATGGGCAGTAACAAGCCACAAGCTGGCTAACAGTGATTGTAAGACGCCATCAGCATCCCGACTTAGGAGATATAAAAAATGTTGGGAGGGACTTCCCTGGTGGCAGAGTGGTTAAGAATCCGCCTGCCAATGCAGGGGACATGGGTTCGAGCCCTGTTCCGGGAAGATCCCACATGCCGCGGAGCAACTAAGCCTGTGCACCACAACTACTGAGCCTGCGCTCTGGAGCCCGCGAGCCACAACTACTGAGCCTGCGTGCCACAACTACTGAAGCCCGCACGCCTAGAGCCCGTGTTCCACAACGAGAAGCCACCACAATGAGAAACCCACGCATCACAACGAAGAGTAGCCCCTGCTCACCGCAACTAGAAAAAAAAAATGTTGGGGAACAGTGTGCCCTAAAGTAGATGAAATACAGTCTTTTCTTTTAAAATAAAATTTCTTTATTTTCATTAAAAAATATAATTTTAATATTTACCCAAGTAACAAAAATACATTATTCAAAGGATTGTCTAGTTGGGTCACAAGGCTTATTACAGAAGGGGAAAAAAAAAAAAGCTGTTTCTCTGCCTGCTCCCCACAGGCAACTTCAGCTCCTTTAGCTGATAGTATTTACCTCTGTACCTCTGGTAACATGCTTCCCAGACCAGGGCTCGAACCCGTGTCCCCTGCATTGGCAGGCAGACTCTCAACCACTGCGCCACCAGGGAAGCCCTCTTTTTTTTTTTTTTAATTTATTTCATCGTAGTTGATTTGTAATGTTGTGTTAGTTTCTGCTGTACAGCAAAGTGATTCAGTTAAACATGTATATATTCTTTTTCATGCTCTTTTCCATTATGGTTTATCACAGGATATTGAATATAGTTCTCTCTGCTATACAATAGGACCTTGTTGTTTATCCATCTTATATATACTAGTTTGCGTCTGCTAACCCCAAACTCCCAATCCATCCCTCCCCCACCCCCCTTCCCCTTGGCAACCACAAGTCTGTTCTCTATGTCTGTGAGTCTGTTTCTGTTTCATGGATAAGTTCATTTATGTTATATTTTAGATTCCACATATAAGTGATATCTTATGATATTTGTCTTTCTGACTTACTTCACTTAGTATGATAATCTCTAGGTCCATCCATGTTGCTGGAAATAGCATTATTTCATTCTTTTTTATGGCTGAAGCCTTTCTTGCATTTTTTTTAAAATTTATTTTATTTATTTTTAAATTTTTGGCTGTGTTGGGTCTTGATTGCTGCACGTGGGCTTTCTCTCGTTGCGGCAAGTGGGGGCTACTCTTCATTGCAGTGCACGGGCTTCTCATTGCAGTGGCTTCTCTTGTTGTGGAGCATGGGCTCTAGGCGCGTGGGCTTCAGTAGTTGTGGCGCATGGGCTCAGTAGTTGTGGCACATGGGCTTAGTTGCTCCGTGGCGTGTGGGATCTTCCCGGACCAGGGCTTGAACCTGTGTCCCCTGCGTTGGCAGGAGGATTCTTAACCACTGCGCCTCCAGGGAAGCCCCCTTTCTTGCATTTCTAAAAAATAGTTTTATCACCCAAGTGTGTGTCCCTGGAGACTTTAGTTTAGTCTTACCGTTTCTCTAAAAAGTATTTGAGATGTCTTTCAAGTCTCTCTTTTAATCTATAGATCGCTTCTCCATTCCTTCTATTGAAGAACTGGACCACTTGACCTTTAGAGTTTTCCACTGTGACTTTTGCTGATTGCACACTCATGGTGCAGCTCAGTATGTCCCTCTGTATTTATTTCCTTGTTTAAAAACAGCTTTATTGAAGTATAACTGACATACAATAAACTGCACATATTTAATGTGTACAATTTGATACCTTTTGCCATATGTCTACACCAATGAAAACACCACCAGCATCAGGAGAGTAAACATATTTATCACCCCCAAAGTTCCCTGTGCCCCTTTGTAATTTCTCCCTCCTACCCCTCCCTATCTTCTCAGCAATTGATTATTTGCTTTCTGTCATTCTAAGTGAGTTTGTATTTTCTAAGATTTTATACAAATGGAATCATGCAGCGTGCATTCTGTTTTTTGCCTGGCCTCTCTCACTCAGCATAGTTATTTTGAGACTCATCTGTGTTGTTGCATGTATTGATAGTTCTCCCTTTTTATTGCTGAGTAGTGTTCCATTGCATGGATATACCACTCTTTTGTTTATCCATTGACTCGTTGATAGAAATCTGGATTGTTTCCAGTTTTGTGTCCTCTGCCTTTCTTGCAAATTGGCAGCTGGATCCAGAGATTTGATCAGACTCAGGTTCAGCCTATAGGAGGCACAAAATGTCTGGTTACTCTCCTGTTGCGAAGATCAGAGCCATAGGTGCTTAATGCCTACATCTGTTAATTCATGGGTGGAATTCCAGGTCTACAACTTATTTTTCATTTATAAGTTGGAACACTCTTTAAAAAGATGCTTCCCCTCATCTACTACTTGGTTACCAAGTGGTACATCTCATATATGGCAGGGTAAATGCTTTATTTTTTCCTTTAATTTATTGGTTTTCAAGATATCCATTCCATCCCTTAATTCTTTGTATAAAACTTCCTCTTGTTGTTTTCTCTTGGGAAACTGGTTATCTCTTCTCTTTGTTATCACTGTTTTGAAATTTCTGATGTATCTCAGCATGGGTCTGTTTTCTTCCATCAAGGTGGAAGGTTTTCAGTCTTGAAAAACCTTCAGTTCTAGAAAATGTTCATCCTCTTCTTCTTTGATGTCTTCCCCTCCAGTTTATTCTCTTTCTGTGACTCCTGTTATTCAGATTTTGCACCTGCTAAATTTGTTCTCTATTTTATTATCCTTTATCTTCTTGTTCTACATTTTCTGGGAAATTTCCTGAACTTTATTGTCTAACTCTTCAGTTCAGCTTATCATTTCTGCCGTCAGACTTTTATTTTCCAAGAGTGATTTCTGTGATTGTTGTTTTAAATAGCCTCCTCTTCTTGTTTCGTGGATGCAATACTTTCTCCCTGAAAACAATGAGTTTCTGAATAATGTTTTCTTCTAGCACTGTGTCTCTTTCCTTGAAGTTATCTTTTTTCTGCTTTTGGGTTTGACTTTTCATTGTAGAGATTTTCTTCGAATGTCTGCGGCTCTGTGGGTGTCTAGTCATGCATATGAGTAGGGCATCTGGGATGTTTCCTTAGGGAAGACTCAATTTCACTGTCTTTAGATATTTCCTCTTGGGCTGATCCCCCGAGAAGGATTTTTGGATCTTTATCTTTTGTGATAATGGTATTCCTGAAATCCAAGTGGGGATATAAGGCTGGAGAGGTCTCAGCTTTTAATATGTGTAGTTTTACTCAGTCTCCGTTTTCAGCATGGTACCCCTTCATCCTCAAATCTTGGCCACACTCTAGAGACTCTCTCTTTTACCCTTGCCAGAGGAGAAGACCTCCATTCTCATTCCATAGCTGGGGAGAGAGAGTTACCTGTTGCACTGAGTCGCGGAAGGGATCTGGGATCTGTTTATTTCATTTGTAACTAATCCTCTTGTTTTTAGCCCCATCTTTGCATTCCTTTTCAAAGTTACCTGGGCCAACAATTCCTGAGCCTTTTGAGGGCCCTGACGTGTAAATTAGATTGCCACTGTGCTTTCTCCATTGCTGGCATTCTTCAGTCTATTATCAGTATATATGATTCATCTGAAGATTTTATTAAAAATGCAGATTGATTCAGTAGGTCCAAGTTGGAGCCTGAGATTCTGTATTTATAACAAGCTCCTAGGTGATGCTTATGTTCCTGCTCCTGTTTTCTTGGAAAGAAAAGAAGCAGCTTCATTGGAAGTTGTATCATAATTTATGTAGCCAATTTCCTATTGCTGGATATTTAAAGTAATTCCAGGTGTTTACTTTTAAATGCAATGTTATGAGATGAACAGCCTTAAAAATAAATTAATAGGGCTTCCGTGGTGGCGCAGTGGTTAAGAATCCGCCTGCCAATGCAGGGGACACGGGTTCAAGCCCTGGTCTGGGAAGATCTCACATGCCGCGGAGCAACTAAGCCTGTGCGCCACAACTACTGAGCCTGCGCTCTAGAGCCCGTGAGCCACAACTACTGAGCCCACGTGCCACAACTACTGAAGCCCACACACCTAGAGCCCGTGCTCTGCAACAAGATAAGCCACCCCAGTGAGAAGCCCACAATGAAGAGCGGCCCCCGCTCGCCGCAACTAGAGAAAGCCTGCGCGCAACAACAAAGACCCAACGTAGCCAAAAATAAATAAATAATATATAAAAATTAATTAATAAAACACACCCATTTCCATGTTCTGTTTGAATTTTGAAAGATGTATATACACTTGTTGAATCACCACCCCAATCCAAATAAAGAACATTTTTTTTTTTTTTTTTTTTAGAACATTTTCATTTTCTACAAAAAGTTCCCTGGTGCCTCTGCCCCATCCTGGCCCTGGGTTTCCACTGATGGTCTGTCTGGCCCTACAGATTAGTTCTGCTGTTCTAGAATTCCACATAATTGGAATCATACAGTCTGTACTTTTTTGTGTCAGGATGCTTTCGTTCAGTGTGTTTTTTCAATTTATCCCTGTGTAGCATGTATCCCTGCGTAGCATGTATTCCTTTTTATTGCTGAAAAGTATTCCACCATATGGATATATTACAGTTTATTTATCCATTCTCCTGTTGGTGGATATATGGGGTTTGTAGCCATGGTAAATCAAGCTGCCACACATTTGTGTGCAAGTCTTTTTGTGGGTATATGTCTTCATTTTTCTTGGGTAAATACCTAGGAGTAGGATTACTGGATAAAATGGTAATTGAATGTTAACATTGTAAGAAATCTCAAAACAATTTAAGCAATGTCAGGTTGTTCTCCTTCCTTGTCAACACATGTATTGTCAGTCTTTTAGATTTTAGCTCTTCTAGTGGGTGTTGCAGCAGTATCTCATTGTGGTTTTCATTTCCCCAACGTGTCTCTTCAAATTTTCTGCCCATTTTTCTAATGGGCTAATTGTCTTAGAGTTTTAAGAGTCCATTCATGTTCTGAGACCAAGTCATTGGTAAGATATTTATTGTGAATATCTTCTCCCAGTGTGTAGCTTGCCTTTTCGTTTTCTTAAATATGCTTTCAAAGAGAAGTAAGTATTTGCTCTTTAACAGAGTCCAGTGTATCAACTTGTGTATGTGCACGAGCACACGTGCACATCCTGAGAAAGTTATGCCCACTATAGTGGGTGCCTAGTGTCCCCCCAAAATTCTTGTCTATCTGGAATGTGACTTATTTGGAAATAAGTTTTTGCAGATGTAATGAAGGTAATAACAGAATAGGGTGGGCCCTAAATCCAGTGATTTAGGTTCTTACAAAAAGAGGAGAGGACACACACAGACACACACAAGGGAGAAGGCTGTGTAAAGATGGAGGCAGAGATAAGTGTTATGCTGTCACAAGCCAAGGAAGGCCAGGAACCTCCAGAAGCTGGAAGAAGCAAGGAAGGATGCTCCTCTAGAGCCTTCAAAGGGAGCATGGCTCTGTTGAGACCTTGATTTCAGATTTCTGGCCTCCAGAACTGTGAGAAAATTAATTTCTGTTGTTTTGACTACCCGGTGGTAATTTGTTATGGCAGCCCTAGGGAACTAATACATCTACCTAGGACCACAACGATTTTCTCCTGTTTTCTTCTAAAAATTTCAGTTTCACTTTTACATTTAGCCTTATGATCCATTTTGAGTTTACTTTGTGTATGGTGTGAGGTAAGGGTTAAGGTTAATTTTTTGCATATGGATATATGGTTTCCAGCACCATTTTTAGAAAAGACTATCCTTTCCCCCATTAATTACCTTGTACTTTTGTTGAGAATCAATTGACCATAAATATGTGGGTCTACTTCTGGATTCTCTTCTGTTCAGTTGATTTATAGGACTATCCTTATGCTAATACCCCCTCTTTATTTCTATACCTTTATAGCAAGTCTTAAAATCAGGTAGTGTAAGTTCACCAAATTTGTTGTTCTTAAAAATTATTTTGGCTCTGCTAGGTCCTTTACATTTCCATATAAATTGTACAATCAGCTTGCCAATGTCTACAAAAAACTGGCTGAGTCTTACAATCCATCATATATGTCTCCATGGATTTAGATCTTCTTTAATTTCTGTTTTATTAAATATTTTGTTTATTTATTTGTAAGTGTAAAGGATTTTTTTTAAATTGTATAAAACAGGGAAAATTATTTAGGTCAATACATTTTTAAGGAATTTCACGTGTTCTGGTTCCTTCCACTGCCAGTCACTTAGTTCCTCCAAGGTTTGAGTCATAATCTTCAAGATAAGATAGCCCTTTCAAAAAGAACTTTTGCTCAGTCCACAGTTGTCATGTCAGTCAATCCACAGTTCTTCTAGGTCAGCTTCTTTGATCTCCCATAGAATATGGACACACTTTAAATAAATTCCCCACCTGTAATCTTTGGGATCCAATTTCCTCAAGCAATTTACTTTAGGACCATGTTTAGGGTCAGAGGAGATGGATCTGACTGGTTCTGAATTTTAGACACCCTCTAAACATGCATTAAGTTGAAATCAGATTACTCCTAAGCTATCACACCCTAGAACAGTACATATCATTGGGCTATGCCAGTACCTTTTTTTTTTTTTAACGTCTTTATTGGAGTATAATTGCTTTACAATGGTGTGTTAGTTTCTGCCGTATAACAGAGTGAATCAGCTATACATATACATATATCCCCATTTCTCCTCCCTCTTGCCTCTCCCTCCCACCCTCCCTATCCCACCCCTCTAGGTGGACACAAAGCACCGAGCTGATCTCCCTGTGCCATGCGGCTGCTTCCCACTAGCTATCTGTTTTACATTTAGTAGTGTATATATGTCCATGCCACTCTCACTTCGTCCCAGCCTACCCTTCCCCCTCCCCGTGTCCTCAAGTCCATTCTCTACCTCTGTGTCTTTATTCCTGTCCTGCCCCTAGTTCTTCAGAACCTTTTTTTTTTTTTAGATTCCATACATATATGTGTTAGCATACAGTATTTGTTTTTCTCTTTCTGACTTACTTCACTCTGTATGACAGACTCTGGGTCCATCTACCTCACAACAAATAACTCAATTTTGTTTCTTTTTATGGCTGAGTAATATTCCATTGTATATATGTGCCACATCTTCCTTATCCATTCATCTGTTGATGGACACTTAGGTTGCTTCCATGTCCTGGCTATTGTAAATAGTGCTGCAATGAACATTGTGGTACATGACTCTTTCTGAATTATGGTTTTCTCAGGGTATATGCCTGGTAGTGGGATTGCTGGGTCATATGGTAATTCTATTTTTAGTTTTTTAAGGAACCTCTATACTGTTCTCCATAGTGGCTGTATCAATTTACATTCCCACCAACAGTGTAGGAGGGTTCCCTTTTCTCCACACCCTCTCCAGCATTTATTGTTTGTAGATTTTTTGACGATGGCCATTCTGACTGGTGTGAGGTGATACCTCACTGTAGTTTTGATTTGCATTTCTCTAATGATTAGTGATGTTGAGCATCCTTTCATGTGTTTGTTAGCAATCTGTATATCTTCTTTGGAGAAATGTCTATTTAGGTCTTCTGCCCATTTTTGGATTGGGTTGTTTGTTTTTTTGATATTGAGCTGCATGAGCTGCTTGTATATTTTGGAGATTAATCCTTTGTCAGTTGCTTCATTTGCAAACATTTTCTCCCATTCTGAGGGTTGTCTTTTCATCTTGTTTATGGTTTCCTTTGCTGTGCAAAAGTTTTAAGTTTCATTAGGTCCCATTTGTTTATTTTTGTTTTTATTTCCATTTCTCTAGGAGGTGGGTCAAAAAGGATCTTGCTGTGATTTATGTCATAGCGTGTTCTGCCTGTGTATTCCTCTAAGAGTTTTATAGTGTCTGGCCTTACATTTGGGTCTTTAATCCATTTTGAGTTTATTTTTGTGTATGGTGTTAGGGAGTGTTCCAGTTTCATTCTTTTACATGTAGGTGTCCAGTTTTCCCAGCCCCACTTATTGAAGAGGCTGTCTTTTCTCCATTGTATATTCTTGCCTCCTTTATCAAAGATAAGGTGACCATAGGTGCGTGGGTTTATCTCTGGGCTTTCTATCCTGTTCCATTGATCTATATTTCTGTTGTTGTGCCAGTACCATACTGTCTTGATTACTGTAGCTTTGTCGTATAGTCTGAAGGCAGGGAGCCTGATTCCTCCAGCTATGTTTTTCTTTCTTAAGATTGTTTTGGCTATTCAGGGTCTTTTGTGTTTCCATACAAATTGTGAAATTTTTTGTTCTAGTTCTGTGAAAAATGCCATTGGTAGTTTGATAGAGATTGCATTGAATCTGTAGATTGCTCTGGGTAGTATAGTCATTTTCACAATGTTGATTCTTCCAATCCAAGAACATGGTATATCTCTCTATCTGTTTGTATCATCTTTAATTTCTTTCATCAGTGTCTTATAGTTTTCTGCATACAGGTCTTTTGTCTCCTTAGGTAGGTTTATTCCTAGGTATTTTATTCTTTTTGTTGCAGTGGTAAATGGGAGTGTTTCCTTTATGCCAGTACCTTTTTAAAGTCCAGACACTGTGTTCTCAAGATACAAGCCTTAAAAAAGAAGCCATCCTTGTTTCATGTCAACATTAAAATTAGAGTACTAAATCAGTATAGCTGATAATTTCCCTCATATCTTATGCTTTTAAATTATCAATTTTATAGTCCTGGAAGCACCCTTTATGTGTATAAATACCCCCATCACTTGAACCTGTTTTAGGTATCATGTTCCTTCTTCTGTATCAAAACTCACACTGAAGAATGAGTTCTGGGCTGCAAAGGAGGATTTATTTTTGCATCTGTCGGTAAGTCTTTGTCCACGAATTACACAAAAGCAACACAAGTGCCATTTCTGCAATGTTTAAAATATTCAGAATACTGTGCTTGCCTGTGCTTTGTCAAATTTATCCCTAAATGTTCCATATTTTTGATGCTATGGCAAATGTTATTTCATTTTCCAATTATTTATCACTGGTATATAGAAATACAGTTTTAAAAAAATTAACCCACAACCTTGCTAAATTCACTTGTTACCTTTTGTAGCTCTTGTTGCAGACTTTCTAAGTACATGATCATGTCACCCATGATTAAAGACAGCTTTACTTCTTTCTTTCCAGTCTACATGCCTTTTATTTCTTGTTAATTACTTACTGCACTGGCTAGGACCTCTAATAAAATGTTGAGGAGGGTTGGAGGGTGGACATCCTTGCATTGTTCCTGATTTTGGGAGGAAAAAGCCCACTCTTTCAGCATTTGAGGTTAGATGTGGGTTTTTCGTAGATGCTTTTTATCTGGTTGGGAAGTTCCCTTCTATTTTTTATTTTCATGAGAGTTATTATCATGTTGGATTTTGTTAAATGCTTTTTGGACATCTATTCAGATGATCATATAGTTTTTCTCCTTTATTCTGTTAACACGATGAATTACATCGATTTTCTAATGTTAAACCAAGATTGCATAAACTGTGATGTATTAGGTTATATTATTATTTTCATATATTAATGAATTTAATTTTTTCGTTAAGGATTTTTGCCTCTATATTCTTGAGGGATGATGCTTTGTAATTTAGTTTTCTTGAAATGTCTTTGGTTTTGTTATAAGGGTAATTCTGGTCTTGTAAAATGAGTTGGAATGTGTTTCTCTCTTCTGTTCTCTTTAAGCTTGGTATTTCTTCCTTAAACGTTTGGCAGAATACATCAGTGAAGACATCTGAGCCTAGAATTTTCTTTGTGGGAAGGTTTTTAAGTACAAAATCAATTTCTTTAATAGGGATTTTTAGGGATCTTTTTGTTTGAGTTTTGGTAGTTCATGTCTTTCCAGAAATTTGTGTGTCATCATAGTTGTCTCATTTATTGGAATAAAATTCTTTTTAAAAAATATTTATTTATTTATTTTTGGCTGCATTGGGTCTTTGTTGCTGCAGGCGGGCTTTCTCTAGTTGGAGCGAGCGGGGGCTACTCTTCGTTGGGGTGTGCGGGCTTCTCATTGCAGTGGCTTCTCTTGTTGCAGAGCACGGGGTGTAACAGGCACACGGGCTTCAGTAGTTGTGGCTCGCAGGCTCTAGAGTGCAGGCTTAGTTGCTTCACGGCATGTGGGATCTTCCCGGACCAGGGCTCGAACCCATGTCCCCTGCATTGGCAGGTGGATTCTTAACCACTGCACCACCAGGGAAGTCCCGGAATAAAATTATTCTTAATAGTCCCTTATTATCTTTTTAATGTTTATAGGATCTGTGCTGAGGTCCTCTCTCTCCTAATTTTGCTAAGTTCTTTCTCAGTTTGGTTGGAGGTTTACAATTTTATTGGTTTTTAGCAAGAACCAGCTTTTGATTCATTGTTTTTTTGTTATTTTTGTTTGTTTTTAAAATTTCATTGTTTTCTGTTCTTATCCTTCCTTTAGCTTACTTTGGGGTTTAACTTACTCTTCTTTTTCTTTTCTTTTTTTTTTTGGCTGCACCACGCAGCTTGTGGGATCTTAGTTCCCTGACAGGTATTGAACCCGAGCCCTCAGCAGTGAAAGCGTGGAGTCCTAACCACTGGACTATGAGGGAATTCCCTTACTCTTCTTTTTCTTAAGGTGGAAATTTAGGTCACTGAATCAAGACCTTATTTTCCAATACAGGCAAATATAAGAATCTCAGAACGATACAGTGCAAAAGCAATTAATGTAGTGGAAATTAAAACTGAATTTTGATTTTGCTGGTTTTCTTATATTTGCCTTGCTGCTTTTCAAAGTTCTTTTTTCTACTGTAGATTTATAAATTCTGATAATGTAAATAATACATGCTAATTCTTAAAGAAATGTTAAGGCTACAGAGAATTATAAGGAATTTTATGCGTCAGGATAGGCCATAACATATAATCACAAAATCCTTCCAGCTTGATACAACAAACTTTATTTCTTGCTTACACTGTGCATCCATTCTGAATCACCTGGGGCTTTGCTCCACTGCCCCACACAGTCACTCAAGGACCCAGATTGACAGAGGCCCCACTGTCTTGAGCTGTACTATCTGGAACACATCCTGTTTATTCCCTGTGGCAGGGGAAGAGAACACTGAAGGGGCTCTCATCTGATCCTTTGGGTGCCAATAATCTACACAGTCACTCTTATTTGGAAAGCTCTTTCACATACATAAATTGGATCCCTTTCTACATTTCCAGTTGTGAGTTGAGCCATGATTGTGGCTTACTGAAGAGCTTTGAAATCAAACCTGAGGTTGAACTTCAAGCTTCAACACTTAGCAGTCACACATCTAGGGAAATGAGCTTGTTAACCCCCGAGCATTTCCTCATGCAAAAAAATAATATCTACCCTTCATGATTGTTGTAAGGATTAGATAAAAGGTATGTAAAATCCCTGGACAAGGCTCAATACATTATTTCTCCCAGAGGCTTTCTTCACTTGTGAGGCTCAGCAAATCCAGCTACAGCGCGAATCCCGTTTTCTGTATAATAGTAGACCAGAACGTTAATTAACTGTGCTCATCTTCCCATCCTATTGTTTAATGCAGATGGTTTTGTTAGGAAACTTTTCTGTGATTGCATAACACGAGTATTTGATTGTAATTATGCTATGAAGTTACACACCTCTTTTTTACTCTCAAACTCTCATGAATGTACAGTGGATTTTCCAAAAGCTACATGTGTGATATCACATCTGATTTTATAGATGAGAATCCAGCTGTCTGCCGTTGAGCCAGATACTAAAGTAATTTGCGAAATGTGAAACAGTGCCACTCTGCTCACTCAATTTTTTTGTTTGGGAAAACACAGTAATTTTTCACTTTAAAAAATGTTACTTACGTTAACATGCAACAAGTGTCAAAAGGTCCTGAAATGAAAGTTTGAGAGCTGCTAGTTTAGACTCTGAACCTGTGGGTGAAAACTGCAATGTAAGCGGTATTTCCATAAACAGATACCATGTTATCTGCACCCATATCTCAGGGTCTTTGGTGACTTTTAATCTTTTTCCTTTTGCTGGAAAAAAGAAGTTACTTGTCGTAATCCTACAAATAGTTAACAGTTTCTCTAAGCAGAGATCTGGAGGCAGTTACACTGAACTCCAGTTATTTGGGTGGCTATTAATGACAGTTATTTTATTTTCTATCTTTCACACAGAGCTTATTCACATGGCATTTTGGTATGCCAGGAACCAAAAGTGAGATAATTAAAGGCAGTAAAACTGAAGTAAAATAGGAAGATCAGCCAAGAAAGACCTACTGGAGAAAGCAGAGTAAGTATGGTGTGTTGTTAAGAATTAATTGGGTTATAAGTGGAAAAGCAGAGACTGGGTCAGTGAAAAGAAGTCATGGTTTGTTTCCCTCAGGCCCTACTAATACTTCTAAACTGGCCAGATCACACAGCAAGCCCAAAGATGCCTTGAAAAGGACTTGCACATTAACTTCTTAAATTGTATATGAAGCATGACTTGATTCATAAGTAGTTTAAAACATCATGCAGGAAAAGGATATCTTCATAAATCTTTGCATCCCAGTAGTTAATGTGAACATTTTTCAAGGGAGAATTGGGGGATGGGTAGCCCATCAAAGGCTTTTTGTCTTCTATGGGGAGGTTTTTTTAAAGAACAAAATAATGGAATTTTGAATACTTTCAGTGGTCTATGGAGTAAGTAGGGTTTAACATTTTCATCTAAGAAAGTTTTCATTGGTTTCCATGATTATGGTGTTCAGGAACCATTGTAAAACGACCAAAACCTCATTTTCCAACATACATTTTTCCATACAGTCCCTTTGACTGCTTTTTATTGCCTCAAGTTGCATATCTTCCCTAGGCCTTATCTTTCTTGTCTCTGAAGTTTCTTCCAGCTTTATGATTCTCTTACATATTCCATTTCAGATTTGTTGTCTTCTTTCTCCCCATCTTCTTCTGAAGAGGTCCTTGGTTAGTGCCTCGGTGGCTGTGGCTGACCCCCCGCCCCTGCCCCACTTCCTTGGCCCCTAGGAGACACTCAGGGTTGCTTCCCTCCTGCAGGGACAGGCCTGCTGTCCTGGCCTTCCAATCAGCTCCACTTGGAGAGTCAGTGGTGAAATGGAAACTGAGGAAACATCCCTTGGATGTCGCCTACTTAAGTACGATTCCTTAGCTTTAATTTTGGATAGGACTGTAAAGGGTACAGTCATTTTATACTGATAATTCTTTCTTTTATCCTAAACATGCTTTTTAATAAGTGGGTCTTTATAAATATGAACCCACATCGTTTCCCTTCCCCACCCCCATTCTGAACCAACATTTGCTATTTAAAACTAAGCCTGTTTTTTTTGTTGGCACAAGGAGGACTTCATATGGTCTTACCATTCCACCCAGGTTTCCTTATCCAAGGCCAGTAGTGTTTGTCAAGGTGGCAGCCATGATTCTGTGCCCCTGTATATCAAATCTGGAATGGAACTTTTTCTGAGAGGGTAAAGTTAAACTATATAGTATATTTGAGTATAGGAAAAAAATTGAGCTTACAAAACAACTTGTTTCATTTGTTCTTTTATAACCTATAGTTATGAAAATAGGTATTGGATGATTTTTTATAACTGTCTTTACATATACGTGTGTGTAAATAGATACATTATTTGTGTGTCTTAATAACTTAGCTAATGACAAGGTAGATTGATGGCCATGAGAATATGTTAAAGAAAAAATTATTTATGATCCTTGTTAAAGAACAATGAGGCAGAGTTTATTCAAGATGACTGCAGTAGGTGTGGGGACCACAATAATGGGATTTTGCAGTTGGGGTCGGGGGGGTATAGAGACTGGACTCAACTCCAAGTACAACAAGGAAAAGGGGGAATTTATACCCAAGGAAGAAGGTGGGGGTCAGGTCAGTGAATGGACTGTTACCAAGGAAACATCAGGGGATAAGAGGGGATTCTGGTGAAACTGACCTACCAGAATTCTTGCTGAAGGCAGGTCAAGGTGATTAGACATCACCTAAGCTAAAGGATGATGGGGATGAGGAACCTGGTCAGATATTGAGAGTGAGAGATTCTGCCTAAACCGACTTAGCAATATTCTTGCTAAAACTGGACAATGAAAAGACAAATACAGACGCTCAAAAGTTGTCCTAGTTGAAGAGAGCTGAATTCTCTTCTCAACTAGGAGAGACTCTTTGTCAGCTGAGGGTTCATTCTGTCAACAGAACGGGTGGCCCTCTCCCTCTCTTTTCTTTACCCTCAGACAGTATCCTCACTACTTCCTTGAAATTAATCATCAGTTATCTGTAGGCAAATTGTTTTCTTACTTTTCAGACTTGATACTCCCTTACTTTTTTTCTGTGAATTTTGAGAAAATCAGAGAAACCTCTAATACTACCATATTAATAACTTGATATGTATCTTTTCAGTCTTTTTCTATACATGTATAATATCTGTAAAAAATTAGATGACATGTTGCTGCATAATTTTTTATCCTGCATTTCACTTAAGTAAACATACTGTGGAAATTTATCATGGTATTTTTTTTTTTTAACATGTAACAAAATCACAAGGCATAACAACATTTAACAAGTATAGAAAAGGTAGAGTGAAAACTAAGTCTTCCTATCCCGAGAAACATTTTTTTTTTTTTTTTTTTAATATTTATTTTTGGCTGTGTTGGGTCTTCGTTTCTATGCGGGGGCTTTCTCTAGTTGCGGCAAGCGGGGGCCACTGTTCATCGCGGTGCGCGGGCCTCTCACTATCGCGGCCTCTCTTGTTGCGGAGCACAGGCTCCAGACGTGCAGGCTCAGTAGTTGTGACACACGGGCCTACTTGCTCCGCGGCATGTGGGATCCTCCCAGACCAGGGCTCGAACCCGTGTCCCCTGCATTGGCAGGCAGATTCTCAACCACTGCGCCACCAGGGAAGCCCCCCGAGAAACATTTTTAATGGCTGCATAATAGTACATCAGTACATCATACGGATGTATCACTTTTAATGCATCCCTAATTGTTGACATTCATGGGTAGGTTTTTTCTTATTGTTTGGGTTTTGTTTTGCTGTTATAAACACTGGTTGAACAGTCTTGCAGAAACAACTTTGGGTCAACTGTGTGTGTTTTTTTTTTTTAAGGATAAATTTGTGTGGGGTTTTTTTTTTTTAGGCTAAATTTCTTGAATTTCCTTCCTTTTCTTCCATCCTTTCCTGATTTCTTCCTCTTTGAACTTTCCCTTTCATCATCTTTTTCCTGCTTTGAATGCATTTATCACTCAAGCTCAGCTCCTGTTCCTTTGCCCTTACCTAGCAATTCTTAACGTTCTCAGGTATCCCTACTCCTTCCCTATATTCTTTCATCTCTCCGGGTGCCACACCTGATGAATCTTTTTCCTTAACCAATATTTTCATGATTTTCAGCTGAACCATCTGTTTTATATCTTTGAGCTTCAGAGATTTATTTGAATGATGATCCTGCAGCTAAAAAGCTTTGAAACCAGCTATACTAAAGGGGCCTCATAAGCATTATCTAAATTTCATGGACAGAAAAGACAAAAACGGGTAATGTCTGGTGTCAGAGTGGGACTGAGTCAACAGCTATCAGTGGATTATTCTGAGTATTCCTATCAGGCTGCTATTTGAAGCCTATATATATATTATATATATATATATATATATAAAATATATATATATATTTGTATTTTCTTGGAATGTATTTTATTTTTAGAAGTCAAACTTGCTAATGTTTTTTTTCCAAAGGAGAAAATTCAAACCATCAACGTGATATCTTATTCACAACATAGTTAATAGTAGAATGATCTCATGATTATGTCATGACTTAATGCAGGAACCTTCCAGTTTTTTGGAAAGAAGGATCTCAGTTTTTATTTCCAGGGAACTATTCTCTTTCTAGGAGAGTAAGGGAGTGAAAATCAGGTATCCTAGATCCTCTTTCTAGAGCTACACAGAGTTTCTATGCCTTGTTTCTGAATTATTCCCAGTTCTTCAGTTATAAAATTGGATGACATAAAACATGGATTGTTTTTATAGTAGATGTATTTCTAAGAGTGTTTCAGTCATTTTAAAAAATTTTTATGGGAGTATATAGTTGCTTTATAATGTTGTGTTAGTTTCTGCTGTACAGCAAAGTGAATCAGCTATATGAAGCCTGTATTTTGGCTCTGGTAGATAAGTGTTTTTTCTACCTTTTTTCAACAAGTTATTAATGTAGAAGTTAGTAATTTATATAAAACAGTTTGGTTATAGATCTGAGAGTTCTGGACCATCTGGGTCTCAAAGAGTGACGAGAGTATACACATTAATTCTTCTTGATCATATTCTGTATTCTATAAGTATGAGAAATATGTTTATTTGGGGAAATGATTGGATTAAAATAGATTTTTGAGATGAGGTGCTTGCTTTGTAAAGTTTTAAATCAGTGATAGCATCAAGATAACATCAAGGTTTTCTCTTCACTTTTCTTTGCAGGGATGGAAAATAAAGTGAAGCACTGTTTTACTATAGCAGCAGGCCTTTGAAATTGAACTGAAAAAAAAATGACTGCTCTTACTTCAGAGAACTGCTCTTTTCAGTACCAGCTACATCAAACAAATCAGCCCCTAGATGGTAACTGTCTGTTATTCTTGATTACACTTGGGAAAATATTATTAAATATCCTCACACTAGGAATGAGAAGAAAAAACACCCATCAAAATTTTATGGAATATTTTTGCATTTCACTAGCATTTACTGATCTTCTACTTTTGGTGAATATTTCCATTATATCCTATTTCAGGGATTTTGTACTTTTAGGCATTAGGTTTACTAAATACCACATCTGCCTATTTACTCAAATTATTTCTTTTACTTACGGCTTTTTGCATTATCCAGTTTTTCTGACAGCTTGTATAGATTATTACCTGAATTTCTCTAAAGCCACCAAGCTTCCATTTAAGTGTCAAAAAGTATTTTATTTCTTTGCAGTTATTTTAATTTGGATTTCAGTCCTTACTTATGTTTTGGGAGATCCAGCTATCTACCAAAGCCTGAAGGCACAGAATGTTTATTCTTATCAACAGTGTCCTTTCTACATTAGCATTCAGAGTTACTGGCTGTCATTTTCCATGGTGATGATTTTATTTATGGCTTTTATAACCTCTTGGTCAGAAGTTATTACCTTGGTACAGGCTGTTAGGATAACTTCCTATATGAATGAGACTATCCTATATTTTCCCTTTTCATCCCACTCTAGTTACACTGTGAGCTCTAAAAAAACACTCTTGCCCAAGTTGATAGTCTGTTTTCTTGGTACCTGGTTACCATTTGTACTACTGCAAATAATTATCCTTTTACTTAAAGTACAGATTCCAGCGTACATCGAGATGAACATTCCGTGGTTGTACTTTGTCAATAGTTTTCTCATTGCTACAGTTTTTTGGTTTAACTGTCACAAACTTAATTTTAGAAACATGGCATTACCTGCGGATCCATTTGTCAACTGGAAATGCTGCTTCATTCCACTTACAATTCATAATCTTGAGCAAATCGAAAAGCCTATATCAGTAATAATTTGTTGACGTGTTGCCATGTTAAAACTAAAACTAACAAACAGCTACAAGAATTACAATTTTACAAATGGGAAAGAATGATGACTTGGGACATATAAAGAATGAACTGAACTGAAAGCTCTCCCCCGCATCCCAAACTTTCATACCTTTTCAGAATGTGTCTTTTTGGGATTGTGATATTATTTATTAGGTTTTTTTTTTTAACAAAATATTTCCAATAAGAAATATTTATACCTGTTGACCATACTGATATTTGTGTTACCCAGAAAACTACTGGATACAAACTGTTAGGTAAATCTGTGATTCACTGCCAACTTTTCAGATTTAAATAAACATTTTATTACACTTAGAGCAAGAAAATCAAGATTGTTTTCTTTAAATAATTTGGTGTAAATATTCTTTAAAATAAGGGGAAAGATGATTAGTGCAATTTAAATTTAGCTAATTTTAGGACTTCCCTGGTGGCGCAGTGGTTAAGAATCCGCCTGCCAATTGCAGGGGACATGGGTTTGAGCCCTGGTCCGGGAAGATCCCACGTGCCGCGGAGCAACTAAGCCCGTGCGCCACAGCTACCGAGCCTGCGCTCTAGAGCCCACGAGCCACAACTACTGAAGCTTGCGCACTTTAGAGCCCGTGGGCTGCAACTACTGCAGCCTGTGCACTCTAGGGCCCGCGTGCCGCAACTACTGAGCCCACGTGAGGCAGCTACTGAAGCCTGCACGCCTAAAACCCGTGCTCCGCAGCAAGAGAAGCCACCGCAATGAGAAGCCCGCGCACAGCAACGAAGAGTGGCTCCTGCTTGCCGCAGCTAGAGAGAAAGCCCGCGTGCAGCAACGAAGACCCAATGCAGCCAATAAATAAATAAATAAATAAATAAATTTTTTTAAAAAAATAAAGTGGTTAAAATGGTAAATGAAAAAAAAATAAATTAAGCTAATTTAAAAAAATATATCTCTGTTCTTAGCGCAAATATTCCTAAAAGAAAAGTTTTGGTTGCTCACCTTACAGAACTGGGAGTGGTGACTAGGTCTCTTCCCTGACATAACAGATCCATCTTCAGTTGTAACTTATCTCATATATTTGCATGAGAGAGAACCCGTAATCACATTGGCGACATACCACGGTGTGAAGGTAGGGTTTCTCACCCTCAGCACTACTGAGTTTTCTGTTGGATAACCCTTCGTTGGGGGAGCTGTGCTGTGTGCTGCAGCATGTTTGGCAGCATCTCTGCCTTCTATCCACTAGGTGCCAGTAGAACCTCCTTTCCCAGTCACTACAATCAAAATGTCTCCAGAGACTGCCATACTCCCCTCAGTGGGCAAAACTGTTCCCGGTTGAGAACTACTGGAGTGAAGCAATCTAAACGGCAGAAAAATCTGAAATCACTCTGTGAGTTAAGCTACACAGATACCGTCTAATTTGTCAATGTACAAACCTGCTCAACTTCTCTGTGTTACTTTCCTTCTGAATGTATTGGCTTTCTAATTGGCCATATGTGGAACTGAGATACTTAAGAATATATTTTACTTAATTAGTAAAGACTTATCCTCTCTGCAGATTTTAAATCTGGATAATGTATAACTATTTCAAGCCCCTCTAAGCTGTTTGTTTACTTAGAAGATGCCCCATGCCTCACAAGCTTAAAGGAAAAAAAGAAATTATTCAGTTGACCAGCCAAATGGAAGAGGCTTTTATTTGTAAAGAAATGAACTTACAACTGGTCTACAATATATTATTGTAATATAAACAATATAAATAAATGATCCTGTAGGCCCACTAACCTTCCATCCAGACCCACATGAAGCAATGTTACAACAATATTCTATGTGAAAATGTGCAGGTAACAAAGGTGCAATTACAAGCAAGTTTAAGCAGCAGAGTATAAGGTGCTTTAATTTAACAGTTAATGTTGCCATCAACAAACATTTGAAATGTTCAATTTTACTTCACTGAATACAGACACAACAAATATGAAAATCTAAAATTCATACACATGCTACTGTTAATATGAAAGTGCTTTCTCTTTTTTAAAAAAATACACCAAATGGACAATCTTTTTACATAGATCATGGTGTGCTCTTATAATGCAAAATTAACTTCATTGTCAGGTTATACATTTTAAAACTGTAGCTATAGACACCAAGCTAGGAACGCTAATGCTAAGAGTGCTAAAACTATTTCATTCCCTGCAAGGAGGACTCTAGTACAATATCCAACATAAAGAATACATCTATATATAATCTTAACATTTGTTTTTTGTAAAGATAAAAAAATGTTTTCTTTCCCCTTGGTGATGCTTTGTTCATCCTGGTTGGGTCAGTGTTTGAGGTTTTAATAATATGAAAGTCCTATTTAATTAGAACAATGGGAGGAAGCAAAAGGAGGAATTAAAAAATCAGTTAACATGTGCATAAAGCATCAAAAATAAAAATTTTTAAAAGTTTATCACAATTTGCCTTTGTTAAGTCAACAGCAAAAAATGTTTTCAACAAGCCAGCAGACAAAAAGCACTAATTCAACAAAGAGGCTTGAAATGCCTGACACCAGTGTCAGTATCCATCCTGCACACTGCTGCCTACAACTCCGACCTACAGCACAAGCTGACCCCTTACTTTGAGGATAGTTTTTTGGAGCTTACTTTGACTTTTTTTTCCTATGGAAAAAACAGAAAGACCAAGCTTTTGAATGAGGTGATTGGGAATCTAGTTAAATGTCTTAGAAATTAGATGTCCAAAATTATACCATCTTTGCACACTCCCACTGATTTTTTAAAAATTTAGAATACACATACAAAAAAGTATTTATGTAACAGATATTTTAACAGTAAAAATATTTGGAAAACTATGTTAAGTTAAAATATTTTAAAAGTTTTAACCAGTACCATGGAAAAATTTTTTTAAACCCAGACTATCTGGTCACTTGGATGTTAGTGTTCCTGTTTACAAACACTTTATTATAGATTCTAGTCTAACACGTATTTGGACATTTTCCTGCTTTAAAAAGCTGTAACTATGATACATAAAAGATCTTTTTAATTTATTTTCATTTTGTATCTTTATGGAGAATGTTAGTATCAAGTGATATTAATATGTAAAGTTGTGTCAATAGGAAATCACAATGTAATTCACAGAATCCTTGGGTGGTAAGGGACCTTCTTGCCAATTAATCAATTCTCCCATTCTATATTTACTCCCCAAATACTTGTAAATTCAAGCTCCAAGCACAAAACTGTTTTACTGCTTACCAGTTCTGCATTTTAAAGGAAACCCTTTTACTATGCAATATATGAGTGCTTTCCAGAAAGTAGATATTTGTGGTAATAGTACAATTTTATGTAATCTTTCTTGCTTTAAAAAGACAAAAACAAAATAAAAACCAAACCTGTTCAGCAAGCTCTTCTGAGATTTTTCAGTTTTCAGAAGTGACTGCACTGTCAATACTGGGTGTAGTTCAAAATGTACAGTAATCAGCACCAGCTTCTTCGTATAGTTCTGTCACACACCCTGCATATAGCAACACCTCTGGAATAGATTCAAGTGTCAAAATAATTCTGAGAAATATGGGCTGTCACAACAGTTTCAAAATGTAAATACCTAATATTAGGTACCTTTAATTTTGTAACCTAATCAGGTATATGGATTAGTATGCAAAATGTGTTACAGGAATTATGATGTGATTCACTCAGATCCCTTAGATATCACCTAGCCTAATCCTTTACCCAATGCATAAAAATTCCCTCTTAGTTCCAACTTTACATTCAGTACATTAAGTAATAATAATTACATCCATGTTTATTCAAGCCACAATCAAAAATGGGGGGAAGAGAGGATTTTGTTTACTTATTACTAGTTCCTTAAGTATACCACACACTGCACAATGTTCAAATGGTTTGCTAAATGAACGGGTAAATGAATGAACGACAATGTTCAGATGTGTTCACATGTTCAGTGGTTCAGCAAGAAGCGTTCAGAAAAACGTCCTCATTTGCTCATCTGTGTGAATTTTCTACCTTAATCCTTAGGAGAACAAAGACTGTGGGTGACCCAGGAAACAGATGCTTAATAAATAATTATCTTTTAGCAAAAGCTCTTAAGTGTGAAATGAACCATTAAGAAAGGAAATTAAGAGAATTAAGATAAAAGAGAATTAGGTAGGAGCAACTTTTAAAAATACCCCATTATGTGGCCTAGAATTGTAGTTTTATATAGCTTAAAGATGATTTTAAACAAAATCAACATTTTGAGTAGTACAGGCTCCATGCTGTATATTCAGAAGAGGAAACAGGTTAAAAGCTAAGTAATGGCCTAAGGTGTCACACAGCTAATTCACCAACTAGAAGTAAAACCCCAGTCTCCCAGCCAGTGTTTTATCTTCATTTATCATGTTAATTTAATGATTATGTGCATCTATTATTTACTATTGAAGTAATTATTTAGTACTACCTAAAACAAAATTATGGCTTTAACATAAGCATTCTAAAAGATTTTAAGCAATGGATACATCTGGTTTGCTTGAGGCAAGACTAAAAGAGTTCCTTTTTCTAGCATATGTTGATGTTCATTTCACTACCATTCCCCACCGCTCTTATAAACCCCAACTTTTTCACCTCCATCAATTAAAGCTCCACAAAATCAAGGATTTAACACTGATAACAGTCCCTAAAGTATAATTTTTAAGTCAATAAGACGGCTACTATCCACCTTAAGATTACTGGAGTGAATTTAAATAGGTGGTCTAGAAGGACTTACTTTTATTACTCTTACATTTAAAACTATACCATGTTAGCATAATAGTGCTTTAGATTTATATAGATTTCTTTTTTCCAAATTAAAATTCATTTATTATTTCTTTTAAACAATACATTTTAAGACCTTTGCACAGGTTTTCTTTTTCTATGGATTCATACTGACGCCACCAGTATCACTGAGAGCAACTGTACTTTTCAAAGGCAGTAGAAAAAAATACTTTTTAAATGTACCTCTTCTCTAATGTCGGAGGTTGAAATTGTCACCTTTAAGTAAAATTAAATGTTCACAAGCTATACAAAGGGAAAAAAAAGAAACATTTGTGGAAAACATTTCCCAAAGCTCCCATGAACATGGCACTTGAGAGGTGTGTGTTCATGTGGTAGAGCAGAATGGGAGAGTTTTCATTAGAGAAGCTGAGCTTCGGATCTGAGAAGGAGGGCACGTCTCCCTTCTCGTGTACTTGTACTAAAGTGAAAGTTCAGGAAAAGCCAGACGGTTTGCTCTGGAATATGATGGTAAAAATTATATTTGTGTTAGTGCTTTACAACTTCCAAAAAAACACCTTTACCATAGTATTATTTTAAAGTAGATTAAATAAGCTCTGAAAAAAATATGTAAAACTTTATAATTTTTAAAATTTTAGGAAACTTTTTCCAAAGAAGATAATATAATTTTCAACACTTTTTTTTATTGAAGAAATGGCTTATATTAGTGCTATGAGGGAAACTATATAATGATACATTTTATGAACTTCTAACAAAAGAGGAATATCTTCCCAAAGAATTTTTTTAAGATGTACAGCTTATAATAGGTTGAAATTAAATTTTAATAAGATTGCATATTTACTTTCCCTAATATTGTATTTGTGCTTATTTAATTGAATCACAATTGTTAAGATGAAATCAAATGCTCTAAACAGATTCAGAAAATACCAATATTGATGAATGTAGATTAAACAGTTCATTTCATGATCCACACTACTGTGCATCAAAGAAATAGAGGTAGGCTTGTGTTTACTGAAACCCACGCTAATAAACAGAACCCTATAGCTCTTAGTCATCCAACTCTTAGACTGAGATACAACCTAACAAAACACTATCTTAAAAATGCCTTTCTTTGTAACAGTCCACAAGGTTGATTCAACTGTAGTATCTGACAATGGATACTCTCTCCTCTATATAATTCTGATAACTCAATTGTAACAATTAACCTTTGAGTTCTTGACAAATATTCTCCAACTATAATAATTGTCACCTTTTTCAGAAGTCAAAAATCACCAATTTATGTGTCATTGGAACTATTAATATGCTCCTAAGGGCAGAATCTCTTGACAAAGAGAGTAAAAGAATGAGTTTGATTACAGGTAAATCTTGACATAAAGAAAACTATACTCTGTTTATTGCTATAACTGGGACCCAACCATTACAATTTATTATTCTGAACTACTGATGGCCATATCTATACTACACAACCTCACTCAGTTAACCATATTATCCTCTTGGGTCTGGAATGCTTTTCCCCGTTTGTCTCCTCCTCCACTTCCCTGTCCTTTCCCCTAGAAAACCTTCCCCAAGGCCCCGTTATAGTTACCTGTCCTGCAAAGGAAACAGACTGAGCAAACATTGTACATAAACGGCCAGTTTCCACTGCCCAGAGGGTTTACGAAGACATGACTGTTAGGTATTAGAAATTCCTGCCCCAGTTACCTCCCTAAAATTAACCCTACTACAAAGTCCTCTGTAGGGATTTTCAGGCAAAGCGTCTCTCTAAGAAGAAAGTTTTCACACAGTTTCCTTGGGGCTTGAGGAGGTAAGGGGAGTGAGGCTCTTTCATCCTATTAGGCAGTAATGCTCAATGCCCATTGCCCAGAGGCAGCATGAGTTCCTGCCATTCACTAAGGGTGAGGATCTTCAAACCACAAAATATAACCAGGCTGTTCTGGTTGAAAATATATCTTTGAAATGTTTTAACAGTGTGTCCAGCCAGGGATTTCTTCCACTCGATATGGCTATGAGGATAGCATCATTCCCATATATGTGCAATAGTTTATTCTTTCCAAGATTGTTTACACACATGCAAGCACAGCCTAAGACTATACTCAATCTATATATTGCCTCCTTACCATACTTGTGCCATGGTGCTACCAAAACCCTGCAAATGCAAATAATGAGACTTTATAACATTTAATTGAACAAGCCAGCGATATGGGGCACTCGGACAGATTTCAGTCCAAGACTGGTATTTGAATAAATGTCTGACTATAATATTACACTGGATATGGGAAGATAAGCTATGTCAAAAATTAAAATAAAGTGGGCTACCTACAAAAAATAATGTCTATTTAGAACTAGGTAAAACATGAATATTAACTTCAAAAGTGCAGAAATTTGTTCAGCGCTGAAGTGGGATAAACTAACAAAGTGCCAGGTCTCTTGTCTGCTTCTCCACCATTCTCAAGCTCCTTCTCTAATATTTCTTTCCTTCTATTCCACATTCTCTATTCTGAGGGGACGGCCCTTAAACTGGGACTTTAAAAAATGTCTGTTTAGAGGATGTGCCAGCAAATTAAAAGTACCATCATGGAAAAATTACCAGCCACTTAAAAAGTGACAGGTTGTGGGACAGCACTCTTATACTGATTATATATCAAAGCTGCACAGCTGTGTCAGACACATGCCTACACAAGGCTTGATGAAAATGCACATCATGTAAGAAACAACTTTTATAAACCAGCTCTCTGTGTACTTTCTTAGGAACACGTGGCTTAAAGCAAATAAAATTTCAAACTTGTAGGGATTTTCTTCCTCAACGGGAAAAGAGTGCATCAGTATAAAGAAGTCAGAAAACGCAAACTTAGGTAGCAAAAGTAGGAAGAACTTCCCATGTACCCTTTCTGCTTGTCATTCCCTCTCCTCAATCAAAATCCTAAAACAACTAGTAATATGAAGGAAAACAAAAATGACAGCACTCTCCCCACCTATTTCATACTAAAACTGTGCTTTAAGCTCAGGAGAGAGGTGGACACCCAGTGTTATCGTCTATATCCATTATACATAACTGAAATTTTGAAATTCAGATAGTTAAATCACCCAGAAAGAAACAGCTGCATCAATGGGAAAACTACTAGTTAAAAGCCAATGAGCCATTTCTAAATAAAATAACTTGAAAAAAGCAAGTATATTTTCTGGGTATGTTTTGAGTAGGGACAGCAGAAGATCTGGACTATTCTTAAGATTATTATAAGATTTAGGATTATAAGGTGCTCTCCAATGGAAACCCCTCTTGTAAGCTTTCTCGGATACTTAACACAGTGCTACGCACAGGGGCTTTCAGTAAGTACATAACGACTGATATCAGAAGAGGGACCACAGTTCCAAGTTAATACCTTAAAGGCTATATATAGATAATACAGTTATGGGAGGTAATCATTATTGCCAGGGAGGTCTATCCCCAAAGAATCAATTCTGTATGAACTGTTTGTGGATCATCTGTGACAAAGTTTTAATTCCAGGGGAGATTTTCCATTGTGCCCTTCAGCCCTCATACAGTGGACCATCTCCTACTAATGCTTAACCTATACTTGTGTTCTGAAATTACAAGATGAGGGGAAAAGTCAAAGCATATGACAACTCTGTCATAATGATTAACTGCTAATAAATGAAAATTAACTGTAGAGTACCTACCTTTCCTTGAAACTGTAATCCAATAATTAAAAATGTGATATACAGAAATATGTGACATAGACTACAAGCTATTGTAGGTCTGGAACATGAGCCTTACACTATATTACATATTCTAATCCTACACATAACTATCAGTAAATGTCTTTTTTTTAAAACATTACTACACAAAAGAATCCCACAAAGCATACATTCAAACAAGAGGCATCTAAAGGTTAAAAAAATTACCCGCTGTATTTTTGTATAAAAATAATCAACATTCTCTAATGTACACAAAGCCAAAAGATAAATATCTGTGATGTCTTTAATGACATCTTTAGTCTTCTACTAGCATAACACAATCTTTTTTAAAAGATCAGTGACAATGACTGAAACCCATGGACTCTTCCTCACTTACTGAACTTCTGCCAAATATCTGTGTATGTTCCTTCAATTATTAAAACATTTCCACTGTATGGTAAAGATAAGATAAAAAAAAGATTAAAACATTTTTGATGTCCAGGACTATAAAGTTCACAGGCCTGCCACAATTTTTAGTGCCATAATTCTAACAGAACACTAACTGTTCAATGAAAGGTTTTGCTTTAAAATTTTTTTCCCTAAAACATGTACATACAAAATTAGATCCAATTATCCAAGAGAGATCAGTTGGATAACTGCTTTGCAGGAAGCGTACAAGGATTTAGTCAGGGAAAAAGGAATGTGCATTCTAGCTAGATCCAGCTTGTTCAACACTAGAAAAATCCAAAGACCAACCACATAGCCACTACAAAGTATCACCCTGCCAGCAAAGGCTGTGCACTGGTTCATAAGGCATAATCATATTATGCCTTCATCAGTGCAGAGAGATATGAAAGATAATTGTTATCATGACTCAATACTGAGAGTCAAAATTCTAAGTATGCTAGTCCTCATTTTACAGGCCGATTTTCCCCCTTTTTCTAGAATGCATAAAACTGGGAAAAATACTCCAGCAGAACATTAATGCTATCTGAAATACTTCCACTGTACAATGTATTCCTTATTACATCCCTTTTTAAATTTTTTTTCTCAAAATATCCCTCTGGGTGAAAAAGAGCAACATTTATCACTCCTACGTTGTGGTTTCTCACCCTTGGCACTACTGACATGTTGGACCAGATAGCGCTTTGTTGTAGACGGCTGTCCTGTGCACTGTAGGGTATTTAGTGACATCCCTGTCCACACGTCAGCTACCAATAGCAACCCACCCCCCCCAACCCCTAAGCTATGACAACCAAAATGTCCCTTGACATTTTCAAATGTCCCCTGGGGAACAAAACTGACCTCTGTTGAGAACCACTGCTCTAAAAGAACAAAAACTAAGAGGAAAACTAACTTCCTCAGTCACACCAAATTCTTGGTCAAGTTTGGAATAGAAACCAAATCTTCTAACTTCTAGATCAGTATTATTCATGCTAGAATGCAATCCTTTTTATAGACAAAGCAATTGTCTAAAAGACATGTTTTTTAAAACATACAGTGATATCTCACTGCATACAATTCCGGTCACTGGACTCCAAAATTATTCCTAAATCACTCCTAAATTATCTCTCTCACAACAACCCATAGAAAAATTATAGGGTAGAAAAATGTATAAGAAAACCGAATCAAAAGAGGAGAAATGTAAATCATTAAATTACTTTCAAAAGGATTTTTTATATTAATGATAAACATCACCTTTAAAAAAATTATCTAGTAAAACACTTTGAAAAATATCATGGCCCTCTATAACAAGTCTTTCAATGTTGTGTGTAACCTGTAAAATTAATTCACCAATGTTAGCTAATTATGAAAATGTATCAATATAATGAATTATTATATCTGTAGAAGAAATGTCAGCCTTAATGCAGAGATCCCAATGTGCTTGGCTATCCATCACAATAAGTGATAATATTGTAGGCCAACTTGAGCCTTTACCTTACAAGTTTGTTTAAGAATAAAACTGCTGTTATCTCAAAGCCTCATGATCCCATTAAGATTCCTTCAGAGAGTTGATGCGTGCACAGATCTTTAGGGCCGGGCCTAGCTTGATATTCATTGCACTCATAAGATGGTCTTCTTTTAGCAAGAGAAGAGCCTGTCCATCAATCTCCTGTGCTCTGAACTCATCTGCGATATCCTGGCAGCCTAGAATTTGATCAGAGGAAGGATGTTAGAATTAATACACAAGAATCAGAGGTTACTCCTAACAGTCACAATTATGCTCTCACTGGGTCTGAGTATCTGAAATACAGGCTGAGAAACAAATGAAATTTATTGATGGTAGTCTTGGGTTCACTCTTGAAGAAGAGAGTATTTCCTGACATTCTAAAATGTGAGAATTCGAAATCCAGGTAAAGCAATTTACTTGGAATTCTTGTTCTAAAAATAATATTGCAGAAATAATTATAAGTCAGGTAAAATGTACAGACTGTTCAGTCCAGATATAACATACCTTCATGAAAAGGACAATGCTGTCACCTGAAAGCATGCCACACATACAGCAAGTTTGGATTAACTAGTCATTATACCTCAAGAACTTTACTTTGTATAACATATCCTTCACATACACGTACAAAAGAATAAGATATAATGTTCTGCCATTTAAATAATAATTTAGAAATATTTTCTCAAGTACCACTTTCATTATCATTTGTACCTTTATTCTGATTTACAACCTTCAATGTGCCAGGCACATCCAAAACATTTTTATTATTCACTCAGGACAGAAACAATCCATCAAAATTATAGTATCAATCTATTGCTGAAATGTATTACAATGATCAACTTGTACTTTCAACTTCAAATCTTAATATCACTGGACTAATCTCCACTTCTGGTAAGAAAACATAGATTCTCATTGAAATTTTGAGCTTGCTGGCTAATCTCTTGACAAATAACCAATATTTTACCTCTCTGCGTAAACCAAGTGCTTTAGAGCAAGTAACAACGTGAGCACTCTACTTGAACCTCAAACGTTTCTATTATCTACCAAATTTTGCACAGCCAGGCTAATAAACTTCCCCACTAAGGGTAAAGAAACCAGCAGGGAAGATAATGAATTAAGGAACCATGAGAGGAGACAATGCAAAAATGTGGAAGCTTCCTTATAAAAGACAAAATTATAAAAGTGAATTTAAGAATAAAAACTAACAGCTTAAAGTCTTTCTTTTCTATTCAAATTAGCATTCTAAGGGAGAACACAAAGAAAAAGATAATGGAAATGGTTACATTATACCTTTGGATACAATTTTGCTGGAATGATTATTCTTTCTACCGCAAATGTATCATCCTCTTGTTTATATAAGAGGATGCCATCCTCTTATATAATGTCATCCCTATAACCCCAGCACCAAGCACAAAACATTGTAGGTGCTAAATACATATATTTTTGGATAAGTGAAGGACTGACTGAATGAATAATGAACAAAAACAGAATCTGCTAAAAAGGAGCTGTCTGTAAGAGTAACACAAACTTTTTTTTCTGTATTCAGCTGTGTGGCCAGCTTTTCTCTTGGTTATTTCTTTTCCATCTTCTCTGTTGGTTGTATCCTTCCTGTTTCCTATATAGCAATCAGCTTTACAATTTCTCTATTTTAATAATTTCTCAGATTTTTAAAAACTGACATTTCAAAAGTACCCTATGCAAAGTTTTTATGCTTTTGGCCACTTACCATATAAAAGAAACTATGTAGTTAAAATGGGATTACTCACCATAGAAAAGCCCCTTTTCTTTTCCCAGAGGTAGCTCTCAAAACTGGGCAGACAAAACTGACTAATCTTGCATCTAGTTGTGACTTCATCCTTCTTTTTATGAAAGAACTAAATGTTCTTCTCTCTTCAGTCTTACTTACAAGAACACAGGAAAGGAAAGAAGAGAGAGAAAGATAGCGTAGGACTTACTTAGATTCAGAAAACAGAAGCAATGAGAAGTAATGAGGACCATAAGAGCTACATTTGGGAATAGAAACAAGGAGTTCTCCATGAAGAAATTCATAGCATGTGCTTGTTCCTTGGTATTATCAGAGCGCTCTTCAAATGTCTTCTTGTAGACAGATGGTAAATGTATTAGCAAAATAATAAAGAACAAAAAGTTGGGAAACAGCATGATCAAACAGGAATGAATTATCTTCAGAATTTTAGATCACAACTTTCTTAAGCCAACCACAAAAAGGGTATTTATACCATACATTAGTATAGAAATAAAAAAATAAAGTGACTTAAAGAAGAAAAATGGGAAAAAAAAAGGCAGAAGCAAATATGCTTTCCTGAAACATATTAGAGAAAGATGAATTTTTTAAAAAAACCTAGATGCTCAAGGTATACTGAGCTATAGTTCTATGAATTTCTGACATATTTAGAATCTACTTCTGTAAAACAGCTGGCACCCCAGGAACATTACAGAACATATCCCAACTGCAGCAACCAGTCAGCTCAGCTGGCTTTACATCACCACAAGCAGCCACCAGAATGGGCATGGACCTCTGCACATGGACATGGGTCCCAAATGAACCTTACAAATGTCCAGTCACTTTTCCAGCTAAACCTAAAACAAAAACACCCCACCCCAAAACTAACGTCAGTAAGGATGATGAAAAGATATTACCTGCACTCAATACTACAGAATAAAAAGTCTCAATATCAGTATTATGAAAACCAGTAAACAGTCATATGTTTTTAGACAATACCTACTTTATATGCCTACAGGGAAACCAAATCTACTGCAGATTCACAGATCAACAAATACAGACTAAAGTGATCTTTGCAAAAGGCAGTTCACTATATCAAGAAGAGTTAAAGAAGATAACTGCAGTAAACTGAGAAAAAAAAGAACCATTCCTATAGAGAACTTTTTAATGTACAAAAATTTAGAAGAAAATAATTTTTCACTCTGGTAACAGCTCTGAGACTGGTCTGCATACCAGCTCTAACATGGTCCCACCAAGATGGTTCACAAGATGACATCACACAATGAGAAGAGAAAACTTTAGGAATCAATATAGGTGCCCTGATGAAAGAGGGAAACCTAGCCTCAACTGGAAAGAAACAAAATACAAGAGATTACAAAATTTACAAGTTTGTTCACTCCATGAGAAAAGCTCAGGGAAAAAAAAAAATCCAGCCCTGAATGAGCTGAAAGCGGCTCAAAAGGAAGTTTACAAAGGCCAGAGGAACATAGAGAAATAAAGATAACGGCATTTTCTGGCTGAGATTTACCTTAAGCTACAGGCATTATTCAGAGAAAAACTTTGAGAAAGAAGATGTTAACTGATCACACAAATAAGCCTGTTATTTAGCCTGTCAAAGCAGTTTAGAAATACTCCCATTTAATCAGGTAAAAGAAAAGCAGAGTTATATTCAGCAAACTCTTAAACAGTAGCAAGCAATTCTAAATTATAAAGCAGTCTGCTTTATATATAATGTTCTTTAAACAATTAGCAACAAAATTAAGTGTCTTGATGAACTCAGTAAGACAAACATCTCAAGTTATAAGAAATAATTTTTTTCAATTCAAATGAAGCAAGAGTAAGACAAAGGAGTTAGCCTTTCTTCTAATAAAGCAGCCAAGAGTAGTCTCGTGGCAAATGGATGCTGGGGAAAATTAGAAAACTAGCCCTAAAAAAAAAAAGCATATGAAGTCATAGAAGAATCAGCAGTATCTATTATTTGTTAATTATTTGGCCAACTACTTTCCTCCTCCCCAAAGGAAAAGAAATATTTTCCGCCAAATGAGAAATCAGGCTAACAGATCACGTACCCCATTTGGAAGACTGAGACTATGTCTGAAGATGACAGAATCAAAGTCCAGCCTCAGGGATTAGTGTCAATTCCAATGTTAATTCTCAAGATATCTAGACTGGTATAAAACTTAAAATTTTTTTCACTAAGTATTAAAACCACACCCAGTGAAGACTCACCATTCTCTAATATGTCAGCTTTTTAAAGCAGATTCTAAACCCACACGGTCAGCACTTAAATCACACCTAAGTTTTCCTAGGTGCATGCTTAAAAATCTTCCCATGAAAAATGTATCCCTTCTTTAAACAGTTTCATCTTTCTTTAAAAGTGACCATACCTTGTTTAAAAAAAAAGAAAAAAGAAAAACTTATTTAACATTTCTAAAACAAGCTATTGAAAAAATAATTTAATAAAATTTCAGAGTTCTGTACATATATCTTCCTCAACTTACATCCTGATAAACCCATCGTAAGTTGAAAACATCAAGTCGAAAATGCATTTAATACACCTAACCTTCTGAACATCATAGTTTAGCCTAGCCTACCTTAAACGTCCTCAGAACACTTACATTAGCCTACTGTAAGTTGGGTAAAATTTTCTAACACAAAGCCTATCTTACAATAAAGTGTTAAATGTCTCATGTAATTTATGAATACTGTGCTGAAAGTGAAAACCAGAGTTGCATGGGTACAGAATGGTTCTATCAGCTATTTACCCTCGTGACAGCGTGGCTGACTGGGAGCTGCCCTACCCAACCTGAGGAGAGAGTACTGTGCTTCATATCACCAGCAAAAGATCAAAATTCAAAACTGAAGCACAGTTTCTATTGAATGTGTATCGTTTCTGTACCACCATAAAATCTAAAGTTCATTAAGTCGACCCATCACAAGTCGGGACTTTTTTAAAAAGCAGAATACTTCTGAATATACTTTCTTCACTCATACAAAACTTTATTTTAATTTTTATTATTATTATTTTTTTTTGTATTTTGGCCGCACCACGTGGCATGTGGGATGGTTCCCCAACCAGGGATTGAACCCGGGCCTCTGCAGTGAAACTGATGAATCCTAATGTCTAGGTCACCAGGGAACTCCCAACACTTTAGCTGTAAGTTTGCTTCTGAGACAGTGGTCACCTTCATAGAAAGATTAATTAGCAAAAATAGCTGGATTAATTTTAATAAGTCTGTAGACAAGTTCAAAGGGGATGTATTTTTCTAGAAAGCTTGTGTCAAGAGAAATGACAGATTCACCGAAAAACCAAAATGGAACAAATATTTTTAAAACCTTATTTTCCGTATTCATAAGGTCAAAGTGAATGATAAAGGTTTGCTGATTAAAAAAATATATATTGTCTTAACATATATAGCAGTGTGGGTCTCATGATGAGCAAAGGTGCAGCTGTCTTCAGTAGCCAGCCCCTTAGAGAAAGTGGAAATAAAAGATTATTGTTGTAGTAAAGAAAAAAGATAAAGAACATAATGACTTAGGCTGATGGAAAGAGTACCAAATGAGAGAGCAGAAAACATAAATAAGAAAGTAACCCTCAATACTGGAATGGAATATCATAACTGAATTTCAGTTGTCTACTTAATTTCAGAAGTATTCTTGATGTCTATTTACTGCAAAGAATCAAAGAATGCAGCCGCCTTTAAAAGAAACAGCTTGTTTTTGTTTAAAGAAGCCAAAATTTTATATTCTAAAAGGTGCTGATTAGCTTTCAAAAAAGTAAAAAAAAAATTATAGTCTCTCTTACTTCATTTTAAAAAGGTTAAATCAGGAAATAAGGAGGAAATAGAATAGAAAACTGGAAGAGCAGAAGGGAAGAAGTGTCTGACTCAATCTCTCTACTGACCTCTCGAGAGAAATCAGACTGAAGAGAAGAGAGCACCTTTAATCTCTTCACCGGCTGAGGTGTCACAGCAGAAGCAGGACTAGTCAGTTTTTATCGACTTGGGGGGTATGAGAAAATACCCAGTTGTGCTGAGGGAATAAGCAAGAGGAGACAGATCACATTTCAATACCAAATGCCATTTAATGAGTACATATACACAGAACTTCTCTAACCCTTTTGTGCAATAGGTGTGGATGGATCTAACATCATTCCTCTGTGTGTGCACAAGACAAATATTAAGGCTAAAGTGGTGAATCACATACCAGGCAAAGAATGGATGAAGGCCCAGACGTCATCAACTGTCCATACAGATGGCTCCGTTTGTGCAACTGGTAGCAAGTCACTGTTCTCAGGCATTTTCCTCATTCTCACATCCCGAAGCTCACGCTCTCTTTCCCGCTCACTCTGCCTGCGCAGGCGTGTTGTCATAGCAGACGGCACAGAATCTTCATGAGAAGCCAAGTCTTCTTCTGCAGATGGATAAGTAATTGGAAGCTGGAAAATGTAGTACAGGTAAAATACAGCATTGCACTTTCCTTGTATTTCTGAAAAGGGTATTGTACATTGAATCAAAGTTTCTACAGACCTGCCTAAGGATATGTTCTCTTGCTGCCCCATCAGGGCCACTTGGACGACGGCCACGATGCCCAAGACTTTGATTATCAGGCTTACGACTCCAACGACTAAGTGCAAATTTTTTAGAACAGCTAACATTGTACCTAAGAAATTCAAGTAAGAAAAAAATTAAATGATGTATGGGACACTCCATTTAGTAATTAATTATGACCTTAAAGTGCAGTTGTGAATCAGTAAGTGCCATTTATTTCATTATGGTCTGTAATACCTCAGAAAGTAAACCATAGTGTTCAATAGATTTAATTATGCTAACAGTAAAAAAAAAAAAGTGGCCTCATTTTACATCATAATATACCTCTCAATATAATACTGGACACCTATAACAAGGTATTGATATTTTCTCCTAATAACAGCATGATAGAAACTCTCTGCAAAATACAGAAGATAACTCATTTTTCCAGCTGCAAAATAATTCAAGGTTCCAGGAGAAAAGAAATTATGAATTAATTATTTAAACATTCAAATTGTTATTTTTCCAGGTAATCATTTCTGAAGAGAGATTAATAAAAAGAGGTTAATATAGTAGAGAGGGGGAAATCTCAAATGGCTAGTAAAATATTTTTCAAATATAACTAAAATCAAGGAATGAAAAGGTAAAGTTGAGATTTCAAAGTTCCACAAGGAATTCATGGCTCTCAGGAATTCAGGAAATTCAAATATATATAATTCTTTAAAATTGGCTGAAAGATTATTTTTATTTTATCAAAATAGACTGTCTAATATTTTTAAATATACATTTTTAACATATATATATATTTAAAATATGGAACACTTTATGTATTTGCCTATCATCTTTGTGCAGGGGCCATGCTTATCTTCTCAGTAGCATTCCAATTTTAGAATATGTGCTGTCGAAGTGAACACTCTAAAATTTTTTAATGTAGACCTTTATAAAGCATGATGACAGCTTAAAAGAGTCCTATGCCATTTACTGAGTTCCAACACCCTAGAACAGGGGCTGGCAAACTTCCTCTATAAAGGGCCAGATATTAAATATTTTAGGCTTTGTAAGCCACACAAGTTTCTGGCACAGCTACTCAACTCTGCAACTGTAACATGAAAGCAGCCATAGACAATAATGAATGAACATGGGGACCTCCCTGGTGGCGCAGTGGTTGAGAATCCGCCTGTCAATGCAGGAGACACAGGTTCGAGCCCTGGTCTGGGAAGATTCCACATGCCACAGAGCAACTAGGCCCGTGCGCCACAACTACTGAGCCTGTGCTCTAGAGCCTGCTAGCCACAATTACTGAGCCTGCGCGCCACAACTACTGAAGCCTGCACGCCACAACTACTGAAGCCTGCATGCCTATAGCCTGTGCTCTGCAACAAAGAGAAGCCACCACAATGAGAAGCCCACGCACCACAATGAGAAGCCCGCGCACCGCAATGAAAAGCAGCCTCCGCTCTCGCAACTAGAGGAAGCCCGTGAGCAGCAACAAAGACCCAACGCAGCCAAAAAATAAATAAATAAATTTATTTAAAAAAAAAAAAATGAATGAGCATGGATGTGTTCCAATAAAACTTTAATAACATTTAAATTTGAATTTTATGTAATTTTCAGGTGTCACAAAATGTTATTCTTTTGATTCTTTTTCAACCACCTAAAAATTTAAATACTATTCTTAGTTCAGGGACCATACAAAAATAGGCTCCAAAAAGGACTCAGCCTGGGCATAGTTTGCCAACCCCTTCCCTAGAAAGAAGAGTGAAAAGAGATGATCTAAGACAAATTTCTGAAAAGCTACACAAAGGCTAAGAAAAATATACACAGTTCCTCTTTTTTTACACATAAAACTGCCATTGTAATTTCTTATTTTCAAAACTCTTTTGCTTTAAGATGATTTTTCAGGGAAATGACAAGAATTTCCTCACCTATGTTTTATGAAAATATCAGGAGGTAGAAGTAAGGAGTACTATGAGAGTGAATAGGCTATTTTTCCACTAAAAATATAAAAAAGAAAAGTGTCCTGATGGTCACTTCATTTTACCCTAAGACAATTAAACAAGCTCCTCCCGTGTTCATTATGCTCATCTGTGGGCTCAGCTCTAAAGGTTTCTGATTTCCATTCACATCAACTGACAAAACTTCTTTCCTAGCTGACTACAGAACAGAGAAGAGAGACTAACTTTACACTTGCTATTTAGTCCCTAAATATTTAGATATCTAAGACAGATCCCTAGGCAGACATGTAAACAGCAGTTCTCAGGTGAGACCTAATTTATCCTCTCCTCCTTGCTCTTCTCTCGTCTGCATTTTCCTACATTAGGACCCCTAAACCTCTAAAGAGCTTTGCCTAAAGGTATAATAACAGGACAACTGAGCAATCACCTCTGGGAGAAGAGTGATCGTAGTGTGTTAAATGTCCTGAAATATTTCTAAATAGTCAAGAAGTTTAAAACATTCTGAAAGGCAATCCTTCTCCCTCAGTTTTTAATCCCTTAGAATCAGAGAGCCAATATTCTTTCTTGTGGTACATGCAAACTGGAAAAACTCCTAAGTTAAAATAGGAGTTACATAATTTGATTAGGACTATCAATAACATGAAAGAATATCTGAATAACAGATTGACAATTGAAAAACCAATAACCCATTTTTAGAGGAAAATACTTCTACTAGTTATTTAACTTAAGTTTTACTAAGTATATTTTAGGGGCACCATACTAAATAATGTATTCAAGCAAGAAATTCCCTGGATGTATCTTTAAGATCTTAAATTCTTTGAGAGAATAATAACTTTTGGAATAGAAAACAAATTTCAAAATAATCAACCTGTGCATACACTTCACCTTTAGTGGGAAATACCTATAATTAGGATTTATAATCAGAATTAGAGGGGTGTTCTTTAATGTAAACTAAACTTGCGACTAGATCAATGAAGATACTAAAAATTTTTTTGATAGTAATACTATTCACCTATAATATTACTATTGAAAATACAGGTTTAGAAGACAGGCCATTTTGTTGTCAGATAATGTAACAATGTGGAGAACTTATGCTATAGCTGTCCCACTTAGAAACCTAAAATAAACAGGATATGGTTAAAGGAAACGAAACATTTTAAAATGTAACGAAGTAAATCCAGGTTATTTCAATATTGATAAAACAAATATTGTTTTGACACCTTAAGGACTAGTAGTCTATTCACAGGAGGGGTTCTCCTAAGCATATTCTTACCACCAGAAGATTGCCACTTCAGTATCAGATTATGCTGTATGTGTTATGAATATGCAGTTTTCACGGAGCAAAAGTTAATAACTAAATAGCAAAGTAGCTCCAAATAATGCCTATTTGATATCACTCCTCTGTAATATCTAGTTTTGACTAATGGTAAACTCTACAAGTTTTTTGGTTTTGTTACAGCAGTTGTTGGCTTGTGCTCTAGGAAATTCAAGAGAACAGAAATACCTTTTGGCACACGACATAGTGCAGAATCGTTTTGACCGCAGAAATTCATTAGCATACCCCATCTTTCCACAGAATTCACACTTGAGCAACTCACTGTCCATTTCTTCTAATGCCTCTAAAAAGAAGAAAACAAAGAAAAAACTTCCAAAAACTTAATCGTGGCAAATTTTCTTTTAGCTTCTACTTTGGTTAGATGCTGCTAGTATTCAGACCCTCCAGGAAACTTAGAAGGAATGGTCTTTTAACTTTTCAATCCATAGCCACTTTGGCAAGGCAAAGCCCCACAAAACAACCACTTCCACCAATTCCCTCTTGCTCCTGCATAAAAATATTTTATGGAGTATTCTCTATATAAATAAGCAATACATTTTTAAAGGTTCATTTTGCTAAGAATCCAACCTACCTAAAATGTGCAAAATAAAACAGTCACTACCTTTCAAAAAGCATCATGTAGTATATGAATTTTGATACACTGTGCTATGTACAATATATACAGCAAAGAACACACTTCTAACTGGAGAAAATGAGGATGAATCCAAAAAGAAGGTAAAATTTTGATGTCTGATTTCAGAGGAGCATTTAAAACAGTTAACACTCTCAAAGATCTGCAATGTACAACAGAATATACAAAGATGTATTTATCTAATTATAAAACAGTCCCTTTTAGTTTTATCATATTAAAACAAAGTAATTTACATTTACCTTCAAAATCACCATTGGTTTTGTAACTTCTAACCTCTGCTCCTTTTTGTCAGGGTGCTTCTCTGTTAAATGAGAATGTCCTTCCCTCCACCTCTATATCCATAACTTTCAAGTCATACCACAGGACCCAAAGAAACTTCCCACCTAAATCCTCAAGTATTCAGCAGCAGCAGTCACCTGTAAGTAAGCAACTTAATCTTCAGGACCCACAGTTTTCTCATCTGTAAAATGGAGTTTAAAATACCTTTCCCAAACAATTGCAGTGAAGATTACATGAATGCCCAATAGGTAGCAGGCATAAAAAAGTGACAGTTCCATTTCCTATTTTCCACATAAGAACTAAGAGTACTAAGACCTGTAATAAGTGCTTAAGAAATACTTCAATGAAAACTGTTAAATTCTTAAATCCACCATATTTTGCCATTTTCATGCATCATCATAATTCCTATGCCGAGTCATATAAAATATACAAAAAAAGAACTCCACTAACTAAAGCCTTTAGCTATGAGCTCCATATGTGCTTTTCTATGTTATTTATTTAAGCAAGACTTGTTAAGATGAAGAAAGGGACTCTGAAATGTAGACATGGATGACATGTACTCAGTACATTCAAGCATCACATTATCCCAGTGTTACTGGAGAAGCAAACAGCAAAGTGCTAAATTAAGTGAAGGCAGCAAGAACTAAAAAACACACTGTGAAATATTTGAAGTTCCAAGGGACATCCAAATACACTGTCATGACCAATCAAATCATAAACTAGCAAGTGATCATCTCAAGGAAATTCTCAAGACTGTCTTAATAAACAAAACTCATCTATTTAGTAGCAATGAGGAACAAAGAGTCTCAAAGCAAGTGAAGTAAAAACTGCTCCTTCCAATGAAGGCTTTCACACGGTTGTGCCCCTCAACACATCCCTGGGACCTAGTGTCATACTTCCAGGAGTACTGTTTTTACGCTGTCACGCTTGTAACCAAATCTGACCTTGAAAAGCCTGCACTGTAGACAGAACCTCTCATTCGACCACCACTGCCACCAATCCAGCCCCAAAGAGCCCATCTGTCAACTTGTTCTGTTTCGACTATACTGAAAGCTTTATTTCAAAAGTTTGTATTAATTAACATAATAATATGCAACACTTGATAATAGGTTAGAATACCTTATGAAGGAGAAGGAAATGTTTTTGCTGGTGAGAGAGGGGAGATCCCAAACAGGTATGGTCTAAGGGTTAACAACCTGACAAAAATAGAACATCAGTTTTATTTCTCATAAAGAAGAGAGGAATATTAACAGATTCAAAAAAGTCCAGTTCTAATATTTGGTCAAAATTTCAACAAACCTGGTAATGTTACCAAGGCTACTTTTTCACATTTGTAAATAAAAAATTACAGAGCCAAATAAGTTTAAAAAACTATTGCTTTAGCTAATAAAGATGGGATTCTATGGCAGAGACGGCTGGCAATTCCCTCATATCCATTCTTCACTTTTCTCCCACAGTAACAAAATCCTAATTTTTAGCTAGGAATATGGCCACTGAGAATAAAAAGTACAGTTTCTGCCCCATGTGTGGCCAATTTCTGACCAAATTCCAGGTGGTGCCCTTTCTCCCATCTTACAGTTAGAACGTGATCATGAAGATCAGCTACCTTGGAAATGTGAGCAGCATCCTAGGGATGGCAGAGCCGCCGAGAGCTTAGGTGCCCAACACCATGGGGCCCTGCACTGCTCACCTTTAGACTATGTCAGAGAAAATGAAACTTTATTTCATCAGATATTATTCTGGGTCTGTAATGGAGTGGCCAAACACATATCCTAACTAATAGAGATTCCCAATTTTTTTGTGCAAGGAGGAGTTACTTTTCAATTTCCCTGAAGACTTGAGATCATGTGACGATCAGCAGCAAAGAGAGGCGATGAGATAGAAACCATGATCAGTGTGATGAGTTACCAGGGAAGACATAAGATATTCTGGTAAATCACATTTTGGTTGGAGATTCTGGTTATAGAACCAGTCCAAATAGAGACATAGTTTATCCTTTAAAAAAAGAATAATCCTTACATTGTTTTTCATACTGAATTAAACTGTATATACTACTACAACCAAAGCCACTAAATAAGTGACCTCACCATTTCACCCTGTAATACTTCCCATAAACACCGAAGTATACAGTAACAGAAACACTTTATAAAACTACCTTGGGAAATTATGAAGTGTTTTAAAATTTGACACATTTTCAGTAAATATATCTCCACTATGAAATAGATTAATCTTTCTTTTTTTTTTTTAACTGAATATAGTTAACATAAAACAGTGTGTAAATTTAAGGTGTAAAATTCATTAACTTGATACATTTATATATTATGACTGCCTTTGTAGCAATACTGAGCACTTCTATCACATTACATTTTTATCCTTTCATTTTAGTCACTGGGATAATTAAGTTTAAGTCTCTTAGCAAGGTTGATGATTATAGTACAATATTGTTGTCTATACTCATTATACCATGCATTAGATCTCTACGGCTTATTTATTATTCATTGCGTAGATTAATCATCTTTAATCTCCCTTTTCCTTACTCTGGTATCTTGTCCTTTAAAACCACCCTTTGCCTTGTCTTCCTCTTCCCACCATGACTACAGGTATCAATTACATACCAAACCTCTACACTGCTCCTACATGTGACCAGCAGAGTTTCCAAAAACACTCTTTTTCGTGTCACCTGCTTAAAAAATCTTCAGTAACCATCCTCTTGACAGCAAGATAACTCCTAACTCCACAGTCGAATATCAAAGTATGCTAGAATCTGACTTCCTTACTACCCACTACTTCTCTAACCCAACTGTCTACTCTTCACTGCCCCCTCCTGAAGTTACCTAGCACTTGCACATCTTTTGTGCATTTATTCATGGTATGCTAACCTGAAAGGTTATTCCTGTTATCTTAAATCTATGCTTTACCAGCCAAGACCCAGGTCAAATCCCATCTCTACAGAAAACTCACCAAACTGGCAATAATCTCACCCAGTTTTAACGTGCCAAGTTCTTACTGTCTATAATAATTCATTTAATACCTACCATATGTTGCTCCTTAGTTATCTTTCTGTTGTGGAGATTGCTACTTCCTACTAGATCAAAAGCTCCTCTAGGTTCTAGCATAGTCCAGCATATGTTTTAATTGTATTATATTATAAACCATGAGCATCACAAAATATGCTGTGAAGCTTCCTAAGCAGTTTTCCATTTTTCTCCAATATGTGCACACAAGAGAGCACATTACATATGCTTATTAGCCTAGAAAACTTTTGTTTATACACTTCTTATTCTTATATAGACAAGAAAAAAAAAAACCCTGCACATTCATCTTTACTACTCTTTATCTCAAATGAAAAATTTTCTCAGATAAATAGTATGCATAACTAAAAGCAAGTATTTAGGAATTAAATGAAATTAAATTCATAACAAGAAAAGGCAAAATGTAGACACTGTTTGGATCCTGATTTGAACAAAATAACTATAAAAGAACATTTATACAATTTAAGCAATTATACAATTGAGGAAATCTGAATATGGACCAGGTACTAGATGACACCAAAGAGTTATTAATGTTGTTTTGTGTGACACAGCATTAAAATGTACACTTTTCATAGATGCACACTGAAGCATGTACTAGCAAAATACAATAAGAACCATGATCTTTTTTTAAACAGAGGAATAAAGGGAGAAAAGGGAAAGAGAAAAAGCAACAGAGAAAGAGAGAAGGGGGGAATGTAGGGAGAAAAATCAAAAGGGATGGATGAAGCTGGTGTGGCAAAATAATGTTTAAAATTGGGTAATGTTGCGTCTGGGTGAGTTGGGATTCATTATACAGTTCTCTCTAATTGTATGTATGTTTGAAAATTTTCATGTTTAACATTCTTTTAAATTAAAAAAAAATCAAATTGAACTCAACGTAAGTTAGCAGTAAAAAAATTTTATACTACTATCACACTCTTTGCTATTCAAATAAGAAGTAAAACAGTGATAAATACATTGCAACAGTTCATAAATTACCACAATGACAGAGGTGCCTTCCTCTTAAGAATTAGGAAAACTGCGAGCCAAGTCAGTATCTGTTTTGCTTACCAGCATGCTATTTTACTTAATTTTAGCAAAGTACAGGCACATAATATATGCTAAATAAATATTTACAAAATGAATAAATTAATTTTAGATGAAATATATTAATATATTGAGGATAATTACTTAGACACAGATGTTAATTAATTCACTATTATAGAGTTCTGACTATATTAAATGCTATTTAATTAAACTGAACGGTACCAACTGCAGAGCCATGATCAGAATCAATAAAAAGTAAAATATATCATTTTTGCATTTATTTGTGTTTGTTTTCCTAAAGTCACTTTGCATTACCACTTTGACTTTTATGGAATATTCACTATTAGAATAAGGTCTATAAAAAAAATTCTTTGACACTGAGATTTAGTGATATTTTCCTCTATGAACAAATTTAATCGCCTTTTGATTGAAGACTACGTCCTTAACACAACTGTAATACCCACCTGATATCAAACATCTGAATACATAAAGTCTAAAACCAAACAACCCAGAAGCTCTAAATTTTTAAGCAAAATAGTCATTTACTTAAGTCTGCTTAAGAAAGAGAATTGGTTGTTTTGATCCTAGAATTCTGAATTAGTTTCATATATAATGGAACTTTTCCCAACCACACTCCTTCAAATGTCAAACTGATAGTATACAAATTAACATCAATCTTGCTATTTTAAGTATATGACCATTAAGAGTCTGATTAGCGTTCCCACTATTTTAGTCAAATAATGCATTATATGAGAAAAAAAGTAAATACTTCCAAGTGAAAATCTGTGTGGAATAAATACCCATGTCTTGTTTCAAACAATAAAAGTCAAAGTTAAAGGGTATCTTAAAGAAAAATCCACAAACCTTCAGCAATCATGTCTTCCATCTCTGTGTCAGATGAATTGTCTGCATGCTTTGCATTATTCTGTAGCTCTGGCTGAACACACACAGAATTTATCACCTGATTATCCAAAATAGGCCTTTTTTTCACAGGCTGTTCAATCAGCAGAGATGAACGACTCACCTTTAAAAGACAGACAGAACAAAATAAAGTAATCTTTTAAAAGATTTTCAGAAACAACTTAGTTTAAAAATCTCTTGAAACGAATGGTACCTGTGATAATTTACTTGTACGACTGATCAGATCCATTCATTAAGGGCTTTATTCCTTGAGAAAAGGTTAGACAACCTGAACATAAATGCTTTATACTGCAGTTCATGAGCAGTATGGATGCTTCAAAGTCTCAGTCAAATGGAACCAAGGGTCCTAGTTTAGGCAGGTAGGCTAAAAAGTTTTTTAAAAAATCGGCAATAAATTTTGATGAACCAGTACCTTTAATATATTTTTTTCCTGCAATAACCTTTAAGATTTATTTTTCATGCACAAAGCTTTTTATTTGTAGGATTATCTCCTCAGGATAGATCATTATCATATGCATTTTAAAGATAAGGGAAGTGGACTTCCCTAGTGGCACAGTGGTTAAGAATCTGCCTGCCAATGCAGGGGACATGGGTTCAAGCCCTGGTCCAGGAAGATCCCACATGCCGCAGAGCAACTAAGCCCACATACCTCAACTACAGAGCCTGCGCTCTAGAGCCCGCAAGCCACAACTACTGAGCCCATGTGCCACAACTACTGAAGCCTGTGCACCGAGAGCCTGGGCTCCGCAACAAGAGAAGCCACCGCAATGAGAAGCCCACGCACCACAAAGAAGAGTAGCCCCAGCTCGCTGCAACCAGAGAAAGCCCGCGCGCAGCAATGAACATCCAACGCAACCAAAAATCAATAAATAAATACACACATACATAAAAAAAAATAAAGATAGGGAATTAACATTCAAAGTATGCAGGTGGAGGAGGAGACCTTCAAGATCGCGGAGGAGTAAGATGTGGAGATCACCTTCCTCCCCACAAATACATCAGAAATACATCTACATGTGGAACAACTCCTACAGAACACCTACTGAACGTTGGCAGAAGACCTCAGATTTCCCAAAAGGCAAGAAACTCCCCACGTACCTGGGTAGGGTAAAAGAAAAAAAGAAAAACAAAGACAAAAGAAGAGGAACAGGACCTGCACCTCCGGGAGGGAGCTGTGAAGGAGGAAAAGTTTCCACACACTAACACAGAAATAGGGGCAAAGGGCAAAGCGGAGAGGTTCCCGCACAGAGGATTGCTGCCGAGCAGCACTCACCAGCCCAAGAGGTTTGTCTGCTCACCCACCGGGGCGGGTAGGGGCTGGGAGCTGAGGCTTGGGCTTCGGAGGTCAGATCCCAGGGAGAGGACTGGGATTGGCTGCGTGAACACAGCCTGAAGGGAGTTAGTGCACCACAGCTAGCCGGGAGGGAGTCCAGGAAAAACTCTAGACGTGCCTAAGAGGCAAGAGACCATTGTTTCGGGGTGCACGAGGAGAGGGGATTCAGAGCACCACCTAAATGAGCTCCAGAGACAGGCCCGAGCCGCAGCTATCAGTGTGGACACCAGAGACGGGCATGACACACTAAGGCTGCTGCTGCAGCCACCAAGAAGCCTGTGTGCAAGCACAGGTCACTATCCACACCTCCCCTCCCGGGAGCCTGTGCAGCCCGCCACTGCCAGGGTCCTGTGATCCAGGGTCAACTTCCCCGGGAAAATGCATGGTGCACCTCAGGCTGGTGCAACGTCACGCCGGCCTCTGCTGCCCGCAGGCTCTCCCCGCATTCCGTACCCCTCCCTCCCCCAGGCCTGAGTGAGCCAGAGCCCCCAAATCAGCTGCTCCTTTAACCCCGTCCTGTCTGAGTAGGAATAGACGCCCTCAGGTAACCTACATGCAGAGGCAGGGCCAAATCCAAAGCTGAACCCCAGGAGGTGTGCGAACAAAGAAGAGAAAGGGAAATCTCTCCCAGCAGCCTCAGGAGCAGCGGATAAAATCTCCACAATCAACTTGATGTACCTGCAACTGTGGAATACCTGAATAGACAACGAATCATTCCAAAATTGAGGCGGTGGACTTTGGGAGCAGCTGTAGACTTGGGGTTTGCTTTCTGCATCTAATTTGTTTCTGGTTTTATGTTTATCTTAGTTTAGTATTCAGAGTTTATTATCATTGGTAGATTTGTTTATTGATTTGGCTGCTCGCTTCCTTTTTTTTGAATACATATAGATATATGTATTTTTTTCCTTCTCTTTTTGGGAGTGTGTATGTGTATGCTTCTTTGTGTGATTTTGTCTGTATAGCTTTGCTTTTAACATTTGTCCTAGAGCTCTGTCTGTCCATTATTTGCTTTCTTTTTTTTTTTCTTTAGTATAGTTTTTAGTGCTTGTTATCATTGGTGGATTTGTTTTTTGGTTTTGTAGCTCTCTTCTTTCTTTCTATTACTTTTTAATATTTTTTATTTTTAATAATTTTTAAATTTTTTTATTTTAATAAGTTTATTTTATTTCATTTATTTTTTCTTTCTTTCTTTCTTTTTTTCTCCCTTTTCTCCTGAGCCATGTGGCTGACAGGGTCCTGGTGCTCTGGCTGGGGGTCAGGCCTGTGCCTCTGAGGTGGGAGAGCTGAGTTCAGGACATTGGTCCACCAGAGACCTCCCGGCTCCACGTAATATCACACAGCGAAAGCTCTCCCAGAGATCTCCATCTCAACGCTAAGACGCAGCTCAACTCAACGACCAGCAAGCTACAGTGCTGGACACCCTATGCCAAACAACTACCAAGATAGGAACACAACCCCACCCATTAGCAGAGAGGCTGCCTAAAATCATAGTAAGGTCACAGACACCCTAAAACACATCACCGGATGCAGTCCTGCCGACCAGAAAGACAATCTCCAGCCTTATCCACCAGAACACAGGCACCAGTCCTCTCCAACAGGAAGCCTACACAACCCACTAAACCAACCATAGCCACTGAGGGCAGACACCAAAAACAACAGGAACTATGAACACGGAGTCTGTGAAAAGGAGACCCCAAACACAGTAAGTTAAGCAAAATGAGAAGACAGAGAAACACACAGCAGATGAAGGAGCAAGGTAAAAACCCAACAGACCAAAAAAATGAAGAGGAGATAGGCAGTCTACCTGAAAAAGAATTCAGAGTAATGATAGTAAAGATGATCCAAAATCTTGGAAATAGAATGGAGAAAATACAAGAAACGTTTGAAAAGGACCTAGAAGAACTAAAGAGCAAACAAACAATGATGAACAACACAATAAATGAAATTAAAAATTCTCTAGAAGGAATCAATGGCAGAATAACTGAGGCAGAAGAACGGATAAGTGACCTGGAAGATAAAACAGCGGAAATAACTACTGCAGAGCAGAATAAAGAAAAAAGAATGAAAAGAATTGAGGACAGTCTTAGAGACCTCTGGGACACCATTAAATGCATCAACATTCGAATTATAGGGGGGCCCAGAAGAAGAAGAGAAAAAGAAAGGGACTGAGAAAATATTTTATGAGATTATAGTTGAAAACTTCCCTAATATGGGAAAGGAAATAGTCAATCAAGTCCAGGAAGTGCAGAGAGTCCCATACAGGATAAATCTAAGGAGAAACACGCCAAGACACATATTAATCAAACTATCAAAAATTAAATACAAAGAAAAAATATTAAAAGCAGCAAAGGAAAAACAACAAATAACACACAAGGGAATCCCCATCAGGTTAACAGCTGATCTTTCAGCAGAAACTCTGCAAGCCAGAAGGGAGTGGCAGGACATATTTAAAGCGACGAAAGGGAAAAACCTACAACCAAGATTACTCTATCCAGCAAGGATCTCATTCAGATTCGACGGAGAAATTAAAACCTTTACAGACAAGCAAAAGCTAAGAGAATTCAGCAGGAAACACAAGACAAGGAAAAGACCTACGATAACAAACCCAAAACAATTAAGAAAATGGTAATAGGAACATACATATCGATAACTGCCTTAAATGTAAATGGATTAAATGCTCCAACCAAAAGACATAGACTGGCTGAATGGATACAAAAACAAGACCCATATATATGCTGTCTACAAGAGAGCCACATCAAACCTAGGGACACATACAGACTGAAAGTGAGGGGATGGAAAAAGATATTCCATGCAAATGGAAATCAAAAGAAAGCTGGAGTAGCAATTCTCATATCAGATAAAACAGACGTTAAAATAAAGACTATTACAAGAGACAAAGAAGGACACTACATAATGATCAAGGGATCAATACAAGAAGAAGATATAACAACTGTAAATATTTATGCACCCAACATAGGAGCACCTCAATACAGAAGGCAAATGCTAACAGCCATAAAAGGGGAAATCGACAGTAACACAATCATAGTAGGGGACTTTAACATTCCACTTTCACCAATGGACAGATCATCCAAAATGAAAATGAATGTAAGGAAACACAAGCTTTAAATGATACATTAAACAAGATGGACTTAATTGATATTTATAGGACATTCCATCCAAAAACAACAGAATACACTTTCTTCTCAAGTGTTCATGGAACATTCTCCAGGATAGATCATATCCTGGGTCACAAACCAAGCCTTGGTAAATTTAAGAAAATTGAAATCATACCAAGTATCTTTTCTGACCACAACGCTATGAGACTCAATGTCAATTACAGGAAAAAATCTGTAAAAAATACAAACACATGGAGGCTAAACCATACACTACTAAATAACCAAGAGACCATTGAAGAAATCAAAGTGGAAATCAAAAAATACCTAGAAACAAATGACAATGAAAACACGACGACCCAAAACCTGTGGGATGCAGCAAAAGCAGTTCTAAGAGGGAAGTTTATAGCAATACAATCCTACCTCAAGAAACAAGAAAAATCTCAAATAAACAATCTAACCTTACACCTAAAGGAACTAGAGAAAGAAGAACAAACAAACCCCAAAGTTAACACAAGGAAAGGGGGCTTCCCTGGTGGTGCAGTGGTTGAGAATCTGCCTGCCAATGCAGGGGACATGGGTTCGAGCCCTGGTCTGGGAAGATCCCACATGCCATGGAGCAACTGGGCCCGTGAGCCACAATTACTGGGCCTGCACGTCTGGAGCCTGTGCTCCACAACAAGAGAGGCCGCGATAGTGAGAGGCCCGCGCACCGCGATGAAGAGTGGCCCCCACTTGCCACAACTAGAGAAAGCCCTCACAGAGAAACGAAGACCCAACACAGCCATAAATTAAATAAAAAAAAAAAAAATGAAGGAAAAAAATCATAAAGATCAGATCAGAAATAAATGAAAAAGAAATGAAGGAAACAATAGCAAAGGTCAATAAAACTAAAAGCTGGTTCTTGAGAAGATAAACGAAACTGATAAACCATTAGCCAGACTCAAGAAAAAAAGGGAGAAGACTCAAATCAATATAATTGAAATGAAATGAAAAAGGAGAAGTAACAACTGATACTGCAGAAATACGAAGGATCATGAGAGATTACTACAAACAACTATATGCCAAGAAAATGGACAACCGGGGCTTCCCTGGTGGCGTAGTGGTTGGGAGTCCGCCTGCCAGTGCAGGGGACATGGGTTCGAGCCCTGGTCCCGGAGGATCCCACATGCCGCGGAGCAGCTGGGCCCGTGAGCCACAATTACTGAGCCTGCGCGTCTGGAGCCTGTGCTCCGCAACAAGAGAGGCCGCAATAGTGAGAGGCCCGCGCACTGCGATGAAGAGTGGCCCCCACTTGCCACAACTGGAGAAAGCCCTCGCACAGAAACGAAGACCCAACACAGCCATAAATAAAGAAATAAGCAAAACATTCTCTCTATAAATTTGATCTTTAAAAAAAAAAAAAAAAATGGACAACCTGCAAGAAATGGACAAATTCTTAAAAAGCACAACCTTCCGACACTGAACCAGGAAGAAATAGAAAATATAAACAGACCTATCACAAGCACTGAAATTGAGACTGTGATTAAAAATCTTCCAACAAACAAAAGCCCAGGACCAGATGGCTTCACAGGCGAATTCTAACAAACATTTAGGGAAGAGCTAACACCTATCCTTCTCAAACTCTTCCAATATATAGCAGAGGGAGGAACACTCCCAAACTCATTCTATGAGGCCACCATCACCCTGATACCAAAACCAGACAAAGATGTCACAAAGAAAGAAAACTGCAGGCCAATATCACTGATGAACACAGATGCAAAAATCCTCAACAAAATACTAGCAAACAGAATCCAACAGCACATTAAAAGGATCATACACCATGATCAAGTGGGGTTTATCCCAGGAATGCAAGGATTCTTCAATATACGCAAATCAATCAACGTGATAAACCATATTAACAAATTGAAGGAGAAAAACCATATGATAATCTCAATAGATGCAGAAAAAGCTTTCTACAAAATTCAACACGTGTTTATGATAAAAGCCATCCAGAAAGTAGGCATAGAGGGAACTTACCTCAACATAATAAAGGCCATATATGACAAACCCACAGCCAACATTGCTCTCAATGGGGAAAAACTGAAACCATTTCCTCTAAGATCAGGAACAAGACAAGGTTGTGCACTCTAACCACTATTATTCAACATAGTTTTGGAAGTTTTAGCCAAAGCAATCAGAGAAGAAAAAGAAATAAAAGGAATCCAAATCAGAAAAGAAGTAAAGCTGTCACTGTTTGCAGATGACATGATACTATACATAGAGAATCGAAAAAGATGCTACCAGAAAACTACTAGAGCTAATCAATGAATTTGGTAAAGTAGCAGGATACAAAATTAATGCACAGAAATCGCTTGCATTCCTATACACTAATGATGAAAAATCTGAAAGAGAAATTAAGGAAACACTCTCATTTACCACTGCAAGAAAAAGAATAAAATACCCAGGAATAAACCTACCTAAGGAGACAAAAGACCTGTATGCAGAAAACTATAAGACACTGATGAAAGAAATTAAAGATGATACAAACAGATAGAGAGATATACCATGTTCTTGGATGGGAAGAATCAACAATGTGAAAATGACTCTACTACCCAAAGCAATCTACAGATTCAATGCAATCCCTATCAAAGTACCAATGGCATTTTTCCCAGAACTAGAACAAAAAATTTCACAATTTGTATGGAAACACAAAAGACCCCGAATAGCCAAAGCAATCTTGAGAAACAAAAACGGAGCTGGAGGAATCAGGCACCTGGACTTCAGACTATACTACAAAGCTACAGTAATCAAGACAGTATGGTATTGGCACAAAAACAGAAATATAGATCAATGGAACAGGATAGAAAGCCCAGAGATAAACCCACGCACATATGGTCACCTTATTTTTGATAAAGGAGGCAAGAATATACAATGGAGAAAAGACAGCCTCTTCAATAAGTGGCGCTGGGAAAACTGGACAGCTACATGTAAAAGAATGAAATTAGAACACTCCCTAATACCATACACAAAAATAAACTCAAAATGGATTAAAGACCTAAATGTAAGGTCAGACACTATAAAACCCTTAGAGGAAAACATACGCAGAACATTCTATGACATAGGGACAGAAAGATCCTTTTTGACCCACCTCCTAGAGAAATGGAAATAAAAACAAAAATAAACAAATGGGATCTAATGAAACTTAACAGCTTTTGCACAGCAAAGGAAACCATAAACAAGATGAAAGACAACCCTCAGAATGGGAGAAAATATTTGCAAACGAAGCAACTGACAAAGGATTAATCTCCAAAATTTATAAGCAGCTCATGCAGCTCAATATCAAAAAAACAAACAACCCAATCCAAAAATGGGCAGAAGACCTAAATAGACATTTCTCCAAAGAAGATATACAGATTGCCAACAAACACATGAAAGAATGCTCAACATCATTAATCATTAGAGAAATGCAAATCAAAACTACAATGAGGTATCACCTCAAACCGGTCAGAATGGCCATCATCAAAAAATCTACAAACAATAAATGCTGGAGAGGGTGTGGAGAAAAGGGAACCCTCCTGCACTGTTGGTGGGAATGTAAACTGATACAGCCACTATGGAGAATAGTATGGAGGTTCCTTAAAAAACTGAATATAGAACTACCATACGACCCAGCAATCCCACTACTGGGCGTATACCCTGAGAAAACCATAATTCAAAAAGAGTCATGTACCACCATGTTCACTGCAGCTGTATTTACAATAGCCAGGACATGGAAGCAACCTAGGTGTCCATCGACAGACGAATGGATAAAGAAGATGTGGCACATGTATACAATGGAATATTACTCAGCCATAAAAAGAAACGAAATTGAGTTATTTGTAGGGAGGTGGATGGACCTAGAGTCTGTCATACAGAGTGAAGTAAGTCAGAAAGAGAAAAATAACGCATGCTAACACATATATATGGAATCTAAAAAAAAAAAAATGGTTCTGAAGAACCTAGGGGCAGGACAGGAATAAAGACGCAGATGTAGAGAATGGACTTGAGGACACGGAGAGGGGGAAAGGTAAGCTGGGACAAAGTGAGAGAGTGGCATGGACTTATATACACTACAAAATGTAAAACAGATAGCTCGTGGGAAGCAGCCACATAGCACAGGGAGATCAGTTTGGTGCTCTGTGACCACCTAGAGGGGTGAGATAGGGAGGGTGGGAGCGAGATGCAAGAGGGAGGAGATATGGGGATATATGTATATGTATAGCTGATTCACTTTGTTATAAAGCAGAAGCTAACACACCATCGTAAAGCAATTATACTCCAATAAAGATGTTAAAAAAATAAAATAAAATAAAGGAATGCCTATCCAAAAAAAACAAAACAAAACAAAACAAAGTATGCAGGTGATTTCTTTACAAAAGCAGAATCAGGAACTCAAGTCTCCTGACTCCTAGTTCAGCAATCTATTATAATCAAAAAAAGAAAAAATGGAAAACTCATTGCTGAAAAAACTGTAATATTCAGTGCTGCTAAGAGTATACACTTCTGGTATATGAATAAATTTAAATAATCTTCCAGAAAATAATTTGGCAATATACATCAAGAGTCTTATGAATACATACGTTGAATACATATGTAATGTGATCCAATACCTATACTTCTAGGAATTTATGCTAAAGAAATTATTTACAATGTGGATTTCAAATGTGGATAATTTACATACAAAGATAGTCCTTTCAGGGCTATCTGAACAGCAAAAAAATGGAAACCTGAATGTCCAACAACATAGTTGTCCCTCAGTACTTGCAGGAGATTGGTTCCAAGACTCCAGAGGATACAAATTCTGCAGATGCTCAAGTCCCTTATGTAAAATGGAGTATTATTTGCATATAACCTATGCACATTCTCCCATGTACTTTTTTTTTTTTTTTTGGCCACACCACATGGCATACGGAATCTTAGTTCCCCAACCAGGGATCGAACCCAATGCATTGGGAGCACGGAGTCTTAACCACTGGACCGCCAGGGAAGTCCCATCCCATATACTTTAAATCATCTCTAGATTACTTATAATATTGAATACAATGTAAATGCGAAGTAAATAGTTGCCCGTGCATGGCAAATTCAAGTTTTGCTTTCTGGAACTTTGTAGATTTTTTTTTTTTTTTATTCTTGATCTATGATTGGGTTGACTCCCTGATGTGAAACCTGTGGATATGGGGGGCCAACTGTAATGGAAGGATTACATAAATTACAGTTGTCCAGAAAGTGAAATATTATGTAACCTTTCAAAATGTTTCCTAAGTACTACTAATCAAACGAGAAAATAAACGCTCAAGATATACTAAGTGAAAGAAGCTGAACTGTATATATAATAACCTTGATCATATGAAAAAATATATATATTAAAATATACTCTGTGGTATTACTGAGGATTATTTGTTCTCTACATTTTCCAAATTTTCCATTAAAAAAATAATACATATTGCTTTTGTAATCTGAAAAAAGAAGTTGTAACTGTCACTAGTAATAATTGATAATCATAGCTATGGCCATTAAGTGCCAGGCACTACACAGAACAATTTATGCACATTTAGTCCTCACAATAACCCTAAGAGCAAAGTATCATCTCCATTTGCTGGATGAACAAATGAATTTCAAAAAGGCTGAATGACTTGACAAAGGTTACACAGTCTATATGTGGCAGAGCCAGGATCCAATCACTGAGGAATAGGGAGAAAAAAACCCGTTCCTCCACTCACTATATATCAGAGATTCTTAGATCCAAGCTTAATATACACACAGTAAACTGAAAGCAAAGGCAACTGATTAGACAGTCAACTATCACAGTGCAATCACAATGCACTACCTGTGAATCTGAAAAATCAGATAGTCCAAAGTCCTTCAAAACACATAATTTTGTTTTCTTGTCTTTGATTTGGGCTTTGATTTTGGCCACTTGTCTTGGTATATTTTCTAAGGGAAAATGTTCATCTCTAGATATTAGTATGTAATGTAGCTAGTGTAGCTGTAATGTACAGCTAGTCTTAAATCACAATACTTTTAGTGACAGATACAGCACCTCAATTTTGAGGTGAACATTTTGAAGTATTTTTGAAATCTGATTGAAGGCTGAGATTTAAGAATAATGAAAAAATCTATTTGCTAATTTTAAAGCATCAACTGGGTAACATCAGAAGTATTAGATCACTGGGAAGTTATTATTTTCTGTATTCAAGTTAAAGTTCACAAAGTATCACATTATACAAGAAACACCATTAAAAAGAAACTAATGCACTTTAGGTATCATTTCAACCCCCTTAAAAAAAAAAATAGAAAGTTTATTTCATTGGAGTAAACATATAATTGCCTTCTCTAAAAATTATAAAACTGATATCCTTATATCCTGAAATTTTTCGTCTTAGTTTATACATTTAAATAGCTAGCATAAAATCCTAGAAGTATATCTGGTAATATATAAAGGATATATATAAAGAAATTCTAGATAAAAGATTAACAACTTTTGAGATAAAATTACAAGCTTTTTATTAGATAACAGATTATACATTTTAAAATAATGCTACATGAATAATTGTAAAAATACAAATTTGCTTGTTACTTACAGGAAATGGCTCCAATCCCTCCTGAATCACAAAGCCTTCAATAACATGGGTCAAGATCTGTGGCTTAACAATAGCCTGTGGAGGTTTGTTTTCTACACTGGGTATGCTACTAGGCATAGATGTACTATTACTCCTTGTGGTAGCAGCTGGAAGTAAGAGTGGAGGTGGAGGAACAGACACATGTGAAGGATCTGATGGAGATTTAATTACTGAAGCACTGACTGATGCCACAACAGGTAATTCTACTTGCTCTGTGGAACAAAAAAAAAAAAAAAGTCATTTTTTTAATCTTTAGCATTCTGCCCAGGCAAATATGAAAGAAAATTCAAGAATAAATATTAGTAACAATAATAGTTAATATCTGGTGCTTTAAAAAGACATTCTAAGACCTTTATATTTATTATCTCATTTAATCTCCACAATAACCTTATGAGATACATACTACTATTCCCACTTACAGAGGAAGGGGGTGACTTGCTCAAAGTTGTCATTCCAACTTTGGTTACAAAGAACTGTCCCATAAGACATGAAAATGTTTTAGAATGTCAATTTAAGAATAATTACTAAAAAAATTTTTTTAAATTTTAAGCTATACAGATATTAAATTCCCTATGTTTCTGTTTATATATTCCAAATGATATGGGGGGATAAAAGTACTCTGAAACACGCTTAAGAAAAAAAGAATCATGAAATCCACAGAATAAGTAGAAATTTTAATGAATTATACAGGGCATTACCTGTATTTCAAGCTAATCCACATCCACGCATAAACGTTCTTTGTTGTTGTTGTTATCTTTAACAACTCTTCATTGACACCGTACATGTCAATTTGGGGGAACACTGTATACCAGGCAACTGCAAAATGTTGGTCTGGATCACTGTGATTCCTCCCCTTCAAACTCTGAGGACCACAATAAGACAGACCCACAGCCTACAATGGAGACTTTACCTCCCCATTCGGTAGCAATAAACCTTTACTAAGCTGTACCAAAGTGGAGAGATGGAAACAGCTGACAGCTAGGAATACCAGTAAGTACAAGATGTCTGAGAAAAATAACAAAAAAAGAACATGTGGTAAAGATAATACTACTACTTACTGAGCACTTTTGTGCCACGTACTGTATAAATGTCTTACATGTTATAACACATTTAGTCCTCAAAACTAGCCTATGGGTAGGTACTGTTATTATCTCCATTTTATAGATGTGGAAACCAAAACACAGAAAGATAAAGCAACTTGCCTAGAGGCACACAGCTAATAAGCAGTGGAGCTGGGATACTAACCCAGGCAGTCAGGTTCTGGGTTCCGGAGACAATGCTTTTTTCATTGCTACGGTAACTCCTCTCCACCAACAGTATGAAAAGGATTGATATCACTATCAAAAATGCTCAAAATATAGCCCAGTTAGGTAGAGAAGAAAAAAAAGAAATCCCTATCGAATAAAAATTTCAGCTAACAAAATAGTGTAGTGATAATCGGTGTAGTGTCAGAAATGGAAAAGCTAACAGTTCAGACATAGTAACTGACATAATTAATAACACTATGTAGCTTATCACAGCAAGATTACAGACATAAATTAACCTAGTTCCACCAAATAATCCACCAGGACAAACTGTACTGGAAAAGCTATTTAAAGTCACACAATCCCTCATTAAAAACTACAAAAGAAAGTCAGCAGAGGACTTCCCTGGTGGCACAGTGGTTAAGAATCTGCCTGCCAATTCAGGGGACACGGGTTCGATCCCTGGTCCGGGAAGATCCCACATGCCGCAGAGCATGTGCGTCACAACTACTGAGCCTGTGAGCCACAACTACTGAGCCTGCGTTCCACAACTACTGAAGCCTGCCCGCCTAGAGCCCATGCTCCGTAACAAGAGAAGCCACTGCAATGAGAAGCCCGTGCACAGCACAAAGAGTAGCCCCCACTCGCCGCAACTAGAGAAAGTCCGCGCAGCAATGAAGACCCAACGCAGCCAAAAAAAAAAAAAAAAAAAGTCAGCAGGAAATACTGGTTTGCTGATTTCCAGGAACAAATACACAATTGTACACATGCATTACCAGACTGAAGAACTCCATAAAAATCCTACCCCACATACCCAATTTTCACATATACTCCTAGAGGAAAAGGATAAAAGATATAATTCTGAACAGGGACTAAAAAGCAATTTTTCTGTTGGAAGGAAAATATAAATCTATGGAGAACTGAAAAATAAGATAAATTTTAATATCCCTTATAGATTTATAAATACTTTGTTACTTTAGAAATATAAAGCTGCATTAAGTATATTGTGGTTTATTCAGAAAATACTGCTTAGTATATGTTCTAACTAATTTTTGGATCATACATACAAATAGATCTAAATTTTGTTGAAAACAAAGCTGTAAGTTACTGACTTCTTAAAAAAGTTAATAGCTATGACTTGCCAGTTTATAATCAGCTGTTAAAATCAAAAACACAAGAAACACTGACATATTATAGCAGAACAAAAACACAATTATTGGGGACTTCCCTGGTGGCGCAGTGGTTAAGAATCCGCCTGCCAATGCAGGGGACATGGGTTCGATCCCCGATCTGGGAAGATCCCACATGCCGCCAAGCAACTAAGCCCGTGTGCCACAACTAGTGAGCCTGCACTCTAGAGCCCGTGAGCCACAACTACTGAGCCCACGTGCCACAATTACTGACGACCACGTGCCTAGAGCCCGTGCTCCGCAACAAGAGAAGCCACCGCAATGAGAAGCCCGCGCACCGCAACAAAGAGCAGCCCCCGCTCGCCACAACTAGAGAAAGCCCACGCGCAGCAACGAAGACCCAATGCAGCCAAAATTTAATTAATTAGTTTAAAAAAAAAAAAAAACACAATTACTACACTCTCTAGATTTAAGACAACTGTGAGAGAGAAACCCCAAGTTAACTGATAAGACTTTGCCACAGGTTACTCTGCCTATTCACAGTCTCATTTTCTGAGCAAGATATATGAGCTTTTTCTACTCTTTTTTATGGATGCTTTTTTAAGAATTCTTATAGATTTATGAAGACTGAATCCTGGGTGGAAACAAGTCCCTCTATTTTTATAGGTTAGTTTATTACATGATTTGATGAGCAACCTGTGCTTGCTTTTCCCCCCTCATATACTACAGAAACTAGTTAAGTATGAAGTAAATTAAAGGAAGATTCAAAAATCTACATTGTACTTAGACAATTTAGCCAGAGGGATGGATATGCCTGCCAGGATCTTAGACTACATTCCTGAGGAAATAATGTGAAAATAGTCTTGAGTTTCAATATTTCAAAAATGTTTAAATTTTCTTGAGTATCATTAGTAATGCTTATTAGGTAATCAAATCACAGTCACAATGCAAGGTTAGTATCCAATTAAACACATATTTCTGCCTTTAAATCAAAACTCCAAGAAATCTGCAGCAACATAAATCCATTTTCAGTGTACACAAACTACAAAGATTTAATACTACAGATTTTCTTAAATCTATCTTTTGAGGTATTATTTTGAATAAGCAAAGACAATAATATTGAACTTGTCTTAAATATTTTATATAATTTTATTGACTAAATGTTTTCTATTTTTCAGGAGGGGGAAGAATTTGGAGGAAAATTGTTTTTCCCCCTCCATGCTTTCCAGAGATTCACATTGGTAGTAAGGGATAAAAGCTAGAAAGAAGAGAAGGGATAGAAATGTGGCATGCTGAAGAAAAGAGAGGACAAGGGCTGCTTTGGTAGCAAAGTCAGTGCCCCATTACAATCTGTTTCCATGCCTGTTATAGTGGTTCTTCTTAACTGAAAGTGATCATGAAGGCCATGAGATATTCAATAGAACAAAATACTTACAACAAAGCCTGAACCAAGATTAGTATTATCTGGATAAGCGGTCAGTAAACTTTCTATAAAGGACATATGGTCTCTGCAATGACTCATCTTTGCTGCATTAATGCAAAAGTAGCCATAGATAATATCTGAACAAATGAACGTGGCTGTGTTGCATAGAACTTTATTCATGGACAATGAAATTTGAATTTCACATAATCTTCACATGACATGAAACATTACTCTTCTTTTGATTTTTTTTTCAAACATTTAAAAATTTTAAAACCATACTTAGCTCATGGGCCATACAAAAACATGCAGCAGGAAGGATCTGAAGCGTAAGCTATCATTTGCCAACCCCTGATCTAAATAAAATACTCAAAAAAACCCCCAAACAACAACAAAAAAAACCTAACATAGAATATATCTTTTTTAGGACTTAGACACCGGGCTATAGATTATAATGTTTTAGTAAAATACCTAGGATTCACAGTCACTTTGATATTATGAGGAGGAGTATAGAGAAGATTTACTTGAACTCGTAAGTAGTTCTGAAGTAGTGAATAAGAATTTGAATGCTTAAGCTCAAGAATTTTTTAATCCACATCCCTAGTAAGAATTAGTGAGGCTTAATTTAAGTACTGTCTGGGAAAGAACACTTTTAAAAGCATTTACTCAGTCTGGATCACAAGCAATTATGACGAATGTCAGATATGACTTCAAATGCTTTGTGATTTTTGGAAAGTATAATTGAAATCTTCTGATAGAACTTCGATTTACTCTAGTTTTTAAGCTAGAAATAGCTTGACGCATAAATCTGAATGGTCATATGAAACACATCTGTACAAACTACTAAAAATTCAAAGGCTGAAATACGTTTTTGATTTGGGTAGTTCCTCAACAACTGTTCTAATTATTCCTCATCAAAAAACAAAAAATCTTGGGACTTCCTTGGTGGCGCAGTGGTTAAGAATCCGCCTGCCAATGCAGGGGACACGGGTTCGAGCCCTGGTCCAGGAAGATCCCACATGCCGCAGAGCAACTAAGCCTGTGCGCCACAACTACTGAGCCTGTGCTGTAGAGCCCACGAGCCACAACTACTGAGCCTGAGTGCCACAACTACTGAAGCTTGCGTGCCTAGAGCCCGTGCTCTGCAACAAGAGAAGCCACCGCAATGAGAAGCCTGCGCACCGCAAAGAAGAGTAGCCCCCACTCACCGCAACTAGAGGAAGCCCGCGCACCGCAATGAAGACCCAATGCCGCCATAAATTAATTAATTTTTTTTAAAAAAGTCTTGAATTCTAATCTATGTTTTGCTGCAATTAATTACACAGAAAATTAGTTTAATACCACCTCTAGTGAAAAAAAACTTTTTCCGTTACTAACATTTCTCTAATAGAAAATTTCCCCAAATCCAGGCATTTCCTCACCTAACAAAGGATGCTCAGAAGTCAAATCTTCTCCTCTCCCCACAGTTATAGCTGCTGGAGACAATGTGGGTGGTGGTGGAGTTCTATCCATTCGGACACATTCTTCTGACTCCTCTGGCATTTCTTCTTCACATACATCTTCTACTTGATAAACCTGCAACGACAAACCACGCTGCCTAAAAATGTTTCTAAAATACATTTGATAAGGTGTTCTTAATTTAATTAACAAAATAAATTCCGAGTGTTTTAAAAATTAAAAGGCAAAATGACTATTTGACAGATTGAAAAGGAAAACTTTAAAATCATTCAAATGAAGTTTTTCATAATCCTTGATGATTCATAATACTTGATGATACTTCACTGAAAGCAAGTTGTGGATCAGTACCTAGGCTATAAATCACTAAGGTTTCCCAAAGGTGATAGTCAAGTCAGTACATATTTTTAATTTTGTTAATTTTTAAAAATGTTTTGATTTTATACACTCAAACAACTATTTGGGGAACTTACTATAGTTTCGGTTAACTTCCATTGTCATAAATCAAAATAGATACTAATATTTTTCACAAGCATGTTAAGTAAATCTCCAAAATGACACATATTATATAAGGAAATGCACTGTTTAAAGGACTACATCCCAGGTTCTTCTTTATTATATTTATGTGAATTAAAGATTAAATTTTGAAAAGCAATGTCTGAGTACCCACAAAAAAGGTATGTGATTACATGTTTAATCTTCTGATCTACTCAAGAATCTAATGAATTTTTATAAGCTAGTATCAGTTAAACAGAAAACATCTGTCCTTGAAATAACACACACACACCCCCCATCCTAAACCATTTCACATATTACTTTTAGTTCTTTAATATTGTTCCATACTTACAGAAGAAGGTTGTTACATCTTTAACTACCTTGTTATCCAATGGTAAAGATAATACTTAAGAAGAAAACATGGACTCAAAAGTACTCTGAGAAGGAACTTTAAAAACGTCTAACCTATTATTGATTTTTTATTAAACTTAAGGCTGAATTTTCAAAGTCCACTTGTAGAGACTGACACAGGTATTTTAATTTGTCATCGTTTTTTATTTAACCATTATTTTTGAAAGATGACAGGTCACTCAAAACAAAGCCACAAAGCAATTTACCGCCCTTCTTAATAAAAAGCTTATTACTTACATTTATAAAAGTTGTGAGTTTTTAAGATAACTTACCCAAACTGATTAATATTTCTAATAAGTATCAAAACAAAGAATGTTTCTTCAACATTCACAAAAAGCTTTTAAATGATCTAATATTGCATATATTTTTAATCAAACTATTGAAAAAGTTTGATTTGAAATTAAATATAAAAACAATCAATATTTCTGAAACCAGCATAAACAATGTGTGATAAAAAGGACTATGATGTTTTACCTACAAAGGCATATCTAACAACAGCAATAGAATTTAAAAACCAAAACAAACAAAAAAGACCCCTAATTTTTCAACTCTATTAAGAATAAAATAGCTTTCCTTTTTTTTTAAATTAAAAGATCCCTTTGTTACTGATAATTTTATATCAAATATAATATCCAGAGCTGTGATTTGAATCAGCTACTAAGTAGGCAACATTTTTAAAAGTTATTTGCTCACAACCCTGCATCTGGAAACCTGTTTCACTAAGAGAGAGTCCTTGCCTCATGTCTGGATCCTCAGGAGTGAAAGCAGTCGTTCGTTACTGTACAGTGCAACAATGATAGCTGCTAGTATCGGTTCATGATAAATTTTTAAATGATGATAATGTCCAATACAAGGAAAGTCATCCAAAAAAATGTCTTGGGGGTTAAAGGAAACACAAAAAACAAAAAACTTCTAGTGAGGGGCACCTGCTGTAGTAGTGATTACCTTAATTTGGCAGAGTGGTGGGGATGTTGATTCAGAGGTAATTAGACAAGTAATGGTTGTATCAACCAGCTCAACTGTATCTATGTAGCATTCCTTTATTAGATATTACTTTGCTTCCAAAGATCATCTTTTCATAAAATGCTGAAACTCTCTCTTTAATATTAATGCTGTCACAAGTTTTTCAAACACCTACTACAGTACCTTTTAAGGAATCAAAGATCATGCATGATCATGCATAGTATTCTGATTTTTAAAATATAATGAAAGAGTTTTAAAGGATTAAAAGAGGCAAACACAAATAACGTATTCTGAAATAATCCAACAAAGAATACTGTAAAATATTTTTCGTTCTTTACAGGTAAGCCTAACTATACATACTTTCTTCCACATCTCCCATGTAAAGGCAAAGTAAGTTAAGGAATAAAAGAAGTAGGTAAAAGCAGATCTGTCACAGACATCTGGCACAATCAGCATAAAAAAAAATCTAAGTGCGACAACTAAAAGACTGAATAAAGCAAAGAAGTGAAGGTTTTGCTCACAAGATCATTTGGAAACTGTACATCACAATTTCTCTTTAGTTCATAACTATGACTATTCTAAAACTAACACTGGCTGCCAAACTTACCTCAATAAAGTACATTAGTCCCATCTGTCTCCTTTCCCTAAATAAACTGTGGAAAACATTTATTAGTTCTAAATTATCTACACTTACCATATCTTACTTATCATACCTAAATGTCAATGAAAAATCTTTTAAAAAAACATACTGATTTTACTTTGAAAATTCACTTATCTTTGAAAATTTCACATCTCTTAGAAGTAAATCTCTCTCTACCTTTGAATATTTGAAACAACCAGGAAATTGTGAACGAATGTGTAATTCATGAAGAAATGTGATGGTTAAAAAAATAGATTTGATAAAGGTAATAAAAGAAAAATACAGCAATTTAATAAATAGGTTATGGTACTCAACGAAAGGTAAAAGATAAGAATGATAACATGGAAACATCTGTAGCAAATATGACCATACAAGTGATAGTAGAGAAAGTTATTCTTCTCATGAAAAAAAAAAATTCCAAAAATGAGGTAACATAAATTTTAAAAAAACCAAAATTAATAGAGGGCAGAAAATAATTAGATCCTAGATATTTTTAGCTTTAACTCAAGTGTTGTTATGTTTTTGATATTTCTATCCCAAACATGTTCCTCTAAGGTCTGCCCTAACAAAAATAATTAGAAAAATATAAGGCATACAGAGAAATTTTATTTTTTTACTTGTTAAAAACCAATTCACTGAACTAGAAAGTGAGAATGTAAATTCAAATTAAATTTGATTTCTTTGAAGGTACTGTACACTTTTAAGCCTGTGTTTTAATATTACAATATCCATTGTAAACTCTTCAAAAATCCATTAAAAGAAAATATAGAGACACAATAATTGAAATACAAACTTATTTCTAGATGCCCATTGTTGTCTTTGTCAAGTTCTGTTCTTAATAAAAGTGAGTAGGAAGTGGAATTCAATCTCTTCATGCCTATTAAGATCAGTCAGAATGACAAGAATAAAGAATCTATAAATTTGCATCCTGAGAACCAAAATGTTTCCCATTAAGGAACAGACTTTGAAACTCCTTTCCTTTCTAAGTTTATGGTTACTAGCCTTTACGTGATAAAATCTCTTTAGTGAGGTTTGATATAAAACCTCCTTTGGGGGGTGGTGGTGGTGGTGGGATGAATTGGGAGATTGAGATTGACATGTATACACTAATATGTATAAAATAGATAACTAATAAGAACCCGCTGTATAAAAATAAATAAAATTCAAAAAAAGTAAAAATAAAAAAAATAAAACCTCTTTTGAGAATATTGTTTTCCTCAGTTATAAATTAATTATGAATTTGATCATTCTAACATTTAGAGACCTTATTTCAATTTTTATTATAAATTATTTTATAAATTTTAAAAGACCTTTACAGAATGTTTAAAAGAAAAACATTTTTCAGAATAATTTTCCTCTGTAGGCAATATGTACCATTTCTAGAGGTTTATTTTGATAAATTTCACCACAATCTCAGTTATTCAAAACTTTTACTCCTCCCAGTGGATTTTTTCATCCTCAGTATTCAACTCATCCACTGAGATTTTCTTAGCTTTTTAAATGAGAAATATTTTAAGTATATATTCTCCCTTAGTAGAAATTTAATAATTTCTACTACTTCTTAGTAGAAGTTTAATAATTCTAAAAGATGGCCTACAGTTAATGTTTTTTTGCAAAGTTGGATTTTTTCCTAGAATAACTGGTTTTTCCAAAGTTTTAATTACAAAATACAAGTTTACCAAAAAAGTACATCATACAAGCATACCTCCACCTTGAAGCAAAAGCCCCATAAAGGCCTAGTACTTCAGAATGCATACAACCAAAAAGGTTAGCTAGATAAACCATACGTTTAAGAACATACAAGCCAACAGAAGGGATCTATGAAGGATAATCACCTTAAGAGAAAAAACTTTGTGCAGATGACACTGGTTCAAATGCATTCCCTTGGGGAAAAAAAATCAACTCTGTAAAGATAGCAGATGGATTTGTTTAAATAGTAATAAAATTAACGAGGGACTTTAATAACCATCACAAATTATCAAGCATGCAACCATACTACAACAAAAGGCATTTTTTTTTTTTTTTTTGCCCATACAGCATGTATGTCAGACACTGACAGACGGAAATTTCAAGCTTTTTAAATTCATTGGCATGTAGATCTAATGATATAACATAGCGTGGGAGAAAACTGTTTTTACTTTCAGTTCGGCAAGAAAGTCAAAGAGCTTCCAAGGGCTTACCACTGGTGGATCAACGGATGCTGGTGGTTGTACTTGTAGGTTTACCGCAACAGTCTGTGGAGGAGGAAGAGTCTGAAATGGCAACTGGACCAAAGCTTCTGCAGCTGGAAGCTCCTCTTCTGACACCAAAGCATTCTGCACCAAAACCTGGCCCTGGGACAGAATTTCAGGCTGCACTTGTAAAGACTGCATAGACTGCAAGGGCAGCGGTGGAATCTGAGCTGGAGGAGATGTCGACATCTGCGGAGGGGTTGCAATTGGGATTGGAGAGGACTGCAGGGTTGAATATTGCTGGTGTGATGCTGGAGACACAATCTGCTGACCTGGGGACACCAAGGCGGACTGCTGAACTGGGCCAATGTGTACAACAGGGGAAGCTGGAAGTGGAAGATGGGATGGAAGATTCAGCTGTGCTGTAGGTTGCACCTGATTAGCAGTGGACTGCTGCAAGTTTGACCCTGGCTGGAGAGCTGATGACACAAGTGGGTGTGGCTGAATAAGTGCTTGTGGATGAATAATTATAGTAGGAGACTGACTTGGTGAATGAGGTGGTGGAGGAGACACCACTACAGACTGCTGTGCTGACTGTGACTGGCTAGGAGACACTGTTAGAGGAGGGGGATGACTCTGAATTGGGGAACAATGCTGTGACTGGGCACTACTGGGAGCTGGAGGCAGGCCGTGGTTTTGGAGTGGTAAACAGTGCTGGGATGGCGGTGGGTCTTGAGTTGGACTTTGAAGTGTGATTGGCTGAATTTGCTGTTGCTGCTGTTGTAGCATCAGCTGATGGTGGGAAACTTTGGGAGGAGGCGAATGAAGAGGAATCTGCTGATGTTTTATTAGAGGATGAGGCTGAATTGGAGGATATGAAGCTGTGAGAGAAAAAAATGACAATTAGTATTTATGTCAAAAATAATCACATAAATTTTAAAATAAATCTAAATGAGGAACGTTTTCGCATCAGAAGGTCATAATCATCAGAAATCTATTACAAGTCTTCCCAACAAGAATGGCTCAAAAATGTAATAACAACTTTTCCTTGGAAAACTACATAATTTCATAAAACAAACTGTACTGTGTTAAGTTCCAAAAGAAAACTGCCTAAAACAATTGATTCATAAATCTGAATTTACACATGATTTATTCTTATTAAATTTTATATGTCACCAGAATATTTCCATTAACTTTTAACAAAGCTTATCCACTTGAATTCCTTCTCTGGGAAGAAGAGGAGTGTAACTGAACAAGTGTAATACAAATAAAGATAACTTCAAAATCATAAAATAAAGGTCTCATCCTTTCTAATCCATGTCTAAACATTCTTCCAACTAACAGTCAATGTAATTACCTATAAAGCTTCCCAAATAAGTTCCCCAATTTGAACCGAGATGAATAGTTGGTACTATTTGACCCAGGAAAATATTTTGTATAAAAAGTTAATTCAGTTAAGCAAAACACATGTGTAAATCCTACAGCATGATTAAATAATCACAGTAACTAAGAAATGAAATTTCAGGGGCCATTCCAAATCCAGGAGAGCAATAGTTTTGCTTGCAGAAAAAATGACGCAATCAGCCATGCTGTCTAGACAAATGATGTTGTTTTACTTCTCTCTCCCACATACACTAAAAAAAAACCTACAGTAACCAGTTTTCTCCACAAGGGAGCCACTCATAACAGGAAATATATATGTAAGAATTAGCAAAATCAAGTAGTAAGTAGTTTGCACATCATTATGCCTCTTCTGCATACTGACTGGTGCATATGTTCACACAGAGGGAGATGCTGGTGAAATCCTCTCTATCTAAATAAGAATGGAAACTGGGTTCACTAGAAGATAAACTGAAAAGATTACTTAATATTAATATCATGTAACATTATCACATTTAAAATATACCTAAAGACAGGCACAAATTTTTTCTTAATCTCAGTCTGTAATGCCTTGTATCTATTTTTACATTCAACCATTATTTGTGACAAAGACCTTATAAAAAATTCTAACAACTTTTTTTCAACCTTTCTGTATTTGGTTGGTTATTATTTGAAATTCTGGAGATTCTTTAAGGAAATTAACATCTGATTAACATCTCAAGAAAGAAGCATTTAGAAGGTGCAACAAATACCCACGAATTATTAAAAACAAAATGGAAATTAGATCTAAAATTTCATCTAACAAAGTAATTTTCATATAACTAGACTAGCATTTCAAACTAAGACCGAAAATTTTATGTCAGCACTTTATAAATGTGTTGATAAAGACTCTATTATAGAGTATTCAAAAAAATCTTGGACTTCTATAGAGTACCTTTCCACCAAGGGGCTTAAGATGCTTTCACATCTCTCTCCTTTGTACTCACAAAATGCCTGTTGAGTAGGTACCCTTTTACAGATAAGGAAACAGAAGTTTAGCAAAGGCCCACTTTAATTCAATTTTTAAGTTATAATTAAAATTTACCATATTCTTGAAGTACAATGGAGATTATATTCATGGGAATAAAAAGTCTTTCTGTGCTCTAGCAAGTAAGCAATCTTTGCCTTCTAGAGCTGGTAATTCAAGAGAGTAATAGTTATCCTTTCACCTAAATAAAATTTTTCTTTTATCAGAAATCAGAATGAGTCTATATATTTTATATTAGTCCATAAGTCCAACTGACAAGCACATATACTACAGAATAACTGTAAGGATATCTTAAGCAATACTTCCGTATAAGAAAAGTCCTAGTGTTCTGGAGAATCATATGACGTGTGTTAATTTCTCTGATTTTAATAAACACTTTAGTATTGTCAGGGTGGCCTTATAACTGGAGAATTAATGATTGGCATCATCTCTCACATATGCAGCAGAACCTTTTATTATTGCAAATAATTAAATATATTATTGTAAATTATTAAATATATTATTTCATTCAGTAGTTACTACAACCCCATGAGGTACATAGGGTACTATACTAATCCAGTATATTTCAAGTGAAGAAACTTTCAGTAGTGAAGTGACTTGCCTAAAATCACCTGGCTATTAAGGGGCAGCGCTGGGTATAAAAGAATCCACAGTCTTAGCTGAGTCTAGGTTCCTATTATGGTCTGAATGTTTGTGTCCCCCAAAATTCATGTTGAAGCCCTAACCCTTAATGTGACTGTGTTTGGTAAGGGTGCCTCTAAGGAAGTAATTATGGTTAAATGAGGTCAAAAGGATGAGGCCCTGACCCAACAGGATGAGACAGAAGAGAACTCGAATCCTCTCTTCTTCCACTCAGATGAAAGACTGTATGAGGACAAACAAGAAGGCAGCCATCTGCAAGCCTGAAAGAGAGCGCTCACCAAAAACCAAACACTGCCAGCTCTTGATCTTGTGCTTTCCAGCCTCCAGAACTGTGAGAAGATAAGTTTAAGCCAGCGGTCCCCAACCATTTTGGCACCAGGGGCCAGTTTCATGGAAGACAATTTTTCCAGGGACGGGGAGGGGGGCAGATATGGTGGTTCAGGCCGTAATGTGAGCAATGAGGAATGGGGAGCGGAAGATGAAGCTTCACTACGCACTCGCCTGCCGCTCACCTCCTGCTGTGTGGCCCGATTTCTAACAGGCCGAGGACCCCTACTGGTCCGTGGCCCAGGGGTTGGGGACTCCTGGTTTAAGCTATCTAGTCCATGGTATTTTTTTATGATAGCCTAAGCAGACTAATTAGGCTTTTCACTACATACTGGATTAACGTCTGCAAAAAAAGATGCATATTTTTTCTAACTAATTTCATAAAAGCTCTAAAGACTGAGCTCTAATATAGTTCATGATAATTTCCAGACATTTGGTTTAAGTTTGCCTTTATTTTATATATTAAAAATAGGATTAATAAATGTCAAGTGGGAATTCCACCCTCAAGAAGAAATGATGAAGAAAACTAAATGATGTTAGCACCCTAGAAATACATGTAAGGAAATAATAACCATGTCTGTTATATGTCTATTATAATAATTACTAGACTATACTATGTTAGAATACAAGCAGATTTTTTAATACTTGAAAGTGACCTGCAGGAGCAAGCATTTTTCTAATTGAAGAAAAGGACAAATTACCAATTCAAGAATCTCAAAAAAAAAAAAAAAAAAAAAAAAAAACTTAGCTTCAGACTAACTCCATACCAACAAGAGCAGAACAACTAAAAGGGTAGAAAAATTATAACTGCTGCCTTGCCAGAAGATACAAATTGCTTTGAATAACTGCATTTTTAAGTTAAAATTGAATTTTTAAGTTTGGAAGCTGCAAAGGTTTATGTGGCTTAGGGTGTTCCATTTGGTTTTATTTCTAAAAAGTAACACCACAGAAAACTGGAGTTTGGTTAATACACATAAGCTCTAAATCTGGAATTGCAATTGTCCTGAGACTCTTAGATGGTTTTAGCTTACTGGTCTCCTCCATACTTACATAAAATATTGGCCATAAGAGGAAGGCAACTATAAAGATATTATCACACTATCAATGAAAAGGGGAAGAATAAGTGTTAACTTAGAACCAGATATTGTGAGTTCAGGGGGAATGAAAATCCAAAAGCAGATCTCTTTGCTTGAACTAACCCTGAAAGAGGTTCTACCTTTCTCTTTGAAAGGAAATTAACCTACCCTCCATTATAATCTATCAAAACTATAGAAATCACTATAAATTGTCCCCTGAGCAGTCATTCCAAGCACAGTGGGTCACTGCCTCTCCACACTAACTCCTTCCACCAACACTGGCCAGGGAATTCCCTGGAGTTCCAGTGGTTACGACTCTGCGCTTTCACTGCCGAGGGCACGGGTTCAACCTCTGGTTGGGTAACTAAGATCCCACAAGCCATGGAGCGCAGCCAAACAGAAAACAAAACAAAAAAAAAACACTGGCCAGAGGCTGGTTTGAGGCTAAGAATACTCTGGACAACACAGTACAAAAATCCTGTTATCATGCCATATAGATAGCAGGACCTTGCACACAGATGTTTATAAAAAAGAATTCACATCTAACCATACTATGAGTGGATTTATTATTTATACATTCTAACAAACCCTTCACTTATCTAAGATTCAGATTGAAGAATTCTAAGCGGTGATACCTAGTTAGTACAAATGGAAAAAACTGTGCTATAACTTCCAAAATTTAAATGGAAAGAAAAAAATCAACTATTAATCCAACAAATATTTACTACTGTCCACCTATTATAGATATAAGTACATATAAGGCACAACTTGGTGCTGTCAAGATAAAAGAATGAAAAGATTAATCTGAAAAAGGATTAAAAGATTTAATAAATGTAAAGTACCTGACACGTAGGTGTTTGATATTAGTTCCCTACCCTCAAAGAGCTTACTTACTGTCTAGTAGAAAAGTTAAGATCAATAAGTATATAAATAACTATAAAAGAAAAAGTACCACAAAGAAGTATAAAAATACTATACAAGGGACTTCCCTGGTGGTCCAGTGGCTAAGACTCCGCACTCCCAATGCAGGGGGCCCAGGTTCGATCCCTGGTCAGGGAACTAGATCCCACATGACACAACTAAGAGTTCACATGCCGCACCTAAAGATCCCACATGCCGCAACTAAAAGATCCCTGCATGCTGCAACTAAGACCCAGTGCAGACAATTAAATAAATATTTTTTTTTAAATGCTATACAAGTTCAGAGGGATGAGAGATTTCTAACTAGGGGAATCAAACAATTCCAAGATCTTGAGATTGTGTGATATAGAGAATGTTGGCAATATCAGCACAGAGGAAACATAAAAAGAGAAAAGGCAACCTTCAGCAGTGTAAAATGAATATTTAAAAAGTAATGCAAAAAAAAGGAAAAAAAAGTAATGCATAATTATAAAAGGATAGAAAGAAGATGCTTACCTGATGAGGTTGGATCAAAGGAAGATTTTTTTTTTTTAATGTAACATATGTGAGGTATCTAGCCCAGTGCATCTCACACAAACACACACACACACACACAAACACACATACTTTCAATAAACAATAGTTAAACTGGTATAAAAACATATGTAGATATATTAAGAATAGGAGAGATCTAAGTATGCTTAAGAAGCAAAAGAAAGGATCCAGCATGAGGGAGACAAAAGATGCTATAATAACTATGAAGGAAGGTCAGGAGCCAGTAAAAAAGATGCAATCAACGACACAAGGAAATAGTGCTAACTTTGAAGAAGAAAGCAGATAATTCCTTATCCTATTAGAAGTGAAGAAAGCTCAACACTGAGAAATTCTGAGATGAACAGAAGACATGGTAAGGAAACTCAGTCTGCACGGCCCCAGAATTTCCAGCATGAGAACCATGAAGCAACATTACCTGTAGATGGCAGAGGGAGCACACATGGGATTCAAAGGCTGATGAAAATGAAAACGACTTAGTTGATTCCCTGACATTTGCCTCTCAGAGATGAAATCAAAGATGGAAAAAAAGCAACATGGTGAGGAAAATAATTATGCATAATCCTTATTTTTGGAAACTGATAAATTCCTCCCACTAATGACAAAGTTAAAGAAAAACATATACTTGCTTTTTTTAAAAAGCTTTTAATTTTGTTCCACTAAAGCACATTAAACAAACCACAGGCAAATTTTTTAAAGCTATCGACATAACAGAAGACCAGCACATGATGAAGATGTTAATCAAATGTCAACTGACCCAAAAAATCTATTTTATTATTATAATTTGTTTTAGCTGTTGCGCTCTTTTGATTTCTCTTTTTTCAAGCTACACTACTGTTCTTTTGTTAACTTACAAAATTCACATTTTAAAATGTTTTAAAAGTATTCTCGTTCAAGTAATGGACATCTTTTGTTTTGCTCTGCCTGCTAAGAAAATGAATAATGCAACTATTTTCAACAAAAGCTTTATCCCACCTGGTGCTATTAACTGGTGAATACTTGATGTCCGGGTGACAGCTGTGCTTCGTGATTCCAGACTTGGACTTTCTCCTTTCTTATTACTTTCTGGAGAAGGATCTCGTTGGCTGATTTTAGAACTGGTCACTGTTGTTTTGTTATGACAAATTGTCAATGACTGAGTTTGACTAGTACTTTTTGGTGGACCATTTTGTGAGCTAGATAATACACCCAACTTCTGGCTGCGTAATGTTAAATTCTGAACCTAAGAACCACATAACAAAAAATAAGGATGAAACAGATGGTATTAATTGATGTGGTAATCATTACCATTATAACAACAATGACAGCACATTTATATTATGCTTTTTATATTATGCATAAAGCTACAAGCACTTGAAACAACTAATTAACCCTGAAGGCAAGGGGAGCTATTATTCTAAGTAATCATATCTTAAACATTAAGTGGCAATTTTTAAAAAAAGACATTAAGGAAAAGAATCATTAAGAACTAAATGAAAATAGAATATTTATATATATATTGCAAATGAACTATCAATATGAGGAAATTACTCTGCAACATACTGCATTTTAAAGTTACCAGGTCAGAGACAGTCAAAAGGAAGGAGAAAGAGGAAGAGCATTCCAGGCAAAGAGGAAAACTTGAGCAAAGCTGCAGAGGTGGGAGAGCCCAGGGTGTGGAGGGAAGAATGAGCAATTCCTTCTACTTCACTCTGAGTTCTCCATGACAGGATTGTGAAACATCTTAAGGCTACAAGTCCCTCATAAACTTGTGAGAAATTACTACACACAATTAGGACAGTGTGGATACAATATTGCTATCTTAATAAAGATCAGAAAGATAACAAAAAAAGAAAGTTAATAGCTCTATAGAGATTATAAGGGAACACTAATCTTCTAAGTAAGAAAACAAATTCATGAAATCACCTACCCCATTGTGATAATTCTGAAAAGCATTTCCTATTAACTAACTTTAAAGAGTTAGTGAGATTTTGTTGTGGTGGTTATGAAACACTCATTTGCCTTTGAGAACTAGATCTCATGAACTAAAGACATCGTGCATGGCCTTGAAATGGTTTACGTGATGACTCCTACCTACACCGGGGCTATTCTAAACACACTGCCAGTCCGGCTGGTGGCAAGGATTATCCCAATTACTCTCACCTGAGGTCTATGACATTTTCAAACAGCAAGGCAGAAAATGCCTCTCCAATAGCTCCTAACCCTTTGCCTCAGAAATGAATGCACCTAATACATTTATGCTAGCACTGGCACTGGGAGGGAAACTGAAGTAAAAGAGATTCTAAAGTAACAAATATATTGCTGCTTTATGAATGTTCTTCAGTTTCATGTGTGTTCTGTCTCTACAACTGTATCATTAACTGATGCTCTATACCTTCTCTTTCCAAGTGCCAATGCAGTGTTCAGCCAATAGCAGATGCTAAATAAATGTTTACTTCAGGGCAGTTGAAGTTTTAATCAGTTCTATTCTAAGCTACTGAAAGAATTTTCTAAGTGAGACCATATGGAGCATCTTCTCTGATTTTTGTCAAATATTTCACAGCATTGTAAATGGACTAATTACTGCTGTATTACTGAAATTTAATGCAAAAAAAAAAATATGCTGAAATCCAGGATTTCTCAGCTTGCCACTCAAAGCCCTCCACAGTCTAGGCCCAAACTGCTTTGAGCCCCTTTTTCCACTATTCTATTTCACAATCCTCATTCTCTAGCCAAACTGTTCTGCTCACCCTTCTCCAAACATACCTTGCACTGCCTTCATTTAGAGCCCTTGCTCAAATTCCTCTTTCCTCAACGCTGTCTCCTGAAGCCCAACACAGTGCTCAAGACCAGTAAAATTCCTACCCATTCTCCCAAAGAAACCTCTCGAAGTCTCTGGTTAGAAATAATTTCTCCTCCCCTCTATGCTTTTCCCATAGAATTTGGATCATAGTGGCCTATACCAATGACAAGCATCTAGCTTGTTTTAGAATTACTAATGTCTGTGTCTGTGAAATACTGAGACTCCGACTGGCAGGCTCTCATCTCTGACATTCACTTTTGTACTCCCCGCAATTCCGGCTGCAGACATAACAGAAACTACACAAGTCTGAGGTATTCTCCTATATCTGATTCTGAAAAATGTATTGCATGGATTTTGTTGCTCTTGTTGTTGTTAAGTATCTTGTTCTATTTATGGTTTTCTTAAGCTAACATTCAAATCTGTTCATGTTTTACCAAAAGAAATCTCAACAAATGTCTAGCAGAGGAATATCAAAATCTCTCAGGAAGCAAGGGAAAAACAGCAAGAAATTTAACATCTGCCATAAATAATGTATAAGGTGGACCACAGAATGATGGTAATCAAGGTCTGAACTATAACCTGAAAAACAAAAGCTTTCCTTCAAAGGAAAAGCATATTCAAAGTAAATGAAGATCTGACACAGTGAACCCTTAAGCTGTAGCAGTCCATTTCTATAGAATAATATACTTTTTTCTTCTAATTTTCCTTTTGTTTTCTGGAATTCTGAAAGAAAACGTATGTATGTGCATATTATATACTATATGTTATTTATATGAATAGATAAATTTTAGAATATGGCTTTACTATCTATGGTCATCTTGGCTTAAATATTTACAATAAATTTCAAACATGTAAACTGTACTCCTAAGGCATATACAGAGCTAACTGAGCTGTTAATAGATCACATATTCAGATTTCCTTGACAGAACTTCACTTTTAAAAAGAACCCACCCTTTCTAAGATAAAGAATATTATGGCATCTAATGCCCAACTTTCATTTCATCTGAACTTTTCCTATGATCAGTTTGTGGAAACTTTCTGACTTTTGAAAAAGTTTAGATTTCCCACAAAGTATTTTTGCTAATTTCACACCTTACATTTTTATAGTGGATTACCCAAATACTCTCACTTCAGTTTTTTAATTTGGATCTAACAAATAATGTGTGAATTATCGTAGGATCTCTTCTTTGTAGATAAGGAAATTAAGAGTTCATGTCACACTGCCGGCAGTAGAACTGTTTCTAGCTTTTAAATCTAAAAGGCTGTTTTCTCCTCAATTCTTACAGAATTGCCCAGAGAGCCTTGGTAAGATTTCTTACTTTTCTATAACATACTTTTAGTCTTATGATACCTTTCTGAAAGTCACATTTTTTTTTTTTTCATGATAAGGAGAAGAGACGGAGCATTTAAAATGGTAAGGGTAAGATATTCCAAATTTCTCATTTTTTTACAGTATGCTATAAATTTTAAAACTGAGGAAAAATTAACTGTTATACTGACTTTTGTCAGTTAAACAGTATTAAAATAAAACTTCAAATTTGGTATTTCTCAATTACAAACAAATTAAATGTTTTAAAAACTGCAAATATATGTTTAAAAATTAACAAAGTGGAGCACAAATTTTTCAAAACTAACAGCCCTGAACTTGAGGAAAGTTATCACTGGAATATTCAAAACATTAGCATCACCTACCACTGTCAGCCTCATTCACTGCCACTTCTAAAGCACAGCAAAGAAAAACATTAGTAGAGAAGTTCCTAAAGGTCAATCCATTCCTCTAGTTCCTCAGTCTATCCTTGAATTGAGTCAGATTATTAGAGAGCCACATACCTATACACATCAAACTGGACCCCAAAGAGCTAATTCTATAAATTACTTTGACTGTGAGAACCCACAAAACAGACTGTGCTCTAGAGAGTTTGTTAGTTGTCTTTTCCTAATAACTGGTTTATTTTACCTTGGAAACTGCAAATCCTTTAAATGGTTGAGTTTCTCTCTTCACCATTAGCTACGTGAAAGCTAAGAACCAAATTCATGACTCATCTTTAGACAGTGCATAACAAAAACAGTAATTAGTAGCATGTGATATCTTACGTGCCAGGCACTATGCTGAGTGCTTTATTTATGATTACTGTCTCATTTATTCCTTATAACAACTCTGAGCTATTACTTCCAGTTCACAGTGAAGAAACTGAGGCTTCGCATAAGTAATAACAACAGCTAACATTTAGTGAGTGCCAACTAGGTAACAGACACTGTTCTGTTTTTCATTTATTCACCTATTTAATCCTCATTACAACCCTACGAAGCATTACATTTATTTTATTTTATATTGTTGAAACTGAGGTTTAAGGATATACAATGAGAAGGTGGTAGAACATGTATTTGAATCCAGAGAATCTGGCTCCAGAGTCCAAACTTATAAACACCATGCTATACTATGACCTATCCAAAATCAATCAACTGGCAAATGACAAAGCAACTGTTGCTGAAGTCAGAATATAAACCCAGGTCTTCCTATTCTCCCCTTTGCAGAAAAAGTACTAATGAGTACCTACAATATTCTAGACACTAAACATATATTACTCACTCTTCAACTTACCCTGCAAGTATGTATGACTATTAGAGATGTTTGGTAACTTATCTAAGGTCATACAACTAATAAATGACTGCAGTGGGAGTTGAACTTAAGCCCATGCAGGACTTCATGCATGTAATTTCAATGGCAACCACACTCCTAGCTCCATGCCACTTTACCATTCTGGAAGTTGACAGGTTTTATAAAACCAAACCAAACGAAACCAAACCAAACCAAAACAAAACAAACAGGAAGATAATTACTTCAACAAATTCATTCCACAAAGAGACACTTAAAGTTTAGAGCTGAAAAAACCTTAAAGTTAACAAAGGTCTCATTTTGTAAATATGGAAACTGAAGTCCAAATAAGTTAAGGAACTATAGAGGGTCACAGAGCACATTATGAGAAACCGGAGTTTAATTGATCACCATCTTTATATGCTGATATATGAAAACTGGACTTTGTTATTAAATAAAATAGAGATTCTATGAAAAATACCAAAGAATATTATTGCTATCTCATTTTTTACTTTTTACCAGATGATTGAGATTATTAAATTAAAAATTCGAAGCCAAGGATGACCTTGAGATATACCAATTTCTGCCATATGCAATCCAAAACATTATCTATGGAAAAATATCAAAATGGTATCATACAATGTAAAAAGTCTACTCAACTGTTTTAATTTAAAATTTACTCAATTTCATTCATTTTTATTAACTTTACTGAGGTGTGACTTACATACAATAAAATGAATGAACCAGTTCAATAAGTTTTGACATTATGTATATACCATGTTACCACCACCCCAATCAAGATATAGAACATTTCCATCACTCATGACCCTTCCCAGTCAATCTCCCCCACCTTCTGCCCCAGGTAGCACAAATCCATTTTTTTTCACTATAGATTAGTTCTGCCTGTTCAGAAATTTCATATAAATAGAGTTGCAGAGTATTGCACTCTGTGATGTCTGGCATCTTTTATTAATTATAATGTTTCTGAGATGTACAGTAGTTTGTTCCTTTTTATTTCTGAGTAATATTCCACAATATGTTTATCCATTCACCAGTTAAAAGACAGTGGTTACTTCCAGTTTGGGGCTATTCTGAATAGAGCTGCTACGAACATTCATTTAAACATCTTCATGTGGATATATGTTTTCAAATCTCTCAGGGTAAACATCTAGAAGTGGAATTCCTGGGTCACATGTTAAGCATATGTTTAACTTTATAAGAAAACTGTTTTTCAAAGTGGTTGTACTCTTTTACACTTTCACCAGCAACATATGATAGTATGGTTCCTCCACATTCTCGCCAACATGTGGCGTTTTCAGTCTCCTTCATTTCAGACATTCTAGTGAGTGTGTAGTGATATTCATTGTGGTTTTGATTTATATTTCTAGGAAGATTAATCATGTTGAGCATTTTTTCATGTGCTTATTGGCCTTCTGCATATCTTTTGTGAAGTGTTCAAATCTTCTGCCCATTTGTAACTGAACTGTTCATGATCTTATTACTGAGTTGTAAACCCACTTTATATATTCTGAATACAAGTCCTTTGTCAGATATATGTATTGTGACCATTTTCCCTCGGTCTGTGGCTTTGCCTCTTTGTTTTTGTAGCAATGTCTTTCGAAGAACAGTTTTTAAATTTTGATAAAGTCCAATTTATCATTATTTTCTTTTACAGTTAATGCTTTTTGTGTCCTATCTGAGAAAGCTTTGCCTACCCTGGAGTTGTAGCGATATCCCCTATGTTTTCTTCTAGAGGTTTTATAGTTTTGTCTTTTGCCTGTAGGTCTACATTACTTCTGGTTTATTTTTGTGAATGGTGTAAGGAGAAAGTTAAAGTTCATTTTTTCCATGGTACCAAACAAAGTATAAACAAAAAACTGAGTAACATTCTGCTCAATTTTTTAAGTTTAAAGTTTACCCAGCTCATTTTTAAACTTAAAAACCATCTTGACGCGGTTATTACCTAACTGCTTACAAAGGAATCTAAAGAAAAGAATACATCTCACATAATAAATCTGCTTTACAATAAAACTAAACATACAATGTCATAGCAAAACGCATTAACTTTCACTAATGCCAAATAACCTAAATATCCGTGTTTAATGGCATTATAATTTCTATAAAACCAAAAAATTTTCTTGAAGTTCTCACTGGATTAAATGTTGATCTGAAATGTGTGACAACGAGCACTGAAACCATCAGTAACTTAAACACAAATGTATGTTTACCTTTAACCTGAAGACCCAGACCTTAAGTACCACATTATGAAGCTAGACACGCTCACCTGAGTAGCTGCAGACTGACAGGAAGATGACGATGACGACGAGACAACAGGAATGTCAGACTGTACAGCAGCCACAGTGGTAGCGGGTGTGAAAATCAGCTGTACAGACAGAAAAACCAAAAAAATACCCTAAGACAAAAGAACATGCCCCACACACAATGTATAGCAGGCAAGAGAGACTGAAATTTGTGACAGAAAGACAATGCAGTTTAGGATTGTCTCCTAAGCAAAAGGTTTTACATGACAAGGAGAACTTCTTGATAATAGAGAACTCAAAAGGAAAAAAAAAACCAGAAACACTTTTGAAACAGCTCATGATTCTGATGAGTAGAAAATAAATCAGTGCTCAAAAAAGAAAATGTATTTCGGCAATATGAAATCCTCATACCAAATTTTTCCCAAAATAAGCTATTAAACTTTTCCTAGCTCAAAACTATTGTGGCAGGATTCCTAAAATGGAAGTCAGAATATGCAACCATAGTCACTGCTCTTGAATGCAAACTAAATTTCAGTGAGAAACATGAAAAGAAACAACAAAAAGTCTTTTCAGTCCTCTTTATCCCAAAGGATAACTATGCCACATGCTACGTTACAATATTTCACTCAGCTACACAGGATCTGTGTCGTACAAACCTAGGTTGCTCTTGATTTTAAAACTATTTGTAAAGAAATATTCATTCTAAGTGTAAATGCCACAACATGTTAAAAGTCAACAACAAAGCAGCCTGCAAAAAAACTTCACATCAAAAAAAAAAAAAAGAAAAGAAAAAGAAAGGAAAGACATACTTGATTTATTTAATTATCACCATCTCTTTTCAAATGTTTTTTTTCAATACTGAAACAGAATGCCATTAATTAAAAAAGGCAATACAATCCACTCAGAGATTATCCAATCCAATTTAGTAAATTATGACAGTTGTTTCAAAGAACCTGTGAATACTCTATCTCAAAATTGCATCAAGTTATACAGTTCCTCAAAAGCCATTTCTGTTTAAATTGAAATTACCAATTAAAGGATCATTTAAACTTCAGTTCTTTACATACTAAATTTAAGTGAATTAAATAACAGGTATAACTTTCACAAGAAGGTAATTTCCAGTACAAACAGCTAAAAGCACTATACCTAAAAAGATGTTCTATCTAGCGCGAACCATATGAAACTGCCAGTTTTAGAGGTCAAAAACGGTCCAGTAGCAACCATTTCAAATGGTTCCCCCTAATTCTGAAGCATATTATTGATTAAATAAGATCTCATGGGGAAAAAACCCAGAAATACGGTAATGTCTATTGAACAGTCTGCAAATAAAAAGAGGGTCATATCATTGTTTCCTGTTAGAAATATGATGGAAACTTTCTTTGCAATTTTAGTGGAGAACTGGGGATCCAGATATATATTCAGTTCACTGGATAAAAAAGAATATAAATAAATACATATCAGGGACAAAGTTCTTCTCTAGCTACCTGTAAAGACATCAAATAAAGTAAATGTCAACCAATTTTTACATTCCTTAAAGAAGGCTCAACAAGTAAATTAGGAAATCAGTAGATACTCAAACACACAATAGCCAAATTAACATTCCTGTATTAACAAAAGATCAAAGTGAGCATAGGAACACAAATCACCTTGAAGATTTTAAGATGGGAATAACCAAAGCTAAAACTTATCTGGTAAATTAACACGAACTCCAATCCAGATTTCAGAAGATCCCACAATATAAATTCTAATTTATAGTTAACCAAGTTTTTTATGTTTCTAACAATTTCATCAAATCTAAGATGTCAAAGATATACGGTGATTTTATGTATCACTATAAGCACCAACTACAACCGTAAGATGCCATCAATTATAAAATGCATCTCAGTTTCAGAGATGTTAAAATATGAAAAAGGGTTTGAAATCAAAGAAATTTGATATTAAAAATTAATCACTCCTATGTTACAGAATCTGTTAGCTCCCTAATGCTGCTAATTACTATTTGATACACCAAGAAGGCCTACCAATTAAAGGTAGAATTTTTCATGACATAAATGTATAAGAGCTAGGCACATACACAAAAATTTTGTTAAACATTTCTTTAATATTAAAAATGCCTCCTATTGCATCAAATCAAGAAACATTTTGATCTCTCTCAAGTCTTTAAACACTGAAAAAATCTGGTAGCTCATATCTTACCATTTGAGCTCGGAGATACATTTGAGCTTGGCTTGCCGTTAGGGTAGGGGAGGTACTCCCTAGTAACATAGTCTGTTGGGTAATACTGCCACTGGTAGAACTGGAAGCCTGGGAACGGCTTATTAACTGTGCAGGTGTAGGAGAAGTAGAGAGGTTGATCTAAGGAAGAAAACATATCAGGTCATAGGCTTCCATTTCTTGCTTCCATGTCACTGAATTTCACCAAGCTGCAGTTAGGCAATCAATGGTATATATTGTGGCTGAGGAACCTAAGAGAGGGCTTCATCTTTGACAGACCCATCACTTCTGTAGGCGATTATTTGCGCATATGCAAACAATAGCATGTACTGGTTAGTAATTAGGACAATTTTTAAGGACATCCTCACTGTGTTTCATAAGATTCCAACATCTTAAAATATCATTTCTACTACCTCCCAAAAATTAGGGCTATTGTTCCATTATTTTAATATTCCATGTAGTGACTTAAAACATTTGAATCAACAGTCTACATTATTTTGTCATTTTTCTGTCACATTTGGAGGGATTTCTGAAACGAACAAAAGTTAAAACACAGATAATCCATTCACATGTATAAAAACATACACGTAACATATAACTAGTATAACATTCTCCTTCAAAAGCTCTCAGAAAAGAAGAAAATAGAATTGTTACTTGCCGAACAGATGGAAAACTCCTGAATATTGGTTACAAGATTAAATTATAAACACTAAAACTGCTGTTAAAGAATAAACTAGTGCATGGTCTATCTCTAGGATATATAAGAGACTGGTAACTGGTTGTACCTGTGAAGGCAAACTGGGTGGGAACAGGACAAAGGGACACATGTAGACTACCACATGCATGTATTATCCATTATAAAAATAAATAATATTTTTAACGAGAGTAACACAATCCAACCTCAAATCCTTTTTATGGACAATGCAGAGAATAAAATTAAGAAATAGGTTATTAAACTTCTGATTCAAGGAACAAGACAGACTGAACTAATACATCCATGTGCCCAAATGCACTCACTGAAATGCAAGATCAACATGAAAAATTATAAAAATATATAACTGAACTCAAAAAAGGGGAAGGGAGAGGGAATTCCCAAGCACCGGAAAGGAAGAAACTCAAAGATGTAAGCTCCAGCTGACACCAAGGCAATCTAGGGAGATACTGGCCCACAGAGATAGAAGACCTGATTTTGAGCCTATTTCAGGGGGGGACCTAGAAGTAAAACCTGTTTTGAGCCAAGATCCTCAAAAGGGCTCCTCAATATGTGAAAAGGAGCTGGAAAAACTCCACCCATGCGTCCTGAGAAGCAGCAAGAAAGCTTGCTATCTGCCCTGCCCCAGGTGGAAGGAGAGAGGCTCTTATGAGAATCAAAACTCCAGGCTTGCGCCATTCAAGGGTACAGAATTCATATTCACACTACCTGCACAGTTCCATAATCTATCCCCAAACATTAGCATTTGTACCAGTCCAGGACATTTGTTAAACTGAACAAGTGACTGGAGGAGGCTGAGTGAAGGCTATACAGGAGGACCTCTCTGTACCATTTTTGTAACTTCCTGAGTCTATAATTATTTAAAAATAAAAAGTTAAAAAAACTGCATAGTGGGTACACAAGTTGGTTAACTAATTCTCTATATTTATCTGTATCTTTTAAGTATTTCTTAATTTTAATAAAATACTTAAATCTGTAATTCAGTGCATAAATACAATTAATAAAATATAAAAAATTATTCTGCAATCTGGCTTTTATTCTAGCACACCACTAAAATCCCATTAGCAAAAATCACTAATACCCTCTGACACATTCAGTGGATTCTTTTTAGACCATTCCCTCTCGATCTTCTTTACCAGCTCTTCTTTCTAGCCCACCCCCAAACTGTTCATCCTTTGTCCTCAACACTTTTCCTTTTCAATTCCTAGATTATCACACCTACTCCCATAGTTTCAAACAATTCAATCCTGAATAGTCTCAATCCTTGACGACAAACCCTTACTCTCCAGGTCCAAATACTTACAGAACACATCTTTCTGGATGTCTCTTACCAACTCAAACTCAACATGTTCAAACACCAAACTCATTATCATTTCTTCTTTTTATTTTATTTTATTTTATGTATTTATTTTTGGCTGTGTTGGGTCTTCATTGCTGCATGCAGGCTTTCTCTAGTTGCAGCGAGCGGGGGCTACTCTTCGTTGCGGTGCACCGGCTTCTCATTGCAGTGGCTTCTCTTGTTGTGGAGCATGGGCTAGGCACGTGGGCTTCAGTAGTTGTGGTGCGCGGGCTCAGTAGTTGTGGCTTGCAGGCTCTAGAGCGCAGGCTCAGCAGTTGTGGCGCACGGGCTTAGTTGCTCCACGGCATGTGGGATCTTCCCAGACCAGGGCTCGAACCCATGTCCCCTGCATTGGCAGGCGGATTCTTAACCATTGCGCCACCAGGGAAGCCCTATCATTCCTTCTTAAACCAGCTTCTCCTCAAATGGCCACTGGCATCTTCTAAAAATCCCCCAAGACAGACTAATCTGGAAGTCATCCTAACTCCTCCCTCTCATATAACTCACACACAAAATCAGTCACATGTCTTACTGTTTCTACACCTTTATCTTCCTCAATTTCATTTTGATTTTGAATCACGTAGTTTGAGATTCTGAGCCCATAGCACTTCCAGCTACATTGCTTTAACAGCTGCAAACTGATCTCTCTGCTTGGAATATTGTCTCCTCTGCCTTGCCGGATAATCTTTCCCTGATTTTAATTAATAAATAATAATTAGCCATTTAAAAATCTTCTAGATAACATTCAAACTCCCCTAACTACCTCTGCAGTATCATCTCCTTCCACTCCTCCCTACATACCCTTCACATTAGCCATATGAAGCTATTTGCAGTGTCATCATGTCTCAGGCCTCTATGGCTCTGGTAACAACTCTGGACTGAACTGAGCATCACCTGCCCCCATACCCCACCTCTTCCCCCTCTATGTAGTGTACAACTCTCTCTCAAAAATCACCTGCTAAGCTTTTTCAGGCATCCCAACCCCACAGTAGAACTGACTACTCCTCTTTTGCCTGTTATCTTCCATAATTTCCATATACTTCTAGCATATACCTCTGTCTCACTCGTCTAAACAATAATTTCTTTAAGGGTGGGGACCATGTGTTATTTATCTTCATATAACCAATATCTATGAGAGTGCCTTCATTCAATACGTTTATTAACTTAATGAATGCCATGTTATTTTAAGGCATACTTCATACTTTAAATGTAATATATAAGCCTATCACAAAGAGTGAGCGTGTGTGTGTGTGTATAACAGCGAGAACAGAAAACAATTCTGGTATAGCCCCTAACAAAGCAGAGTAAAAATGCAGATAGTGTGGTGATACTAGTTCAACTCTACTTTTGATGTGCTATATAATAAATTATTAATAAGCACCCCCCAAACATATTCTTTTTCCACACCACTCCACAAATGGATATTTTGGATAAAGCCTTGCTCCAAAGATTAAATCACTTAGTAGGGTAAAATTGGACCAGGTTTTCTGACTCATATTTTGGCATGCAGGGTGCTTTCCTATACCATGAGAGCTTGTTAATTTGGGTTACTCTACAGTAATAATGCCTTGGCAGTTTTTCCAGTCAGTGATTCTTAAAAATAAAGGGGGGGGGGAAGAAAGAAAGAAAGAAAGATACTCTAGTAAGGGATAGACCACACACTCTTTAAACAAAAACATACAAGTCTTTTTAAAAACTGACTGGCTGATAGCCAAGTGCCTGAGAGTGCTGTGTAAGGAATAAGGAAGTAGAACAAAAATTACAAACAGAATGCTTTTTTTTTCTTAAAAAGGAAGTAAGAAAACTAAATAGTAGCCTCCTAGCCACCTGCATTTCACTTTGTCTAAGTTGTGAAATCAAAGAACAAATATCATGTTTATTTTTAAGTTTCAAATGGCAAGTACCATTTCAGACAGTGTCTACTAATGAATGCCAAACCCATGAGGGCAAGGCGATCAGTAGCCAACTCTGCAAGAAGTCCCTTCCTTTCCACAACTGATATGTCTCTCCTCTATTTTCCGCTTTGCTCTGCTGACCTGAACCAGATGCCCTCAACTGTTTGCATTATCTTCTCTGTCAATCCCATCTCAACATGAGTAATTCCCTTTCATTTTAAAGCCTTGGCCAATTCTGTCGTCTCACACCTCAAGCCCCACACTCCATAAAGGAACTTACTCCTTTAGCCCTATTACCGGAAGCTCTCTCCCTACTGACACTAAGAGTCACCAAAGAAAACCACATCTGCCAAGAAAAGCCATTTAACTCTCAACCACTCCTTAGTGCCCCCACTAGGAGGTTACACAGGGTCTCTGGCCCAGAGTACTCCCTAAAACCAAAGCCCATTTGAGACCCACTGCTGCCATGTGACTGATCAGAATCAATCAGGTATATCTACAGAGAGACATGGTACACAGACATTAAAAGGCTGATTATATCTGTATTCAATGGCATGAAAATATCTTTATGACCCACTGCTGAGTGAAAAAACTGTAGAATAACATGTAGAATATAATCCACTTATACAATTACATACAAATATCTGTGTGTATGTATATATACATTCCACACATGTGAAAAACATGTTGAGAGAAAGATGTCTGCACTGTATACACACACAATAATGCATACTCATAAATTTGTATCTGATTATATTTGATATGGAAATATATACATACACACACACACCTGGAAGAACAGTCACCAAAATGCTAAAGGCGAATAATGCCTACTAGGGGTAAAATTTGGGAATGATTTATATTTTCTTTTTCAAAGTTTTTGTCTTTTCTATGTAGGTATTAACTTTAGAATCAGAGAGGAAATGATATTTTCCTTTTTTTATATTTACTTCAGTATATTGTTTTGTTTTTATCACATTAAAGCAGCATATAAATTTTCTTGCCTCATTATTCAGTGGGAATTTATGTAATTCAAATATCTAGAAGTGTAAAATATTATACAGAAATTTCAAATAATAATATCTAACCATGAAGGATGTCCTTTTTAAGCGACCACATATTTTTAACAATGAAATGTAATAAAATGCCTACTTATTTATTACAGAAAATCATTATTTCTACTTTCTGCAATACAAGCTGTAAAAACAACAGCAAAACAATCAAACAAAAAACAACTTCACAACCTCCCAATTGTGTTCAGATATTGACACCCTAAAAAGAAATTTGCAATGCAGAAACAATTAAAATATTGGAAATAACTGTCCAGCAACAAAGATAGTTATATAAGACCAACTGCAGCCACACTGTGCACAGCAGCTCAAGTGAGTGAGATAGAAAGCTCTGAAGACACACTGTTAAGTGTAAAAACAAAATGCAGAATACCTATGTGTGTTTATAGTGTGTTAAAAAAAAATTGTGTATTAAACACATAGGCACACATTTCTTTATACTATGTATGTCCTTAATGCACAGGTAAAGATCTGAAGGGATATCCAGCAAACTGAGAAGACAGAAGGACTGAAGGGGAAAGGAGGCTGAAGGTGACAACACTTTTTTACTTTATCTGTACTATGGGAATATTTTATAAGAATGCAGTAAAACTGCTCATGACCAGACAAATACGCAGGCTACAGTTTTATTTTAAACTGCTATTAAGCTTTGAAATAGGTTTCTAACAATCCTTGAAAACAATGAGTTTTAAAACTTAAAATACATCCTAATATTAATAATAGAGGATAAGCACCTTGGTTTTAGGCAAGTAATTTTCCCTCAGATAAATTCATAATGAATTCATTTGATATGTAGTTGATCTGATTTAGACATTTTTAGAGAAAACTGATCATTTATAAGGTTCTTGATCTAAAAACAATCTCATTGACCTAATAAGTATATTCTCAGGAAATTTTTTTTAAAGAGAATTACTAGATATAAAGATACATAACATTCAATGCAGGTTTACTTATAATAGCAAAAAAAGGGAAAAATTAAAAGTGCCAGCAAGAGGAAAACAGGTTTTTTTTAAAAGGTAGAATATTATGTTGCCATTAAAAATCATGTTTATAAAACAATAAATACTGAAGATAATGGTCTGAGCACACCCATTTGCTTCTCCCTCCTACTAAAACTCACTGAAATAGCAGTTAATACAATAACAAAAAAGACTGGGGGAAACAAACATACAAATTTAGACTGTGGGACACTCCATAAGATAAGTGACCTGAGCTCTTTAAAAAAAAAGGGTGGGGGGGAGATCTTTTTATATTAAAGGAAAATAGGACATCCACATGCAATGTGTGATCCTTAATTAAATCCTGGGAAAAGGTATTTTGGAGACTACTGAGGGAATCCAAATATGGGGCATATATTAGATATTGTGTTCATATTAAATTTCTTAGGTGTGACATGGTACTGTGGTGATATAAGACAATCTCCCTCTTGGATAACACATGCTAAGTACTTGGGACTGAAGTGTCACGATGCCTTCAACTTATAAAAATAAAAGGTCAGAAAAACAGTGTAAATAGAGAGGAACTTAACAATTGTTATAGATAGCTACATGAAGGGTACACAAGGGTCAATGCTTACTCTTTCCATTTTTCTGTGGGTTTAAATGTTTTTTCCAAAAAAAACTTGGGGGATTAAAAGAACAACATTAAACAAAAAGAAAACACACATACAGCAAAGAGAGAGAGATAAGGGTACCATCTGCATTTCTGTAAGACCTAAAGATGAGATCATACTGAAGGAGAAAACAGAGAGAAGGAAGCTCTCTGTAGTCCAGAATACAGGAAGAAACAGACCAGAGTGGATTTAGTTAGACTCAGAATTTAGAGGTATGAAAGCAGAAGTAAGAAGTGGGGCTAAAAATTGAAGGATTATCTACAGGTCTGTCTAGAAAACAGACTCACCAGTCATAATCCCACCCCTCTCCCACACAAAACCGGTATCGAGACCTAGAAAGAAAGGACACTTCTCTTTAAAAGTCTAAAAACTGCCAAGGAAACGCTAGGTTTCTAGAGTGGGTACTGGTACCTTGAAGTAAAACCCTCCTTATTCCGAAACTGCTGGCTCACCAGCCTAATGGCCAGCTTCTAACCTGCACACCTTCAATTCTAAACCTGCCAAAGATATATCCTTACCACTGTCATCACCACTACTATTCCCACATGCAAATACAGAAATCTTAATCGGCCTTTCCACTAAGGAAAGAGGTCTGCTAGGGAACAACCTATCTTCAAAGCAATGGAAGAAACCCATGTTGATTACTTTATATAATCATTTACTCTTAAATATAAGCAGAAAACCAAGCATTTTAAGGGAAAACTCCTTTCTCTTATAAGAGGAAAACCAGCAGCATGAAAAAAAAGACCAAGATAGTTTCTAAGGAACATAAATTATTTAGGAAACAGAAAAAAAAGAGTTTTAAAATCTGATAAGTATCACAACAGAGATCTAAAATATTTCAGCCATAACAGAAAAATAGGATTCCAAGGGAAAAGAATAAGAAAATTCTCTTAGAAATTTGAAATACAAAGGCTGAACTAAAATTTTCTTTTAAATGTAAAAAGAAAGGGTTAAAAAAAAAGGGCAAGGAAATATGTCACAACAGAATAAAAAGATAAAGACAGAAAATGAGTAAAAAGCTAAAAGAAGTAAAGGATCAATCCAGAAAGACCAATATCCAACTAAGGAGCTCCAGAAAAAGAGAACAGAGAAGAATAGAAGGAAATAAATTTTTGTTAAAACTTTTTTAGTTTCATACACATGAACACTAAGTTTCACACTAAGAGAGTCCAAAAAGTGTCCTGAGCTCAATGACATCTAGAGAGCCTCATGAAACTCCAGAGAAGCTAAAGAAAACAGGCAAACTGAAAAGACTGAAGAGAAAAAGTACCAATTAGTGATAATAAGACAAAATCAGCCTTTTCTTTGGTAATACTAAAATTTTGAAAACAATGGTTTCAAGTTTCCTAAGAAAAGTCATTTTCAATATAAAATTTACATACAAATAATCATTAAAAAGATATGGGGAGGGAATTTTTAGGCCTACAAAGATTCCAAATTTATTTTCCACGTACCCTTCACAAGCAAGTTATTAGAAGATAACTCCAGTAAAACAAAACTCCTATCACAGTGTCCTTTGACTATTTGCATGTCTGTAGACTATATCCACTGTACTCTAAGACCTTTGTTCACTTTGGATTCTTGACACCTAACACCAAGCCTGGCACCAGGTAGGCATTCAATAAGAAAATATTGGCACAGATTATCCTCAGGAGTGTGGGAGACTAGCACAGAATCCCATGCAGGAATCCGTGAAACGAAGCTCTGCTATTTCAGGATCATGAGCTCAGGATGAGTCTTCTTCTCTGCAAAAGCCACGTATTTTTTAAAGCTCAGCTTAAGTCCCGTACAAAAAGCCTTCTTCAACTACTCCAATCCCCAAAGATCTCTTTTCTGTCAACTGCCATGGAATTTATCACTTGATTATATACTGTTATGTTGGTCACTGTTTGACCTGTCTAGGCACAGTTCTTCAAATGTCTATTACTGTCTCTGAGGGAAGGGACTTTGACTCATGTGTACCCCCAGGGCAACTAGCACAGTGTGGGACAATAGGTAAACCTGATTAACTGGCTGCCTGCTCGTAACTAACAACAAATGAATCTCATCACTGAGGTCAGGACTTAGACTCTCTTCTATAATGCAATTTCAGGCAATCAGAATATATCCTAAAATGATTCTTTGCACTGAAGATAAACCACTTTCGGTACCAAGATAACCAAGAATTAAAATTAATACGATGTATTACATATTCTAGTTGATGATTATAATTAAACTTCATCTTTCAACAAATATTTATTACACACCTACTATGTGATAGGCTAAGTCCCTGACAGAATCTTAGATTAACATCTAAACCACTGGTTCTCAAAATTTTTTTTTTTAATAGAACCCTTTCTTCACACACCGTCTTATTCAGAACTCCCAGATTCAAACAGATCACAGAACTGTTCTGTCTAAAGTTTAAGGTAAGGGTGCTTCCCTGGTGGCACAGTGGTTAAGAATCCACCTGCCAATGCAGGGGACACGGGTTCCATCCCTGGTCCAGGAAGATCCCACATGCCGCGGAGCAGCTAAGCCCGTGCGCCACAACCACTGAAGCCCGCGCGCCCTAGAGCCTGTGCTCCACAACAAGAGAAGCCACCGCAATGAGAAGCCCAAGCACTGCAACGAAGAGTAGCCCCTGCTCGCCGCAACTAGAGAAAGCCCAAGCGCAGCAATGAAGACCCAATGCAGCCAACAATAAAAAAATTTTTAAATAAATAAATAAAGTTTAAGGTAAGGCTCAGAGCCCTATCTATCTTAGTCTGCTCAGGCTGCCATAACAAGGTGCCACAGACTGGGTAGCTCAAACAACAGAAATTTATTTCCCACAGTTCTAGTGGCTACGAAGTCCAGGACCAAGGTGCCAGCCAATTCAGTTTCTGGTGCAAGCTCTCTGCTGGCTTGCAGATGGCCACCTTCTCACCTCTCAGCAGATAGAGGGAGATCTCTGGTGTCTCTCCTCTGATAAAGGTCTACTCGATCAGAGCTCCACACTTAGGACCTCTTTTAACCTTAACCACCTCCTTAAAGGCCCTGTTTCTAATACAGTCACGTGCGGGTTTAAGGCTTCAACATATGAATTTGGGAGGGATGCAACTTAGTGCATAGCACCATCTATTGAACCTTCTCCTTGATCTAGACCCAGGGACATATGGATGAAAAGACTAAAAACCATCTAATTAGACAACTTAATTTTACATAAAAGAAAACTGAGGTGTAAGGAGGTTAAATGACTTGCCCTAAGTCACACCACCAGCCAGTCACAGAACTAAGACTAGAAGCCAGGTAGGTCCCTTATGTCCTCCTTTCTACCAAACTTCCTCTCATAATATTCTACAATTGGTAGTAAAGTCACCATGTACTTTTGTGACTTGAATTGTCAATGAGATGCACAAGACATCACTAATCACCAGACCTGCCACATGAACTCCAAACTCATATATCCAACGTCTACTCTACATCTATAGGTGGGTGTCTAACATACATCATGTTGAAAACCAAACTCCTGATTTTCTTCTCCAACACCTGCTTTAGCAGATTCTTCCAGGTGTTCAGGCCAAAATACTACAGTTATCGGTGACTCTACCTTCCCTCATATCTTTTATTCAATCCCTCAGCACATACTGTTAGGTCTATTTTCAAAACATCCTCATTTCTTTTTTTTTTGGCCACACCGTGAGGCATGTGGGAATCTTAGTTTCCCAGCCAGCGATCGAACCCATGCCCCCTGCATTGGGAGCGCAGAGTCTTAACCACTGGACCGCCAGGGAAGTCCCCAAACATCCAAATTTCTATAATAAAACACTGGAGAAAAAAAAATTCAGAATCTGGCTAACCACTTTTTACCACATCTACTGTCACCATCAGGGTCCAAGCCCCCAGTATCTCTCTCTTGGATTACAGGAACCACTTAACTGGTCTCCCTGCTTCTATCACTGCCCCCTAGAACTTACTCTCAACATTATAGCTAAGTTAAAGCCTGTGTGAGATCATGTCACATCCCTACTAAAACAGCTTTCCAGTAGCTTCCCAACTCATGCAGAGTAAAACCCAAGGGTTTAATAATCTCCTCGTGATTAGATTACAATTACCTCTCTGAAGTCATCTCTAAACATACTCCCACTCTCTCATTCCACTCCAGCCACACTACCCTCCTCTCTGTTCCTTAAGCATGTTTGCCTCCCTCACCCTCCTTCAAATGCCATTTTTATTAGCAATGCTTTCCCTTACCACCCTAATTAAAAGAGCAAATTCCCTCATCCCATTCCCCTTCCTTGCTTTATTTTTCTCTATAGAACTTACCACCATCTGACATATTATATACTAGTTTACCTACTATCTATCCATCCCTAGCTCCATAAAGACAAGAGATTTTATCTGCTGTGTTGCTGTATTCCCAGCACCTAGAACAGTGTTTAAATGCTCAATAAATATTTGTTGAATAAATGAGTGAATGTATGAATGAATAAAGTCATAAAACTAACTGGGCTTCAAAAGCTCATCTTGGGACTTTCCTGGTGGTCCAGCGTTCAAGATTCTGCACTCCCAAGCAGCGGGAACGGGTTCAATCCCTGGTGGGGGAACTAAGTTCCCACATGCCATGGCCCAAAAAAGAAAGAAAGCTCATTTTGTCTGGCACCAGAGCCAGAAAGCAAGCTATCAAAAATAAGGTTTTTCCTTCTTGACAGAATAGTACAGTGAATTAAAGTCAAAACATCTGGGATTAATGTAGATTCTAGGGCCAAAACACAACAAAGAAAGGGAAAGGGAATGAGATACAAACAGCCCTTGAGTCATTTATAGACTTATGACTGCAATTTCTAGCCACATAATCCTTACCAGCTGAAAATGCCCAAAGACTTAGAAGAGAAAGATATAGAATGATCGCTTACACTAAAACAAACAAATAAAATTAACCACAGGCCTATCTATTTACATTTATGTATAGAAATGTACAGTAATAAGATAGGAAAGCTTCACATAAAACTTTGTCAGGGCAAAAGGGACTACAGAAATGGGATGTCACTTTTACTCTATATTGTCTGTACTGTCAGTATCTTAGACAACAAGAGTATATTCACGTTTTATTTAGACAAAATGAAGCTCTTCAACCTACTTCCTCAAAGATAACCACTGATTAAGTTTGTTGTGTATTACAGATTTTCTTCCTACATAACCAGACAGATATATAGATATAAATTTTTAAAAATAAGTTAAATGATAGGAATTCTGTTCCCAGGAAAGTGGAATAGACATGCTTTTCCCGACTCCTCCCCCTAAGTATAACTAAAAATCCCGAATGTTACATATAAAATAAACGTAAGAGGATCCTAAAAGGTGGAGAAAAGCAGACTCCAGGCCCCAGTGAATGATGTGGTTGCAAGCTCCCTGGGTTTCCTTTTTAAATCTCATATAACCCAAACATAAAGGTGAACAAGTCAGTAACCCAGAAACAGCAATGAGTACAGACCAAAAGAAAAAGCTCCAATGGGCTGCTCTTTCTAGCCAAGGATCAGAAAAGGGACAGCCTAGCAACACAGAAAACTTTTAGGCAATAATTGCTCTACTCCAGCCAAACGCCACAGGAAACACTATGGCCCCATCCACATCAGCAAAGACCTAGGCTTCTACCCTTGCCAGGCTGTAATGAGGCACCCCGATCACACAAATCCTTCCAACAGGTTAGTGTCAGAGAAGGCCAGGTAGAGAGCCAAGACTTTCATAGCAGCCAAGCAGTAAAAGACCACGAACAACAACCCACGCCATCCCTGTAGTATCAGTGGAGACCACGTGGGGAGCAGTAACGCAGCATTCCTATCCCTCCGAGCCAGAGGCACCTCAGTAGAGGCCTAGTGAGCCAGAACTCATGCTCACTCAGCAATTACAAGGAGCATCCCTCAGGTATCAATGGAAACCAAATGGGGAACCTGGACTTCTACCCCCAAATGGCAGTAAGGATGTGGCAAACGCTCTCTTTCAGAAGCCAGCCAAAACAGAAAATTTAAATGAGATTCACAGTCTCATAACATAATACTCAATATGTCCAGGTTTCAATCAAAAATCACTCATTGTACCAAGAACCAGAAAGACCTCAAGCTGAACGAAAAAGACAATCCATAAATAGATGCCAACACCAAGATGAAAGAAGTATTTTAATTATCTGACAAAGATTTTAAAGCAGTAGTCATAAAAATGCTTTGAACAAGCAATTATGAGCCCACTTGAAACAAATGAAAAGATAAACTCTCAGCAAAAGAAACAAGATACAAAGAAAAACCAAATGGCAATTTTAGAACTGAAAAACAGAATAACCTATTAAATAAGTTAAATGAGATGATATATTCTTGCTTTTTTCACCTAATAACTAATGAAAACCTCAGTCTCTTTATATACACACACATAACATCTTTAAGCAGCTATAGTATTCCACTGCATGAATTACCTATCTGTTAACTAATCCTCAATTAGTGAACATTTGTACTGTTTATAATTTTCTACCATTACAAACCATGCATATTTGCATAATTATCTATGTCATAATTATCTCTCATATTTAGTCAATGACATCACTAAAAATTAGAGTGCTATGTGAAAAGGCACGCATAGTTTAAATTTTCATACACATTGTCAAATAACCCTCCAGAAAAGTTGTACCAATTATTATACATTCCCACCAATAGTGTATGAGTGTACCATACTTGCCAACAACTGTTACTGTCTCAATGTTTTTCCCTGTTTTCTAATTTGACAAGTGAAAATAGAACATTATTGCTGTTTTTACATACATTTCTTTATTACTAATATGGTTAATACATTTTCATGTGTTTAAAAGCCAAAAGTAGTCTTTCTTTTGAAAATTACCAATGCAGGTCTTTTGTGTATTCTCATTGTTTATCTTACTAATATAACAGAGCCCTTGGTATTTCACAAATATAAGCTGGGTGACATATATGGGGCAAATATATTTTCAACCATTTTGCTGGTTTTTAACTTTGTTGATTTTTTTTTTGCATAAGAGTTTTTAACTGGTTTAGATTTCATTTTAGCAAATCAAATTTAACTAAATCTTAGTCTCACTAAATTGAAGTACAAAGACATCAACCTAAAGACTCAGTCCCAACTAGTTTTAGAGACAATCAATCATACACACACACACACACAACAAAAACAAAAAAAACCCACCACTCTCACTACCGGTAAGAGTCTAGAATTAGCCTTTCTGTTCTCATGACAGTAAAGAAGAGGATGCTGGCACCACTAATTATCTATACATTCAATTAACAATGGTCTCCTCCACATACACAGTTTCACCAGGTGTATGATTGGACTTTTTACTTCGTTTTTTAAAATACAATATTCCATTTCCCCATTGGCATTCCACTCCTACTCTGAACCCCAACCTATCTGGCTGGTGACTTGACAACCTACCTTGTAGCCCTCTTATCTACTGGAGGCTGGACCCTTCCCTCATGTCATTCACTGTTACTGGAAACCTATTTCAAAATAACCAAAACTCTGAAAACCAGCAGACTGCCACCTGACGGCTCATTATTATCACTACCTAGAGATTTCTGCTACCATGCTCTGCCCCTCTTTTGGAGACTGACCTAAATTTACTAAGCTACCTTGAGTATCATAATTTGGACTGCAAGCCCACTCACTTGATCTACTGCTCAGCTGGGATAGAAAACAAAACAAATGCTATGTATTATTCCCTTGTTTTTTCTAGACATCTATTCTCCCTACTTCTTTTCCCCCACCAGCCAGTCACAGGTTCTGGCATTCTTCATCATACAAGGCTACCTGGTTTATGACAAGTAGCACTAGCAATTTCATAAAAAATAAGCACAATCACTGGAACTGTGATTGTAAGTCACATACATAAAATCATAATGAAACAAAAATGGTTTAAAAGAATACCTTTTAATAATGTGAAGGGAAAAAAATTCAGGCCACATATCTCTACACATATATACCCTAATGCCATTCCAGTACTTCATAGAATAAAGAATTTATCTATAATTTTTTTAGCCAGTTTACCAGTCCTTTCCATAACTACCACCGTATTAGTTAACGATATTATCTGACATCAATATCCGAAACTATAGCATTAATGCTTAGGGCTAAATTACATTACTTAAATTTTTCATTTTCTTCAGTCTAACATTTTCAAGTCGTTAAGTAATTTCTTTCTTAACTAATTTTATTCACATTCCAGGATACTTCCATGCTAAAATGTAATTTTTTAATTAAAAATATCAGCTCAATAGCCCAAAAATAACTGTACGCTCATCATACATGTACTTAGTAAAGATCACAACCTTAGCTAAAGAAATACAGCACAAGTTCATCTTCAATTCCTCAGCAATCTATAAACTATACTCCATTAGAGTCAATTTTACAAAGCTTCAAAGTATTACCATCCTGGATCAGGAAAAAACAGCTAAAGAGGACATTATTAGGTTAACTCAACGGTTCTCAACAAGGGGCAATTTGGCCCCTCAGGAAACATCTGGCAGTGCCTGCAGACATTTTTGGCTGTCACACTGGGGAAAGGAGGAGGGCATAGCCTACTGGTATCTAAGCTAGGCATGCTGCTTAATGTCCTATAACGCACAGGATAGCCCCCTACAAGAATTATCTGGGCCATAATGTCTATAGTGATGAGGCTGAGAAATATGGGACAACTGATGAAATCTGTATATGAACGGCACTGTATCAATGCTAAATTTCCTGAATTCGATCCACTTCATGTGGCTTCATAAAAGAATGACTTTGTTCCTAGGAAGTACATATCAAAGTTATTTAGGAGTAAAGGAACATGTCTCAACTTACCCACAAATGGTTCAGAAAAAGGTAACTGTATATATGTAGATAGAAAGAATGCATGATAAAGCAATGAGCCAAAATGCTAACAACTGGTGAATCTGAGTAAAGGGTAGACAGAAATTTATTTTATTATTCTTGCAATTTGAAATTATATCAAAATAAAAAGTTAAACAAGTATTATCACACCTGTAAATTTCTTTTAACTGGGATACTCTGCACAATTTCCCAGTATATATGTGCAATATAACAAATCACCTTTCTTTTACTCCTTTCTCAAAATAAATAACACTATCTTGAATGGATACTTGTAAATTTGACCCACATAACTCAAGTAAGCATAAACTGAAAAGTAAAATTTCTAAAACGTGAATTGCACAGAAAAAGCTAGAAACATTTAGATGTCTACCAAGGACATGACATCCTTTAGTATATCACAGTAAAAGTATGACTTAATTCCCTGAATTATATATTTCATGCTTTCAATGCACACTGAAAACTGCAATCATTCAGAATCACAGAAGATGTGAACACAGTCAGTGGGAAAACATACATAAGAAATAATACAAAAACTTTTTTAAGACTCAGATTTTCATAAGTTTGACATTAGTTCCAAATTCTTGAAATGTACCATTCTTGTTTCTAGACACTTGTTATTTCAATAATATTCAACAGATAAACAATAACAGTTTTGTAAATATTAACAGTTCACTTCTGGAAAGCAATAATTTAAAATTTTAAAACCAGGAAAAAATTTCGGGCACTTACAGATGTCTGGGACATACTTGACTGCTGTGTGACACTTCCTGTGGGGGATGTAGGTGGTCTTCCACTGGACAAACTTGCCTAAAATAATAAAACCTTTACAATATGTCTATAAAAGCCTGAAGTTAAAAACTTTCTGGTACCAGGATACCATAAAACCACAATAAAAGTCAAAACATCTATTTTACAGTTATTTTACAGTCAACATGGATTAAGCTTTAGCCAAACAGATTAAAAAGAAAAGAAAACACTGAACAGTGAAAACAGAAGACCCAAAGGCTAATCTTATTTTAATAGCCACAGTTATTGTCAGTTTTACTCTACAGGTCTCAGTCTTCTTTGAAGTGAAATCACTACTCCAATGTTATGAAAAAGAAATTGGAGCTATATCAAGTACCAGTGGGTTTCGGTTTCCTTACTCGTATCATGTACACGACGTTATTTAAAATTACACTACCGAGAAGAAGTAACAGCTGGGGATGTGCTTATAACAGAAATAAACCTTTTTTCAGGTTCAGTCAACTGAGATTCTCCTCCGGTGAGGACATTTAAGATTAAATCTCACATATAGTTTTATTTAAATAAACAGTGCAATAATAATGAAGATCTTTTTAAAAACATAAGCATTTAATCATAAAATCATCCTGTTAGCAGCAGGAATCATGAGTGGATTTTAGAAAAGTGCACATACATATTTTTATACAGAACATTCCTGGAGGGATACATATTAAACTGTTAGTGGCCACCTCTGAAGAGTGGAAAATAGCAAGGGATGTGGAAAAGGAATACCTCTATACTTTACCTCTTATGGTCAATTTTATACTGTTTGTTTTTTTTTTTAATGAGTGTAACTTACTTACATAATTTAAAAAACCTTTTTTGTTAAAATGTAGGTAAGATTCATGTAACCCTAACTATTCACTGCTGTACCTAAAATTTTACACACAAAGCCATGACATTAGTATAGCATTTCTGCAATGTAGATAAAAAGCAGAGGGACAAAAGTTAGCAGTAGAGTAACACATAAAACACATTCATTTGTTTTTAAACTAACCTCAATTTGGCAGCCTATTATACTTCCTTAAGAAAAAATAATCACAGGACACCTGAAAACTCTAAAATAATACCCAACATATTTATTTTCAGGAATTATCTGCAGGTCATGTCAACTTTGGCCTCATAAGTTCTTAATTCATTTCCGTCTCACCTGAACAGCAGCAAGGCTCTGAAGCTGGGAGCTGCTTAAGTGCTGCTGCTGGAGAGCTGCTGTGTGCAGCATTAAGTGCTGCTGCTGGGCGGCATACATTTGCTGTAGATACTGAGCAGCTGAGCTGGGAGGGCGGTGCAATGCCTGTTGAATTACCTGTGATAAGTCAATTGAACCAATGTCAAACCATAAACTTAACCATAAAATAAAGTATTAAAAAAGCAGCAGTTTAAAATTTCACTACTTTAAGAGAATGGACTTGAGGACACGGGGAGGGGGAAGGGTAAGCTGGACGAAGTAAGCTGGGACGAAGTGAGAGAGTAACACTGACACATACACACTACCAAATGTAAAACAGATAGCTAGTGGGAAGCAGCCGCATAGCACAGGGAGATCAGCTCGGTGCTTTGTGACCACCCAGAGGGGTGGGATAGGGAGGGTGGGAGGGAGATGTAAGAGGGAGGGGATATGGGGATATATGTATACGTATAGCTGATTCACTTTGTTACACAGCAGCAACTAACACAACATTGTGAAGCAATTATACTCCAATAAAGATGTTAAAAAATAAACTAAAATTTCACTACTTGAATATTCAATGTCATCAAACTTATTAACATAGTTCTCTCCTAGTTACATGTCACTAGGATTCACTAATCTGTACAAATTAAAGTTACCCAGTAGAGGCAATTCACAAAAGGAAAAAGTGCTAAGTAAGCATTTGAAAAGATCTTCAATCTCACTAGTAGTCAAAACTTACAAATTAAGACACTATTTTCCAACCTTCCAATGGATAAAGATTTAAAAGACTACTACTACTACTGGAGAAACAGATACTCTCATACACTGTTAGTAAGAATGTAAATTGGTATAACCATTTTGGATAAAACTTGGTAGAATTTGCAGCTTGCGTAGAGAGGATATGTATACCCTGCAAGCATTACGAATATCAATGTAGATCAGTGCCATCCAATACAGCAGCCACGAGCCACAAGTATCTACTGAGCACTTACAAGGTGGCTAGTGCAACTAAGGAACTAAGTTTTTAATTTTATTGAATTTTAATTATAATTTAAATATAAAATAGCCACATGCAGCTAGTAGCTATTGAACAGAGCAGATACATCTATTAACAAAAAAATTCCCAAATATATCATTAGGTGAAAAAGCAGGTTACTAAATAGTGTATAGAGTAAGATACCATTTATATTAAAATATTTTAAAGAATATTCAGGAAAACATTAAAAGACTACTGACGGGTAGCTAGATTAGAAGTGACTTTTACCTTCTCATTTGTATTTTTCTTTAAATGTCTGAAAATACTTAGCTTCATTATATTAATAACCACTTAAAATTATAAAGCTATATTTTAAGAAAATTACTAATCACTTTTTTAAATGTTTTAAAATGTTTTTTAAATGTCAGATTCAACTGTTTCAAAACAGAATAAAACTGTTCTTACTAAAAAAAAAATTCCTGAAAAAGTGTTAATGACTGTGACTATTTATAAGTAAAATGAAAACTATGAACCTGAACTTCATAAATCGATAAATGTAGAAAAGCAAGTATTCTAATAAGAGAAAATCCTTTATCTGTCCAAATGGTAAGTCAGACTATACCAGTACTCTGCAAACACATCCTAAAGTCACATCATGCCCATGATGACTCTGAAACAGCACCTGAAATCTCAGCATCAAACCAGAGTTTTCAAAGAGCTAAGGGAGTAGTAGAGCCATAATCCTACAGCTTGAGCTGTGTCAGAGGTGTCTGAGTCAGGACACCTTTATCACAAAGCTATGAATCTCTTTATCCAAATTCCAAGAAAGCATATTTCCTTGTGTTTTTTACCTTCATGTGTTCATATCTCAATTCCCCAACAAAAGACTGCTATACCTACTGCAGACTCCTGTCACAAAACCAATGTAGGCTTTTGACAACTAGTTGCAGGGGACTGTAGATCTGCACTGTGATTTAGAATCACAACAACATGTCTTTTTCGTCAGGTAAATCTATATATGTTCTTCTAATTCCATAACAAAATTCTAAAATCAAACTGAAATAAAAAATGAATAAACTATTTGGCACATATTTCTGTCAGAGTATAGTAATTTTTTTCTATTGTCAGCACAGTCTTTCATTACGATTCAATACTATACTCATGGGAGAGAGACTCTTTAAATGCAAGCTAAAGATACAGCACATTGTTCTTATTTTGTTCCTCTAAAGGAGCAAGGAGGGGGAAGAGGATTCTCAGGACTGAAAAAGAAAGCTGAAAGGTATTAAAGAACTACTTAGGTAGTTCAATAAATATTGATTTGATTACATTTTAAGGGAAGCAATTCTATGATCTCATAAGAATTAGAGTTAGTGCTATTTGTGAGATGTATCTATATCTACACATCTTCAATAACGCTTTTTTTATTAACACTTCCAGCTTAGGTAAAGCTAGAGAACAAAATGGCATTTAAAATGTCACATCATCTGTATGCTCAAGCTCTAGATACTCTTCCCTATATCCCTTGCCTCAGAGAAAGGTGAAAAACATTAAAAACACACTCTCCATTCCAGTTTGAATTTTTACTGAACTGACTGGGTCTCCAACAACTCTGATTCTACTCCACAGTAACTTCAGAATCCTAAGCCACAGAACAGCTAAATAGCCAGTACACTGGGATCTCCACTCTAGAAAAGTGTATCAGGGAGATGAATGACTACATCATAAACAGGTAAGTTTTTTTCAGGGTGGAGTGCAATTTTGCAGATTTGAGAGAGAAAACAGGTATAATGGAAAAAATAAGAACTCATGGAATGGTTAAGGGCACAACTCAACATCAGTCTTTTTTTTTTTTTTTTTTTTTTTTTGGTTGCGCTGGGTCTTAGCCGTGGCATGCAGGATCTTCCCTGCGGTATGCGGACCTCTTAGTCGCAGCATGCATGTGGGATCTAGTTCCCCGACCAGGGGTCGAACCTGGGCCCCTTGCATTGGGAGCACGGAGTCTTACCCACTGGACACCAGCGAAGTCCCAAGGGCACAACTCTAAAGCTAGAGTACCAACTAGTTATGTGAGTTTAGGAAAGTTATTTAGCCAATTTACAACATCAGTTTTCCCACCTGTTAAATGGAGAAAATCCATGTAAAGAATTTATCAAATGCTTGGCACATAGCACGTGTTCAATATATATTAGCTATTATTGTTTACTGAGTATATATAATGTGCCCCACACAATTCTAGATGCTTCCTTTAATCCTCATAACTAACTAAGCAGGTGGTCTCATCCTCATTTTTCAGTTTCCTGAGGCTCAAGGAGATTATGCCTCTCACCCAAGGCTACATATCTACTAATGATAAAGAAAATGGAATTCAAAGAGCACATCAGATTGCAATGCCCATGCCCTTTTCATGCTATACCATATTGCCTCAACCTCCATTACTATAAAGGTTAACCAGGTAAACTTTATTTTCCCAACTAAGTGAAGAGCCTAAGACTTTTCCTAATTAAATATTCCCTTCCTCCTCTGCCGCTTAGAGCTCTTGAATGGATCCTCCTGTTTAGGGTTCTTAGGCCACTTGGGTTTAAAATGAACCTCTTAACATATCTACAGAGCTGAATAGATCTGAATAGACCCTAAGTCCATATTTTGGGTTCAAATGTAAAATAACCAGAAAAACCTAGAGCCATTCTTCATGTTGGGGCTCTTGGTTGAGTTTCTCAACGTTGTAGGAGTACCTAGAGACCTTCCAATTATAATTTTCCCAACATATTGTTTTATAAGCTACACGCTGACAAATGTAGGCCTTCTCAATAGAATGATTATTAAATAACTCTGTTGGTTGTTCCAAACGTGAACAATTCTAACTGTACTCATTTAGAGGGTGTCATGTAACTCATTTGAGGACATGAAACAAGAGATTCATCTGGCTTAAGCAAAAAGTAATGGCATCCTCAGTCTTAGCCTACGCATCGTGGTAACTGAAATACCTGTACAGCATGTCGGTCTGAGCCACTATAGACAGAGATCTGTGGTTGCTGCATTCGAGAGGAGGAAGTGGTGATGGTGGTCGTGGTGGTGCTACTGGCTGTTGTCGATACCGAAGATGTTCCAGGGTTTGGTTCACTATCCATAGCTGTACTGTGGTCCTTAAACCTAGCAGATAACACAAAGGATTTATACTGGCAAAAGCGTTATCTTATGGCGTTTAAAGAATAATTATTCCAAGAAATAATCAGCAACAGTCTAAATTTCTAAGAAGGCCCTCACTAAACACAGAGAGCACACAGTCACCATAAACACGTGCCAGGGAAAAATACTTCACAAATATATAGCATATTTAACAGTTCATACCTACTAAATTTGAATTCAAATGACTCAGGATATGTAACTCAGATAAAGCCTGGCCTAAAGTTTACCTTTTTATTGTTGAAGGAAGATGAGTGTTTTGAAACCAAAACAGGTGATGACGGAATACTTAACTACCTAGGAAAATTAAAACTGAAGCAATATCAGAGTATTAAAATATTTCTTTATATTCTTTTAACCATACTAATTACAAATTAAAGTCATTCTCATCTAGACTTTAAAATAGGATGCCTATGGACTTGTGTTAGCTTAGTTTAGTAGTTTAGCTTAGTCAATTAGCTTAGTTTTTGGTTACCATATATACTTTGTTTAAAAATAAGCTCTCTTAGAAAATAATTTAAAAAATAATTTATTAACTCACACTGCTTTCCCTCTAATTATTCTACAACATTGTCCTCACTACATGTAATAACTGAGTACTACTCATAAGCAGATTACTCTGACTGGGTAAATAAGAGAAGCAGCTGAAAACAATTTCCCCACTTCCTTACAAAAATCTCTTTTTCACAAATAATAGCTCCAAATTTTGAAAACAGCATAATTATGTCACTTTCCTCATGTACGGACAGTAAAGTGCAGTTTTGTACCACACTGATTCTTTTCCCTCCAATATTACAAACTCATTTCACTGCTGTGGTACAAAATTCCACTAAATACGGAATCTGTATTTAACAAATTCAAACAACATATTAAGTCAATTCCGAGGGGCTTAATATTGTTAGAAATGAGAACTACAGTATTTTTTTGAAGGGTCAGAAATGCACCACAATGGTGAAAAGCACACTTGAGAATATACTACTGGCTTTATCTGCTTTTCTTATCTGTCTTTTCTTCTGAGAGACAAAACCTGACCCAACCTCATAGGAGCAGCATTGACAAGAATGTAACAGGAACACTTTCTACTTCACGAAAAGACAAAGGAATTTGGCACTAACTGTGTATGCACGCACTATTCCCATATGGTGTCCTTTTATGTACAAATTTTCTTTGTTCTTTATATCATGTATGTAAATAGTATTTATGTGCTCTTTCAGGAATCAAATGGTTAAAAAAATCCCGATTTAATAAAAGGAAAAGTGAAAGGAAAAAAGTGGGGGGGTGGAGCTGACTCTTACTAATTATTTTGATTAGTAAATTGACACATCTTTATGCTTCGCTGGGGTTTCTTTTGGGGGGGGAGGGCGGTTTGTAGTTTTGCAAACTGCCTTCCAATCATCAAATCACAGCATCATATGGTAACTGTTCAACAGCATACAGGTATAGCGGTACATAAACTTTTTACCAAATTACTACCTGTCATAGCACTTCTGAACCACGTACCAAAGAAATGCAAAAAGCTAGCTTAAATTCTGGTCCTTTTACAGTGCTATTCTGCTCAGCCATGTGCCCAACCTCAAACCCTACGGTAAGCAGTTCAGTAACTAACTAAATATGGTCACAGAGAATCCAAATGCGAGGCACACGTCTAAACATCGGTGGGTAGAACCGGCCAAACCACTGAACTGCATTTGGAGACCTGGCACAAAAGAACAATTTTGGTAACTCCGCCGTCTACGCACAGTTTTGCCTGCAAAATACAAACGGCAGTTCTGCTGCACCAGCGGCCTACCCAGGAAACACTAAGTTTGAGTCGCTAACTGAGCATACCATCACACCGCCACACAAGAATGTGGCCCTCTAGGGCGGCATCAACACTGCAGCCAGAGACCCTAAGGAAAGGAAGATCTTTCCTTGCAGGGTGTTTTCAGCCTCGTCAGACTCGCAACAGCCCCCGCCGCTGCAAGGCCGGCGCTGCGACACCTCCTCCAAGCCTCCCGGGGGAGGGCGGTGAGCAGCCCCACGTCTCGCGTTCTCCCACTGAGAAGCACTGGGGTGGCGCCGGGCGGGGTAGGGGGGGGAAGGAGGCGAGCGCGAAGGAGGCCTGGCAGTGCCCGCCCAGCCCTACCCAGCCTCCGCGGGCCCCCGGCGCGGCAGCCGTCACAAGGCTGCCCGCGGGGCCCACTTGCAGGGATGACAGCGCCTGAGGGGCCCACTCGGGCTCATCTTCCGGAAGATTCCTACGGTCGGGGTCCGAGGGACGACCCTGCGCACAGAGCCCCGCAGATCCGGGGCCAGACGGCGGAAGGGGCGCTCCCGCCTGGAGGTAACTGGACCCTTAACAGTTCTCCTCCGTCTCCCCACAAGGGCCAAGCGGGCTCCTCCACGATAAGAAAACTCTCACGTCCCCCTTTCCCCGCACTGCCCGCGAAAGAGCCCTGAGCTCAAGGGGACGTGTCGCTGCCCCCCACTCGCCCCCCGGTTACGACATTAGTCACCAGCAAGTAACTCACTCCGCTTCCGCCATCTTCTCTCCTCCATCACTACCATGGGCTGCGCATGCGCCCCCCGGCGGCGACGGCGGCGGCGGCGGCGAGAGGGGGGGCGGGGTCGGCTAGCCTCGGGCCCCCGAGGTCACGTGGGGTCCTCGTCTTCCAATGCCCCCTCCCAGTTCAAGCCTTGCTTGCTGTGGAAAGTGACCAGTTTTCCAATTTAGATACCAGTATCTCACCTCCCCCCGCGCTCGCTTTCTCATGCCTAGGGTCTTCTTCCTCTTGGGGAGGGGGTCTGTAACCAAGATATGAAAAGTTCTGATTAGACTGTTAAAATTTTTAAGAACATCTAAAATATATCAAAGCCTATGTGAACTGCAAAGAGTGAGGTGGAAGAGAATACCACGCGGATTGGATGCTGAGGTGTCAGGGTGAAAGGAAATGCCATGGTAGCTGCAGGGTTTGTTACCTGGGGCGCATGGCAGTTTGGGGATGGAATCAGCAATTCCTCTCTTGGGCTCAAAGATAGTGTTCTGGATCCCCATAAGGTGGACGGTTAAGGAATCATCATGATTACCCTATGAATATCATTCATGTGTTTGACATGAATTTACTGAGTGGTTAGTGGAGATTGCAAACGTGCATACCGCAGGGAAGAAGCAGGAATGGCCACCAGTTTGCTAATGTAATTTACTATATTCTACGCATATGGCAACTAATCTGAAGCAGGATGAGACAAACATGCAAATTTGAGTGAAACAAGTCCCTGTCTTCCAACAAATCTTAATCTGGAGAGTGAAGTGGGTTTTACAGAGATAGCCACACATTCTAAGTGATCTGACACAGATCCGTCAAGCGCTTTGGCAACCTTAAGTTCAAGGAATAATAAATCTTTACTGTCCTTCACCAAAAACAGCATACTGATCACAAACAGTGCCTTCTTTGTCCACTTTTTAAGATCAAGAACTGAGAAATGAATTAGTGATATAAATTCATCGCAAAGTGTAATATGGTCTAATGAAAAGTATACTTAATCTTATAAATCCTGTGATCAGGATGTCCCTAGGGAAGGGAAGAGACCACTTCCTATGTAAGGGAAATTGTCCTTTACCACTTCTCCCTGTATGATAACATTGTTTCTTTACCTTATTTTCTTATCTAAAGCAGTGCCCTTCCTCCTACCCCTAGGAGAACTCACTGAGAAAGTCCCCTTTGAAAAGTCCCTGTAGATGCTTAAAAATAAGATATTACTACTTTTTCTTTCTTTTCTGACTTGCTCGTATGATGCCATTGTCATTTAACTCTCAAGAATCAACTGTTGGGACTTCCTTGGTGGTCCAGTGGTTAAGAGTCCTCTCTTCCAATGCAAGGGGTGTGGGTTCGATCCCTGGTGGGGGAACTAAGATCCTGCATGTTGCGTGGCCAAAAAAAAAAAAAAATCAACTGTCTATCAGTATTGCTGACATTTTTGTTTAGTAAAACAAAACTGAAGAAAGCAGTCTTAGACCTAAACATGAAAAATGCATAATCCAAAGGAATGTTTGGAATAAATGGGCCAAAATTGTGCCTTTTCATTCCTCTTTCCTTTGAACATCTAAGGCCTATATCTATATTGTCATCTCATGCAGATTGGCTTTAAAAGTCAGAACATGTATTAGGTAAAATCAGGCCAGTACTGCTTTTTATTTATTTTATTTTATTTTATTTTTTATTTTTTATTTTTTTTGGCAGCGGCTTGCAGGAGCTTAGTTCCCGGACCAGGGATGGAACCCAGCCCCAGCAGTGAGAGTGCGAAGTCCTAACCGCTGGACCTCCAGAGAATCCCCAGTACTGCTTTTTAGAAACATTTCAAAACCCAATATTTATTATAACAACAACTAGCATTTGTATAGCCTTTTACTAAAAGCAGAGGATTTCCACAAACTCATTTGATCATCACAACAATCCTAGTTATCATTTTCATTTAGCACAGAAATACAATGAGGCTCGGGCTTCCCTGGTGGCGCAGTGGTTGAGAATCCACCTGCCAATGCAGGGGACATGGGTTCGAGCCCTGGTCTGGGAAGATCCCACATGCCTCAGAGCAACTAAGCCCATGCACCACAACTACTGAGCCTGTGCTCTAGAGCCCGCAAGCCACAACTACTGAGCCCGCGTGCTGCAACTACTGAAGCCCGCGTGCCTAGAGCCCGTGCTCTGCAGCAAGAGAAGCCACCACAAGGAGAAGCCCGCGCACCGCAATGAAGAGTAACCGCCGCTCGCTGCAATTAGAGAAAGCCCGTGTGCAGCAACGAAGACCCAACACAGCCAAAAATAAATAAATAAATAAATAAATAAATAAAATTTCTTTTAAAAAAAAGAAATATAATGAGGCTCAAGGTGATTAAATGCCTGTGGTGACTCTGCTAGACTGTACCAGAAATGGGGTTCTAACTTAAGCTTTCCATGGCCAAAATCAAGTTTTCGTCCCTGTATCATTCAGCAAGCCACTGTGTGAAATGTTAGTGGAAACAAAGTATGATAAAGGAATACCCTCAAGAAATTTATCATCACTTATCTGATGAAACAGAGCAAGGTGTTTTACCTCTTTGTGATTTCCTAATGAAGAGATTTATGTGTCATGTTAACAGGCTGAACTTCTTTCTGAAGTTTCCAGGAAACGTTGCTTTGGAGAAGTGCCAGCATCATATATGATTTTAGAAAAATCCCTCTAGCAAGGATGGATTGGAGGAAAGTGAAACTGGAGACAGGGAAACTAGTTGGGAAACTGTATTAATCCTTAGAGAAATGGTAAAAGGCTCCAGGAATGAAAAAGAGGGATAGATTAAAATTTTTGTTCCTTTGTTGCACTAGTCACACTTCAAGTGCTCAATAGCCGTATGTGGCTAGTGGCAACTATATTGTACAGTGTAGATATAGAACATTTCTATCATTACAGAAAGTTCTATTGGACAGTGCTCATCTGAACACTAGATCAGGGATTGGCAAACGACTATTTCTGTCTTAGTCAGTTTGGGCGGCTATGACAGAGGCCATGGACTGGGCAGCTTAAGCAAACATTTATTTCTCACAGTTCTGGAGGCTGGGAAGTCCAGGGTCACGGTGCAGGCAGATTCAGTGTCCAGTGAGGGCCCTCTTCCTGATTTGCAGACAGCCACCTTCTCACTGTATCCTCACATGGTGGAGAGAGAAGACAGTATAGCAGGAATGGGGACCATGGGTATTTGTGCCACTTCTTCATGTAACTCACTTGTGCCTTCAAGGCCTGCTCAGCCCTGTCATGTATAGTCCACTTCCATTTGATGGTGGAATGCTGCTATGCCCACCCAACTTTACGGTCTGGTGGACCAGATGACACTCAGTTCGCAATGAGCAGCTTGCATTGTAACTTGGTGACCCATAGTTAAGCATTCAGTCTCCACTAAGGTCCAGTAGCAGGCCAAGAGTTGTTTCTCAAAAGGAGAGTAGTTATCTGCAGAGGGTGATAGGGCTTTGTTCCAAAATCCTGAGGACCTGTGCTGTGATTTCCCTATAGGGCTCTGCCGAAGGCTCCAAACAGCATTCCTATCTGCCGCTACCACTTGGGATGGAGTAACACACCCAAATGAGGAATAGGTTGCCTCCAAAATCCAAAGAGGCCCTCTAGGTGTTAGACTTCTTTTTTTGTTTGTAGGAGGGGCCAGATGCAACAATTTATCCTTCACCTTAGAAGGGATATTTCAACATGCCCCGCACCTCTGGACCTCCTAGAAATTTCACTGACATGGAAGAAAAATGTCGCTGAATTTTTGTCAGATTTATTTCCCACCTTCTGACACACAAATATCTTACCAATAAGTTGAGTAGTTGCTACTTTTTGCACACTACGTCCGATCAGCATAATGTCATCAATGTAATGGACCAGTGGACCAGTGTGATATGATGTGAAAGAAAAAGGTGATCAAAATTCTTGCAAACTAATTATGACATAGGGCTGCAGGGTTGATTTAGCCCTGATGTAGGATTGTGAAGGTGTATTCCTGGCCTTGCCAGCTGAAAACAAACTGCTTCTGGTGGTCTTTACTAACAGGTATCAAGAAAAAAGCATTTATCAGATCTATAGTTGCATACTAGGTACCAGGGGATATATTAATTTGCCCAACCTATAAAAACCACATCTGGTACAGCAGCTGCAATTGAAGTCACCAACTGGTCAAGCTTAGAGTAATCCACTGTCATTCTCCAAAATCTGTCTGCCTTCTGCACAGGCCAACAGGCAAGTTGAATGGGGATGTGGTGGCACTAATCTCTGCAATCCCTCCAGGAATACGGTATTGCTTTTGCTTTACTATTTTCCTAGGTAGAGGCAGTTCTACTGGCTTCCACTTGACCTTTACCACCATACTAGTCCTCACTCCACAGATCAGGGAACCAATGTGGGGATTCTGCCAGGTGCTCAGTGTATCTATTCTTTTTTTGGGGGGGGGCTGTGTCAGGTCTTAGTTGCGGCATGTGGGATCTTTCGTTGCGGCGTGCAGGTTTCTCTCTAGTTGTGGCGCGTGGGCTCCAGGATGCACGGGCTCTGTGTTTGAGGCATGCGGGCTTAGTTGCCCCGCGGCATGTGGGATCTTAGTTCCCCCACCAAGGATCTAACCTGTGTCCCCTGCATTGGAAGGCGGATTCTTTACCACTGGACCACCAGGGAAATCCCTCAGTGTATCTATTCTAATTCCTCATTCCAGGACTAGGGAAATAACCATAGGATGGGTTTGGGGGACCCACTGGGCCCACTGTGAGACAAACTTGAGATAAAACTCCTTCAGTCACCTGACTTCCATAAGCCCCTTCTGTAACTGGTAGACCACAGTGATGTTTGATCTCCTGGAATTAATGTCAGTTCAGAGCCAGCATCCAGTAGTCCCCAAATGGTCTGATTATTTCTTTTTCCCCAGTGCACAGTTACCCTGCTAAAAGGTTGTAGGTCCCTTTGGTGAAGTCTGGAGAAAGATTCACTGTATAAACTTTAGCTGGTGTACCAGTGTCCTTTCTGTCGGGGATGTAGCCTCTTCTTTATTTAAGGGGTACTGAGGTCTGTAAACCAGCTCAAGTCTGGGAATTGATTGAAGGGATATGACTCTCTTTTTATGATGCAGGTTAGACTTTTGTTTACTTGACCTAGAACTTTTCTACTGATACTGTTCAAGTAAGAATTTAGTAGGTTTCCTATCTGTTTCACTTCTAGGAGTACCATGATCAACTAGCCAATGACATAGGTCTGCTCAGGTCAGACTATTCTGATTGCTGCTTTGACTCTGCTGTCCACCAGTGCTGCCACTTGGTCCCTGCAACCCTAGGATCCAATTACTCCTATTGCATTTAGGTTCCCCAATTCAGTGGCTACTGTATTTCCCACTGTTAAGGTCTGGCCTACAGAGAAGAGCGATCACAGAGCCCTTCATGGATGCTGGAGCTCCCCTCACAAACTGCTATGGAGTGAGTATTTGTGTCCCCCCAGCCTTCAAATGTTGAAGCCCTAATCCCCAATGTGATGGTATTTGGAAACTTTGGGAGGTAATTAGGTCATCAGAGTTGAACCTTTATAAATGGGATTACTGCTCTTAGAAGAAGAAAGATGAGAGAGATGATCTCTCTCCACCATGTGAGGATACAGCAACAAGGTGGCCATTGTCTGCAAACTGGGAAGAAGTTTCTCACCAGACACCACATTTGCCAGCACCTTGATCCTGGACTTCCCACTCTCTAGAACTGTGAGAAATAATTGTTTGTTGTTTAAACCACCCAGTCTGTGGTATTTATTATAGCAGCCCAAACTGACTAACACAAGCCCACAGGCCAAATCCAGCCTGCCGCTTGTTTTTATACAGCCCTCAAGCTAAGAATGGTTTCTACATTTTCTAATGATTGAAAAAATTATCTAAGGAAGAATATTTTGTGACAGGTGAGAATTACGTGAAATTTATATTTCAGTGTCCGTAAATTAGGTCTTATTGGAACACAGCAATACTCACTCATTTATGTATTGTCTACAGCTGCTTTTGTGCTTCAAGGGCAGAGTTGAGTAGTTGCAACAGACACTGTAATGGTCCACTTGACAGAAAAAGTATGCTGACCTGTGTTCTAAGTCACTGATCACCTCGTGCTGGACACTTGCAGGGTAGTTAATATAGTACATACACTGTCCTACACCCCAACTAGACTTAATTGCTGTCCTAATATCCTATATGGTGAGACAGAAGGTCAAGTGACCCAGATTTGAATACTGGTAAAGTACTGACCCTCCTTGGGAAACTGCTTCACGTTTTAGTTTTTTTTGTTGTTTTGTTTTATTTTTTATTTATTTATTTGGTTGCGCTGGGTCTTAGTTGCTTTTTTTTTTTTTTTGAGGTCTTAGTTTTATAATGTGAAACAGAGAGGGACAACACCTTACAAGATTGTTGTACAGCCTTAAAAAACCAAATGTAAAATCTAAAAAAGTTCTCTTTTTTCTTTTTTTAACTTTTTATCAAAGTCTTCCTTCACCTGAATTTGTTCAATAAATGTTACTGAGTATGCCTAATACTCAATAGGTTTTAAATGCTTGTTGAGGGAATGAATGCTTGAATATTTGGATGCATGAGGACTAAAATTCTAGTATATCCTGTAGGTTGGAATGACGCAATATATGGACTTGCTTTCTCTTTTCCTTGAAAGTAATACAGTATACTAAAACCAAATACTTTTACTAAAGCAAATAGTACTGAAACTGAAAAAACAGTCTAGTCCTGCCACCTCTCATCTACTCTTACAATAATCGGTATGTTAATCATATGCTTATCAATCTTATCTTCCCTTGTATACCTGTGGTTGGCACTGTTACTAGTCGGCTATGTTTCCCCAGGTGCTGAATAGCAGAAACTGGGAGCTTTAAAGCTTAAAGGGACATTAGACGTCATGTGACCCATGCTGAGGAAGAATCCATGGCAAAAGCAGAATCTGAACTCTGATCTCCTAACCTCCTATCCATGCAGTCCGGAGTTTTTTGCCTTGTGCCACGAAGCCTTACTTCAAGCATGTAGGTACTTGATAAACACTTGAAGCTGCTATGGACTTTCATTTCCATTCTGCTTTTTGCTTAATGTTTACTTAGCATTGTGGCAGCCTGGAAGAGTTGTGCTACATAGAGCTGTAGAAACAGACAAACTTAGATTTGAATCCTGACTTTGCCATTCTCTAGCTGTGTGACCTCTTGCAATGCTATCAGCTCCACCTTCAAAATATAACCTCATCATAACTGAATCACTTTGCTGTACACCTGAAACCAACACAACACTGTAAATCAACTGTTTTCAAGAAATATTTAGATATATATACAAATAAAACCTCATCTCTGGCCACACTACCATGAACATGCATGAAATTATCAATTATCAGGTTATAAACTACACATTTTGTTTAATTCTACATTCCTAGTTCTTTAACATTACGTGCTCAATAATTATGCATTGAATAAATGAAGTTTACTTAACTGCTCTAATCCCCAGTTTGCTAATCTGAAAAATGGGGACAGTATTTACCACACTTATTGTACAAGTTGAAAAAAGATGAAATAATGTATCTAAACAGTAGAGCATAATAAACGCTCACTGAGCATAGCTGTAATTTTGCCACAAATTATTATGCTTAAAAGGAAAATAATCCTCCTATTGTATTTCCAAAAGTTATGCAATTTTTATGAGGCTGTCCTTACTTTTTTCTTTTTAAGATTTATTTATTATTTATTTATTTATTTTATTTATTTTTGGCTGCTTTGGGTCTTAGTTGCGGCACACGGGATCTTCGTTGTGGTGCGCGAGCTTCTCTCTAGTTGTGGTGTACGGGTTTTTCTCTTCTCTAGTTGTGGTACGCGGGCTCCAGGGCGCATGGGCTCTGTAGTTGTGGCATGAGGGTTCCAGAGCGCGTGGGCTCTGTAGTTTGTGGCACGGCGGGCTCTCTAGTTGAGGCGCGTGAGCTCAGTAGTTGTGGCACGTGGCTTAGTTGCCCTGAGGCATGTGGGATCTTAGTTCCCTGACCAGGGATCAAACCCACGTCCCCTGCACTGTAAGGCAGATTCTTTACCACTGGACCACCAGGGAAGTCCCCCTTACTTTTAAAAGTTAGTTAGCAGATACATTTTTTAACGTGCATATGCTGTATTTTAAAATATTTAGTGTCGGTATCTGAGAATAGATTTTTGCCCGTGTGCTCCTACTGTATTAAAATAAACAGTGTCATATCAGTTTCATATTAAATCTTAATTGTAATGTTCTATTTATGGTAGATAAGTCTCTCTTAATTACATAAAATGCCAGAGGCAACAGGAGGCAGAACAAAATACATTATAGGGAACAAGCAAAGCTACTGAACAGGAATGATGAGTTAGCGAAGTTGGGGAAAAGTTATGTGACAAAAGCATACAATGATATAGAACTTAATATTTACCTCTAGCAAATCCTGAATACAAAATTGTCCAAAAATCTAAATAATGCAGAAATATATACGAAATAGGAAGTGAAAGTCCACTACAATCCACGTCCAAAAATAATCATTAACAGCTTATTTTATATTCTTTTTGATTTTCTATGTACTAACATATATATAAGTGTATGTATCTCTTTATCAAAAATGGTATTGGACTATATATACTCTTTTGCAAACTTTTTCACTTAATAGTATATCCTTCCATGTCAGTGTATGTGGTTTTCTTCCAGTTCCTCAAAGATGCCACTTTGCTTACCTCATGGCCTTCCATACAATCCTGGAATATTCTTTCCCATACTTTGCAAATCTAGTTCCTTGTTTCCCTTTAATTCTCTGCATAAATGTCATTTCTTTAGATAGGTTTTTCCAGATCAATTTATAGAGTTCTCCCCACCATTATTCTCTATCACTGCACAATATTTATTTCCCTTGGAGCAGGTACCACAGTTTGTAATTGTGAGTTTGTTCACTTATTTTCTTGCCTATTTTTTCTCTCTAAACTGTGAATCTCACAAGGACAGGGAATAAACCTGTTTTCTTCATTATTGTATATTCAGTGCCTTGCACAGTGCCAGGCACCATAGTGAGCTCTAAATAAATGTGTTGAAATAAATAAGTGTGTAAGTAACACACTGAAAAAAGGGTATTTGTTCTTTCACTTCCTGTCCACGATGGATAGAGCACTGCTTTCTTTTTTTCTTCAGTTCTTTACTTATTCTTAGTTAAGAAACAATACTGTACAGTTGACCTTTGAACATCATGAGTTTGAACTGTGCAGGTCCACTCTCACATGGATTTTTTTTCAATAAATGCATACTACAGTACTTACATGATACGTGATTGGTTGAATCGGTGGTTGTGGAACTGTGGATACAGAAAGTCAACTGTAAAGTTATACACAAATTTTTGACAGCACAGAGGTTAGTGCCCCTAACTTCCTACATTGTTCAACTGTACTTATCTTGATTCACACCTGGGATTTGTTTTAATCAGGTATGGTAAGGTGACAGACACAAGGACAACTGCTTTTGAAATAAGAGTTTATTATTTACAGTTCCCAAAAAAAGGGAGCATGCCACACCATGCAGGGCCACATGGGGAAGCACCAGGGTCAGTCTGGAGGCAGAAGGAGTGAAAGAGAAAGCATGGCCCAGAGCCTTTATTGTAGTTTCTGCAGAAAGGAATGGATGAGGCAGCATACGAAAGTTTAAGTAAATTTGGGATTGGATAGTTTGAATATTTTTAGCAGGCTCTGGTCTATAGGGGTGGTCTCTAGTTGTCCAGTACCTGGCCCTGGGTGGGGAGGGGTGATTTAGAACAGGGGAAATACTGGCTTGGTGTATGAGAATTAAATAAAGGAGGAAGTTGGGGATATGGGCTTTAGATTGGTTGGTTTGCATATGAAAGGCACATTCACAGAGGAAGTCATTTGCTATCTCTAGGATAATTTTTAGAGATAAAAGCCCTGGGAGCGGCAGCCTCTCCTCTGTCAGTAAGGCCACCAAGATATCAAAGCATCACAAAATATACAAAATAAAAAGCACGATTAATACATTTCCAACCTAATTTAGGTATTAGGAATGCTCATTCCCCAGTTAAATTTTTCAGATGAAAGATATAAACCACATCTGTGTATATAAATCTTTGTCTCGTTTAATGCAGGCAGATGGGCAGGGCCTGAAATTTGGAGTTAAGAACCTGAGTTTAAGCACTGATCCTTCCCATTTCCAGCTGGGTGCTCTTAGCCAATCCACTTAACCTCTCTGAACACCAAGTTCATCATAACTAAAGCAGGGATAACAGTAATATTTACCAGAAATGTGATTGTATTTGTCAAAATGTTTTGTAACTACAATGCACCATGTACATGTTTAAAGTTTTACTGCAATATACTGCAGGGACTTTTTCTCAGAATAAGAATTTAGAAGGTTTTTTTGTTGTAATTGTAGAAATGTTCAAGGGCAAGACTGGAGGGGGGAACACTAAAAATTGATTCAGGAAAAGAATAATAATTCACTGTCTAGTTACATAGTGCAATTTTGGATTAAAGGGTACTTTCCATCAATGGACTTCAAAGAGCTTTGAAACGTTTATTTATTTTCATAATATTTTGAAGTCAGTTAGGTTAAAGTTGTCGTCATTTACTCTCTGAAAGGGAAATAAATACACAGCAAGTTACATAACCTGCTTGAGTCAAAATTAGAACCAAGGCTTTCAATTTTGCCACATCGTGCTCAGACTGGAGCTGCACTGCTCCCCACAATAAGCAAGCACCTTCTTTTGCTGGAATCATCTAAGGTTTGGTTTTATCAAAATGTTTGCTGGATCAAGCAATTTAAAAAAAATTAGAAAATCTGTCATCAAATAATCATTAGCAATTCATTACCAGCAAATAAGCCTCATCAAGTGCCTCTAAGATGTAGGCATTGGTTTTACTTAATGAAGTTAAGAATCTGTGTCCTCTCCTGAGGTCCTAGAATTTTTGTCCCTTCTGGGCCATTCTTCCCTCTGCTCTCATCTAAAGAACCAATGTTTTCACATTCCTCTTCTCCCTAAAATTTCAGGTGATTTAGGACTAAATCCAAAGCTCCTTCTGTGACTTACAGAGTCTTTATTTTCTGACTCTAAAACACCTTCCTCTGCTTCCAACTGCCCTTATACTTAAGCCTCATTAAATTTCTCATCAGTCAGACAAAAGCTAGGCCTTTTCACTGCCCTGCCTTTACACCCAACTTTAATTCACCTAAAATAGCAATAAGGGGAGGCTAAGAGGAGAAAGAGAAGGCTACACTTGTTAAATACAGTTGTCGCTCGGTATCCACCACGAATTGGTTCCAGGACCCCCTCGGATAACAAAATCCATGGGTTCTCACTTCTTTTCTATAAAACGGCATAGTATTTCCATATAACCTATGTGCATTCTTCTGTATACTTTAAATCATCTCCGGATTACTTATAATACCTAATGCAATGTAAATGCTATGCAAATATTTGTAAATACAGTGTAAATGCTATGAAATAGTTGCCAGAGCATGGCAAATTCAAATTTTGCTTTTTGAAACTTTCTGAAATTTTTTAAAAAAATATTTTCGATCTACAGTTGGTTGAATCTGTGGATGCGGAACCCGAGGATATGGAGGGCCAACTGTCCTTACTGAGTGCTCTACATACAGTATCCTATCTAATTTGCACAGCAAACCCATGAAGCAGGTATCATTATCCTCCATTTTGCTGATGAGGATACTCATTTTAGTGGGATTAAGTAACCTGTCCAAGGTCATACTGCTAGTAAGTGGCAGGATTAGCTTTGGAACTGAAGTCCACCTGCAAAATACATGCTCTGGCCTCTTCCATATGCTGACCCTCTCCACCCACTATTGTCATCTGGCATTATTCTTCAGATTCTGCTCAACCTTTTCATCCTTTGGGCTTCACAGCCTCACCCAGATGGAGTTAGTGCTCTCATAGTACTCTGTTTATACTCCTCTAATAATACTTACCGGGTATTTACTTTTAATTGAGATATAATTCACATAAAATTCATCTGTTTAAAGCATATAACTCAGTGTATATTCACAATGTCGTGTAACCATCACTATTATCTAATTCCAGAATATTTTCATCACCCCAGAAGAAACTCCAAGACCTTTAAGCAATCACTCCCCATTCCCCCTTTCCTGAAACCTCTGGCAACCACTAATCTGCTTTCTGTCTCTATAAATTTGTCTATTATGGACATTTAATATGAATGGGATTATACAATATGTAGCCCTTTGTGTCTGGCTTCTTTTGCTTAGCTTAATGTTTTCAAGGTTTATCCACATTGTCATATGTTTCAGGACTTCACTCCTTTTTTTTTTTTTTTTTGCAGCATCTGATCTGGTCTTTATTGTGGGTTCACTGCATCTTATTCTCCCCCAAATCCTTAAGTGAGCAAGGCTGGAAAACCCATTCCCCTCTGCCCGCACTCGCCTAACGTGTTTCCAGTCCTTTTAGCCCCAAGAGCTTTTGAGGTTTTAGACATTTGCCCCTCGGGGCCATCAGTACCACACACCCGGGGACGTGGAGTGGAGCTCGCAGTCCTTCCTAACGGCCTCCTGTCAGGGTCTTCTTGGCCGCGGCAACGAAGCAGCTCCGTAAGGCCTCGAACTCCTGCGCGCACAGATCCTTTCTCAAGCGGCCGCCCGGGGCCATGGACGCCTGCACGCACCTGCCGTAGGCCGCGGCCTCGGCCCCACAGGCCGCCAGGCGATCGGGGAAGGCGCGGAGGCGGCTTCGCACGTGATCCCACACCGCTCCGTTCCCCGACATGAGCAGCTCTTCCTCACTTCATTCCTTTTTACAGATGAATACTATTTCATTTTAGGGATATACCACATTTTGTTTATCCATTCTTCAATTAATGGACATTTGGTTTGATTTCACTTTGTAGTTACTGTGAATAATGCTTACATGAACATTTGTGTACTGGTTTTTGTACAGACATATGTTTTTAATTCTCTTGGTTATATAACTAGGAAAGGAATTGCTGAGTCATATGGTAACTCAATGTTTAACATCTTGAGAAACTGTCAAACTGTTTTCCAAAGTAGCTGCACTTCTTCACATTCCCAACTGCAATGTATGAGGGTTCCAATTTCTGCACATCCTTGCCAACATTTGTTATCATCCGTCTTTTGATTATAGTCAACCTAGTAGGTATGAAGTGATTGAGCTGCATTTCCCTTATGACTAATAATGAATATTTTTCATGCTTTTATGGCCATTTGTATGTCTTCTTTGGAGAAATGTCTATTCAAATTCTTTGCCCACAAAGAGAAATTATTTGTCTTTTGTAGTTGTAAGAGTTACTTATATATCTGAATACTAGTCCCTTATCAGACATATGATTTGCAAATGTTTTCTCCCATTCTGTGGGAAGATTTTTTTCTTGATTGTGTCCTTTGAAATACCAACATTTTAAATTTTGATGAATTTCAATTTATCTTTTTCTTTTGTTATTTGTGCTTTTGGTGGCAATCTAAGAATCCATTGTCTAATCTAAGGTCACAAAGATTTCCTGCTGTGTTTTTTCTAAGTTTTATAATTTTAGCTCTTACACTTAAATCTTTGATCCATCTTGAGCTAATTTTTGTAAATGGTTTAGGTAGAAGTCCAACTTCATTCTTCTGTATATGCATACTCAATTGTTCCAGCATCATTTGTTAAAACAAATTAACCCCCCCCCCCACAAAAAAGACCTATTATTTCCCCCACTGAATTGTCTTGGCCCTTTACATCGACACATGTCTGCTAGTGTGAGCTCCTTGAGGGCAAGGTTTTTTATATTCCTACCTGCATGTCTAGCATGGGACTATGATGTAGTAAACCCTCAAAAAACATGTTCAATAAATGAAAAGCTGATTTGAGAATCCTAGTGTCAACCTACACGTACCAAGTGCCATAGACTTTGCTAGATGCTGGGGAAGTTTTATACATGAACTCACAGTCTAGTAAAGTTTTCAAACCAAAAGTTTCCAAGGGGTCCTAGAATCTTACAATCCTACACTGGAATGGGTCTTGGAGGTCGAGATTCCAGTAAGGAAAAGCAGACATGACAAGGCTAAATAGCAGCCTGCGGCCTATCTCATGTTAATTTGGCAGAGATCCCAGGTCTCTTTGAAATTACATTATGACTTTACAACTTAACAAAGGATTTTTATTCAGTTAGGCCTCCATAAAGCATTTTTTCAGTTAGGTAGGCCTTGAGAAAGTCCTCTCCAGATGAAAGACAGCTGCTTCTGTTTCATATCACTCTTATCTTCTGAGATAACTGCTATCAGAGATTAAAAAAAATTTTTTCTCCAGCCTAGCTGGACATAATCACTCCTTTCTCTGAACTTCTATAGTTCTTACTTGCTCTTCCACAAAATTAGCAATTTGTTTTGTACTGCCCTAGTGCTTTGGATTTTTATGTAATCTTGAATTGTTATTTATCACTGGTTTATGTGTGAACTTCCTAAGTAGACTGCCCCAACTAGACTCAGGGGCAAAAGTTGCATTTTACATTTATTGTATGAAATATAGGGCTTTGTACCTAGTGGACATGCAACAGATGTTTCTTTTTTTTTTTTTTTAAGGAATTCCTTTATTTTAATTAATTAATTATTTATTTATTTATTTTTGGCTGTGTTGGGTCTTCGTTTCTGTGCGAGGGCTTTCTCTAGTTGCAGCAAGCTGGGGCCACTCTTCATCGCGGTGTGCGGGCCTCTCACTATCGCGGCCTCTCTTGTTGCAGAGCACAGGCTCCAGACGCGCAGGCTCAGTAGTTGTGGCTCACGGGCCCACCTGCTCTGCGGCATGTGGGATCCTCCCAGACCAGGGCTCGAACCTGTGTCCCCTGCATTGGCAGGCAGATTCTCAACCACTGCACCACCAGGGAAGCCCAACAGATGTTTCTTGACATTATTTGTGTTTTTATAGAATTCATTTTTAAAATAAGAAGCTATTAGGCTTAAGTTTCATTCTGTTTTTCCCTAGAGGCTCAGGGTGAGACGCTCAAAGGGAGAAGCACCTTCTCTCCTTTGGACAATTGCTAGTGACCCTCTACTTGCTTTCCTAGAGGAATGGAGACACCAGAGAACTAATAATTAGTACATGTACATATTTAAATATTTCTTAATATTACTATTAAAGGTTTTAAAATTCTATGAAAAGGATAAAAGAGATTGGCAGTATTCCCCCAAGAACCCAGTAAATTAAACTAACTCTCAAGGAAACCCTGAGTTGTAGTTCTTAAATTACTGAGTCAGAAAGTAGAGAAACAGGGACTTCCCTGGTGGTCCAGTGGTTAAGACTCCACGCTTCCACTGCAGGGGGCACGGGTTTGATCCTTGGTCGGAGGAACTAAGGTCCTGCATGGCTTGTGGCGTGGCAAAAAAAAAAAAAGTAGAGAAGAGACATCCTGTTTCTCTTCTTATCTCAAGCTTGCTTTCTAGTTATGAGGTAGAAGAAGGAGATGGAATAATCTAGCCTCATACTGAACAGTGCCCTGCAGAACATAACCAGAATCTTTGGAACTGTTTAACTAAGGTAAAATAGAAAAGGTGGCTGAATGGAAGAGTGAGTATATCGTGACATGATACTCAGCACACTGTCATGCACCTATGGGAACACAGTGAGCCTGTTAATGGATTATGATAAGAACAGATTATGTGTGGATTAAAGTGATTCTCTAATAGCAATGAATCCCCACAGCATTTTAGCATGTGGTTAGATCATGGAAAACAAACAAAAAACAAATCAAAACTAAGAATTTTGTGAAGTTAATTTTTTTTCCTCATCTGCCAGAAATCACTCAGTCCTTGTTTCAGATTCATGGTATTTTAAAATTATGCTAAATAATGGAAAACATTGGAACAATGGTAAAGTCACTGTCATTTCAGTTCTTTGGACTTCATTTGTAAAATGAGGCGTAGATTTTTTGTTCTTCAAACTGTCATTGGGGGACCAGCAGCATCAGACCCTTTAAATCAGATTATGCATTTTAACAAAACCCCTGCCTAATGTGTATGCTTATCAAAGTTTGAAATGGATGACTGATTAAAAAATAAAAAAATAAAAAATAAAAGTTTGGGAAGACTGACCTGGATGATACAAAGTAACGTCCAGCTAGTAAATTCAACCATTCCGTGATTCTAGTTGGACGAGTCCACCCTAGGTAAAAGGAGAGTCACTTTCTTAGGAGTTGTGTTTGACTTGAGTAAACAGATTGCCCAGCAAGTTGAACTAATTTTTCAGGTCATAGCTTTAACAAAGCAAACAGAAAATGAAGACTTGTTCCGCTTATTTGGTGTTGTCAGCTTCCTTCCTGTGACAATAAGATTAATTTTAGTATTTAAGTGGACATAAGCCAACAGAAAATTATTTCAATATTAAATTAAATAATTTAATATTTGTCGAATACCAACAATTTTCTTAGTGCCAAAAAGAACTTAGAAGGTAAGATTCCTGCTCTTGAGGCACCTAATAATGGTCACTTTGCTTTAAAAGTCTCAGTGTCTGGAGTCCTTATTAATTTAATTATAGGCTGATTCATAATTTGTTATTTTCCAGAATGGGAAGCCATACCAATTCAGTAGAATATCTCATGCCTAAGTCGCAGGGTGATAAGCATGGTATACAGGTGAACTAACAGGCAGCTGTATCTCTGGAGTGCTGTTCCCCTTGACATTGTACATGTGATTAAGCAGCCAAAAATCATTACAGACTATGAGCTCTGTTTTTCCCCCTTGATTTCTCTGTGGCCCAAAACAGGATGTGGTTTAATTCAAGGTCAGCAGAAATTCAATATGAAAAGATTTGAGTCCAGTAGGAAGTAGGTGGAGGTGGTAGAGAAAATGAGCTAGTCCTCTGTGAGAGGGGTGAAGAGGGGCTGGCAACCTTGTGTGGGAGAGGAGTGTACTCCAGTGGCTGTGAGAGAGAACTAGGTTATTATTATTTTTTAAAATATTTATTTATTTATCTTGGCTGCGATGGGTCTTAGTTGCGGGCTAAGAAGCACGGCATGCGGGCTTCTGAGTTGCAGCATGTGAACTCTAAGTTGCGGCATGCATGCGGGATCTAGTTCCCCCACAAGGGATCGAAACCGCGCCCCCTGCATCGGGAGCGTGGAGTCTTACACACTGGACACCAGGGAAGTCCCCGAGAACTAGGTTATTGAAGGAGGCCAATGCTGGGGTGGGTGAGCTGCTGGAGTGGGGAGAATTTATTAGGTAAGGTTTACATTTTCAATTGGATATGCCATCCTCGAGAACAGGTTTGCCTTTTCAAATTGGAGGGTAGCTTACATTTAATGGTTGACTGCTGTTAGGGACAGCATACTTGGTGCGCCAACATCATTAAACAAATGATACTTCTAAAAGAAGTTCGTGTGTTTTGATGGAGGCTTTTTCAACCTGACATTTTACTAGTCACCTTTGTGCCTTTCAGTTAAGCCAGACACAAGTGGGTTCTTCTGGTCCCTAAAGAAGATGAGGTAGCACTCGGGAGCTGTTGCAATTATTCTTTGTCACTTACTGGCGCATAGTTTTCCATTTTGCATTTTTTCTCTTTATTGGTACATGTCCTGACATCCTATCTGGATTGTAACTTTCTTGAAAAGAAGGGGAGAGCGTAATGCCTGCACCAACTAACCCCATAGGAGTTAATTATGTTGAGGTTTCTCAGACATCTTTGGCTATTCAGTGACTTTCATTAAGTAAATGTCTTATATTATTTTATTTTATTTATTTATTTTGCTGACTCTTCGGCTTAATGGAACTCTCCACTGATAGTTCATTAAAACAAAGACATTTTATTTCAAAGGCAAAATAAGTTAAGGCTCAAACTGCTGTATGTCATTATCTGTACTGTGGGAGTGAGATTGGGGATCCGCAATGGAAATGAGTGTATGTGGCTGGAGTGAAGGGAGTACCCAGATAAAGCTGGCGATGTCAATGGGGCAGTGAGAGGGCACAGGAGAAAGAAGGGGGAAAGGGAGTCATGGGGGTATTTTTTGCTATCTATGCTAGCTCAGTAAGGTTAATTAACAGAATAAAAACTAAACTCTTACTAACAGCTGTCAGGACTCCAATCAGGAGTTTGGGTCACAACTTTTGCTCTTGAAGGTTAAGTAAAACAATTAATGTAATACTATTAGGACATGATTACACAGGACATGTGTCTACTATTTATTATCTCATTCCATTCACCAAGCAGTTTATTTCTTTGCTCCACATTGGGACAAGCACTCTGATAATGACAAAATGAGAGAATGTTGGCCAAAAATATTTTAAATCCCTTAAGCTGGTGGATTTGAGCCTTAATTAATTTTTTTTCTATTCAAGTCATCACAGTGAGCCAAAAGTAAGTATAATTTAGCTCAGAGCCCAATATTTATCTCTACAGGTCACAGAGTCCCACCAAATGATCAGGACTTGCAGTTGAAACACTTTTCTCTCTTTTTAGTGACATGATCAAATGCTTAATGAAACCACAGAAGAATGCTAGGTGAAGGGAGGCAGGCTTACCCAAAGTTGAAGGTACTAGTAAGCACCATTTTAAGTACAACAGAAAGAAAATGGGCTGGGAGAGGCTTTTTCACAATGTTTACCATTGACTTCCCATTTTGTATCATGTGATTCTCAGTTGAGAAACAGGCATCAAAGATCCAGCAGCAGGATTTATTAGATGGCATAAAGAACATGAAAAACAAATTTTCATATTTGATCTTGGCTGCAGGACACACTGGTGAGGCTGGTTAAGATTGAATATAAAGACCTACCTATTCTGAGTAGACATTTTCTTGTTAGAGCAGCTCAATCTGTAGAAAGGAAGCCAGATTTTCCTAAAGATATGATTAATACGATGCCAGGTTCCTTTTAAACCCTTTTACAGAGTTCTGTTTTCTTTAAACTAAAGAGATGGCTCAATAGTTTCTCGTATTTTGTTACTAAAAATGACATAATTTCTGTGCCCTGATTATCCTATATGCTTAACTGCCTGTACCTTGTATCTATTTTATTTATTTATTTATATTTTTAAATTTTATTTATTTTATTTTCTGCTGTGTTGGATTTTTATTGCTGCACGCGTGCTTTTCTCTAGTTGCGGCGAGTGGGGACTACTCTTCATTGTGGTGTGCGGGCTTCTCATTGCAGTGGTTTCTCCTGTTGCAGAGCACGGGCTCTAGGCACGTGGGCTTCAGTAGTTGTGGCATGTGGGCTCAGTAGTTGTGGCTCGCGGGCTCTAGAGTGCAGGCTCAGTAGATGTGGCACACGGGCTTAGTTGCTCTGCGGCATGTGGGATCTTCCCAGACCAGGGCTCGAACCCGTGTCCCCTGCATTGGCAGGCAGATTCTTAACCACTGCACCACCAGGGAAGCCCCTGTATCTATTTTAATTGCATCACACTGACTTTAAATATTAATGAGAGCACTTCCAGAATGGAAACATGAGGAGCTCCCTGTATACTCTCCCCAATGAAACAACCATAACTGGTGAAAATTATAAATAAAAAACGACCATTGGATCAGACTGTGGAACAATTTTATGCCCCAGGGCACTGTCAAAAACACTGGAGCAATCAGTTGCCAATTAGTGGAGGCTAACAGCTGGGAGCTATATCCATAAAGGCAAACCAGCCAAAAGCTTGGTAGGGAGATGAGGAAAAGAGACAGTCAAAGAGAACCTGACTAAAACCACTGTCATCCCCCAGGGGAGGGACAAGGAGTCAGGGTGACAGTGTGCATGCCAAAGCTGCACCTTCTGAGGAGAGACATTAGAGGCTGCACACTGTGGAGGAAACAAGAGTCTATTGACCAAGTCTGGCCAAGTCACAAATAAACAAGCAAACAACAACAACGACAACCAGACCTAGAGCCAGTTTGGACAGGTCTTCAGAGTTGCTACCATGGAAATGTACAGTTTGCAACAAAAAAACTTATGAGACATACAAAGAAACAGGCAATGGGACCCATACACACAGAAACTGTCTTTGAGAGGACCCATATGTTGGACTTAGCACACAAAGACTTCAAAGCAGCTGTTATAAACATGTCTAAAGAACTAAAGGAAACCATGCTTGAGTGTAGATTCAAAATTCCTCAACAAAATATTAGGAAACCGAATCTAGCAACGTATAAAAAGGATTATATGTCATAACCAAGAGGGATTTTTCCCAGGAATGCAAGACTGGCTTACATCTAAAAGTTAATGTAACATATCACACCAATAGAATAAAGCACAAAACCACATGATAATCTCGATAGACACAGAAAAGGCACTAAACAAAACCCAACACCCTTCATAATAAAAATAGGCAACAAACTAGGAATAGAATGGAACTTCCTCAACCTGATAAAGGGCATCTACAAAAAAACTAAAGCAATAATCACATTTAATGGTGAAAGACTGAAAACTATCCACATAAGACTGAGAACAATACAAGAATGTTAACATAGTCCTCTTTATTCAACATAATACTAGAAGTTACATCTAATGCAATCAGGCAAGAAAAATAAAAGACATCCAGATTGGAAAGGAAGATGTAAATCAATCTGTATCCTAAAATGGCATCATCTTGCACATAGGAAAGTCTAAGGAATCCACCGAGACACTATTAGAACTAATGAGTTCAGCAAGCTTGTAGGATTCAAGATACATACAAAATCAGTTGTATTTCTATACACTAGCAATGAGTAATAAAAAATGAAATTAGGATGGGACTGTAAATCGGCACAGCCACTATGGAAAACAGTCGATGTTAACAATGTTTTAACGATGTTAAAAAAGGCCGATGCATGGATAGTTGGATAGGTTGACTGATTGGCTAAATATTCATTGTGCACCTGTTCCATGCAATGGCAATATACAAGGGCCAAGATATGGGGCGCGGCGAAGGAAGAAATGTCAATCTTCCATCATACCTTCTAGTTGAGTTTCTTCCTTTATTACATTCATTATTACATTTGTTACATATATTATACTAAATTCTGGGTAGGTAACCAAATTCTTCTTTCCAGAAAAGGTACTGTATGATTGAGATGATTTATGCAATTGGAAGAATTCACCAGAGAACAAAGTCTAGATTGTGACGAACCCCAATCATTTCCAGTGTCCTCAGGTGCCCACGGTGGATTCAGGACTTCCACGCCGACGGCTCCCGGGGCACAAGCTGGAGACAGACGGTCAGCGAGAAGGCGGGACGCTCTACACGTAAAGAACCTCAAGTCCCAGAATCCCATGGGGACTCCAAGTCCCAGAAACCCGCCCGGCAAATCTACTCCGAGTCCCTAGCCGTCTGACCGCGGACGCGACCAAGATAGGAAACTGGGGTGAGATGCCGCAGAATTTGTCCCCCACCATTTCTTTGTAGGGAGGGGCTTTTTACAGAACTGTAGTTATCTCAGTCTTCACATTCTCTCAGTTACAGCCCACAAAAGGCCCCTTGCCGGCAAGTTTGTTGTGATGTTCAGCATCCCCTCTCCTCTCTCCCCTTTTCCTTGCCCCCGTAAGAATGGTTCAGCCGGGCATCTTGAGTTGGATCGATGGTTGCACCCGCCCTCCCCGAGAATGTGGGCCTTTGGAGCGAGTGAGGTGGGAGGGGCGGAGGCGGGAGGCGTGCTGGGCCCCGGCGGCAGCAGAGGCAGTGTCGGCCGCTGGCGGTGGGGGGAGCCGTGCGGTTCCGGCTGCCCCGGCGAGGCGACCTCTGGGCCCGCGCCGCGGGCGTGGAGGACAGGTAGGCGAGCGGGCAGCCGCGGCTCCGGGAGAAACTCGGGCCGCGGAGTCCCCTACGCCGCCCGGTGCGCCGCTCGCACCCTCGGCCTCCAGCGTTGAGGCGGGGGAGGAAGGAGATGCCGACCCAGAGAGACAGCAGTACCATGTCTCACCCGATCGCAGGCGGCGGCGGCAGCGGGGACCATTCTCACCAGGTCCGGGTGAAAGCCTACTACCGCGGGTGAGTGTGTGGGGTGGGGGTGGTGGTGAGAGGGAAGGGGAGAGGCCAACTGGACTTGGCCTGGAGGGGGGGCGGGTGTGGGGCTGGAGATGTGGAAGGGATGGGCTGGGCGGGCAAAGTCGGGGGACTCGGGATGGGTGACCGAGTGGTCGGGGGAGGAGCACGGGGCACTGGATTGCGGCACCCCCAAGGTGTGGCGCAGGGCGCCCTGGAATCGCGCGGCTGAGGATCCTGAGCAGGGTCCGAGGGAGGATCCTTGGAGTAAGTAGGTCCACCTGGTGGGTCCGAGAGACTCGCCTACCAAGAGATTTACAAGAGCTTTACGTCTTTAAGTCTGGATGTATTGGGGGTTGAGAGTTGATTCTGAGTGATGCCTTAGTTAACTAAGTTTACCATGGGTTTAAAAGACAGGATTGCTTCAGTTTGTTGACCCTTTTGATTACCAGCAGGCCTAAAGCCTCTGGTTCTCTAAGTCAGGTTTGTCTTTATCACACAGAAGAGTTCGCGACGTGTATCTGGACTGTGGTCAGGCTGCCAGTATATTAGACATAGGAGTTATTATTTGAGTAAAGTTGATGCGTTTTCAGGGATATGCATTAGGTACTTATGTCTCGCCAAGGTTAGGTTGTATATGTGTAAATTAAAATTTGTGAACACTTCTTTGTCAGTGTTGCTTCAAGGACTGTCCGGTAGGGTGAGATATTGCAAGAAGAGAAGAGGATGAGCATAGGCACAGTTTTAAAATCTGTGATCTTTACTCATATTATTACCTAAGTTGTAACTATTGTGGTTACCAGAAATAATCCAGCCCTAAAATCAGTGTATTAAATCATATTCCGTAGTATGACTGTGGTTTGAAATTTCTTTGAGATAACTATATTTGGGAGCATTAGAAAGTTGAACTCTTAGTGTGAGCATAAAGGTTTGAAACTAAGGGTTAACAGAACACCCAACCGCTGTGGCCTGTCTTACTGCTTGTTCAAGCAGAAGTAAATTGCTTTAAAAAACTCAAGCACTAGGAGGTTTGAAACTGCAGTACATACTTTTACATTCCTTAGAGGATCAGTGAAGAGAGCAAACTTTCAAAATGCCTCTCTTGTTTCGATTTCAAAGAAAATATAAGCCCCTAAATGTCTTACTGATTTGATGTAAGGACTTCCTAGTTTGTTTGCTGCAGTGAAGCCTCTGACCTCTCTCTTTTCATTAGCTTGACTGTATTCAGGAGTAGTTTAGAGGAGTTATTTTGGACAGTAACAGTGTTTTTGCTTAAATTGATCAGGGAAGTCTTGATTTTCAAACAATAGCTACACACTTTGCACTGTGGGGAAAAAAAACTTTGCTTCCTTTACCTTACCTTTAATTTGACAGATGAGATATTTCACTTTAGAATGTGTTCCATTTTATAGTTAACGGTCTGTGAGTTGTTAGGTACAGAGAATGAAATATAGTACATTTTCTTTTTTTAATAGTGTCTGATTATTGACAGTTTAAAAAACTAGATTAAAAAGTAAATATATGCACATGGTAGGAAAGTACAAATTGTTCAGAAGTGTAAAATAAAAAGTGTTCCCCATTCAGTCCTCCCAACCTTCAGAGGTAATTACTATTGATAGTTTATTTCTTGTTCTTCTGGAGGTTGCCTTTATTACTTTAAAAGTTATTCTTCCGTTTCGTGATTTATCAACTTTACATGGTATCTATTGATTCCTTCCTCTGAAAGATGCGAAATTGGTTGCACACTACATTTTGCTTCCTCGCTCCCTGATGCCTGCCAAGTTTTGATTGTTACAGTATAATTTTTAGTTCTCCGGTTTACCTTTCTGACTTTAAATAATATAAATTTTTGACTTATTAAATTTAGGTAGTTTCCAATGATTCCAACTATGAAACACGAAGAAACTAGTGCTTCTTCCTTTTTTCCTATTTTTATTAGTTTGACAACTGTAAATAGGCCTAGTTAGTAAATTAAAGTCATTGTAAGCTTCTCCTTTGGAAAGAAATCAAAGTCTTTAGAATGTAGGTATCATCTAATATTTTCTTGGTTTATTGCTCCAATTATTTTTTTTTTTTTTTTAAAGAGGATAAGGACGGCTTCCCTGGTGGCGCAGTGGTTAAGAATCTGCCTGCCAATGCAGGGGACACGGGTTCCAGCCCTGGTCCAGGAAGATCCCACATGCCACGGAGCAACTAAGCCCGTGCGCCACAACTACTGAGTCTGTGCTCTAGAGCCTGTGAGCCACAACTACTGAGCCTGCGTGCCACAACTACTGAGCCCGCATGCCACAACTACTGAAGCCCGCGCACCGCAACGAAGAGTAGCCCCCGCTCGTGGCAACTAGAGAAAGCCCGCCCGCAGCAACAAAGACCCAATGCAGCCAAACATAAATAAATAAAATTAAAAGTTCCCTTTAAAAAATAAATAAATTTAAAAAAAATAAATAAAAGAGCATAAGGACTTATAACCCTTTTACTGCTTGGCTAAAACGTCTCCAAGACATTCAAGTTAACATTTTCTTTGCTTGTTTTTAAAAACCTATGAATTTTGCTAAGTAATGAATCAACCCCTTGCCCTTTAGTGCTTTTATTCAATGAAAACTTTCTAATAGTGCCTTCATTCCAAGCCTCATTTAAAGACAACATCAGCACTCTAAATTGTACCAATTTCTGTCCTCTGAAATTAGATCTGTTAAGATTTTATGTTTATTAACAATAGTCTAAGCTGATGGTTATGATATTACATAGTCAGCTGCTCATTACTACAAATGAAACTAAAATGAGTCACCAATGAGGATAGTTAATAAACAGGTTGGCTAAGTAGAACACCTGCCTGATTTTAAAGTAGAAAATTCTTCCCTTACTATCAAGAAATGTAAGGACAATCTGCATTTGAAAAAGTTTCTTTTCCTTCAGATCATCTGAATGGCCGTTATCAATTTTCCCCCATCTCCTTCTAACAATATTTCTTTCCAGTGAATCTTGAAATCTCAGACTAGCCAGAATATTTTAGTGAATGAATTGCTGTCTCCTTTCAATGATGTGTTTAGTGTTCTCATGCTGTTAAATTTCTTCTTAGTGCAACTGTGATATCTCCCTAGATATAACAGCTATTTAATTAGCCTTTTTCTAATTTTTATTCAGGAGATTAATAGCACTGAGAATCTGATTTTATTGGAGACCACCTAAGAGTGCCTGTCTCCTGGCCTGTACTCCTCTTTCCTCACCACAGGAGCTTGTCAATGAGTGGCCTGCCTTCCTTCAATCATTACCTTGTGGTGTTAGTTTGGAGGAGGAGAAACAGGTTTTGTGGGTTAGTGGTAGATTGCCATTGTGTGTGCTATCGTTCTATAAAGTTACTTGATATTACAGGGTAAAATTTAACAAGGAAATGACTGGATTACTCATTTCTTTACGTTATAAATGTAAGAGAAATTTTGCAAAAAGCTTGTAAAAAAGCTTTTTAAACCAGTGCTGTTGAGCAGTTATGAATCCAGAGGATTCTTTCTGTGAACATCTACAAATAAAAAGGGATGAACTCCTTGCATATTTGGAAAGTATAGCTGGTTCAGTGATGAAGTATGCAGGATTTTTCTCACTGTGAACAAGTCTTGGCAAGACTTGTTTTTAAAAGTATTGCAAAATAATTTTACTGATATACTTTAGCAATGGTTCTAAAGAAATAAAAATGATATATTAAGTTGAAAGTTGGGGGAATGTGAGTCATTGGTCATGGAGCTTCTAGCATGTCACCTAACCATAGGGCAGCAGATCCGTAGCTTCACCAGAGAGAAAGAAGGGACATGGTGGCCTGGTGCCAAAACCAAAACAACCCTCTCAGAAATTTGGATTAGATAATGTGGAGATAAATTGCTTGTTAGCAGTGAGGACTGAAGCTGAAGAGTTTCAGGAGAGGCTGGTGAGGCCAGGATCACCCATGTGCAAACTGAAGGGCTGAGGAAATAGAGGAGGAAAAAGCAGCTCTCTACAGAAAAAAATTTCCTGGATAGCTTTCTAATACAGCTCCCAAACCTCTTATTAAAGTAACTTGAGTGTTTGTTTTTTTTATGGTTGAAATGAGCCTAATTAAAACACGATTTTAAACATTCCAGTCTTGTTTAGGATTTCACATTTTACCAAAGTGTGTTTAAACTCAGTTTAATAAATATTGTTGAACAACTACTATAAGCCAGGCACATGGTACTGGGGTGGGCACAGAGGATGTAGAGTCGATAATACAAGGCTCTGCCCTTGAGGAACCAAGAGACTTGTGGGAGGAAAGGCTTTAAAAAGTTAATAAAGGGATGTGTGTGTGTGTGTAAGGTACGTGCTAGGATGGCTATTGGGGAGAAGTTTGGGGTGAGGAAAGCCCTCCAAGAGGATGAAATGTTGTTTGATGCTTTTAAAGGATAAGTAGGTTTGCCTGGTGGATTATGATGTTGGGTGGGAGGTCATTCCAGGCATTGCACAGCTGCATGATATGTTTGGAGAATTAAGATCAGTTTAGTCGTTGGTCCCATAGTCATTCCTCATTAGGACATAAAGTGTGAAGTGGGCACTGATGAGAAGTGAGCTAATAAGAAGGTTCACAAGCACTAGATCATGAAGACTCTAGAATATCATACTTTGGGCTTCAGACTTTTTCTCGTTGGTGAAGGTTTTAAGTAAGAGGGATGCACGATTTAGATTTTTATTTTAGAAAGATCACTCTTGGAACCAGTATAGTAGATGAATTAGCAATGGATGAGACTAATCTGGAGGCTTTGGAAGTAGTCCAAGTGAGAGATTCTGAGGAGTTGGAAAAGAGGATATGGATTCAATGGCGATTTTAGGGGGTAGAGTCAATATGAATTAGAGAATGATTGCCTGTGGAGAAGAGAGAGGGTCTGAGTCAGACATGGATTTCTCATTTGGGGAGACTAGGGAATAGAAAAGAAAGAGATTGATTAGAGAGGGTAATTAATTACCTGGAACAAGTAATCAAATTTTGAACTCAGGGTGCTTTGGGAGCATCCAGGTGGAAATGTCCAGAATTAACTGAACAACTGTTTTTTGTGTGCCTGCTCTGTGTACCCAGCACTCTGCGTGACAGCTAACCTATGTAGGAGCATGGCTGAGAGCGATGATAGGAACAAAAATGCCACCAATGGCCACATTCAGATCACAAAGACAAGGCACTAAAGCTAAATTTTAAAAATACAGAGATATATAAAGTAGCCTCGCACCCCCTCTCCGTAGGGATAGCCATCGTTAACAGTTGGGGATATTCTACATCATATCAATATATCTGTAAGTGTAGGTGTGTGTATACACACAGACACACCCTTTTATTTTTCATATTTCTATACATGTTTCATATTTCTATGAAATGGGTTCATATTTCTATACATGTTTCTTTAACTTGAGTTTTTTCATTCATAGTCATTTTTCCATGTCAGGATAGACAGATAAATAGGTAGATACATACAGATAGAGCAATCCACCTCTTTCTTTATAATTGGTACATAGTGTTCCATGGTATTGTTATACCATAATTCATTTAATCTTTTTTTCTGATTGATGAACTTTCATTAAATCGCTTTGTCAAATCATGTTGAAGGAGCATCCTTATAGTTAATATGTATTCTCGCAAACATGGTCAAAGATATGCCTGCTTTAAAACTTGATATTATCCTCCAAAAATGTGTCAATTGACATTCCCCGCAACAGTGTACAAATGAAGCACTTTCCTTATGCTCCCGTTGCATGTTATTGGTCTTTTAAATTTTTGCAAATACAATTGGCAAAAAATGCTAACTTTTTTTTTTTAACAATATTGAGAGGTAGATATCATTATCTCCATTTTATGGATGATAACTTCGAGGCTTAGTAAAGCATAAGACAAAGCTGAGTCTTACCCTTCAGAGAAATTTCCCTTTACCCTTTTACTGTATTGATGGGGCTTTTTAAGATTACTTTTTTTCTTTATTGTCAAATTCATATTTCACAGTTATTCTTTTCAAGTCAATTTTCTATCTCCTTGATTTTTAAAAATGGAAGTTTCATGATGGTTTTCTTATAATTAACAGTTAATTTGAGGGGGGATACTTTGAGATTGTATGACTATTTCCTCAAAACCTTTGACCCAGTGGTTTTACCATCCATGGATAATCCTGCCTACAAAACTTTTTTTTTTTTCTGATTGTACTATATTTAATTTAGGAGAGAAGCTTTTGTTGAGATAGCAGAAGGACTGAATATGGTTCTTTTTCAGGTTTATTTTTAAAAGCAATTAGTCCTAAGGAAAAACTTTAGATTCTATATTTTAGAACATAGGAACATAATGAATGCTTAAAACTGTTTGCTGAAGCAAAGTTAAGAATGCTTTTTATTTTTAAATTCAGCTAAAACTATATCTAAATGTGCCATTTTGGGCATCTTTGTGGTGAAGCAGACTGTATTCTGTTGAAGACCAGTGGTAAGCTAACTTATGCCAACACTGAAGTTAAAACCAGGAAAAAAAAGAATCTTCCATGCATGATTTGTTTTGTACCTTTCGAAGTAATATCTTTATTTTGCAGCTTATTTTTAGCTTTGGTACTATAATAAGGATTTGGTGATTGTGGGGTATATGAACATGGTGCTTTCCAATTACTTGGAGAGTTATTTATAAAAAACTCCCTTAAATGTTTTAGTTCCTGGAACTTAAGGAGTGGCAGTTGATAAATCATGACTCCTTCATTGAGTCTCTTTAGGATGTATGTACTTATGATTTTTAAAGGATTACACAGATGTTTTAAAAATATTTGTATTTTCTGATAAATATTTTACAGCTCTTGAGAAATAAGGTTTCTGAAGATTCCCTGTTGTTTGCAGATATGCTTACATATGTGTTAATTTTAACTACGTGTGGACCTTAATAAGGAAGTCATATTTTGATGACATCTGATTATACTAATTTTTTCTCCTTGCATTCAAAAAAGATAATGTCACGCTTGTTCTTTGCCGGGGAAATTCAGTGGGAGCCTTTTCTTCTCTTCTGATTTAATTCTAAAATATACTCTCCCAATCCTCACCCCCTCATACTAGTAACCTTGAGGATATTTTGAAAGAAAAATTGCTTTAAGGTAAGCAGGTTCCCTTTTAATGTCACTAGAAGGAGGAACTATTTTCTTATTATTTTAAAATATAAATTTTAAAAGTAATTAAAACAGGGACTTCCCTGGTGGTCCAGTGGTTAAGACTTTGCCTTCCATTGCAGGGGGTGTGGGTTCGATCCCTGGTCAGGGAGCTAAGATCCCACATGCCTCGCGGCCAAAAAACCAAAACATAAAACAGAAGCAAGGACTTCCCTGGTGGCGCAGTGGTTAAGAATCCGCCTGCCAATGCGGGGGACGGGTTTGAGCCCTGGTCCAGGAAGATCCCACATGTCGCGGAGCAACTAAGCCTGCGCGCCACAACTACTGAGCCTGCGCTCTAGAGCCCGCAAGCCACAACTACTGAGCCCATGCGCCACAACTACTGAAGCCCGCGCGCCTAGAGCCTGTGCTGTGCAACAAGAGAAGCCACCTCATTGAGAAGCCCACACACCGCAACGAAGAGTAGCCCCCGCTTGCTGCAACTAGAGATAGCCTGCCCCCAGCATCGAAGACCCAACACAGCCAAAAAGAAAAAAAAAAAAAAAAAAGAAACCAGAAGCAATATTGTAACAAATTCAATAAAGACTTTAAAAATGATCCACATCAAAAAAAATCTTTAAAAAAAAAATTAAAACAATTTTATTTATTTATAACAGTCATTTAAAATTTGTTTTATATCTTATTTATAATTATCATAAAATCATACCTTTACATGTAGAAAAATTAATAATATTCTATGCCATTCAGAAAGGTCTAAGTATTGGTTTGGCCAAAAAGTTCGTTCAGGTTTTTCCGTAACATCTGAAAAGCCCAAACGAACTTTTTGGCCAACCCAATACAAAGTACATCTTCTTTCCGTCTCTAGTCTCTCCTTAATCCCCTGTTCTACCACCCAGGGTTAACTACTATTAAAATTTTGCTTTCTTTTATTATATCTGTCGATCAGTATGGAAGATGAGGAATTTAGCACTTCTTCATTGCCTCCTCTCCTGACTATTTTTAGTTTTTCTTGTGGTTACATTTATAACTTAAATAATATACCTCCTCCCTCTTTTCTTTTTTATTTATAATTGTGGTAAAAAAATTTTTAATTGACCATCTTAACCATTTTTAAGTGTACAGTTGAGCAGTGTTAACTATATTCACATTGTTATGTGACCGATCTCCAGAACTTTTTCATTTTGCAAAACTGAAACTACATACTAACAACTCTCCCATTCTCCTCCAACCCCCAACTCCTGGCAACTACTATTCTATTTTCTGTTTCTATGAATTTGACTACTCTAGATACTTCATATAAATGGAGTCATACAGTGTTTTTCTTTTTGTGGCTGGCTTATTTCATTTAACATAACGTCTTCAAGCTTCATTCATATTGTAGCATGTGTCAGAATTTCCTTTCTTTTTAATGCTGAGTAATATTTCTTTGTATTTATATATCATATTTAGTTTATGTATTCATCTGTCAGTGGACCCTTGGGTTGCCTCCACCTTTTTGGCTATTGTGAATAATGCTGCTATGAATGTGGGTGTACAAATATCTTTTGGATTCCCTGCTTTCAGTTCTTTTGGATATATGTACCCAGAAGTGGAATTGCTGGATCATATGGAAATTCTATTTTTAATTTTTTGAGGAGCATCCATACTGTTTTCTATAGCTGCTGCACCATTTTACATTCCCACCAACAGAGCACAAGGTGCTAATTTCTCCACATCTTTGATTATACTTGTTGTTCTGTTTTTTTCATAGTAGCCATCCTAATGGATGTAAGGTGACATTTCATTATGTTTTTTTTATTGGTATATAGTTGATTTACAATGTTGTGTTAATTTCTGCTGTATCATTATAGTTTTGATTTACATTTCTCTAATAATTAGTGATGATGAACATCTTTTTTTTTTAACATCTTTATTGGAGTATAATTGCTTTACAATGGTGTGTTAGTTTCTGCTTTATAACAAAGTAAATCAGTTATACATATACATATATCCCCATATCTCTTCCCTCTTGCATCTCCCTGAACATCTTTTTCCTAAGCTTGTTGGCCATTTGTATATCCTCTTTGGAGAAGTGTCTGTTCAAGTCCTTTGACTATTTTTAAGTTCAGGTTATTTGTTTTTTTCTTGTTCCCTGCTTTTACATTTAATTATTAGTTTTAGATATATTGACTCTCCACTAAGAAAGAGACATTTTTGAATTTACACTTCCTTTTGCTTTCTCTACATCTTGATTTTTCTTGGTAATTTTTATATTGTAAAGGTTTATAACATTATTCTGTTCTTTAACTCATATTTTTTTAAAGTAGTTTTCAAAAGCATTTATAATGAATTCTTACGTAAGTGTGATGCACTTGAAAAGCCAAGAAGTGTGCTTAGATGCTTAGAGAAGGATAAGTAATCTTGTGTCAAAAAAACTTCTTTTAAGGGTTCCTGTTAACTTTAGTTTTGGGGGCTGGTATGTTTTCTCCATAAATTTTATCCCATCTGTTTTCAATCATCTAGGATTTTCTCATACTTTTTGGTCTGCTGCTGGTGCCTTTTTCGTGTTCTAAGACTTTGATAAACTTGTCATTTCAGTTTTCTGTCATTTCATTGGGCCCTTAGGATGAAAGGTTATAGATGTTTGTTCCCTCCACCATATTAAACCAGAAGCATCTGCTTTTGTTTTGTTTTGTTTTGTTTTGTTTTTCTGTGTGTTGTTTTTAGAAGGTTGGATTATTTTTATCTAATAAGGATCCACTTCTATTTAAAGTGTTATATGAATACATAATGTTTTAAAATTTATTGAACACATTTAGAGTATGCTACATGCTAGGTACTATTATAAGTATTATAAACATGAATTCACTTAATCCATTAAATCCTTATAATATCATAGGAGATAATATTATTCTCATTTTATAGATGAGGAAATTGAACCAACAGAGAAGTTAAATAACTCACCTAAGGTTATACAGCTGGTAAGTGATAGAACCTGGATTCAAACCCAAGCATACTGGCTTTAGCTCTCATGGTCTTAACCATTATACTATGGCTGCCTCGTATATGTCATTCCTCCATTGTGGAATGCTTTTTATTTTACATTTCCTCATGCTTTTTTTAGAGACCAACATATGACACCTCCATTCACTCAACATATATTAATTGAACATCCACTCTGAGCCAGACGCTTCTTCAGATATTGGTGATACAGCAATGAGCAAAACAAAATGCCTGCTCTCATGGATTTTATGTTTAGTTGGGGGAGACAGACTGTAAAATATGTATAATTTATATATGCTGGCAACGTATTTTCTCTGAAGAATAAAAAAAATTAACTAGCTTCATACACTAAAGTAGACTCATTTAATCTCGGAAACAAGGGTTACAGTTTTTATTAGCCAAACTCTTTTTTTTTTTAATTAATTAATTTATTATTATTTTTTGGCTGCGTTGGGCCTTCGTTGCTGTGCACGGGCTTTCTGTAGTTGTGGTGAGCAGGGGCTACCCTTTGTTGTGGTGGCTTCTCATTGCGGAGCCTGCGTTCTAGGCACGTGGGCTTCAGTAGTTGTGGCTAGCGGGCTTCAGTAGTTGTGGCTCACAGGCTCAGTAGTTGTGGTGCACGGGCTCAGTTGCTCCATGGCACGTAGGATCTTCCCGGACCAAGGATCGAACCCGTGTCCCCTGCATTGGTAGGCGGATTCTTATCCACTGCACCACCAGGGAAGTCCCTAGCCAAACTCTTAAAAGTCAAATTGACTGACTGTATCCATTATGCTTTTGCCACAAAATAACATCTAATGATAGCTGTGTGTTGGGTGGATGCTGCTGTGGGAGGTGGTGTTGCAGATTAGCATGCAGGTGGTTTTTCAGGAGTGCTTTTGGGGTTGACAGCTATGGAAGAGAAGGGGAGAAGCAAGCTTAGGTAGGAAAAAATCAAGATGCCCTGAAGTCTCTACAGAAATCTTAGTTGACCCTCCAGGGAGTTCTGAAGATGAGTTGACACTTCAGAGCTTTCCTGAGTCATGTCTGGGACCTTTATACCCCCATATTGAATTGGCTGTTGGTTGTGGGCTGACCAGGAAGGGGATTTGACTATAGGCGAGCAGTCACATCTCTGAAGGAGGCTGAAGACTGGGGATGTCTACTGATAGCACTCCCGGTAGCTGGGATGACAAATGCTCCATTGCTAATAGGGGATTCTGGAGGTGGGGTGGAGAGCGGGAAGGTCAGATCACAGCATCCACCACGAGTGTCATTAGGAGATGTGGATTTGAATTCGCATTCTGTTTCCTAACTGTGAGACTCTGGCAAATATTCCCCTGTGCTATGCTTTTTTTTTTTTTTTTAAACATCTTTATTGAGGTATAATTGCTTTACAATGGTGTGTTAGTTTCTGCTTTATAACAAAGTGAATCAGTTATACATATACATATGTTCCCATATCTCTTCCCTCTTGCATCTCCCTCCCTCCCACCCTCCCCATCCCACCCCTCTAGGTGGTCACAAAGCACCGAGCTGATCTCCCTGTGCTATGCGGCTGCTTCCCACTAGCTATCTATTGTACATCTGGTAGTGTATATATGTCCATGACACTCTCTCACCCTGTCACATCTCACCCTTCCCCCTCCCCATATCCTCAAGTCCATTCTCTAGTAGGTCTGTGTCTTTATTCCCGTCTTGCCACTAGGTTCTGCATGGCCTTTTTTTTTTTTTTCCCCCTTAGATTCCATATATATGTGTTAGCATACTGTATTTGTTTTTCTCTTTCTGACTTACTTCACTCTGTATGACAGACTCTAACTCCATCCACCTCATTACAAATACCTCCATTTCATTTCTTTTTATGGCTGAGTAATATTCCATTGTATGTATGTGCCACATCTTCTTTATCCATTCATCCGATGATGGACACTTAGGTTGCTTCCAGGTCCTGGCTATTGTAAATAGAGCTGCAATGAACATTTTGGTACATGACTCTTTTTGAACTATGGTTTTCTCAGGGTATATGCCCAGTAGTGGGATTGCTGGGTCGTATGGTAGTTCTATTTTTAGTTTTTTAAGGAACCTCCATACTGTTCTCCATAGTGGCTGTATCAATTTACATTCCCACCAACAGTGCAAGAGTGTTCCCTTTTCTCCACACCCTCTCCAGCATTTATTGTTTCTAGATTTTTTGATGATGGCCATTCTGACTGGTGTGAGATGATATCTCATTGTAGTTTTGATTTGCATTTCTCTAATGATTAATGATGTTGAGCATTCTTTCATGTGTCTGTTGGCAATCTGTATATCTTCTTTGGAGAAATGTCTATTTAGGTCTTCTGCCCATTTTTGGATTGGGTTTTTCGTTTTTTTGTTATTGAGCTGCATGAGCTGCTTGTAAATCTTGGAGATTAATCCTTTGTCAGTTGCTTCATTTGCAAATATTTTCTCCCATTCTGAGGGTTGTCTTTTGGTCTTGTTTATGGTTTCCTTTGCTGTGCAAAAGCTTTTAAGTTTCATTAGGTCCCATTTGTTTATTTGTGTTTTTATTTCCATTTCTCTAGGAGGTGGGTCAAAAAGGATCTTGCTGTGATTTATGTCATAGAGTGTTCTGCCTATGTTTTCCTCTAAGAGTTTGATAGTGTCTGGCCTTACACTTAGGTCTTTAATCCATTTTGAGTTTATTGTTGTGTATGGTGTCAGGGAGTGTTCTAATTTCATACTTTTACATGTATCTGTCCAATTTTCCCAGCACCACTTATTGAAGAGGCTGTCTTTTCTCCACTGTATATGCTTGCCTCCTTTATCAAAGATAAGGTGACCATATGTGCGTGGGTTTATCTCTGGGCTTTCTATCCTGTTCCATTGATCTATATTTCTGTTTTTGTGCCAGTACCAAACTGTCTTGATTACTGTAGCTTTGTAATATAGTCTGAAGTCAGGGAGCCTGATTCCTCCAGCTCCATTTTTCGTTCTCAAGATTGCTTTGGCTATTCGGGGTCTTTTGTGTTTCCATACAAATTGTGAAATTTTTTGTTCTAGTTCTGTGAAAAATGCCAGTGGTAGTTTGATAGGGATTGCATTGAATCTGTAGATTGCTTTGGGTAGTAGAGTCATTTTCACAATGTTGATTCTTCCAATCCAAGAACATGGTATATCTCTCCATCTATTTGTATCATCTTTAATTTCTTTCATCAGTATCGTATAATTTTCTGCATACAGGTCTTTTGTCTCCTTAGGTAGGTTTATTCCTAGATATTTTATTCTTTTTGTTGCAATGGTAAACGGGAGTGTTTTCTTAATTTCACTTTCAGATTTTTCGTCATTAGTGTGTAGAAATGCAAGAGATTTCTGTGCATTAATTTTGTATCCTGCTACTTTACCAAATTCATTGATTAGCTCTAGTAGTTTTCTGGTAGCATCTTTAGGATTCTCTATGTATAGTATCATGTCATCTGCAAACAGTGACAGCTTTACTTCTTCTTTTCCGATTTGGATTCCTTTTATTTCTTTTTCTTCTCTGATTGCTGTGGCTAACACTTCCAAAACTATGTTGAATAATAGTGGTGAGAGTGGGCAACCTTGTCTTGTTCCTGATCTTAGTGGAAATGGTTTCAGTTTTTCACCATTGAGGACAATATTGGCTGTGGGTTTGTCATATATGGCCTTTATTATGTTGAGGAAAGTTCCCTCTATGCCTACTTTCTGCAGGGCTTTTATCATAAATGGGTGTTGAATTTTGTCAAAAGCTTTCTCTGCATCTATTGAGATGATCATATGGTTTTTCTCTTTCAATTTGTTAATATGGTGTATCACGTTGATTGATTTGCGTATATTGAAGAATCCTTGCATTCCTGGGATAAACCCCACTTGATCATGGTGTATGATCCTTTTAATGTGCTGTTGGATTCTGTTTGCTAGTATTTTGTTGAGGATTTTTGCATCTATGTTCATCAGTGATATTGGCCTGTAGTTTTCTTTCTTTGTGACATCTTTGTCTGGTTTTGGTATCAGGGTGATGGTGGCCTTGTAGAATGAGTTTGGGAGTGTTCCTCCCTCTGCAATATTTTGGAAGAGTTTGAGAAGGATAGGTGTTAGCTCTTCTTTAAATGTTTGATAGAATTCGCCTGTGAAGCCATCTGGTCCTGGGCTTTTGTGTGTTGGAAGATTTTTAATCACAGTTTCAATTTCAGTGCTTGTGATAGGTCTGTTCATATTTTCTATTTCTTCCTGGTTCAGTCTCGGCAGGTTGTGCATTTCTAAGAATCTGTCCGTTTCTTCCAGGTTGTCCATTTTACTGGCATAGAGTTGCTTGTAGTAATCTCTCATGATCGTTTGTATTTCTGCGGTGTCAGTGGTTACTTCTCCTTTTTCATTTCTAATTCTATTGATTTGAGTCTTCTCCCTTTTTCTCTTGATGAGTCTGGCTAATGGTTTATCAATTTTGTTTATCTTCTCAAAGAACCAGCTTTTAGTTTCATTGATTTTTGCTATTGTTTCCTTCATTTCTTTTTCATTTATTTCTGATCTGATCTTTATGATTTCTTTCCTTCTGCTAGCTTTGGGGTTTTTTTGTTCTTCTTTCTCTAATTGCTTCAGGTGCAAGGTTAGGTTGTTTATTCGAGATGTTTCCTGTTTCTTGAGGTAGGCTTGTATTGCTATAAACTTCCCTCTTAGCACTGCTTTTGCTGCGTCCCATAGGTTTTGGGTCGTCGTGTCTCCATTGTCATTTGTTTCTAGGTATTTTTTGATTTCCCCTTTGATTTCTTCAGTGATCACTTCGTTATTAAGTAGTGTATTGTGTAGCCTCCATGTGTTTGTATTTTTTACAGATCTTTTCGTGTAATTGATATCTAGTCTCATAGCGTTGTGGTCGGAAAAGATACTTGATACGATTTCAATTTTCCTAAATTTACCAAGGCTTGATTTGTGACCCAAGATATGATCTATCCTGGAGAATGTTCCATGAACACTTGAGAAGAATGTGTATTCTGTTGTTTTTGGGTGGAATGTCCTATAAATATCAATTAAGTCCATCTTGTTTAATGTATCATTTAAAGCTTGTGTTTCCTTATTTATTTTCATTTTGGATGATCTGTCCATTGGTGAAAGTGGGGTGTTAAAGTCCCCTACTGTGATTGTGTTGCTGTCGATTTCCCCTTTTATGGCTGTTAGTATTTGCCTTATGTATTGAGGTGCTCCTATGTTGGGTGCATAAATATTTACAATTGTTATACCTTCCTCTTGGATCGATCCCTTGATCATTATATAGTGTCCTTCTTTGTCTCTTGTAATAGTCTTTATTTTAAAGTCTATTTTGTCTGATATGAGAATTGCTACTCCAGCTTTCTTTTGATTTCCATTTGCATGGAATATCTTTTTCCATCCCCTCACTTTCCGTCTGTATGTGTCTCTAGGTCTGAAGTGGGTCTCTTGTAGACAGCATATATATGGGTCTTGTTTTTGTATCCATTCAGCCAGTCTGTGTCTTTTGGTGGGAGCATTTAATCCATTTACATTTAAGGTAATTATCGATATGTATGTTCCTATTCCCATTTTCTTAAATGTTTTGGGTTTGTTATTGTAGGTGTTTTCCTTCTCTTGTGTTTCTTGCCTAGAGAAGTTCCTTTAGCATTTGTTGTAAAGCTGGTTTGGTGGTGCTGAACTCTCTCAGCTTTTGCTTGTCTGTAAAGGTTTTAATTTCTCCATCAAATCTGAATGAGATCCTTGCTGGGTAGATTAATCTTGGTTGTAGGTTTTTCTCCTTCATCACTTTAAGTATATCCTGCCACTCCCTTCTGGCTTGCAGAGTTTCTGCTGAAAGATCAGCTGTTAACCTGATGGGGATTCCCTTGTGTGTTATTTGTTGTTTTTCCCTTGCTGCTTTTAATATGTTTTCTTTATATTTAATTTTTGAGAGTTTGATTAATATGTGTCTTGGCGTGTTTCTCCTTGGATTTATCCTGTATGGGACTCTCTGTGCTTCCAGGACTTGATTAACTATTTCCTTTCCCATATTAGGGAAGTTTTCAACTATAATCTCTTCAAATATTTTCTCAGTCCCTTTCTTTTTCTCTTCTTCTTCTGGGACCCCTATAATTCGAATGTTGGTGCGTTTAATGTTGTCCCAGAGGTCTCTGAGACTGTCCTCAGTTCTTTTCATTCTTTTTTCTTTATCCTGCTCTGCAGTAGTTATTTCCACCATTTTATCTTCCAGGTCACTTATCCGTTCTTCTGCCTCAGTTATTCTGCTATTGATCCCATCTAGAGTATTTTTAATTTCATTTATTGTGTTTTTCATCACAATGGTTGGTTCCTCTTTAGTTCTTCTACATCCTTGTTAAATGTTTCTTGCATTTTGTCTATTCTATTTCCAAGATTTTGGATCATCCTTACTATCATTATTCTGAATTCTTTTTCAGGTAGACTACCTATTTCCTCTTCATTTGTTAGGTCTGGTGTGTTTTCACCCTGCTCCTTCATCTGCTGTGTGTTTTTCTGTCTTCTCATTTTGCTTATCTTACTGTGTTTGGGGTCTCCTTTTCACAGGCTGCAGGTTCGTAGTTCCTGTTGTTTTTGGTATCTGTCTCCAGTGGCTAAGGTTGGTTCAGTGGGTTGTGTAGGCTTCCTGGTGGAGGGGACTAGTGCCTGTGTTCTGGTGGATGAGGCTGGATCTTGTCTTTCTGGTGGGCACGTCCACGTCTGGTGGTGTATTTTGGGGTGTCTGTGGCCTTATTATGATTTTAGGCAGCCTCTCTGCTAATGGATGGGGCTGTGTTCCTGTTTTGCTAGTTGTTTGGCATAGGGTGTCCAGCACTGTAGCTTGCTGGTCGTTGAGTGAAGCTGGGTCTTGATGTTGAGATGGAGATCTCTGAGAGATTTTCGCCATTTGGTATTACGTGGAGCTGGGAGGTCTCTTGTGGACCAGTGTCCTGAAGTTGGCTCTCCCACCTCAGAGGCACAGCCCTGATGCCTGGCTGGAGCACCAAGAGCCTTTCATCCACACGGCTCAGAGTAAAAGGGAGAAAAAACAGAAAGAAAGAAAGAAAGAAAGAGGATAAGATATAGTGAAGTAAAATAAAACTATTATAAAGCAAAGCTATACAGACAAAATCTCACCCAGAAGCATATACATATACACTCAGAAAAAAAAAGGAAAAGGGGAAAAATTAATATATCCTGCTCCCAAAGTCCACCTCCTGAATTTGGGATGATTCGTTGTCTATTCAGGTATTCAACAGATGCAGGCACATCAAGTTGTTTGTGAAGTTTTAATCTGCTGCTTCTGAGGCTGCTGGGAGAGATTTCCCTTTCTCTTCTTTGTTCGCACAGCTCCCGGGGTTCAGCTTTGGATTTGGAGCCGCCTCTGCTTGTAGGTCGCCTGAGGGCGTCTGTTCCCCGCCCAGACAGAACGGGGTTAAAGGAGCAGCTGCTTCGGGGGCTCTGGCTCACTCAGGCGAGGGGAGGGAGGGATACGGATGCGGGGCGAGCCTGCGGCGGCAGAAACTGGCGTGACGTTGCACCAGCCCGAGGCGCGCCGTGTGTTCTCCTGGGGAAGTTGTCCCCTGATCACGGGAGCCTGGCCGTGGCGGGCTGCACCGGCTCCCGGGAGGGGCGGTGTGGAGAGTGACCTGTGCTCGCACACAGGCTTTTTGGTGGCGGCAGCAGCAGCCTTAGCGTCTCATGCCCGTCTCTGGGGTCCGCGCTGATCGCCGCGGCTCACGCCCGTCTCTGGAGTTCGTTTAGGCGGCGCCCTGAATCCCCTCTCCTTGCGCGCCGCGAAACAAAGTGGGAAGAAAAAGTCTCTTGCCTCTTCGGCAGCTGCAGACTTTTTCCTGGACTCCCTCCCGACTAGCTGTGGTGCACTAACCCCTTCAGGCTGTGTTCACGCTGCCAACCCCAGTCCTCTCCCTGCGATCCGACCGAAGCCCGAGCCTCAGCTCCCAGTCCCCGCCCGCCCCGGCGGGTGAGCAGACAAGCCTCTCGGGCTGGTGAGTGCTGCTCGGCGCCGAGCCTCTGTGCGGGAATCTCTCCGTTTTGCCCTCCGCACCCCTGTGGCTGCGCTCTCCTCCGTGGCTCTGAAGCTTCCCCCCTCTGCCACCCGCAGTCTCTGCCCGCGAAGGGGCTTCCTAGTGCGTGGAAACCTTTCCTCCTTCACGGCTCCCTCCCACAGGTGCAGGTCCCGTCCCTATTCTTTTGTCTCTGTTATTTCTTTTTTCTTTTGCCCTACCCAGGTACGTGGGGAGTTTCTTGCCTTTTGGGAGGTCTGACGTTTTCTGCCAGCGTTCAGTGGGTGTTCTGTAGGAGCAGTTCCACGTATAGATGTATTTCTACTGTATCTGTGGGAAGGAAGGTGATCTCCGCCTCGTACTCTTCCGCCATCTTCTTCTCCCCCCCGTGCTATGCTTTTTAAATCTGTAAAACAGGATGAGTAGGTCTAGTTTGAGAGTTATTATGAAAATCATATAAGATGTTTGTTCAAACACCTGAAACATGCTAAATATTCTATACATGTTTATAGGCTAAGGAAACATAAACAGTGATATTTCCTTGTCAAGTGTGCACTTTTTAGAAGTTGGGTTTCTCCTGGAAAATACTACTTCTACATTCAGTTAAGAAATATTTGAGTCCCTATTATGTAAATAGTTATGTGAATATATTAAAAAGTCAAGAATTTTTATCTTCCAGCTGTTTATAATCTAGCTAAGGATGTGTGTATATAATTAGTTGAATAACAAAAATTGGAACATAAGATACATGTTGGACAGGTTTAGAAGTATAGACCATCAGGCTTATGTGGTTGAAAAAGTTTTAATGGAAGTTGATATTGAAGAAAAAAGTTGATGTTGAAGAAAGAAGGTTGATGTTAAAGAAAGATCCCCACCTCCCTCCTTAAACTGAGGACAGGTCAGGATTAATACTTGGATCATCAAGGTCTTATGTGTGGTGGTTTGAGTAAACAGATGTCCGTAATAGAGAGTTTGTGTTGGGAATGGTGCGATCACGTTGAGAATAGAAATTGGAACAAGCTTATCAAGAGTCTTAAATACCACAGAGAGAGTTGGAATTACAGATTTAGGAGACCCTTATATAGAGATAATAGTTAAAACATTGAATGTGAATTAGGTTTCAGAAAGAGAGAGACAATGAATATGAGAGAGGTTGTGAAGAATGTCTTGTGATTGGAGACAGAGGAGACTTAATAAGTGTTCAGAATAGTAGAAAGGGAGCCAGGGAAGCAGACTGTTATGAAAGCTAAGGCAAGAGGGTTCCAAGAGGCAGGGGCAGAAAACCATGAGATGCTTAGAAAGAGAATGATTATCAAGAAAAGGCCATTCAGTTTCTATGTGTGGCTCTCTGCTTACCTTCTATAAAGCCCCTAAAGACTGCAGTTTTAACTTTTTTGCAGATGTCTAAAATTTTTAATACCTTATTTCTTACTCTGTGTCCTACGTTCCAACTACACGTGTGCTTGCACAGTCCTTAACACAGTGTCATTTCCTTCCTTTCTTCAACAAATATTTATCGAATACCTATTCTGTGCTAGACACCACGTTGGCCACTAGGAATATAATGAACAAAATTCCTACTTTAATTAAGCTTACATTCTAGCTGGGGTAGATGGTAGACTATAAACATTGGTTTATCTGTCCAGTGATAGAAGAGGTAGGTCAGAGGGGCAGCTAGGGCCATTCACACAGGGCCTTGTAGACCCTGCTAGAGACTTTGGATTTCCCTTTACTTTGGGGAAAGGCATTTGGAGAGTTTAAAACAAAGGAAAGACGTGAACTACATTAATTTTGTAAAACCCTTATGACAGAGGTCACTATATGTGTGTTAAATTAAGAGTCATTCAGTCTGTTTGACTTACCTTTGAAAGGATGACTGTGGCTGGCTACAACATGGAGATTAGATCACAGGGAGCCTTCTTATGGCTCCCTGGAGGAAAACGCAGGCTTCTGTTCTAAAACATTTTGTTATGTTTTTAAGTCTCATTGTGAATAGCTGCTAGGTGGATTTATTTAAGTACTATGACTTATCCAACAGTAATATAAAAATAAACACACATGTCAATTCCTTCATTTTTTTTGGTGTCTACCTTAAAATATGAATCCTATTTTAAAACCAGTTTTGGCAAATGAGTTGTTAATCTGGGTGATTAATCCATGGAAGTCAGGGCTGAGAAAGAGGACATGACAGACCTTTGTCAAATTTTTGAAGGGCCATCTCTTGGATGAAGGTAGACTTTTGGGGGAGGGGAGATCTGGGTCTAGAGATTGAAAGAGATTTCAGTTAAGTATAATGCAGAGTTTGTCAGTAATAGAGCTGTTTGTCTGTGGAGTGGAATGCCTCACAAAAGAGTGAGCTGCTGATAACTAACATTAAAGCAAAAGTGGAACTACTATCTGTTAGAGCAGTTAGGGTGGGCTTCCTGAATGAGGAGGGGAGATTGAATTAAGGTTTCTCACAAAATCACTATTTTTACCTGTAAGCATTATTCAATATTGGTATTTTATTTTTTACAGAGATAGTTTACTGGAAGCGACACAGGCTGGTGCACACACAAAATAACTGAAGTCCATCAAATTGTCAGGCATTCAGTAAAATGTAGAGCATTATTAGTCTTAGTCATTGTCTAACTTAAAACTCCTTTTCTTTTTCAGGGATATCATGATAACACATTTTGAACCTTCAATCTCCTTTGAGGGCCTTTGTAATGAGGTTCGAGACATGTGTTCTTTCGACACCGAACAACTTTTCACCATGAAATGGATAGATGAAGAAGGTGAGTGAATAAAGAGATGGCTGCCTGTGTGAGCATTTGATTTAAGATACCATTTTGTAATTTTTTTTAACACTAAAGCTATATTTAATTTCAATCAATCAAAATGTTGTCGCTTTTAGAATCTATTGCTCAAGACTTGCACGTAAGCAACTTAAATGCAAATTATATTGGTAGCGCTTAAGGGAAGCAGACTGTGTACGTTTTTTTTTTTTGCTCTCCTTCTATTTGATATTTTTTTATTAGTTATCTATTTTATACATATTAGTGTATATATGTCAATCCCAATCTCCCATTTCATCCCCCCCCACCCGCTTTCCCCCCTTGGTGTCCATACGTTTGTTCTCTACATCTGTGTCTCTATTTCTGCCCTGCAAACCAGTTCATCTGTACCATTTTTCTAGATTCCACATATATGCGTTAACATATGATATTTGTTTTTCTCTTCCTGACTTACTTCACTCTGTATGACAGTCTCTAGGTCCATCCACGTCTCTACAAATGACCCAATTTCATTCCTTTTTATGGCTGAGTAATATTCCATTGTATATATGTACCACATCTTTATCCATTCGTCTGTCGATGGGCATTTAGGTTGCTTCCATGACCTGGCTATTGTAAATAGTGCTGCAATGAACATTGTGGTACATGTATCTTCTTGAATTATGGTTTTCTCTGGGTATATACCCAGTAGTGGGATTGCTGGGTCATATGGTAATTCTATTTTTAATTTTTTAAGGAACCTCCATACTGTTCTCCATAGTGGCTGTATCAATTTACATTCCCACCAACAGTGCAAGCGGATTCCCTTTTCTCCACATCCTCTCCAGCATTTGTTGTTTGTAGATTTTCTGATGATGCCCATTCTAACTGGTGTGAGGTGATACCTTATTGTAGTTTTGATTTGCATTTCTCTAATAATTAGTGATGTTGAGCAGCTTTTCATGTGCCTGTAGCCCATCTGTATGTCTTCTTTGGAGAAATGTCTATTTAGGTCTTCTGCCCATTTTTGGATTGGGTTGCTTGTTTTTTTAACATTGAGCTGCATGAGCTGTATATATATTTTGGAGATGAATCCGTTGTCCACTGATTCATTTGCAGATATTTTCTCCCCTTCTGAGGGTTGTCTTTTCGTCTTGTTTATAGTTTCCTTTGCTGTGCAAAGCTTTCAAATTTCATTAGGTCCCATTTGTTTATTTTTGTTTTTATTTCCATTACTCTAGGAGGTGGGTCAAAAAAGATCTTGCTGTGATTTATGTCACAGAGTGTTCTTCCTATGTTTTCCTCTAAGAGTTTTATAGTGTCCGGTCTTACATTTACATCTAGAACCCATTTTGAGTTTATTTTTGTGTATGGTGTCAGGGAGTGTTCTAATTTCATTCTTTTACATGTAGCTGCCCAGTGTTCCCAGCACCACTTATTGAAGAGACTGTCTTTTCTCCATTGTATATCCTTGCCTTCTTTGTTGTAGATTAGTTGACCATAAATGCATGGGTTTATTTCTGGGTTTTCTATCCTGTTCCATTGATCTATATTTCTGTTTTTGTGCCAGTACCATATTGTGTTGATTACTGTAGCTTTGTAGTATAGTCTGAAGTCAGGGAGTCTGATTCCTCCAGCTCTGTTTTTTTCCCTCAAGATTACATTGGGTATTCAGGGTCTTTTGTGTCTCCATACAAATTTTAAGATTTTTTGTTCTAGTTCTGTAAAAAATGCCACTGGTAATTTGATAGGGATTGCATTGAATCTGTAGATTGCTTTGGGTAGTATAGTCATTTTCACAATGTTGATTCTTCCAGTCCAAGAACATGGTATATCTCTCCATCTGTTTGTGTCATCTTTGATTTCTTTCATCAGTGTCTTATAGTTTTCTGAGTACAAGTCTTTTACCTCCTTAGGTAGGTTTATTCCTAGGTATTTTATTCTTTTTGTTGCAATGGTGAATGGGATTGTTTCCTTAATTTCTCTTTCTGATCTTTCATTGTTGGTGTATAGGAATGCAAGAGATTTCTGTGCGTTAATTTTATATCATGCAACTTTACCAAATTCATTGATCAGCTCTAGTAGTTTTCTGGTGGCATCTTTAGGATTATCTAGGTATAGTATCATGTCTTCTGCAAACAATGACAGTTTTACTTCTTTTCCAGTTTGGATTCCTTTTATTTCTTTTTCTTCTCTGATTGCCGTGGCTAGGACTTCCAAAACTATGTTGAATAATAGTGGCAAGAGTGGATATCCTTGTCTTGTTTCTGATCTTAGAGGAAACGCTTTCAGTTTTTCACTATTGAGAATGATGTTTGCTGTGGGTTTGTCATATATGGCCTTTATTATGTTGAGGTAGGTTCCCTCTGTGCCCACTTTCTGGAGGGCTTTTATCATAAATGGGTGTTGAATTTTATCAAAAGCTTTTGATTTAAGGTTCCATTTTGTCTTTTTTAAATTAATTAATTAATTTATTTTTGGCTGCATTGGGTCTTCGTTGCTGCACGTGGGCTTTCTCTAGTTGTGGTGAGTGGGGGCTACACTTTGTTGTGGTGTGCAGGCTTCTCATTGCAGTGGCTTCTCTTGTTGCGGAGCACAGGCTCTAGGCACGTGGGCTTCAGTAGTTGTGGTACGTGGGCTCAGTAGTTGTGGCTCGCGGGCTTTAGAGCACAGGCTCAGTAGTTGTGGTGCACGGGCTCGGTTGCTCCATGGCATGTGGGATCTTCCCAGACTAGGGCTCGAACCCGTGCCCCCTGCATTGGCAGGCGGATTCTCAACCACTGTGCCACCAGGGAAGCCCTGTTTTTAAAACGTAATAAAAGTCCTAATTAACTTAAGGAGGGAAAGGTATGTTAGAAATTTGATGCCATTCTTATTTTCCTTCAAGTATTTGAGTATCAAAGAGTACAACTTTGTTTTGCCCTTTTTACCCTTAAATATAGTGAAATTAATGTGACTTTTTTCCAGCAATAAGGTAAACATCTCATTAAATAGTGTTTCATTTTAGTTTAATTTTGAATATATGTTGCCTTATATTTTAAGACATTACTTTCAATAATTTGACAGTACTTTACAGAAAATATTCTTTAAAGAAAATGTTTTAAAAAAAGTGTAAAAGTGATTGTGACAACCATTATTTCAAAGGTGGTGGCAAAAACTTGATTCAGAAAACATTTATTGAATATGTGTGTGTTGAGGATAGATACTTTCTGTCCTCAAACTCCACAGGGAGATGGACATGTGAAAAACAAAAGTGACAGTTGAACCTAAATGCATAGGGGCCTCAGAATACAAAAGAAACAGCATCCACATATGCCTGAAATATTTGCAAAGTTTGAACTAAACGTATAACAGAGTAAAAGTTTTCGAAGTGGAGTGGGTGAGGGGAGAACCAGAAAGAAAGAATAATATATAAGAAGGCACAGAGGTATGAAGAACATGGTGTGTGTGGGAAGAGCAGTAATTCACTAAATTGAAAGTATGGGGAGGCCTCCTTCTGGCGGTCCCATATTGAACTGGAGTTGGAAGAGGTGAGTCTGGTCTCAGAATGGAGGTAAAACCACCACCAGGTCACTCCCAGCCTGCTGCCACCAGGAGGAGGGCCATGATCCAAAGGAACCAGCGCTGTTGAGAAAACTGTTTATTGGAGGTCTGAGCTTTGAAACTACAGATGATCGTTTAAGAGAACATTTTGAGAAATGGGGCACACTTACAGTTTGTGCAGTGATGAGAGACCCCCAAACAAAACGTCCCAGGACCTCTAGTTTTGTGACTTACTCTAGCATTGAAGAGGTGGATGCAGCAGTGAGTGCAGGACCGCCCCGAGGTTGATGGGTGTTTAGTGGAACCAAAGAGAGCTGTTTCTAGAGAGGATTCTGTAAAGCCTGCTGCCCTTCCGAAAGTGAAGAAACTTTTTGTTGGTGGTATTAAAGAAGATACAGAAGAATATGAGAGTCTACTTTGAAAAGTATGGCAAGATTGAAACCATAGAAGTTGGTCTTTCAACCATGGAAGACAGGCAGAGTGGAGAAAAGAGAGGATTTGCTTTTGTAGCTTTTGATGATCATGATACAGTTGATAAAATTGTTGTTCAGAAATACCACACTATTAACGGGCATAATTGTGAAGTGAAAAAGGCCCTTTGTAAACAAGAAATGCAGTCTGCAGATCGCGAAGAGGTCGTGGAGGTGGATCTGGCAGCTTTGTGGGTTGTGGTGGGAACTTTGGAGGTGGTGTAGGGTTTTTGTATTTAACCTGTTAACCAGAAGCCGTGGGAGCCTAGTTACGCTAATGCTGCTTTTTAAGAGACAACTTTTCCCAAAAAATAATTAAAATATTAATCAGTTACTATTCGGATGAGATGCTGATTATTCATAAGGGCTATTATTGCTGCCCCAAAAGGGCTTGTTAAAAATTGAGATTTGATGTTAATTCACTTTTTTAAAAATGACTTTTGAGGGACAGGTGCTTAAAATAAAACTAGTTTCTAATTTTTTTTTTAATTAATTAAGTCTAAAAGTTAAGGATGGGGAGTGGTGAGGAACTTGGGCTAGATCCTTGCTACTCAAAGTGTAGTCTGTAGTACTTAATAGAAAAGTGGGCTCTCTGGCCCCATCACAGACTACTGAATCAGAATCTACATTTTAACAGGATCTACAGGTGAGTTGTATGAGTATTAAAGTTTGAGAAGCATAGGACTAGATCCCAGAAGGCTTTGCAGACCACATTAGACTTTATTTTACATGATGGAATGTCATTGAAGTGTAGTTGAAAGATGCCTAAATATACTAGTTTTGTATAATGGTTTTCTATTAATTGTAATACCATGGAATTTCATTTTAAGGAATGTTATTTTAATATTTAGCTCAATATTTGGGGCTGGCCATTTCTGTGTTCCGTGATATGAAGAGCCCTGAAAAGATATTATTCCAGCTTCAAGCTATGGGTAAACTGAAGCCCATTTTCATTTTTTAAGGCCATTTTTAAAAGTTTCTCTAAAGTAATCCATGTTTACTGTTTGGGAAAAAAAAGAGATGATCATGAAATTTAAAAAGAAGTCTTCTGTTTGCCCTTTATCTTCTCTCTTCCCTCACCAATCCTAGTCCTAAGGGAGGAAACCACAGCTTAGTATATATCCTTCTAGATATATTCTATGCATATAAAAATATTTCTTGTTTCTATACATCACTTATAAGCACACTTTATTCCACACACACAAAAAATGTATACGAACCATTAAGCAGTACTTTCCTTTTATATTATGTATTGGATGTTTTTTCATTTCAGTGTGCATCAATTTGCATCATTACCTATTTTTTAAACACTGCATAATATTCCATATTGTAGATATTTCATGATTTATTTACTCTTTTATTGACAGACATTTGGACTGTTCCCAGTTTTTGGCTATTATAAGTAGTATATAATGAACATTTTTGTATGTAATTTTGTGCTGTTGTATGGGACTCTCTCTGTAGCAAATGTGCAGAATATGCACATTGCAGATTTTGGTAGATAGTGACAGTTTGCTCTCTAAGAAAGTTAAAACAATTTATGGCACAACTACATTGAATGAGAGCATCCCTTCACTCTTGCCTTCACCAGCCTCAGATTTTTTGAAAATCTAGCTAGCTAGATTTGTATTTTAAATTTTGTACTACTTAAGAGTAAGCTGAGTTTTCTCATCTATTCATCTACTTTTTGACCTTCTCTATCTAAAGGTTTGTTTAAATATTGTTAATTATAAATGGTGTGGCTATTTCACAGTATATCTTCAGCATGAAAATGAGACTATATAATTTAGCACAGTGCATAGAATATAGTTAGCATAGGGAGTTGCCTGGCGGTCTAGTGGTTAGGACTCGGAACTTTCACTGCGGTGGCCCGGGTGCAGTCCCTGGTAGGGAACTGGGATCCTGCAAGCCACACAGCGAGCCCAAAAAAAAAAAAAAAAAAAGGAGAAAGAAGAAAGAATATAGTTAGCATCAATCAACTGGTTCTTACCCGAGCCAGTGTTATTTTTATTTTAATCCTGTCCTGATCATTTCATGTCATTTATTTTCCACTTAGGGTCTTTTCATTCAGTGGTTTTCAAACTGTAGTACACATAGGAATCACTAGATAATGCTTTTTTTTTTTCAGAAGTTTATTTATTTTATTTATTTATTTTGGCCGCACTGCACGGCTTGTGGGATCTTAGTTCCCTGACCAGGGATTGAACCCGGGCCCTCAGCAGTGAAAGCTCGGAGTCCTAACCACTGGACCACTGGGGAATTCCCTAGATAATGCGTTTTATTAAAAGAAATTGGTTTAGAGACAGTCCATTTAAAATTTTTATAGTACATTTATACTTTGTATTGTCTTTGCCTGGAGAGTTCTGTTCCCAGACTGCCTCATGGCTGTCTCTTTCTTGTCATTCAGGTCTTAATTCAAATGTCATGTCCTCCAAGAAGCCTCTTAACCCCTATTCACTTTGTATCTTATTTGTATGGTAGAATGTAAGCTCCAGGACAGCAGAGATCCTGTCTTTTCCATGGAGTTCCAGTGCCTAGAGCAGCACTCAATAGTAGCATGCTCAAAAAATATTTGTGAATTGTACAAAGGGTGGTAGCAAGCCTTTCCACAGTTACTTTTATGTCAGTTATTGGAGATTTAAGCATTAGGAGTTGCAGTTTATTCTGTTTTTTCTTAACCTAATAGTGTATTTTAATTAACAGATTCACATAGTAAATTAAATTAATTCTCTGATGAAACAGCCTTATCCTTTTATAGTGTAACTCATAGTTCTTTCTCTCTAAATAGCTATTAAGTGTCCTCATTTTCTGGGGAAACTATAAAACTGTAGCCTTTGCCTCATTCAAGTAAAGGTTAAACTTTTCATTAAGGTCTGTTGATTCCCATGTGATCCTTTTTACACTGGTGAATTCTGATACCAGTCTTTTCTTAATTTTAGGCTTACAGAGCCAGTAGTAATTATTTTTCAGCTCCTTGCAATTATTTTTCAGTTGTAATTTTTCATCTTTATTTTTAGCCATGTAGGCATTGGGGCATGCTTATATGGAGAAGAAATTTTCTCTAGGATCAGTGGAAGACAGGACTATAATTTGATTTCTCTGGTTTATGAGAAACATTGTTCTAGAAGCTAAACACTTAATTGTGGGATTTTATATCAGAGCAAATAAAGATCATACTTCATTTCTTTACACAGATTTATGACAACCATTCTTTTTCTTTGTGTTCAAAACTAGTTTTACTGATTTGTTTTGATGTGCGTGTGGAAAAACTGGTTTGCTTAATCTAACTAAACATTTTAGAATGAATAGTATTTTGTAACAATCATATCCTGGTTCTCATATGCAGTGAGAGTGTGGCGCAGGGCATGATAAATGTGAGTTTTTAGTTCCCTATATAAGTGTGACTGTTTTTCCTTAAGGATGTGCTTTAAAAATATTACATCTAATATTGAGTATTTTCTAAATTTCTAATTCTATAAATTCTAATTTATTCAGGGTCTGAATACCCGGTTTAAACTTAACTGTGTCACTTCTCTTTTACTAGACACTAGTAATTTCTGTCACTAACCTTTGTGTATTTTGTTTCTTGTTAAAGTTTTTATTGAGAATAATGCATGCTTTTTAACAAAAATATTGATTTATTTGAAGGAAAAAGTGTCTCTGGAGACCTTCAGACCCCCAGAAATAGCTGCTATGAACGAATTTATGGTATCTCTTTCTGTGAATATACAACTAGAAGGGATAGGGTGACAATTTTTTTCTGTCTTACAAATAGACTAATATTATACAAGCTGTTATTTAACCTGCTTTTTCCCTTACCATCTTGTAGATAGGTTGTCATATCCGTGGTTTTTTTTTTTTTGGCCACACCACGCGGCTTGTGGGATCTTAGTTCCCTGACCAGGGATTGAACCCAGGCCCTCAGCAGTGAGAGCACGGAGTCCTAACAACTGGACCACCAGGATATTCCCCATATCAGTGCATGTAGATTTATCTCATTCCTCTTAAAGGCTATGTAGTATTATATAACAATGTTGTACCATAACTTATTTAACTAATCCCCTTTTGATGGATATTTGGATAGTTTGCAGTTTGTCAAAAATACTGGTGCAGGGAATATCTTTGTGCATGTATTTTGGGGACACTTGTACTATATTATTTGTAAATTCCCTGAAATGGAATGTGTCCTTGATGATAGGTGGTACCAAATTGACCTCCAAAAATATTGTACCCCTTGTTATACTTTTACCAGTAGCATTTGTGAATTCCTTTTTTTTTTTACACCCTGTAAAGGACTATGTGAGGGAAACAGTTGAAAATGTAGGTGACTTGCAGAGTGGGAGAGGGTATTATTTGGATATAGTTCTTTAATTCATGTTCTGTTGACTCTAGTAGGTGAGTTTCATGGAAATTTCAAATGAGTATAAACTTTCTTTGACATAAAGAGCATGGAGTGTTTCTGGATTCTGGGAGGTTAAGCTTCTTCCTGACTTGCATTATAAAATCTGATTTGATCATGGGGGGAAAAATAGAGTGCCAAGATGCAACAAAACCATACTTAGGATGGCAAGAAACATATTTCTCTGATGTGATGTTTTCCAAACATCTTCAGTCTGGTGTAATTTTAGCTGGTATGTTAAGAACTAAAATAGTAAATCATTCTTCATACTTTTTTTTAATCCCCAGCACTATGCACTGATAGTGGTAATCATGTCAGAAAAAAACAGTGAGGGAAAACTTTTTGACTGAATGTATATTCAGTATAACTTCAGTTATTTAGATAGCAGTATCGTGGCTCCAAACCTGAAAATTCAAAAATGAAAATCAACATCAATAAGAAAGAAAATCCGAGTACCTCTGAGCAGATCTTGTTTTGTAACTGGTATTTTCCTTCTGCTTGGAGAACTTCCTTTAACATTTCTGTAGTGGAGGTTTGCTGGTAATGAATTCTTTTCGCTTTTCCGTATCTTTACTTCTCCTCTAAAAATAGCTTTATTGAGGTATAATTAACGTACAATAAACTGTACATATTGTAAGTATACTATTTGATGAAGTTTGACACCCAGGAAGCCATCACCACAAGCAAGGTAGAGAACATATCTATGACCCCTGAATGTTTCCTTCTGCTTTGCAATTCCTCACTCCTGCTCCTCCGTTCCGGGCAACTACTGATCTGCTTTCTGTCCCTATAGATTAGTTTGCATTTTTGGTGTGGCTTCTTTCACGCAACATAATTATTGATACATGTTTTGTGTGTATCAGTAGTTCTTTTTTTTTTTTTTTTTGCTGAGTGGTATTCCATCATGTGGATGTACCACAATTTGTTTTATCTGTTCATCTGTTGATGGACATTGAGTTTGTTTCTAGTTTTGGGCTATTATAAATAAAGGTGCTGTGGCAATCACATACAAGTCTTTGTATGAATATATATTTCCTTTTCTCTTGGGTAAATACTTAGAGGTGGAATGACTGGATCATATGGTAGGTATATATGCTTTTTTTTTTAGTGAAACAGGAAAAGAAAAATTTGAGGAGATGAGATATGGGGTACTGCACTCCAGGCATGTTCTCAGGCAGATGGTTTTTAGAAAGGAGTTTATATGGAAGTTGAGGAGATGGATACCTTTAAAAAACTGTCTATGCCTGGTAGTCCCTGGAAAGTCTTCCTGTACTCCCAGGGGGTAGAGGACCCCACGAGAAGATAGCTAACTTTAAGAAGTCCCCAAGCACTTCTCTTAGCTCTGGCCTTTGCCCCAGCTCCATGCCCCAGACATTCTGCCTCGTAAATTCTGGCTGCTATCATTTATATACCGGGCTGTGATGATGCCTAAAGGCAAAAGGATCAGACTGGGACCCACCTGGGAGAAACCCCTTGCAGTGGTGGAGTGGGGATGTGTTGAGAGGTGAAGCAAGAGAGACCATAGGAGTCCAGCAGGGCACCAGGGCTCTCAGACATGCTCTCAAGCATGCTCTGGTCTCTGCGAAGTTCTGTCCTTCTTGTTGGCAACCCCATCTCCAGTTGCATTGTCTTCCTTCCCTCTGTAAGAGCCAACTACTACCATAGAATAAGTTTATAGTCTAAACTGTCTTCGCACTCCTATCCCTCCACCCCCAAGCAACCACTAATCTGTCACTTTTTATATGTATACATGACAAAGTATAGTGTTTTTATGTGCTTTTATTTATTTTATTTTAGTTTTTTGGCCATGCTATGCGGGTTGAGGGATTTTAGTTCCCTGACCAGGGATTGAACCCCGGGCCCACTGCAGTGAAAGCGCTGAGTCCTAACCACTGGACCGCTAGGGAATTCCCTTTATGTGCTTTTAAATTTATATCAGTGGCATTATTCAGCACATATTTTGAAACGTCCCTTTTTTTTTTTTTTTTTTTCTGGGCCTTATGTCTTGAGGTTTATTCATGTAGATGGAGAACTAGTATATTCCTTTTTTAAAATTCTTTTTAAAAAAATTGTCGTAAACTATACGTAACACAAAATTTTACCATTTTAACCTTTTTTTAAAAAAAATATTTATTTATTTATTTGCTGTGTGCGGTCTTAGTTGCGGCAGGCAGGCTCCATAGTTGCGGCTCATGGGCTCCTTAGTTATGGCTTGCGGGCTCCTTAGTTGTGGCACGTGGGCTTCTTAGTTGCAGCATGCGAACTCTTAGTTGTGGCATGCATGCGGTATCTAGTTCCCCAACAAGGGATCTAACCCAGGCCCCCTGCATTGGGAGCGCGGAATCTTATCCACTGCGCCCCCAGGTAAGTCCCCATTTTAACCTTTTTAAAGTGTACAATTCAGTGACATTTAAGCACATTCAGAATGTCATGCAACCATCCTCACTACCCATTTCCACAACTTTTTATCATCTCAAACGAAAACTCTATACCCATCAAACAATAACTCCCCTCCTCCAGCTCCTCCAGCTCCATTCCCACTCCTCCAGATCCTGGTAACCTCACTTACACTTTCTCTCTCTATGAATTTGCCTTTCTGTCTCTATGAATTTGTCTATGAATTTGCCTCTAGGTCACCTTTGTTTTTTTGCTTTTTTTTTTTTTTTGGTTTGTTTTTTGTTTTTGGTTTTGGTTTTTTTTGGCCACACCGCACGGCTTGTGGGATCTTAGTTCCCAACCAGGGATTGAACCCAGGCCCAGGGCAGTGAGAGCGTGGAGTCCTAACCACTGGACTGCCAGGGAATTCCTGAGATCATCTTTGTTTTTGAAAGATAATTTTGCTGGGTAAATAATTATAGGTTGATAATTTTTTTTCATTCAGTACACTGTTTTGTACTGTATTGTTTCTGATGCAGAATCTGCTGTCATCTTTACCTTTGTTTCTGTTATGTAATGTGTCTCTTTGGCTGCTTTTAAGATTTTTCTCTTTGTCACTGGTTAAAGCAATTTGATAATGCTGGACCTTAGTTCAGTTTTCTTCATGTTTCTTGTCTTGAGATTTGTTGATCTACTTGGATCCATGGGTTTATAGTTTTCATCAAATTTGGAAAAATTTTGGCCATTATCTCTTCAAATACTGTTTTCTGTCACCAGATTCCTCTTTCAGGGACTTCAGTTACATGTATATTAGGCTTCTCAAACTTGTCATAAAGCTCACTAACTCTCTGTTCTTTTATTTTTTTCCTTTTTCAGTCTTTTCCTCTGCATTTCATTTTGTATAGTTTTATGGCTATGTTTTCAAGTTCACTAATCTTTTCTCCTGCAATGTCTAATCTGCCATGAATTCCCTCTAGAGCATTTTTCACTTCAGAAATTGTAGCATTATTTCTAGACATTAAATCTGGGTCTTTTAAAATATCTTCCATGTTTACTTAACATGCTCAATACCCATAGCTTCTGAACATATTGGATATAATTATAACTCTTTTAATGTCCATGATTACAAGTTCTTATATTGGTGTCAGTTTGGGGTCAGTTTCAATTGATTGATCTTTCTCCTGTTATGGGTCATATTTTCCTGCTTCTTCACATGCCTGCTTATAGTTTATTGGATTCTGGACATTTTGACTTTTGCCTTATTGGATGTTGAATATATTTGTATTTGTATAGATATTTTTGAGCTTTGTTCTGGGATGCTCAAAAATAGTAACTTAAATAACCATTTAAGTTACTTGGAAACAGTTGATCCTTCATTGCTTGATTTCCAATATCTTGAACCATTTTTTTTTCATTTATTTTGTCTAGTTTTTCTGTTGTTTTAGGAGGAGGGTTAAATCCAGTTCCTGTTAGTTTATTTTCTCCAGAAGTGGAAGTTGAGGATGGGCAGCTTGATAGGATAGCACATGCTTCTGTAACCACTGATTTCCACCTCCCAGAAAAAGGAAGCAAGAAGCCGGAAGTCTATTACTATCTGTTATGGGGCCTATTATTGAAAGGATGACCACCTAAATACCATATTATTCTTGGAAAATTTTTGCAAATCTACATTTTAAGCAATGCAACCCTTTAGGGAGTGCTGTGACTTTCAGAAGTGGCATACAGTGTCTTGAACCCAATATTCAGAGGCAGGGTGGCAGTAGGAAGGTCTTGGTGGGAGCAGAGAGTGAATCTATAAATCTGTGGCAGGCTCAAAGATCAGGAAGATCTATCATCTATCTATCATCTATCAGGAAGGTGCTGTCTCAGGCAAATATTAAACGTTGCCAACTTTGGTTTCAGGCTATGTTGATTCTTTCAAATGTGGGGCACTGAATTCAGCCATATGCTAAAGTACCTAATATAACTAGTGTTATATATGTGTGTCATGTTCAGCACCTTGTGAAGTTATCTCATAAATAATTGGATCTTGCATATTTACCAAATGCTTTGAGGTCCACCGCTCTAATTTCTTTGTTTTTATAGGTGAAAAGAAAATGTAAATGCATTGAAAAAAGAGCAAGCCTTCTGGTTAATATACAGATTTCATTACCTTTAAATTCGTTGAACTGAGCAGATCTCACTCTGGGTGTATGCCTTTTTTAGGATATGAATTTGGACTTTAGTGATTGAGTGGGCTTTGAAACATAGCTTTCTGTCTCATTTTTGTTTCATGATGACTCTACATGGAATGTTCTGCTTCTGAGTTATGTGTCCTGCTTTATCAGGCATTAAGCAGTTGGCCTGAAAAGGTAATACCTGAACCAAAGACATTCAGTCCAATAAAAACAAAACAGATTTGAGTATACGCAATGTCAGTGATTAACTTTACTTTCACACTTCCTTGTGGTTTTTCAAAAGCATCAATCTCTAGGTACATACTGAAAGCAGATACTTGACCTAGCTTAGGTTTCAACCAACAGCAAGCAGATGCTGGCCTGGCAAAAAGACAATACCTAGCGAAAGAGAAAAATTCATTTTTTAAAATATGGTTATTACGATACCTTTAACACTGGTTAATTCCACCCATGGCTTTTAATCAAAGTGCAATATTAAAAGCCACACCTATAATGAACCAAGCATGCTATGAGTCACTTTAAATATATGATCTTTAGTTTTGCCATTATCTTTGCAATGTAGGTAATATAGCCCTTGTTTTAACATAGGAGAAAATTGTGATGGGATCTGGAGCCTGGGAGAGAACCTGTATGTAAAGTACTGCAGGACACCTCTTTGGGAGATTTTTGATGCTCCTTTTTAAAGTCCTGACTCAGGCATTTCCTAAGAACATAATTTATTTTATATGACATTTATCTAGATGATATACAGCTTGTAATGTCTGGCTGATTTTTCCTTTGCTCCAGGAGCATGTAACCATCTAATTAGGTTGATATGAGTTGAGAATACAACATTTTTCTCCAACACACAACTCCTTAAAGGCTTTTCTAGACCTTTGATATCTTGTATATGCCAGTTAAGAATTTAATATTAAGTTAATTTTTAAAGTTATAAAGAAGACTTCAAAAACTGCATCGATAATCCTATCATCCTGATGCAGAATTGTGTTTAGTTTTCGTAGAGACTTGTAATCTTTTCAATGATCTTTTCTTAATTTAGTTGTTCATTTTATATGTATTTTGAACGTTTCCTTTGTGTTGTTTTGTGTTTACTTCTGAAGTTCCTTTTTTGTTTTTCTGTTTTATTTATTTATTTATTTAGGCTGTGCCAGGTCTTAGTTGTGGCATGAGGAATCTTTAGTTGTGGCATGCAGACTTCTTTTTTTTTTCTTAAAGATTTATTTATTATTTATTTTTGGCTGCGTCAGATCTTAGTTGCGGCATGCGGGATCTTCCGTTGAGGTGCACAGGCTCTTCATTGTGGTGCGTGGGCTTCTCTCTAGTTGTGGCATGCAGGTTTTCTCTCTCTAGTTGTGGCGCATGAGCTCCAGGATGCATGGGCTCTGTAGTTTGTGGCACACGGGCTGTAGTTGAGGCGTGCGAGCTCAGTAGTTGTGGCATGCAGGCTTAGTTGCCCCGCGGCATGTGGGATCTTAGTTCCCTGACCAGGGATTGAACCCGCGTCCCCTGCGTTGTAAGGCAGATTCTTTACCAGTGGACCACCAGGGAAGTCCCATGCGGACTTCTTAGTTGTGGCATGTGGACTTCTTAGTTGCAGCATGTGGACTCTTAGTTGTGGCATGTGGGCTTCTTAGTTGCGGCATGCATGCAGGATCTAGTTCCCTGACCAGGAATTGAACCAGGACCCCCTGCATTGGGAGTACTGAGTCTTACCACTGGACCACAGGGAAGTCCCTGAAGTTCCTTTTTGTTAAGATACTCCCAGTCCATTACAGATAGCATTTACTCAATTTTTGTCTCATCTCTTCTTTTTTCTGCAAATAAGGAAATCAGGGGCCATCTTAAAGAAGTGGTTTACCTGAGGTTGCTCAGAAAGTGAGGTGGTTAAGGTTTGGGTTTTTTTAATTCATACTACTGCAGTAAAATCATCCTAACTGCAGAAGCCACTTGAACTGTGGAAGTCATAATTTGCTGGGTGTTGAATTTGGTTCAATCTTATAAGTTTTTTTGGAAATTTTTGTAGAAATAGGCCATTAGGACATTGAAAGCAGCTAGTGAGTCTAGAGAAAATTGGATTTAGTGTTTAAATTTTTTAAAAATCAAGATGCTTATAAGGCATTCATTGATATCATTCATGTGTGAGATATATATATATAGAGAGAGAGAGAGAAAGAGACAGAGAGAGAGAGAGAATGATATAATATTTCTCATTGTTTAGAAAACAATCTGAGGTGAGCTTAAATGTATTTGCCAGCATGGACTCAGGTCCCTCATCTGGAAAGTTAGAAATGAAGCATTCATTATATTTCAGATTCATTCTGTTCCTAGAATTCTTTGACTGTTTCATTCTTTGGAATTAATTTAGTCAACTGGCTTGTTTTTCTTTTTTTTTAAGCTGGCTTATTTTTCTAACTGGAAGAGTAATTTGCACACTTATTGAAATGTGAAATTTTCATTATTCTTTTTTATGTTGCTTTTCTATTTTTAAACTTTGGCCTGCACTTAAATATACTTCTATAGAAGCGAAAGTTATTCTTTAAAACCTATGTCAAAAAATAGAGTGTAATTATGTGACTTACACTTTCATGTGTGTGGCAAATTGGGAGAAATTTGCATAACTGAGAAAGTGAGTCTGTATAAAAGAATTGCTTGATTTCTTTGAGGCAAGTTAAAACAGGCTTTGCTTTTGGGCTGGAATATTACTTTGTTATCGAACTCACTTTTATAAAAATGCTGCACTAAATATTTTTAAATAGCTTTATTGAGATATAATTTATCATTTAAAGTGTACAATTCAGTGGTTTTTAGTATATTTGTGCAGAGAGTGTGCAACCATCACCACAATCAATTTTACAACATTTTCATCGCTCAAAAAAGAAACCCCATGTTCATTAGCAGTTACTCTCTATTTCCCCCAAGCTCCTTCCCCCACTGTCCCCAGACCTAGGTAACCACTTATCTAGTTCTTGTTTCTATAGATTTGCCTAATCTAGATATGATATATAAAGTATTAATACTTAATCCTTTTTTAATGGTTAATAGTCCATTGTATGGATACCACATTTTATTTATCCATTCATCAATTGATAGACATTTGGGTTATTTTCCACTTTGTGGCTATTATGAGTAACGTTTCTATGAACATTTGGTTACAACTTTTTGTGTGGACATATGTTTTCATATCTCTTGGATATATATCTAGGACTGGAATTGCTGGGTCATATGGTAACAAATGTTCAACTTTTTGAGGAGCTACCAGACTGTTTTTCAAAGCAGCAACACCATTTTACATTCCCACTAACAGTGTTTGAGGATTCCAGTTTCTCTGCATCCTCACCAACACCTGTTATTATCAGTGTACTGAGTGTTGATCTAAAAATGGTATATCTGGGACTTCCCCGGTGGCGCAGTGGATAAGACTCCGCGTTCCCAATGCAGGGGGCCTGGGTTCGATCCCTGGTCAGGGAACTAGATCCCACATGCATGCCTCAACTAAGAGTTCGCATGCCGCAACTAAGGAGCCCATATGCCACAACTAAGGAGCCCTGGAGCCGCAACTAAGGAGCCTGCCTGCCGCAACTAAGACCCGGTGCAACCAAATAAATATTAAATAAATAAATAAATAAAAATGCTATATCTCTGCAATCTGGTTGAATCATATTGACCTATTTTTCAACTAGTCTCTTAAGATATCAACAACACTAAGACAAATATAAAGTTAGTGTATGAGAGAACAAATAGCTTTCCTTTATAAAGGTAATACTCAGTCAGAAAGTATATTGGAAGAAAAGATTTCATCCATGTAATAACATAAATTTTTTTTTTCAAATCTAGGAATAAACTTTAAAGAAATGCATAGAAACCATGTAAAGAAAACTTAAAAAAAAAAACCCACATAAGTATACATATGGCTGATTCACTTCATTGTACAGCAGAAACTAACACAATGTTGTAAAGCAATTATAATCCAATAAAGATGTTAAAAAAACCCAAAAAACAATTGGGTGCCATAAATAAAACCTGAATAATGGGTTAGGGAGAAGGAACATATAAAAAGTAAACTCCCTATAGATCAATCTGTAAGGAGCACAGTTACCCCCAAAAATTCTAATAGGGTTTTTTAAAAACTAGCAATTTCATCTGGAAAAATAAATGCTCAAGAATAAATGGGGGGACTTCCCTGGTGGTGCGGTGGTTAAAGAGTCCGCCTACCAATGCAGGGGACACGGGTTCAATCCCTGGTCCTGGAAGATCCCACATGTCGCGGAGCAACTAAGCCATCTGCCACAACTACTGAGCCTGCGGCTGTACAGCCCGCGACCCACAACTACTGAGCCTGTGTGCCACAACTACTGAAGCCCGCACGCCTAGAGCCTGTGATCCGCAACAAGAGAAGCCGCAGCAATGAGAAGCCCGCACACCACAACGAAGAGTAACCCCCGCTCGCCGCAACTAGAGAAAGCCTGCATAGCAACGAAGACCCAATGCAGCCAAAAATAAATAAATTAATTAATTAATTAAAAAAAAAGAATAAATGGGAAAATTCTGAAAAAGGAAATGTAAAGACGGAAGACTTTTCCTAATTCTTTATATTGAAAAACATCATAATCACAGATATAGAAGTAATAACAACTGAGAGAAAATATTCGCAACATTTACAAAGGATTGCTTATCTCTAATATAAGATAATTAAGTCAAAAAGAAATAGATGAAGAATCTACTTTAAAAGGTGCAAATAGCTAATTCATAAATGACAAAAAAAGCTCAAGGATCACTAATAATTAAAGAAACAAAGATTTTAAAATAAGACATCGGTTTTCACCTATCAGATTAGAAAATAGTTAAAATTTAATCAGTACCTGTAAGGGTTAGGAAAAACACACTGTTGGTTGAGTGTATAACCTTTTTGGAGTTACTATCATTCCAAATTTTGAAATAATTGTAAAAATTTTAAATGGGCATACTTTGAGCCAGTCATTTCTATTTCTATGAAATTATCATGAGAAATTATTCAAGCACAAATATTTCAGTTCAAGAATATTTACTATATTATTCACTAATAAATAAGGACTGAAGTACTGCTACATGCTACAACTTAGATGAACCTTGAAAACATTCTAAGCAAAAAAAATCTAGACATAAAAGACCACATATTGTGTGATTCCATTTATATGAAATGTCCAGAAAAGGCAAATCTGTAGAGACTGGAAATAATCAGTGGTTGCCTAGGTCTGACAGTGGAAGGAGAGGGTGGGGGGAAATGGGGAGTGACTGCTAATTGGAAGGGTTTTTTTTGAGGAGGGGTTATGAAAATGTTCTAAAATTGATTATGGTGGTAGTTGCACAGCTCTGTGAATATACTAACAACCACTGAACTGTACACTTCAAATGGGTAAATTGAATGCTGTGTGAATTGTATCTCAATAAAGCTGTTATTAAAAATTAGTAGATTATATCTAGCATTTTTTTTTAAATGTGAAACATTACCCCCTCAGGTAAAGCTTTTCAGAAGAAGTGGCATTTGTCCTGGGTCTTGTAAGATACACAGGATTTCAAGATTCAACTTGAAAGGTGGCAGGAAGGTGTTTGTAACATAACAAATCACCTCAAAGTCTAGTGGCTTTAAAAAAACCCACCCTTCTATTTTATAGTCTTTTCACACTTCTGTGAGTTGATTGGCTCTGCTGGTCTCACTTGAGGTCTCTCATGCAGTAGCAATTGGATGGCAGCTGGGTCTGAAGTCACGTGGAGGCTCACGTGGGATGCTAGCATACATAGTAGGTTCTCTTTCTCTCTCTGTGTAGTCTCGGGGCTTCTGCTCTCAGAGGCAGCTGAACTTCTTACATGGTGACTTAGGGCTCCCAAAAGCACAAAAAGCAAAAGATGCCAGATGTTTATAAGGTGGAAGCCTAGAACTGGCACAGCACCACTTTGTGGCTTTTTCTTAGTTAATATAGTGATAGAGCCAGTCCAACCATCACCACCATCCATCTCCAGAACTTTCTCATCTTCCGAAACTGAAACTCTTTACCCATTAATTTTACCCTATAAAGTTACTCTTTACCCAATAAATCCTCATTCTCCTCTCTCCCCCAGCAAATGGCAACCACCATTCTACCTTGTTTCTGTGAATTTTACTACTCTAGGTACCTTACTGAAGTAGAATCATACAATATTTGTCCTTTAGTAACTGGCTTGTTTCATAAAAACCTTCATGTTGTAGCATGTGTCAAAATTTGCTTCCTCTTTTTTTTTCCTATTTTATATATACTAGTGTGTATCTGTTAATCCCAAACTCCTAATGTATCCCTCACTCATCCCTTCCCCTTTGGTAACCATAAGATTGTTTTCTTTTTTTGGCTGCGTTGGGTCTTCATTGCCACGCGTGCTTTCCTTAGTTGCGGGGAGCGGGGGCTGCTCATCGTTGCCGTGCAGGGGCTTCTCATTTTGGTGGCTTCTCTTGTTGCAGAACATGGGCTCCAGGCGTGCAGGCTTCAGTAGTTGTGGCGCATGGGCTTGGTTGCTTTGCGGCATGTGGCATCCTCCCGGACCAGGGGTCGAACCCATGTCCTCTGCATTGGCAGGTGGATTCTTAACCACTGTGCCACCAGGAAAGCCCCGTAAGATTGTTTTCTATGTCTGTGAGTCTATCTCTGTTTTGTAAATAAGTTCATTTGTATCATTTTTTTAGATTCCATAAATAAGTGATATCATATGATATTTGTCTTTCTCTGTCTGACTTCACTTAGTGTGATAACCTCTATGTCCATCTATGTTGCTGCAAATGACATTATTTCATTCTTTTTTATGGCTGAGTAATATTCCTTTGTATATACATATACCACATCTTCTTTATCCATTCTTCTGTCGATGGACACATAGGTTGCTTCCATATCTTGGCTGTTGTAAATAGTGCTGCAGTGAGCAATGGGGTGCATACATCTTTTTGAATTAGAGTTTTCATCTTTTCTAGATATATGCCCAAGAATGGGATTGCTAGATCATATGATGACTCTATTTTTAGTTTTTTGAGGAACCTCCATACTGTTTTCCATAGTGGCTGCACAAATTTACATTCCTACCAACAGTGTAGGAGGGTTCCCCTTTCTCCACACCCTCTCCAGCATTTATTGTTTGTAGACTTTTTGATGATGGCCATTTTGACTGGTGTGAGGTGATACCTCATTGTAGTTTTGATTTGCACTTCTCTGATAATTAGCAATGCTGAGCATCTTTTCATGTGCCTGTTGGCCAACAGTATGTCTTCTTTGGAGAAACATCTGTTTAGGTCTTCTGCCCACTTTTTTTAAATATATAAATTTATTTATTTATTTATTTATTTATTTATTTATTTTTGGCTGCGTTGGGTCTTCATTGCTGCGTGCGGGCTCTCTCTAGTTGCAGCGAGTGGAGCCTACTCTTTGTGGTGCGCAGGCTTCTCATTGGGGTGGCTTCTCGTTGCGGAGCATGGGCTCTAGGCGCATGGGCTTCAGTAGGTGTGGCACGCAGGCTCAGTAGTTGTGGCCCATGGGGTCTAGAGTGCAGGCTCAGTAGTTGTGACACACGGGCTTAGTTGCTCCACAGCATGTGAGATCTTCCCAGACCAGGGCTTGCACCCGTGTCCCCTGCATTGGCAGGTGGATTCTTAACACTGCGCCACCAAGGAAGTCCCTTCTGCCCATTTTTTGATTGGGTTATTTGTTTTTTTGATATTGAGTTGTATGAGCTGTTTATATACAACTTCCTTTTTAAGACTGAATAATACTTCTTTTGTATGTACAGTCATCCCTTGGTGTACACAGGAGATTGGTTCTAGAGCCTCCCAGGGATACCAAAATCTGGTTATGCTCAAATCCCTTAAATAAAATGGTGTAGTATTTGCATGTAACCTACGCACATTCTTCCATATCCTTTAAATCATCTAGATTACCTATAATACCTAATGCATTGTAAATGCTATGCAAATAGTTGCCAGTGCATGGCAAATTCTAGTTTTAGTTTTTTTTGAACTTTCTGGAATTTTTTTTCAAATGTTTTTGATCCAAGGTTGATTGAATCCACAGATTCAGAACCTATAGATATGGAAGGCCAACTGTATATACCACATTTTGTTTATCCATTCATCTGTTGTTGGACACTTGGGTTGCTTCTACCTTTTGGCTGTTGTGAATAGTGCTGCTATGAACATGGGTGTACAAATATCTGTTGGAGTCTCTGCTTTTAGTTCTTTGGAAGTATACCCAGAAGTGGAATTGCTGGATAATATGGTAATTATATGTTTCATTTTTTGAGGTTGCTACATCATTGTACATTCCCACCATCAATGCACAAGGGTTCCAGTTTCTCCACATCCTTGCCAACACTTGTTATTGTCTGTGAGTGTTTGTGTGTGTTTTACAAAATCTTATGGGTTTGAAGTGGTATCTCATTGATTTGCATTTTCCTAATGATTAGTGGTGTTGAACCTCTTTTCATGTGCTTATTGGCTATTTGTATATCTTCTTTGGAGAAATATCCTTTGCTCATGTATTTATTTTTGTCATTGTAGAGTTGTAGGAGTTCTTTATATATTTTGAATATTAATCCCTTATCAGATGTATAATTTGCAGATATTTCCTCCAATAGGTTGTCTTTTCACTGTGCTGATAGTGTCCTTTTACACACAAAAGTTTTTAATTTTGATGTAGACCAATGTATTATTTTTTTTCTTACTTGTGCTTTTGGTGTCACATCCAAGAAATTGTTGCCAAACCCAGTGTCATGAAGCTTTCTCCCTGTGTTTTCCCCCAATAGTTTTGTAGTTTTAGCTCTTGCATTTAGGTCTTTGATCCATTTTGATTTAATTTTTATTTATTATATAAGATAAAGGTTCAACTTTATTCTTTTGTATATGGTTATGTTTGGATATTTTATAGTGAATTTTTGTTAGTTTATATAGGTTTATAATGGTATTATGATTATATTAAGGAATTTTTATCTAGCGTTATAGGGATTTGCTCAGAATGACATGGTGGAGGAGGATAAGTGAGTGAGTCCACAGGTGGAACAGGATTTTGTAATATGTTTGAAAATTTCCAAAATAAAAAGTTAAAAGAAGAGTTGGGGACTTCCCTGGCGGCACAGTGGATAAGCTTCCGCCTGCCAATGCAGGGGACACAAGTTCGATCCCTGGTCCAGGAGATCCCACATGCTGCAGAGCAACTAAGCCTGTGCTCCACAACTACTGAGTCTGCACTCTAGAGCCCGTGTGCCATAACTACTGAGCCCGTGCTCCACAACTACTGAAGCCCGTGTGCCTAGAGCCCATGCTCCACAACGAGAGAAGCCACCGCAAGGAGAAGCCCACGCACCACAACGAAGAGTAGCCCCTGCTCACCGCAACTAGAGAAAGCCCGCTCAGCAACTGAAGACCCAACGCAGCCAAAAATAAATAAAATTAAAAAAAAAAAAAAAAGAGTTGGTAGATCTTTAAAAAAAAGAGTTGGTAGACCAGGAGAATGGTGTTTAGAAACCCAGACACAAAGTTTCTGTAAATAGTCAGTGGATAACTTTGTTCGATGGTATAGCGAGGTCAACCGGAGTAAAGACAAAACATGCCATTAATTTCAGCAGCTGCTTCCTTGACGTTAGATACAGCAGTTTTAATAGTGTTTGGACTAAAACCTGATAGCAAAATTTTGAGAAATGCTTGGAAGATAGGAACATGGAGAAAGCAGGGTGGGTTCACTCTTGATAGGAAGAAAAGCTATTTCTAATAAATCTAAAAGATTATAAATTTGTGATTTAAAAAATACAAAAGAAAAGTATGAAGTCAAATTTCAAAGGCCCTGTCCCTTTTTCTTCCGTTTCTTCTCACTCACCCCCTCGTTTCAGTCTGTAGTTTACTCTTGAGACTTGTGGCTACAGAATGAATGGCACCCTGGGCAGGAGAGAGGTTATTGAGAGGGAGACTCAAACATGCCTTTGCCTGAGAAGAGCTAGTGGAAGGAAAGAAAAAATGAAGATGGAACTGGGAAGGACTAGTGGAATAACGCCCAGAGAAGATAAAGGGAAGGAGGGACTCAGTGGCCAAGTTGGAGAAAAGAACAGAGGCACTCATTTCTTTGAGTCAACAGGAAAGGAAATGACTTCCCTTTTCTCTCTGAAGTAGTAGACCGAGTTCCCTGCTGAGAGTGACTGAAGTTTGGATAGGGTTGATGGCATCTCTTGGTGTAACCAGTAACCACAAGAATGAGCAAAAGAATATCAGCGTTGAGGACCCAGCTCAGGCCCAACTGTGTTCGAAATGACTTTTTCATTGAGGAATGCCATCGTACAGGGGGACGTGCCATCTCATTGATTTCCAAGGATGACTCAGTTCACTGGCTGGTTGACTAAGGAAGATGTTTCTTCCTTGTCCTCTCTGTGTGTAAGGTTTTTTTTTTTTTTTTTAATTTATTTATTTATTTTGGCTGAACTGGGTCTTCGTTGCTGTGCATGGAGCTTTCTCTAGTTGTGGCGAGCGGGGGCTACTCTTCGTTGCGTTGCGCGGGCTTCTCATTGCAGTGGCTTCTCTTGTTGCGTGCAGAGCACAGGCTCTAGGCGCGCGGGCTTCAGTAGTTGTGGCATGCGGGCTCAGTAGTTGTGGCTTGCGGGCTCTAGAGCGCAGTCTCAGTAGTTGTGGCGCACGGGCTTAGTTGCTCCGAGGCATGTGGGATCTTCCCAGACCAGGACTTGAACCCGTGTCCCCTGCATTGGCAGGCAGATTCTTAACCACTGCGCCACCAGGGAAGCCCTCTGTGTGTAAGTTTACTAAACTAGGCATTTACATTTAAAAGCAATCAAGTAGGACTGCTCCTTAGTCCAGAGTACTTTAGTAGCTATGCTTGTTTTCTGTGAGCCTCTTGAGCAGGCTCTCTGGTGAAGGAAAAATTTGACAAAATGTTTAAATAGAGACCTCCTCTGATCATATTGTGGCGATTAAACCACTTTCACTTCCTCTTTTGAAGAAACAGGTAACAGAAAACTTATCCCTGGCCGTTAATCATGTTGCAGTGACAATCAAAAAAAAGAAAGAAAGAAAAAGAAACCCAGACACAGAGCTTCTATAAATAGTCAGTGGATAACTTTGTTATAACTTTTTTTTGCATTGACAATCTAAAATGTGGTCAGGGTAGATTCTGTTTGCTATATTTTGAATGTAAACATCATCAAGAATTAAATGGTTTTATACATTTAAAGTTTGGTATCTGTGAACCTCATGTAATATTTTGTAGAAATAGGAGTGGAAGTTATGTTACCTACTTCAGAGAATAGAATTGTCTAAATAAATATCTCAAGTTTAGTCCTTGTCAAATATTTCTCTGTAAGTATGAAATTGTTTTTCCTCAAGATTTTATGTAGTAGAAATTGTTTACTGGTCACATGTAGAGGATTTTAAAAGTGAGCTTTACTTTTCCTTTTTATATTTTTTAGGAGACCCATGTACAGTATCGTCTCAGTTGGAGTTAGAAGAAGCCTTTAGGCTTTATGAGCTAAACAAGGATTCTGAACTCTTGATTCATGGTAAAGGAGTAGTCATTTCCTACTCTTCTAGAACTATACTTCTTTAAAAACATAACCCTGTATCCTTAACCATTTAAAAACATGGTCCTGATGTCATTTTCTTAATCTGTATCCCTCATTTCTATGTAATTGTCCTTGTTCAGTAGCATCTCAAATGCTAGAGAAGACAAAATCGATCAGCTTCTTATAATCTTAGGAAATTTCTTATTTGTGTATGCCTTCTTGGGTATTAAACTGTGATCATCTCAGTGTTTTACAGCAAAGTTTTAGCATAGAATTTAAGAATTGAGAGCCCAGTAGAACCTAAGTTCATCCCCTTGCAGTTTTGTAATGTATGCAAATGATGATTTCCAAAGGTAAGATATCTTAAATGTCCTTTCTTTTGTTTAAGGGTTAACTGTGAAACTATTTATGTAGTAATCATAGACATTGGTGTGTTAAAGGTCAGCAAGCCTGAGAGGTGGGTAGTTGTATAGAAGGAGAGACCTAAACTCAGCCATCATGTAACTGGTACATTGTAAACCTGGGTTGTAAATCTAAGTATTCTCTTTCCAAATCTGTGTTCTTCTCATTCTGCCATGCTACCCCTCAAATTTTTTAGGTCATGTAGAATCCACTTAATATGCTTAATATAATTGCAATACATTGGCAGTATTTCACATAACATTTTTGGGAGCCTTAGGAGACTAGACCTAGGGAACTCTTTACAACTTGAAACAAATATAAATCTCCCCTCAATATAATGACTTATTTCAATACCTTGTTATTATTCCTTTGTACTTTCTTTTACAGTGTGATTTTTTTTAAAAAATAGTTTGATTTTTGTCTCCCTGCAGAATTTGACATAGTGACTCCCATGGGATTCATACTCTAATTTGTTGAGATCCTGGAAGAATGTTAGAAGTCTTCCTTTGGTCATCTCTGTCTAGAATAAAACTACAGTGAATGTTTAAAGAAATTATTTGGTTTAAGCTTTATTGCTTTTTATGCTATATCAGAGATCTGTTTTCAGAAGTTAGCTTATATTTCAACTTTTAAAAATATTCCAGGAACTGTGTTTCCCATACTCTGTGCTCAAAACCATGTCCTTTTTTGTACATCACAGACTACAAAGAGTTGACTAGGTGTTCATAAATGTACGATTTCATTATATTCTATCTCTTTATAAAAATGTTTTGAATTAGCATTTTTATAAATCTATAGTTCCTAAGACAAAACTTACATTTTTGGATTTGGGTACTGTTTTTAATGTTAATTTATTCCTAAGTTTAGTATACATCTTTAAAAAACTATAGTGGCTTATGTTTATATTTGTATACACTTTGTAATTTTAATTCTTCATCGTAGCAAATTTGTCACTACAATGAAGATTTAAGGAAATAGTTAATGATTTCTCTAATGACCAAAAAAAAAATCAATTAGTGATGTAATAGGGATTAGAATGAGTAATTTGAGCCTCTAATGCATTGTTTATGGATGTTCGCTTTCATAAGAATTTCTTTTATTATAGCCTTGGTAAAATGAGTCCCTTCCAAAAATAGTACTGACCATATGTTAAGTATCTTGTGTCAAGAGAGGGTCAGGTTTAAATTTAGATCAATTTATGTGATATTTGAATTTAAAATTCTGTGTAATTTGTATGTTTTAAATATGCTGTATTAATTTTAGTTTGTTGTTTTTCAGTATTCCCTTGTGTACCAGAACGTCCTGGAATGCCCTGTCCAGGAGAAGATAGTGAGTGTTTATATACTTCATACCTTTGAATAGAGTTATTTATGATACAGTGGCACAAGAGAAATCAGAAATAGAACTTTTAATTCATTTGATTTCTTTTCCATTCTTCAGTCTAATTTAGAGTATATTAGTAAACTGCCTAAAGTCTCTACTTTTCCCAAATCAAGATGAGGCAGTTTTAATTTTTTTTAATTAAAAAAAACATATATTTATTTATTTGGTTGTGCTGGGTCTTAGTTGCGGCAGGCAGGCTCCTTAGTTGTGTCTCACTGGCTACTTAGTTGTGGCATGCAAACTCTTAGTTGCGGCATGCATGTGGGATCTGGTTCCCTGACCAGGGATTGAACCCAAGCCCCCTGCATCGGGAATGCAGAGTCTTACCACTGCGCCACCAGGGAAGTCCCAAAATGAGGCAGTTTTTAATTACAACTTACTGACATAATTGTCTATTGTGCATTTGAAAGGAAAATTAAGTTGATTTTAAGTCCTTTCCTGTTTGTTTTTTTTTTAATTAATTTTATTTATTTTTGGCTGCATTGGGTCTTTGTTGCTGTGCTCAGGCTTTTCTCTAGTTGCAGCAAGCGGGGGCTACTCTTCGTTGTGATGCGTGGGCTTCTCATTGTGGTGGCTTCTCTTGTTGCAGAGCATGGGCTCTAGGCGCATGGGCTTCAGTAGTTGTGGCACGTGGGCTCAGTATTTGTGGCTCACGGGCTCTAGAGCACAGGCTCAGTAGTTGTGGCGCACGGGCTTAGTTGCTCCGCGGCATGTGGGATCTTCCCGGACCAGGGATCGAACCCATGTCCCCTGCATTGGCAGACGGATTCTTAACCACTGCGCCACCAGAGAAGTCCCCATTTCCTGTTTTTTAATTTTGGAAATTTTCAAACCTATGGAGAAGTTGAAAAAACATAGAAACATTGAAAACAAAGATACCCATATATCTTTACCAAGATTCACCAATTATTAACATTTTCTATGTTTGCTTTATCTCTGTATCTGTGCACACACATGCATACATGTATATACATAACAAACACTTGTTTTATTTTTATTTATTTTTTTGTGTACCCTTTGAGAGTAAGCTGACATGACACTTCACCTCTAAATACTTTAGTATGCATCCTTAAGAATTGTTATGAAACTTTCTTTTGAATGTCTAAGCTAGTGGTTAACATTAATGAGATGAATTGAAATAGGCAACTACTTGGTCTGATGGAATTTGAAAAAGTTTATATGTATATATTCATATATATAAATACATATGTGTATATGTATATATATTTGATATATACCATATATATACCAAATTTGAATTTGATGTATGGTATAATTTATAGGTTGTAGATATTAGGCAACTCATTTTTATTTGTGGTTTCTGCACATATCCATGACTTTAGAAGGAATAGTAGTAAATGTTTTGCTTTGTATTAAGTGAAATAGCTCTAAACTTTTAATTCTGTAACTCTTCATGCAACTTGGTGAAAAGGAAAAATTAAAGAACTGGGTGTTTGTATATAGAGTTGAGTGAGGGCTATGTACTTTATAGGAAGGTGGGGAAATATAAGGAGTGGGTAGGCCTCTGAAGCAATAGTGAAAAATTTAGGTTTGGATTCAGCTAGGAGTATTTCATTGGGTTTCCAGTGGCAGATGGATTACAGCCAGTGCGGGCTGCCTTCACAGAGGTGTTGGAGAAGCAGCTCTCCTTTGTCCAGGCCAGAGTTTTCAAAGACTTGCCATTATAGCGAATCTTGGTTGCAGAGTCCTATCTGCAAATCTATTATGGGTCTGTAGCACACTTCCCAGATAAAATGTCTTTTCCTACCTTTTCACTGTATTTCATGCTCACTTTCCCACTTTAAAATTTGCTGGTGGGGAGTTTTACACACTCCTCTCCTCTCCTCTAGTTTAGTAATAATTAATATTACTAAACTAGAGCATGGAGGAAAATTGATAACCATTAAAGTGATCTCTTGGCTCTTTTAATTCCTAGGCAACATTAACATGTTTAAATTTAAGATATATCAAGTTGTAGTTCATGAAAGTTTCTGAAATAAGATGTTCTTTTAGGTTAAGATATTAACAAACTTTCTGCTTTGGTTGCTCCTAACAGAATAAATAATTAAAAATAAAAGCATATATATTTCAGGTTCTGTATTATGCTATCTGAGGATTTCTAATTCAGAGTATTTCACCTGTTTCTTTCTATCTTAATTTTAAATAGTAGACCCAGTGCTACATTTGCTTTAAAATGAGTTTAGAGGGAATTCCGTGGTGGTCCAGTGGTTAGGACTCTGCGCTTCCACTGCAGGGGGCATGGGTTCGATCCCTGGTCAGGGAGCTAAGATCCCGCAAGCCACGCGGCACAGCCAAAAAAATAAAATGAGTTTAGAAACCTAATGGAATTTCCACAGTGATTACTATTACTGTGGGATGACTAATAGACAATCTATATAATAGTGATTGACTTACCCAAAATTACACCGGTGGACTTGATTTGATCTCATGGAACCTCTTTGTTTAGGGAATGTATTTAGAATAGTTAAAGATATAAAAAAATATAAAAACCGTTGCATAAAAGGTTGTTGCGAAGAGAATATTCTTGTGGATACAAAATGTCCCTTATACGGTATTTACAAAAATGTACCTTTACAAAGAAGAAAACTAGCCATCACTGCCTTTAACAGAGTGATTGAACACTTAGTGGGAGTCAACAATCTCACATTTGTATATTTTTTGATGAGATGCAGTAAGAAATGTACATCACCTGTGTATTATTTTTGCCAAAAGTATTTAATACTTTTTATCTGGGAATCCTTTTTTTTATCTGGGAAGTGTGTTACAAATCCATAATAGATTTGAGTCTAATGAGGAAACAGACAAATCCAGAATGTAGGTCATGATATAAGACATCTGCCTAGACTCTTTCAACATCATGAAAAGCAAACAACAACAAATAAGATAGAGTGAATGTTTTAGCATACATTAAAGAGACAAAAAATGTATAGTAATGAAATTTAGTGCCTGAATCTTGATTGGATCCTGGAGAGAAAAAGAAAACTATGAAAGACACTTTTCAAGCAAATAGGGAAATTAGCAGATGAAGTGTATATTAGGTGATATTTAATTAATGTTAATTTTCTAAGACACAATAATGGTATTGTGGTTAAATAGAATTAGGGGGAGTGTCCTTAATCTCAGGCAATGGTTACTTAGGTATTTAAGGGTGAAGTGTTATGATGTCTGCAATTTATTTGTAAATGATTCAGAAAAAAAAGTGTATGTGTAAATAGAGAAGAAAGCAAATGTGGCAAAATTATAGTAATAGATAAATGTAGGTGAAGGATGGAGATGTTTATTGTTCTATTCTTTCAGCTTTTCTGTGGGCTTAAAATTTTTTCAAAATTAAAAGTTAGGGGTCAATTAAAAAACAGAAAAGCCTAGTCTCTTGATGACTGTTTTATTTTTTCACTTTCAGATTTTTATCAATATATATTTTTTTCCTGAAATGAGTATCATGAAAAAAATCACAGACAATTATAAAATGACTTTATATTCACACTTGCTCTTTTTTTTTCTTCCTTTTTTTTTTAAACTTTTAATCTCTCTTCAGAATCCATCTACCGCCGAGGTGCTCGCCGCTGGAGAAAGCTTTATTGTGCAAATGGCCACACTTTTCAAGCCAAACGTTTCAACAGGGTAAACCTTAGTTTGCTGAATATTGATAATTTGAGAAATCTGGGTTTTTCCTCTCTACTGTTATTCCTTTCTAAAGGAGTAAGTAGGGTGACCTAAAATTCCCAGTTTGCCTGGGATAGTACATCTGTTATCTTCAGGTAATTTTTAATATCATCTCCTTTGACTCATAAAAATGTTCCAGCTTGGATGATTAGTTATATGGTTACCCTAGCTGTAAGAAAATTGGATTTTTTTTAATATAATTCAAGACAGCCAGAAAATAAGCAAGGTTTATTTTGCAAACCATTTACTGTTGTAAATTTTTTTTAGTTTTCCCTGTTTTAGAAAATGATAATTGCAGACATTTATCTAGCTTTTAGTATGTACCAGGCACTTTTCTGAATGCTTGCCATATAGTGACTCATTTAATCCCTGCCACAACCTTGTGAGAGAGGTACTATATATTTCCATTTTATAGATGAAGAAACTGAGGTGCAGGATGGTTAGATAACTTGCCCAAGATGACACGGCTAGTAAGTGGCAGAGCCAAGGTTTGAGATCAGTCTGTCTCCAGAAGTCCATGTTTTTAACTACTCTTGATAACTACAGTTATCCATTTCCATTCTAAAACTCGTGCTATGTTCTCAATTCATTAATGTAATAGAAGCCACCACCCGAGGTTCCCAAATTCCTGTTCCCAGTAGCACTGATATTTAAAAAGCTTTGAAGTTAGAAGTCACTTTACGTGTTGCTCTTTAAGAGAGCAGTGGTGACCTAAATGGGAAGGAAATCCTAAAAAGAGGGGATATATGTATATGCATAGCTGATTCATTTTGCTGTACAGTAGAAACTAACACAACATTGTAAAGCAACTATACTCCAATAAAAATTAATTAAAAAAAAAAAGAGAGCAGGGCTTCGGTTTGACCTCTGAACAGACTGATAGGTTTATGTTTGCTTGGGAGTCCTTGCACAGCTTTTTCTGCCACGTGTTTTTCAAGTTTAATTCACTTTTCCTATTGTCGTGACTCTGAACTTAATTAGGTGAAGACTGAAAATTCGTGGACTTAGGAAACAACATGGTTGCAAATTTCAGTCTCTTTAAAACAAGCTCTCCTTTCTGTTTATTTTCCCATGACCATCATAGCTTTGGAAAAGTTACGTATGGTGAAGGGAACTGAGTTAGAGAAGAAAGCCACTTACTTTCACTATTTTATGAGCAAACTGTTGGGAAATGATTATGACCTTTTTTTTGTTAATAAAATACTGTTGAATTACTTTCTCCAGCGTGCTCATTGTGCCATCTGCACTGACCGAATATGGGGGCTTGGACGTCAGGGATATAAGTGCATCAACTGCAAACTCCTGGTTCATAAGAAGTGCCACAAACTTGTAACAATTGAATGTGGGCGGCATTCTTTGCCACCGGTAAGACACTGTTGTCTAATTTTTTTTTTATAGAGCATTTTTGATAACACTGCTAGAACAGAAGGCTAAAATAGGGGGGTGTTAAGGAATCACAGATCAACAGTGCTGTTACAGAATGTGGGTAGGAATACTTTAGGAGTCCAGTTAACATGTGAATTTTGGAATTGTTATTACAAATTTGTTTGTAGGATATGGTTAACTCCTTTGTTTGACCTGCTACAAAATGATTTGGTCTAAATTAGGAAAATGTAAGGAGAACCATTTAAAAGATATTTTTCTCTTCTTAAAGCTAAACTCTTTAGTTTATAGCTCCCATTATTCTCGCATCTATACTAGGCAGAGATCAGGTGAGAAGAGTCAGAGTCTTCATGTTTGCTATGTAAAGTGTGAGATTACTGGTGAGTTTTTGCATTTAAAATTTTTATTTTTCACTTTCTATTTTAAATATGAATTTAAAACAAGTTCATTATAGAAAAAATAGAGAATAAAAATGAATAAAGAAAAATTAAACAAAAACCCCCATGAAATCTACCATCTAAAGGTAATTGTCATTTAGTGTATATTCTTCCAGAAGTATGCAAATTTATATGCATAAACATTTAAAATTTTTCTATAGAGTATAATGAACTTCCACATACCAGTCATCCAGCTCCAACAGTTATCACCTCACGACCAATCTCGTTTCATCTATACCCCACCCATTTCACCTGCCCTCATCCTATATTGTTTTGAAACAAATTCCAGATGTGTTTCAGTATGTACCTCTAAAAGATAAGGACTGTTTTTTAAAACTAGCTAAAAAATAAATTCCTTATATCAAATATCCATCCAGGCAATGTTCAAAATTTCAGTTGTCACATAAATGTTGTAATTTTGTTTTCATAATTTTCATTGTGATGAATCAGGATCTAAATGAAGTTCATATTTGCAATTGATTGATCATATTTACAGTTGATTGATATGTCTTAGATATTTTTAAGTTTACTGATTCTTCATCTCTCTCTCTTTTTTCCCTTACAATTTAATTATAGAAGAAACTGTGTTGTCATTTAAAGTGATTCAGAATTTTTCTCTTTGCTTCTCCATGGTTATGTTTAAAATGTTCCCCTGTCCTCTTTATTTTCTGTATATTATAGTTGAATGTAGAGGTTTGATTAGATTCTGGTTTTTGTTTTTTTGTGGGTTGTTTTGAGACTATTTCATAGAAGGTGGTGTGTTTCTCTATCAGAAGGCATACAATGTTTGGTTATGTCTCGTTCTTTTACATACTTTTTAACAAAAGTGAGGTCGTATGTGTACTATTTTCTAACCCATTTTTCTCACTGAACAATAGATTTTGGTCATCTTTCTATATCTATAGCTTCATCATTTTTAGCAAAGTATTTTATGTGTCTATACCATAATTTATTTAATCTGTTCCCCATGATTGAACATTTGAGTTGTTTTCTAAATTTTCCTATGAGGAAAATCATAATGAACTTCCTGGTAAATAAATCTCATTATTTCCTTAAGGATTCAGAAGTAGAATTACTGGTTTAAAGGATATGTGTTTTTAAAAAGATCTGGGTTCGTCTTTCTAAGTTATCTTTTAGAATGATTATACCATGTTTATTCGTAGTAACTTCTTTGGACATTGTGGAAGTAGGTTATTACTGGTGGCTTGTTGGTAGTAGAATTATTTAGCTAGTTCATGTAAGTTTAGAAATGGGTTTATAGTTAGGGAGGTAAAAAGCCAATTTTAAGGAACAGCAGAAGGCAAAAAATTGTGAACATAATTTATCCAGGTTACTGTTGATATTCTTGAGTATTCTTAGGCAATGGAATGACTTGTGTGAGTTCATAAATGTAGAAGGAAAGAGGGCAGTGTTAGTGATTATATTGATATTTTAGGATGGTGCTAAACACATTGAAAAACCCATGAGCTTATTTTTAAGGCAGCCTTAAAAGTATAACTCTATAACTAATGCTGCTTCTCAAGTTTACTCTTTCTTGCTGGTATTCATTAAACTTTGGTCCAAAATTAATGAATAAGTAAGATTTTGGTTTGAATTAGCATTATTCCTGAGGTTATTGGCAGTTAGTTTCTTGGAGGTATTTCTTTTCCTTTTTTGGGTCACTGACCCCTTTGAGAATCTTCAGAAAAATGGGAAACCCATAAAATTTTACGTATAATTTCAAGAAGTTTATAGACATCTTGAAGTCTATTTCTGGACATCAGCTAAGTAACTCTATACTAAGACTCCTTTTGCCAAAGACTTAAAGTGAGTATGTGGAGCTCAAAGGAAGAATAGGTGGTATAGAGGAAAAATAAATCAGAGTATATAGGAGTTTAATTTGATTTCTAATTGCTAGGCTGAAATTAGTTTTGTGTTTTTTCTGTGATCTGTAAAATGTGATAACATTACGTCATTCGTAGGAATGTTGTATGGTTTCACATATAATAAAATAAATTATATATAGTAATGTAATTCTCACTTATTAAGTTATATTCTTTCAAATTTAAATTTTAATATGCTGTGTCTCATCGAAACGATGTTGTTTCTGGATTTATAGAGGTATTGGGATTTAAAAAGATTGCACTAAGTTACTGTATCTTTGGAAATGATTTGTAGGAACCAATGATGCCCATGGACCAGTCATCCATGCACTCAGACCATGCACAGACAGGTAAGAATGACACTGGCACAAACCATTGCTCATTAACAAAGTGTCACTTAAAGACTTCTTTATGTGAATATTACACCTAAATTTAAAGACATTTATATTCTTCCCAAATAAAAGCTAGGTAACCATATTTTGTGGTGTTAACATCAGTCACAGTATTTAACATATGTTTGGCATTTTAAAAAGACAACTATGTAAACTACAACAAATGGCTATTTTCTTTAATTCAGATAAATTTCTTTTGAGACCCCTTTATATTCAGCAAACCTACTTTTTTTCAATAATGAAAATATATACTGATTTTGTGCACCGTATTGACTATATTCAAGTGACCTGTTTTTATTAAAAACTCTATTATGAGATGAAGAAATGATGTAAAAGATACAGAGATGCTGTATAGACAATTCAAAAAAGATGGTGTGAGTTCAAATGTCTAAAAAAAAAAACAAATGTCTAGTAGATACAAAACCTTAAATATGTCTCTGGGAAATTTGGAGAGCAATTAAATGGGACAGAGCAGCCTGATCTGGGATGAATCAAGAAAAAGAAAACAAGGGAGTTTTTCTGGAAGGACAGAATGTAGTATCTTGTTCATGGAAGAAGCTGGTTGTATGAAATGTAGACCTTTTTTTTTTTGACCCAAGTAGCTTTAAGGAGTAGAAGCCTGGAGTCCAATTGAGTCCAAAGTAGAGACACTCTATCTCTATGCCTCAATCATACTAATATAATTAAGTAGGGTTTATAGAGTCACCCTTTTGGAAGGAATTGATTAATTTGTAAAGAAGAGAAATATTTTTTTAAATAGCAAAAGTATTTGTTAAAATCAGTACTTGGCTATTGATTGGTTCCTCCTCTCTTTACCCTCATTAAAGATTAGAATTTAACTGGTATTTATGTATAATTTGTTATTAGTAGGATAGATACTCAATTTTAAATGATGAACACTTATTCAGAAATAAAAACTAAGAAGAATCAAATCAAGAGAAAATTTTAAGTGTAACTCAGTTAATGTATACTATGTTTTTCTCTCTCTTTTTTTTTTTTAATGTTTGGGATTGGTTTTTTAGTAATTCCATATAATCCTTCAAGTCATGAGAGCTTGGACCAAGTTGGTGAAGAAAAGGAGGTAAGATAATTAATTAGTCTTATGGTACATTATGTCATCAGCTTTTTAATGTGACAGTTTAAAAATATGACAAATTGACTTGCTTAAATTTTAGATCATAATTTTGTAGGAATGATTTTTAGTGATTCTAGAGTTTTATTCTGAGTTAATTCAATAATTCAATTGCTAAAATCATTTAAATTAAGAAATAATCTGGTGGGATAACTTATATTCATTTTAAGATAGCATAATCTAAAAATTATAATGTATTTAAGAATGGCATTTAGAATACTTGGTAGTATTGTTTAAAATATAGATCCTTCCATTTTATGGGCTGTTTATTTAAAATATAAATGATTAAGTATCTTAACTGCCCATCTTTTTTCTGACTATTAAACATTTTATCAGCTTTTAAAACAGTTTAATTAAAACGATAACCAATTTTTTGAAAAAAGCTTACAGTAAAAAAGATTTATCATGCCTCACACCTTCCACTCCCACTTTGACTTCTGAGAGGCAACCCCTTTTAATCATTTCTAGTTGTGTCCACAATGTTTATACCTCTCTTTTTCAATTTTTCAACTTTATATATTTCTAACCATGAAAGGTTTAAACTAGTATACTACCCCGCCCCCCGGCCCCCCCCCCCCCCCCGCCCTTTTCTCTTCTCTTTCCAATGTTTGATAGGTGTATTATGTTTTACTCTGGGTAACCTTTTTATTACGGAAAATTTCAAACATCAATAAAAGTAAACAGAATACTATTCCAAGCTCCTGTGTCCATTACCCAGTTAAAACAATTGTCCGTACATGTTTTGTCTACCAGCTTGCCTCACTCCTGTACTGTTTTGAAGCACATCTGTTGGTTACCTATTTAATCTCCTATCTCAGTTTCTTATTCCATCGATTTAGTCAATACCTTGACTCTCCTTTAGCCATCCTTCCTCTTTCTTCCAGCTTTCCTCTTTTAGCTACATATTTACTTTTATGCTGCCAAGGTTATTAACATTCATAATCTGTCCTGCAAGTGTAACCACATCTTTCATATTTTGTTCATTGGTTGACAATGAGTCATCCAAAAGAGGAAATTCTTAATAATAAGGAACAAATTCTTTGTTCTTCTGGCACCATGAGTTGGTAAAGTTTCCTTTTGTTTGATCCTTGATGTTATTTTATAGCTTCTTTGTTCTTTTTTGGAATTTCTCGTTGCCTTAAATATTATTTATTGGTTTGGTTGTTTACCAAAGACTCATTTGGTTTTATTTTCAAGACTTTTAATACATTTAAAAATTGAAGAATAATATACAGCAAAGTGCACAAATCATGAGTATATATCTGGGTCAATTTTCACAGAGTGGACACTACATAATGACCACCCAGATGAATAAGTAGGACCTACTGCACATCCCAGGGGCCCATCTTGTGCCTTCTCCCAGTCACTGACATTCCCTCCTCCCTTCAAGTAACCACAGTCTTAACACCACAGATTAGTTCTGCTCTTTTCCCCAAGCTTTTTATAAATGGAGTCACACAGTATCTTTTGTGTCTGGCTTCTTTTGTTCAGTATTGTGTTTGTGAGGTTCAGCCATGTTTTATATAACAGTATATCATTTATTTTCACTGTTGTTTCAATTTATCTATTCTGTTGACTTCCCCCACCTGGATTGGGATTATTATGATATGCTGCTATGAACATTCTTGTAAATGTAGTTTGGTGCACATATTTAAGCATTTCTGTTAGGTACATAACTAGGAGTGGAATTCCTGAGTCTTGTGTACATTAGTAAATAATGCCAAGCAGTTTCCCAAAGTACTTGTATCAATTTATACTTTCACCAACAATGTGTGAGAGTTTGATTTGCTCCACATCCTTATCAACACGTTGTATAGTGTGTCTTTTAAATTTTAGCCAACCTGTTGAATGTTGTAGTTTTTATGTGCATTTCCCTGCTGCATACCTTTTCATGTATTTATTGAACATTTGGATATAATTTTTAGTTAAGTGTCTGTTTATATCTCTTTAAAAAAAGTGAGTGGTCTGCCTTTGTTGTAAAGATTTGTAGGAGTTTTTGGTATGTTCTCAACATTAAGCTTTTATCAGTTATATATTGCAAATAGATTCTGCCACTCAATAGCTTGTATTTTCACTCTGTTAATGGTATCATTGATGAACAGATGTTCTTGATTTTTTTCTTTTTAACATCTTTATTGGAGTAAAATTGCTTTACAATGTTGTGTTAGTTTCTGCTGTGTAACAAAGTGATTCAGCTATATGCATACATATATCCCCATATCCCCTCCCTCTTGCATCTCCCGCCCACCCTCCCTATCCCACCCATCTAGGTGGTCACAAAGCACCGGGCTGATCTCCCTGTGCTATACAGCTGCTTCCCACTAGCTATCTGTTTTACATTTGGTAGTGTCTATATGTCAATGCCACTCTCTCACTTCGTCCCAGCTTACCCTTCCCCCTCCCCGTGTCCTCAAGTCCATTCTCTACATCTGCGTCTTTATTCCTGTCCTGCCCCTAGGTTCATCAGAACCGTTTTTTTTTAGATTCCATATATATGTGTTAGCATATGGTATTTGCTTTTCTCTTTCTGACTTACTTTACTCTGTATGACAGACTCTAGGTCCATCCACCTCACTACAAATAACTCAATTTCATTTCTTTTTATGGCTGAGTAATATTCCATCGTATATATGTGCCACATCTTCTTTATCCATTCGTCTGTCAATGGACACGTAGGTTGCTTCCATGTCCTGGCTATTGTAAATACAGCGGCAGTGAACATGGTGGAACATGACTCTTTTTGAATTATGGTTTTCTCAGGGTATATGCCCAGTAGTGGGATTGCTGGGTCATATGGTAGTTCTATTTTTAGTTTTTTAAGGACCCTCCATATGGTTCTCCATAGTGGCTGTATCAGTTTACATTCCCACCAGCAGTGCAAGAGGGTTCCCTTTCTCCACACCCTCTCCAACATTTATTGTTTGTAGATTTTTTGATGATGGCCATTCTGACTGCTGTGAGGTGATACCTCATTGTAGTTTTTATTTGCATTTCTCTAATGATTAGTGATGTTGAGCATCCTTTCATGTGTTTGTTGGCAATCTGTATATCTTCTTTGGAGAAATGTCTGTTTAAGTCTTCTGCCCATTTTTGGATTGGGTTGTTTGTTTTTTTGATATTGAGCTGCATGAGCTGCTTGTATATTTTGGAGATTAATCCTTTGTCAGTTGCTTCATTTGCAAATATTTTCTCCCATTCTGAGAGCTGTCTACATCTGTCTGTTCTTTTTTGGGTAGAGATTTTGGGGCCTGTTTAAGAAATCTCTGTCTTTTCCAAGATTATTGAAGACATTGAAAAGACTATACTTTCCTCCATTATTCTGCAGAGGTATCTTTTCATCAATTATATGCCCATTACATGGTCTATTTCTGGATTCTTTTTTATTTTCCATCATTTATTTATTCTTATGCTGATATGCTGTCATTATTATTATAGGTTTATAATAAGTCTTTTATATCTAGTAAAGTTCTACTTTGTTCTGGGAATTATCTTGGCTACTCTTATTAGCTTTTTGAATTTCCATGTAAATTTTAGAATTAGCTCACTAGTTTCCATAGAATCAAGGAAATAAACCAAACCTGTTGATCAATTTCAGGAAAAGTGATATCTACAATATTAAGTCCTCGGTCCATGAACATGACTTGTTCTTCCATTGACTTAGGTCTTCTTTCATTTCTGTCAGTGTTTTATAGTTTTCAAAGTTCTTGCACTAGAGGTATTAGAGGTAAATGGTATTCTTTTAAAATTTAATTGTCTATTTAATATTGTTATATGGAAACAAGGTTTTTTCCCTAAATTGCCTTGTATCCTGAGACCTTGCTAAATTCACGTATTAATTCTAATAGCTATCTAAAGATACTCTTAGATTTTCTACATATATGATCATCTTATCATGAATAACAGTTTCATTTCTTCCTTTTCCAATCTTATAGATTTTATTCAGTTTTCTTACCTTATTGAGTTAGCAAGGACCTCTATAAATGGCCAAAATGATGTTGAAAAGAAGTGACAATCAGATATTATTGTCTTGTTCTGCATCTCAGAGGGAAATCTTCCAATATCTTATCATTAAGTTTGATGCTTGCTATAGGTTTTTATTCTGTAGATACCCGTATCAGAATGAGGGAGTTTGTCTCTATTCCTAGTTTGCTAAGATTTTTGTTTTCATCTTGAAAAGATGTTGAATTTTATCAACAACATTTTATGGCATTTGTGGAGTTGATCATGTGTAAATTTCAGTAAATTTCTTTCTTTTTTTTTAAAAATAAATTTATTTATTTATTTATTTTGGCCGTGTTGGGTCTTTGTTGCTGCGCGCGGGCTTTCTCTGGTTGCGGCAGGCGGGGGCTACTCTTCGTTGCTGTGCGCGAGCTTCTCATTGCAGTGGCTTCTCTTATTGCGGAGCACGGGCTCTAGGTGCGCGGGCTTCAGTAGTTGTGGTGCACGGCCTTAGTTGCTCCACGGCATGTGGGATCTTCCCCGACCAGGGCTCGAACCCGTATCTCCTGCATTGGCAGGTGGATTCTTAACCACTGTGCCACCAGGGAAGCCCAATTTCAGTAAATTTCAAATGTTAAGCCTGTTTTTCATTTCTGGAATAAATTCCCTGTGTCATGATGTATAATTCTCTTTGTATATTGGTAGATCTGATTCGCCAATATTTATTTTAGGTTTTTGAAAAAATTATTAACAAGAATCATTGACCTGTAATTTTCCCTCTTTGTATTGGATTGTCAAGTTTTGGTATCAAAATAATACTGGGCTCATAAAATGATTTTGGAATTTTTCCTATTCCCAAGGAGAATTCTTATAAGATTGACATTATTTCTTTCTTACATTTTTGGAAGAATTCACCAGAAAAGCACTCTGGGCCTGGAGGGTTTTTTTGGTTTGTTTTTTTTGTTTGTTTGTTTCGTGGGAAGGATTTAATTCTAGGTTCTATTTCTGAATAGATCTAGGGCAATTTAACTTCTCTGTTTCCTCTTGTGTTATTCCTTGGAATTTGTCTAACCTAAATTTTCAAATTTATTGACACAAAGTTGTTAATTGCTGAGAGTATGAAATGATATCCTTTTTTACTCCTGATAAAAAGTTACTGTGCGTTCCCTTTTTCTTCATCAGTTTTGCCAAGGGGATGTCAATTTATTAGTCTTTTCGAAGAACTAACTTTTGGCTCTTCTTTGTTGAATGCTTATATCCTTTTCTATTGCATTGATTTCTCTTCTCATTATTTCCTTATGCTTTTTTGTCATTCACTGTTTTTTAATACATTCTTTTTTTAATATTTTTTTCCATTATGGTTTATCACAGGATATTGAATATAGTTCCCTGTGCTATACATTAGGACCTCGTTGTTTATCCATTCTAAATGTAATAGTTTGCATCTGCTAATCCCAAATTCCCAGTCCATACCTCCCCCACCCCCCCCACCCCTGGCAACCACAGATCTGTTCTCTATGTCTATGAGTCTGTTTCTGTTTTGTAGATAGGTTCATTTATGCCATATTTTAGATTCCACATATAAGTGATATCATATGGAATTTGTCTTTCGCTTTCTGACTTACTTAGTATGATAATCTCTAGTTGCATCCATGTTGCTGCAAATGGCATTATTTCATTCTCTTTTTTTTTTTAATGGCTGGGTAGTATTCTATGGTATATATGTACCACATCTTCTTTATTCATTCACCTGTTGATGGACATTTAGGTTGTTTCCGTGTTTTGGCTATTGTGAACAGTGCTGCTATGAACATAGTGGTGCATGTATCTTTTTGAATTATAGTTTTGTCCAGTTTTGTCTTTTTGAATTATAGTTTCAGTATATTCCTAGGAGTGGGATTGCTGGATTATATGGTAATTCTATTTTTAGTTTTCTGAGGAACTTCCATACAGTTTTCCTAGTGGCTGTACCAACTTACATTCCCACCAACAGTGAAGGACGGTTCCATTTTCTCCACACCCTCTCCAGCATTTGTTGTTTGTAGACTTTTTAATGATGGCCATTCTGACTGGTGTGAGGTGGTATTTCATTGTGGTTTTGAATTGCATTTCTCTAATAATTAGTGATGTTGAGCATCTTTTCATTTGCCTACTGGCCATCTGTGTCATTCACTTTTAAATATATCTTAATCTGTATTATGATTTCTTCTTTGATCCATGTATTATTTAAAAGTATTGATATACTAATTAATTTTCAAATACGTGGGAATTTTTTTTTTATTGTATTGAATAGATTAATTCTGCTGCAGGTCAGAGAATGTATTCTATTCTGTGTGATTTCAGTCTTTTGAACTTTTTTGAAACTTGCTTGAAGACCAAGCACACAGGCATTGGTGAATGTTCCATATGTATTTTTGAATATAATATATTCTGTAGTTGTTGGGTGCAGTATTCTATACAGATCAATTAAGTCAAGAGTAGTAACAGTGCTATTCAGTCTTCTGTTACCTCACTGACTGCATGTTCTTTCCCTACAAACAGGTTTCATTTAGAATTTACCTGTCCCTTTTAGTTTTGTTAGTTTTTGCTTTACATATTTTGAGGCTATGTTATTGAGTACATGTAGATTTAGAATCATAATATCTTACATTGGATTAATGCTTTTTCATAAAGAAATACCCCTCTCTATTTGTAGTAATGCTTCCTTGCCTAAAGTCCTTATGTTAAGTAATTGCTGTGTAACAAATTACCTTAAAATTTAGTGGCTTAAAACAACAAAATTTATCAGGTCATAATTTCTGTGGGTCAGGAATCCAGGTTCTTGTCTCAGGGTCCCTTAGAGGCTGCCATCAGTGTACTGGCAAAGACTGCTGTCGTCTCAAGGCTCAACTGAGGAAGAAACTGCTTCCATACTTACTCACCTCATTGTTGGCAGGATTCAGTTCCTTGCCATGTGGCCTCTCCATAGGGCAGCTCACAGCAAGGTAGTTTGCTTCATCAGAGCAAGCAAGCAATAAGATCCAGAGATTGAATGCCAGCAAAACAGACCTCACAGTCTTTTGTAACCTAGTCTCAGAAGTGCCGTCCCTTCATTTTTGCCATATTTTTTTCATCAGAAGCAAGTCATTAGGTCCAGCCTATACTCGAGGGGATTACACAAGGGCATGAATACTAGGAGGTGGGGATCACTGGGGTCCTCGTAGAAGTCAGCCTACCACAGTTGGCTACAGCTACTTTGTCTCATGTTACTTTAGCTACAGCTCTCTTTTGGTTAGTGATTACATGGTATATAGTTTCTTACCCTTTTACTTTGAACCTTTCTGTACACATATATACCTTATTAACATCATAGAATTGGACTTCCCCCTGTGGTTTGATAGTCCTTAGCTGTAGTATTTAGTGTGTTCTAATATTTATGTATTGTTACATTTAATGTAAGTATATTTAAACTAACAACTTATTTGTATTTAAATCTACCAATTTACTATGTTTTCTGTATCATCTATTTATGTTACTTTTCTAGCCTTCTTTTGGGTTATTTATTTATTTTTTCTCACCTCTTTTAGCTTGTTTCACATTCTTTTGCTTTTTTATTACTGGTTGTTCTAGAGACTGCATCTTATACCCTTAACTTATTTAAATTCAATACAAATTATTAATAATACTTTTTACCATTTTCCAGGATATGCAAGGACCTTAGAACACTTTAAATTCACTCATGCTCCCTTCCTGTCTTTACTGCTATTTTTGTCATATTTTAAAATTCTGTATGTGTGTGTTAGTGTTTTTAAACAGTCAATCCTTATTTAGGTTTATCCACATTTTATTTTTTGTTCTGCTTTTGTTCCTGTGTGTCTGCCTTCCATATGAGATCATCTTTCTTCTTCTTGAAGAACTCAATATTTCCTTGAGTGAGAACCAACTAGTGACGGATTTCCTTAGTTTTTGTTTGTCTGAAAATGTATTTATTTCATTTTCATTTTGAAGGCTACTTTTACAGGCTATAGGATTGTAGATCAGCAAGGGGGGGAGGGGGTAGGCCATTTAAAAGGTGACACTCCACTGTTTTCTGGCTTCTGTCATTTCATTCAGCCTTATTATTGTTTATGTGAAGAAACTGTGCTTTCATTCCATTTGATTCTCTTTTATAGCTTCCACTTAACCATATTTAAAGTCTATACATTGATTTATCTTTTTACCATTTTCTGCTTTCTTAACCTGCCCTAATCTGGTTTCTTTCACTCCTTTTTATTTATTCTTGTTACCAAGTCAGATTATTATTTCTAAATTTTCTTTTGGATAATCATCCTCCTTCAGTTTTCATAATACTTTTTTTTTTTCCTGTTTTGTGCTTACTAGTTTATCTTTCTGAAAATTTGCTCCTTGCTTTTGCTAATACCCTTCACTTCAGAAAATTCATACTTAATTCTTATGGGTATATCTGTTGGTTGTATGCTGGGAATTTTGCAGGCATCTACTAAAAGATTATCTTTAGTCTTCTCTATAAATTTCCAGAAGCCTAAGTTTCTACTTGTGAATGAATTACAGGCCTGACTTTGTCATTCCACAGGAGTCTTGGTATTGTGTAGAAAAGAATGTTTTACATTAGCTGAACTGCCTCATGCTTGTTTTCTGCCTGTAGCTTAACTCAGATTTCATACATTAAGCTTCTGGCAGACCCTTTCATCTTGATGTCCCATTGTAACTTCTAACTTCAGTATGAAAAATCGAGCTCATTATCTCATCAACTCTGTCAATCGTACCGTGTGCTCACACTTTATTTTTCTATCAGTGGCACCTCCAGTCTCCCAGTCACCAAAGTTAGTGTCATTTTTTTATTCATGTGTCTCCACTGCCTCCATACCCCAAAGTTATCAGATTCTAAGACATCCTTTAATGTTTCTCAGATTTCAACTCCTTCTCCTTTCCTAACACCACCCCTCTGACCTCAACTCATGAATTCATCCTATCTCTTGAGTAGTTAGATTATATCATTTGGAATGATGCAAGAAACTAATTAAGAACTTAAATCAGAAAATATTTTAAAATCTTATAGATATAACTAGGTGTTAGAAGTATATTGTGTTATGCAAAATACTTCAGGTATAACTGTTTGCTATAAATGTTCTCAACAGGCAATGAACACCAGGGAAAGTGGCAAAGCTTCATCCAGTTTAGGTCTTCAGGATTTTGATTTGCTCCGGGTAATAGGAAGAGGAAGTTATGCCAAAGTACTATTGGTGCGATTAAAAAAAACAGATCGTATTTATGCAATGAAAGTTGTGAAAAAAGAGCTTGTCAATGATGATGAGGTAAGCACAATGATGTTTTATTACCTCTAAACTGTTAAGTTGGCTTAAGTGTACTATTTCAGAAAAAAACCTCAATGTTTATGCCTTATTATTTCAGCCTACTTTTCTAAATACATGCTTCAAACAGATTATTTAAGGTATATTTAAAGTTATCTGATGGGGACTTCCCTGGTGGCGCAGTGGTTAAGAATCCGCCTGCCAGTGCAGGGGACATGGGTTCGATCCCTGGTCTGAAAAGATCCCATATCCCGTGGAGCAACTAAGCCCATGCACCACAACTACTGAGCCTGCACTCTAGAGCCTGCGAGCCACAACTACATACAGATGTAACAGTTGTAAATAACCTCAAGAGCATAGATAATGGTTACATGTAATAAAGTAATTAGTTTTGAGTATTTATCACACTTATTTTCAATATAACTAATTGTAAGTTTGTAGAAGTGTTAATAATGGTTGTTTCAGAGAGGAAAACATAGGAAGAACACTCTTTGACATAAATCACAGCAAGATCTTTTTTGATCCACCTCCTAGAGTAATGGAAATAAAAACAAAAATAAACAAATGGGACCTAATGAAACTTAAAAGCTTTTGCACAGCAAAGGAAACTATAAACAAGACGAAAAGACAACCCTCAGAATGGGAGAAAATATTTGCAAACGAAGCAACTGACAAAGGATTAATCTCCAAAATATATATACAGCTCATGCAGCTCAATATTAAAAAAAACAAGCAACTAATCCAAAAATGGGCAGAAGACCTAAATAGACATTTCTCCAAAGAAGACATACAAATGGCCAAGAGGCACATGAAAAGCTGCTCAACATCACTAATTATTAGAGAAATGCAAATCAAAACTACAATGAGGTATCACCTCACACCAGTTAGAATGGGCATCATCAGAAAATCTACAAACAACAAATGCTGGAGAGGATGTGGAGAAAAGGGAATCCTCTTGCACTGTTGGTGGGAATGTAAATTGATACAGCCACTATGGAGAACAGTATGGAGGTTCCTTAAAAAACTAAAAATAGAATTACCATATGACCCAGCAATCCCACTCCTGGCCATATATCTGGACAAAACTGTAATTCATAAAGATACATGCACCCCTATATTCATAGCAGCACTATTCACAATAGCCAAGACATGGAAACAACCTAACTGTCCATCAACAGATGAATGGATAAGGAAGATGTGGTACATATATACAGTGGACTATTACTGAGCCACAACTACTGAGGCCACATGCCACAACTCCTGAAGCCTGCGTGCCTAGAGCCCGTGCTCCGCAACAAGAGAAGCCACGACAATGAGAAGCCCGTGCGCCACAACGAAGAGTAGCCCCTGCTCACCGCAACTCTAGAAAGCCTGCATGCAGCAATGAAGACCCAACACAGCCAGATAAATAAATAAAGTTATCTGATGATTATTAGATTTTTTTAAAATAAAAATCAAACCATATTATTATCAAGGGCAAGTACTTGAGCTTTGTAAAATTTTCTAGACTGTTGCGTAATATCGAAAGATTTACTGGCAGTATTTTCTCTTTGTATATAAATTACTATTTCATGATTATCAATGCTTTTGATATTTAGCCTAGTTAGTTAATAACTGCATTTATGGTAATAGAATTACTAAGAACAAACTTATCATAGTTTTGATGATATCATTTCAGTTTGACATAGATTTCTTTTGTATTTTAAAATAGGATATTGACTGGGTACAGACAGAGAAGCATGTTTTTGAGCAGGCATCTAATCACCCTTTTCTTGTTGGGCTGCATTCTTGCTTCCAGACAGAAAGCAGGTAAGATTGAAAGATAATGGAATGATACCTGGGTTTTACACATTTTGGTATATTACACAATAAGAACCCTTTCTACAGTAATTCCTAAAGTGGAAGTCACATGGAGACAGACACAACAGTACTATGCTTGTAATTTCCTGCTACTCATACTCCAACCAGTGATATCAATTTGACATTGGATCAGCATTAGGAAATTACCTGCTTTAGGCGAAAAAAAAAAAAAAAAAAAATAGCCAGGTCATAATTATGGCAGTAGAAATCCAACCTTTTAAATATCACCAAGATTCTAGTTTTAGGACTTAAATGTTCCTAGAGTTTAATTAGGGGGATAGATTCTAACTTCTTTTGCCTTAAGTGACAGTTGAAAATGACTTACACATTGCACATTCTAAAATTGGGGTGGAAGTGAGAGCTCTAGATTGCAAATGGTACTATTGGCTTGGCCACAAAGTTCATTCGGGTTTTTTATAAGATCTTATGGAAAAACCCAAACGAACTTTTTGGCCAACCCAATACTTTAGAATAGAAGTAGCAGGTTACAAATTATCTTTCTGATTTACTTTCTTGTATCTTGTGTGATTAAACAGCCTTCTACTCCAATCACCCTTTGTTTCCACCAAATTCCTGGAATTTTTGTTAAGGGTGAATCATGTAGAATGCTCTCTATGCTGTGACTGGTCTCTATAGTTTTAAAATGCAAAGTTACACCACCTTATTTTGGATCTTGGTTTCATGTGTTCTCTCCTGTTTTTTAGATTGTTCTTTGTCATAGAGTATGTTAATGGAGGAGATCTAATGTTTCATATGCAGCGACAAAGAAAACTTCCTGAAGAACATGCTAGGTAAGTTTTTTGTTTATTGTTTGCTTGTGTTGAAGTTTGGCGGGAGGAGCTAAGGGACTTTTTATATGCCAGTGGTTGAAAACAGTAGATAAATCATTTATTTTGATACGAGCTAATTCTTTATAAGTCATGTAACGGCTAAGCTAAAAGTTAAATAATATTATAATGTGATATATATTACATATATAATAATATAATTATAAGCAATTGAGAAGTACAAACAGTGTTAAAGTGGATACCTTTAGTCTACAAAACTCAATTATTTTCAAATATTTTATCTATTCAGTATCAGCCACTAAAATAATTAATGAAATTATAAACACTTATTAATCTTATCAAGTTTGCAGTGATCACTGACAGTTTTTCATTAGAAGATTATTGTTCATATATACTTGAGAGTAATAAAACAATTCCTCTTAACCTATTATGTACTCGACTGTTCTTCCATAATTATAATTTCTGAATTGTTCTGCCTTTGGCTTTCCCCCCTCTGATCCCATCATTTATTTGTTTAGTGCCCTTAATTTGATATTCTTATACAGGATTGTAAATTGTTGGAGGACTTAGGTGGGGAAGGATCATGGCCTTGGATAAGAAGTTTAATCCATGAGTGCCATGTTTTGTTTTGTTTTTTACACATAATTAGCAGTAATTCTACCCTTTTGCACTTCACAAGAGTAATGCCAAAATGAAGCATGTGAGTTTGTATATGTATGTAACAAAGGTTAGAGATTCATTTTAAAAAAAAAATTATTTAGTGGAAATCTTGCTATTCATTGATATTTCTTGTCAAAAAGAGATAATAGCTTTCAATTTTATAAGAAGGTATAAAGTATATTAATCTGTCTCGGGGCCAAACTGCTGTTGTTGTTGTTGTTTAATTTACTGTATGTTCATTATTTATTTAGGCTTTAGCAAATGGTCACCCTTCATGGCAAAGCCACAGATGATATTTTGAATTGTGAATATAGCTGGTATTTGTTCCTTGTTTGTTCAGCTTGACTTGGGGAAAATAGTCTTGTTTTTATTGTATTAAAGTGCCTGTTCTGGTTTTATATCATCTTTGCTTTTCTAGGAACCAGAGTATAGGATAAGAGCGCAAGTTCCCTATTCCTAGAATTAAGTATCTGGAAGGTGTGTATTAGGTACCTCCAAACATGATCATGATAACATTCACCAAAGCAGCCAAAAACCAGCTAGGGCGTTTCATTTTCATTATTCAGGTCAAAAATTCTGCTTACCACCAATGAGTTGGTGGCAGTTTTGAAAAGTTCTTTCAACTTTGTAGAATAATTTCTTTTAATAATTTCTTTTAATTCCTTTTCTAGAATTTTGGTATGGATTTTATGGTTTGAGTGGTCAACTTTCAGTATTCTTTCTGTTTTAGACCAATCAGTGGTTCTTAGCATTTTGGGAGGTCACTGATCCCTTAGAGAAGTGATGAAAGCTATGGAAACTCTGTAGAAGGTGTCTCTGTACATACAACTTTGCGTCCAGCTGTAGGAGTGTGGACTTTCTGAAGTCCATCCAAGGGCCCAGGTTAAGAACCCCTGCTTGAGACTTTCAAATTAAACCTTATGAAAAGCATGGGTTTAATTTAGACTGGAACTTTATCATTGTGTTTAGGGCTCAGCTATCTTAAAGTGGCACTTCAATTTGTGTTTTGGTATTGTTCCTAAAAACATTGAGAGAAAAAAATCTTTTGACATGATTTTGATGTTCTGGTTTGCAGATGGGAGTAGGATTTAAATACCTTTCTGTAGGCACTTACCACAGTTTAAAAATTTGAATCAAATGAGTAATTTTTCATTTTATTTTAGATTTTACTCTGCAGAAATCAGTCTAGCATTAAATTATCTTCATGAACGGGGGATAATTTATAGAGATTTGAAATTGGACAACGTGTTGCTGGACTCTGAAGGACACATTAAACTCACTGACTATGGCATGTGTAAGGTGAGGGGAAATTTCTAGTTATTCAGAAGATCTCAGCAGCTCAGGAAATTGTTTCAGTCAAATAACTTTACATTTAATGATGGGGAAATAAGTGCTACTTTGTGCTAGAATTCCAAAAAGTATCCTAAACAAAGACAAATGTACTGATTTCCTAGCCATTTACAAAATTCCATATTTTCTGTGAGCGTTATATGTGCTATAAGAGTTAAGTTCTTTTTATTGTCTGTAGTTTTTTGTCTTGAAAGTTGTGACACTATTGAAGAAAATTTGGAGGTAAAAACTGTCTACAAACCCGCAACTTTAAAACAACTGCTTGCATATCACCTTCCAGTTTTTGCCATTTAATTGTGACTCTTAATGATGCACTCAAGATTTTCCTAGGAAATCTAACATTTTCTATATATATTTAAATTTAAATATCTGACATAAAATTCAGTAAAGCAAAATAAGAATTTTAGTTACTCTCAGGACATGTCCTTTATTTCTTGGTGTTTTATTCTTTTTGTAACAATGTTTCATTTACGGGTCCAATCTTTTTCCAGGAAATGTGTAGGGGGCTACTCTCCTTGTCAAAATAGCTGGGACGGAATTATCTTCACACAGTGAATTCGGCAACAAGCATGTGAATGTGTTAATTGCCTTTCCCCATTCACCTGAGGGAAGTGCCTCCAGAGCCTGGTTCTTTTTATTCAAAGAAATTTGGGCATCCTGTTTTGCCTGGAAGATATTATTAGAGAAAAATCACTTGATCTTTTTGTTACTGTTAATGAAAAATAATAGTGGTTTGTTATATATTCCCATTCTTTCCAGAGATCCTCAATCAAGTTAATCACGATCTTTGATAAATCTGAGAGGTTTTATTCAGTAGTTCTTTAAATTGGTTGTCTTGCTTACCTCCTTTTCTGCCTCCTTCTCCAGGAGCTATTTGGTGTTATTAGTAGGAAATGACACCAGGATTGGAACTTGTGTTCAGAGACTTAACCAACAGTACTTTGTCTCTTTTCCAACTAACATATTTACGCCCGATGTTAAACCTTATGGGAAATAAATCCCCTGGAAATTTGAATGTTCTTATCTTATGACTTAACATCAGTATTTAAACTTACCTAATGTCTGACCTTTGGCATATATTGGATAAATTTCTTTTCCTTATAATTATTCTTTGGTAAATATAAATCATTCAAATTTTTTTTCATAGTTTCTCCAGAAATATTTTCTTTAGGTTTAATTAATTTAATTTCTTCAGTTTCTCACTAGATACTTTTATATAAAGAATGCAGGGACTTCCCTGATGGTCCAGCGGTTAAGACTCTGCTCTCCCAGTGGAGGGCGTCCGGGTTTGATCCCTGGTCAGGGAACTAGGTCCCGCATGCCACAACTGAAGATCACGTACTTGGCAATGAAGATCCTGCGTCGCCTAAATAAATAAATGTTTAAAAAAAAAAAAAAAGAGGGCTTTCCCTGGCATTCCAATGGTTAAGACTTCGCCTTCCAATGCAGGGGGTGCAGGTTTGATCCCTGATCGGGGAGCTAAGGTCCCACATGCCTTGTGGCCAAAATACCAAAACATAAAACAGAAGCAATATTGTAACAAATTCAATAAAGACTTTAAAAAATGTATTAAAAAGTTTAAAAAGAATGCAGAGAATAGTAATGACTGGAGGCATATGAAAACTGCAATTAACATCTTCAGAGTTATGTTTGGAATATTTTATGAACATTGATTTTTTTTTATTGACTGAAAAACCAGCTATTTTGTGAATTGATGTGCCTTTAACTATTTTTTATCAGCAGGGGGTGTTATAATAATATCTATGTTACGCTGTAAATAATTTAGCTGATCAGATATCCAGTCAAAAGGTGAATGATTTAGTATAGTTCTTTTACAAGTTAACAGACTGCATCCCTTGCCTCTGAGTCTTACCCTGAAAGTGCATGTCACTCACCATGAGACTGTATGTCAAGCCATTGCCCATAATACAAAACAACTTAAATCACATTCATATTTCTTTGTACTGGCATACCTCATTTTACTGTGCTTCACAGATATTGCGTTTTCTACAAGTTGATGTTTTGTGGCAACCCTGTGTTGTCAGATGATGGTTAGCATTTTTTAAAAATATTTATTTATTTATTATTTTTTTATTTTTGGCTGCATTGGGTCCTAGTTGCAGCACACAGAATCTTTTGCTGCAGCACGCAGGCTTCTCTCTAGTTGTGGCGCATGGGCTCCAGAGCACGCGGGCTCAGTAGTTGCAGTGTGCAGGCTTAGTTGCCCTGTGGCGTGTGGGATCTTAGTTCCCTGACCAGGGATCAAACCAGCATCCCCTGCGTTGGAAGGCAGATTCTTAACCACTGGACCACCAGGGGAAGTCCTTGTTAGCATTTTTTAGCAATAAAGTTTTTTTTTTAATTTTTATTGAAATATAGTTGATTTACAATGTTGTGTTTAAAGTATTTTTTATTTAAGGTATTCACTTTGTTTTTTAGACATAACGCTTTTGCACACTTAATAGATTACAGTGTAGTGTAAACATAATTTTTATATGCACTGGGAAACCAAAAATATTCATGTGACTCAACTTATTGTGATGTCATAAATGGGGGCCTGAAAGCAAACTGCAGTATCTCCATGTATGACTGTATACAAAAATAACATATATATCCCTGTTAGAGATCTTTAAAAAATCCTTGGAGTCACAACATATATTACTAAATAATTCTTCTAGATGTTTGTGTTAGTGTTATATATAATAGTGTAAAATTTGAAGACAAATACATACATCACGCCCAGAATATCTCTGTAGGAACACATAAGAACCTCATGACAGTGGTTGTCCCTAGGGAGCTGGAACTGGATGCGTCAGGGACCAGAATGGGAGGAAGGCTTGATTTTTAGTGTATATCTTCCCGCCCAACCTTTTTGTTTGGAATTTTGTACCATGTAATTTAACAATAGGGAAATGGTTAGATTCTAGGTACATATGTTGAATTGGATTTGTAGTTATTAATAATAGGAAGTCTGTAATTACATGGGAAATTACATAGCTATAAAGTAAAAAAAGCAGATGCTTAATTGTATATTTAATATTATTCAGCTTGTATTTAGACTATCTTTTTATTATTTTTAGTTTTAATTGAGGTATGGTTGATTTATAGTATTATATAAGTTTCAGATGTACAACATAGTGATTTATGGTTTTTAAAGATTGTAGTCCATTTATAGTTATTATAAAATTGGACTATATTCTCTGTGCTGTACAATATACCCTTGTGGCTTATTTATTTTATACATAGTAGTTTGTGCCTCTTAATCTCCTACCTCTATTTTGTCCCTTCCTTCTCCCTCTCCCTCTCCCCACTGGTAGCCACTAGTTTATTCTCTATATCTGTGAGTCTGTTTTTGTTGTTGTTACTATATTCACTTGTTTGTTTTATTTTTCAAATTCCACATATAAGTGATAGCATACAGTATTTGTCTTTCTCTGTCTGACTTATTTCAATAGCATAATAACCCTCCAAGTCTATCTGTGTTGTTGTTAATGGCAAAATCTCATTTGTTTTTGTGGCTGAGTAGTATTCCAGTAGTATTTTGTCAATGGTTTCCTTTGGTGTGCAAAAACTTTTAAGTTTAATTAGGTCCCATTTGTTTATTTTTGCTTTTGTTTCCTTTGCCTTAGAAGATAGATCAAAAAATATATATATTGGTACAATATATGTCAAAGAGTATTCTGCCTATGTTTTCTTTTAGGAGTTTTGTGGTTTCTGGTCTTATATTTAGGTCTTCAATCCATTTTGAGTTTATTTTTGTATATGGTGTGCGAAAATATTCTAATTTCATTCTTTTACGTGTAGCTGTCCTGTTTTTCCAGCACCACTAATTGAAAAGACTGTCTTTTCTCCATTGTATACTCTTGCTTCCTTTGTCATAGATTAATTAACCAAAGTGAATGGGTTTATTTCTGGACTCTCTATTTCTGTTGCATTGATCTATGTGTCTGTTTTTGTGCCAGTACCACACTGTTTTCATTACTGTAGCTTTGTAGTATAGTCTGAAGTCAGGGAGCTTGATTCCTCCAACTCTTTTCTTTCTCAAGATTGTTTTGGCTCGCTCTTATTTAATTGCCTGTGCCCCAAGAATGGTCTGAACGATATTAGTCCTTTTAAATATGTTGAGGTTTCTTTTATGCCTTAGTATTTGGTCAATATCCCAAATGTACTTTAAAAAGCGTAGGTAATCTCTATTTTGCATTCAAGGAGTCTCTCCCTCCTTTTCCGTTTCTCCACACATACACATAGATATATATATTGTATATGTATGTAAACTATACATATTTTTAACTCTAGCTTTTATCCAAATCTTTCTCTGCTTACTAATTTTTTTGTTTGTATGACCTACCATTTTTTGATACAGATGTGTTAAAATTACCTGCTATGATTGGGGATTGTACTATCAGTCCAGGCTGCTATAACAAGGTACTACAGGTTAGGTGGCTTAAGCAACAAACACTTATTTCTCGTGGTTCTGGAGACTGGGAAGTCCAAGATCAAGGTGCTGGCAGATTTGGTGTCTGAAGACACCCCTCCTGGTTTGCAGAAGGGTAAAGGCATTCTTCGTGGTTGGCAGATGGCTGTCTTCCCGTTGTATCCTCAAATGGTGGAGAGAGAGAAAGGGGCTGGCTCTCTTTCTCTTCTTATAAGAACATGAATCCCATCATGGGCCTCAAACCTCATGATCTAATTACCTCCCCAAAGGCCCCCCCCCCAATGCTATCACATTAGGGCTTCAGCATAAGAGTATTAGGGGCACGTAAACATTCAGACAATAACAGGGATTGTGAAGTCCTCTTAATAATTTTGTCCATTTTTACTAGTTGTATTTTGAGGCTGTGTTGTTAGCTACATACAAGTTTGTTTTAACTTCTTGGTGATTGTTCCATTTGTTATTGTGTAGTTTCTCTATTTATACATATTAGTGTGTTTTACCTTAATTTCCTCCATCCTGTAGCTATTAAAATACAAAACCAAAAAACGTATGCCTTAGGAGAAATGACCAGAAGGGAAACATCATAATGCCAGCAGTGGTTGTGTTAGGAGGTGGGATTTAAAGAGCTTCTTTTCTTCATAAAATATGATTCCTTTTACTCATGTAATTTAAGTTTTTCTATTACAATTTTACTTGAGTATAAATTATTTTAAGTGCCATTTTTATCTTAATTGAACTGACTCTTTACCTACATCTAATGAGGACAGGTTTTTTTTTAAGGTATTTAGTAGCAACCCATGATTTTAATAATAAAGACAACTGTGCTAGTGATATTTTATTTAAGCTCAATATATTACCTATAGATGCTGACCTTATATGACAGATGAAATAAAAGAGGTGAATTTAAAACAGATTTTGCATCTTATTATATTTTTTCTTTTTTTTTTAATAAAAGGAAGGATTACGGCCAGGAGATACAACCAGCACTTTCTGTGGTACTCCTAATTACATTGCTCCTGAAATTTTAAGAGGAGAAGATTATGGTAATAAATTGGTGGTATTTTGGCTATGTGCTAGAAGGGTGGTTAAATGTGGTACCAATTGCATTATAGTACACTATAGTATTTCAGTACTGAGCTTATTAACATAAACTTTCTTGATCTTCTTAAAACCTACATAAAACCCCCAAATTCTGAAATCAGAGATGGTGGGACCTTGGCAGTATTTGGGGGTGCAAATTTGAATAATATTTTATTAGTAGCAAGCACTTAAGAGTACTAGGCACTATTCTAAGCAGTTTGCATATGTTAACTAAGTTAATCCTCTTAATAATCCTATGAGGTAAGCACTGTTAATTCACATTTTACAAACAAGGAAACTGATGTACAGAAAAGTTAAATAACTTGCCCAAGGTCATGTAGCTAGAAACTGGCAGAGTTGGGATTTAATCAGCCATGTGACTCCAGAGTCATAAACCTCTGGAAGATTGTTCAGATTTCCTGGGGTATTTCCCCCAGGAATCTGAAAGATGGAGGAAAGATTGCCTGCTTGTCACGAACCAGAGGATATGTTTATCTTAAGAAAACATTTGACCCTTTGTGTTCTGGCCCTTTGATTCCAGCAGTTGTAAAGGAGGATGGGTATTTCTGATAGCTGCTCATAATACGGTTCCAAAGTCCTTCAAGGATCTTTAATCAGCTAGCAGAAAATCACGTTTCAGATCAAGGAAGGTTATTCTCAAATACAATTTCATTATATCCTCAAAACAAAATATTAGATACAGGCTATGAGTCTGAAATTACAGACATATTTGGGAAGCGAAACTTATGTTCCATTTTCCATATTTTATTTTTAAAGTTATCTTTTAGGTACCTCCCCTTTTTGATAAGTGAAATATTCCTATAATCCTCGATGCCTACCATGATAGTTGTAATGCATTTCGAGTTTACTTTTTCATTGTGTTTATTTTTTTTATTATGTAATAAAATGAATCTCAAATTACTGACTTTTTAGAATGCAAGATGGATAATTTGTTGCTTTAAAATTTCTTTTTGAAGGTTTCAGCGTCGACTGGTGGGCTCTTGGAGTACTAATGTTTGAGATGATGGCAGGAAGGTCTCCATTTGATATTGTTGGGAGCTCTGATAACCCTGATCAAAACACAGAGGATTATCTTTTTCAAGGTAATTTGCAGTGTTTTACAGAGATTCGCTGTGAATAATCTATTCTAGAGCATGAATGAGGACGGCTCAAGTTATTACTTTGAGTAAGAAAGAGGAGAATAATCTGGACAATATAGTCCTTAACACGTGAGGCTTTGAGTTTGTTTTTGTTGTGGTGGTTGTTTTGATCTATCCTTCCTACCTCTTAGTCTGTTCACATTTGCCAGTTACCTTCTCATACTCAAAAACATAACAAAGAGGTTCCTTCAGATTGTACATCACAGAGATTGGAGGAAAGAATTGTGTAGCTGGAGAGGACAGTCTTTTCACCTGGACCATGAGGCTGAATGCATAAGTCCAAGAGCAATATGAGGAAAAAGTAGAGTACCAAGAAGATAAGAGGGATCAAAAGGTGAAGAAAAAAGCCCCACAACTGGAAATACAAAGAATTGAACAGAACGGAAACAAGCAGACAAGCACAAGGACCCCTCCCCCACCAACACACAGTCCAAAGAAGTGTGAAGACTGCCATAAAATTCTACATTTCATAATTAAGGCCGTCACAGGAAATGAATGGATATTTCATGTAATAGGAAATCCAGCTGGCTGTGGAATATATGGAAAGACGTTCAACCTCACTACTAATTAAGGGTGTGCACATTAAAACATTAATGAGCTACCATTTTATACCTACACATTTGGCAAAAATTTTAAAGTCTGATAATACTAGTGCTGGTGAGGATATGGAGCAACTGGAACTCTGGTGGCAGGAGTGAAAATGGACACAACAGCTTTGGAAAATAATTTGGCAACGTCTAATAAAATCGAATATAGTAATATGTGCCACACATTTTACAGATACTAACTCATTTAAACCTCATAACACCCCGATGAATCAGGTATTATTTTTATTCCAATTTTACAGATGAGGAAACTAAGGTAAGGTAGTCAAAGAATAAAACATATGCATATAATGATAAAAACTGTTCAGAGTAGATAGAGGCTGTCTCTGAGAAGGAAGGAGAGGAATGGGACTGGGAAAGTACACAAGACGCTTAGGTAGTGTATGTAATGTCTTTGGTTTTTTCTGCTAGAATGCCTTAAATACCTCATAATAAAAATATAAAGATTAAAGCCCTGTAAAAGTTAAATATAATGCCGTAAATTTTATCTTTCTAGTTATTTTGGAAAAACAAATTCGCATACCACGTTCTTTGTCTGTAAAAGCTGCAAGTGTCCTGAAGAGCTTCCTCAACAAGGTATAAATTGTGTATAAAATCTTTAGTGATTTATCTCTATACAAATGAAGCTGGTAAGGAGAGGTTCAGGCAACGTAAAATTCCAAAACATCGGAGTATGTAATTTTTCAGTTAGATCTGGAACTTGTCTCTTCAGCAAAGAGTAGGTTGACAGAATTAGATCCTGAGGTGAGTTGTTCTTTCCATTTTGCCAATATAATTTACCCCCAGCTTTATATTACATATGGTGTTTTTAATGTAAATGAAAAATACCATGTACTCAGGGAAAAATTGCATCTCTGGGGATAGCCTTAATTGTACTTTCAGCTCTGTTTTTCAGTTTTCTTTAGATTATTATTCATAGAATGTCTTAACTTATTGAGCACTTAGTGCAGTAGTGTTCCCTACAAATTCTCATATCACAACCCTATAATTAGATAATATTCAGAAGAAATGAAATGCTACCATTGGCGCTTTAAAAAATCTGAACATCTGAAAATTCTGTCGTTGTTTGTTGCAGTTGGTAGGCTAGAAGAGTTTTAGGATCTATCTAAGATTACGATTCTGAACTATCTTTACTCATAACACTTCTAACACCAAATATGTAGGTTTCTTCCACACCAACCAATTTTCCAATTTTTACGTTAAAATCTTATTTTAAATAAATGGTAGGTTAGAAAGTAGGTTGATGTGCATTTATTTATTTATTTAAAGAGCCCTCTCTCTAACACCAATCTACTACTTCTTCATTTTTTTTTTTTAATAAATTTTATTTATTTTTTAATTTTTGGCTGTGTTGGGTCTTCATTGCTGCATGGGCTTTTCCCTGGTTGCCGCGAACGGGGGCTACTCTTTGTTGCGGTGCGTGGGCTTCTCATTGTGGTGGCTTCTCTTGTTGCAGAGCACGGGCTCTAGGTGTGCGGGCTTCAGTAGTTGTGGCACGCAGGCTCAGTAGTTGTGGCACGCGGGCTCTAGAGCGCAGGCTCAGTAGTTGTGGCGCACGGGCTTAGTGGCTCCGCGGCATGTGGGATCTTCCCAGACCAGGGCTCAAACCTGTGTCCCCTGCATTGGCAGGCGGATTCTTAACCACTGCACCACCAGGGAAGCCCTGCATTTATTTTCTAGGATAAACAGATAAGATAATGATGAATTTTAATAAAATAAGAAATTCAAGCTTGTTTTAAATGAGTATTTTATGTGAGGAAAGATTTAAACTGGAAACCTAAGTGAAAAGTGAAGGTGAGAAGTGTCAATATGCAAAACAAAATTCCTTTTACTGCAAAGAAAAATGGGAACATGTTCTCATTCATGATAATTTTATAAGTTGCAGGCCCCTTCTCAGTCCAGTGATTCAGATAACGGTTGTATCGTGGCGCTATACAAAGATTATGGTTGTTGTAATTGGGCATAGGGCTTTTAAATTGAGCTAAAAACAAACTTGTAAAGTTTGGGGGTTTGCATATTTTGGCTGTCGCTCTAACCCATGTCAAAGAAAGAGCTGGATGCTGCCCAGTCGATTCTGCTGCCCTTTTTCCTCCCATTTTTCTTTAGCAAGGGCGTGGCCACATCTCTCCACTTGCATTACAAGGATAGCTGGAGAGAGAGCCATGAGGAAATCTTACTTGTCACAAGCTTCAGATACTCATTTGAGTATCTAGTGTTGCACTTTCTAGAAAAGAAAGGTAGACCATTCTGAGTTCAGACATAAAGGTATCATATAATAGACACAAAACACAGGTCACAAAGATGATTTATTCTAAAGCAGGATATTCACCCAGTTCTTGAAACATTTCTTTCCACCATAGGACCCAAAGGAACGATTGGGTTGTCATCCTCAAACAGGATTTGCTGATATTCAGGGACACCCATTCTTCCGAAATGTTGATTGGGATATGGTATGTAAATTGGACTGTTTTATTATATTAGGTTTCATTATTTTCTTGGGCCAAAATTTATTAACTTAAAAGAATATTGAAAAACTAGTATATCACAGCTTAAATAATTTAAAACCACTCTCTTCAGTGCTTTTAAAAAAGCTTTTGAAACAGTAAAAGCTTAGAACATGAATTTAATGGAGCAGGTTGTAATATTATTGAGGCCTGCATCAATGTTCAGATTTGTAAATTATTTCCATCATTGTGAATATTGTAGAACAATGCCTAGGGACTCATTTTAATAAGACTGGGAAATACCTGAGGACAGAGGAGAAATGTAGAGGTGGACTATTTCTAAGAATGCAGGCTTGAGCTGTCATCCACTATGTCTTTTCTAGATGGAGCAAAAGCAGGTGGTACCTCCCTTTAAACCAAATATTTCTGGGGAATTTGGTTTGGACAACTTTGATTCTCAGTTTACTAATGAACCTGTCCAGCTCACTCCAGATGATGAGTAAGTAATTCTGTAGACCGAAATATTTTTCAAGTTCCATTTTTAATGGCTACACAGTGTTTCATTATCAGATTATGCTGTATTTTATCTAATCATTCAGTTATGGGATGTTTGAATTATACAATTACAAAAACAGTAATTGTCATTTTCTTCTTTGCTTTACGTGTATTATCTCTAGTTCTCACAACAACCTTGTAAACCTAGTTGTCATCATCTTCGTTTTACAGATGAGGAAACCAAGGCTCAGAGAGGTTAAGCAAAGTTATGCAGCTATGAGGTGGCAGAGCCAGGATTCAAACCCAAGTCTGACTAAGGCCTGTGCTCTTTCCACTCCACTGCGCTGTTTCCCATTTTGATGATGACCATCTTTGTCTGAGTTCCTGAGTATTACCTTAAGATAGATTCCTAGACAGGGAATTAGGTCAAAGGGTGCGAAATTTTTAAAGCTCTTGATATGTATTGCCAAATTACTTTTTAAAAAGATTACATCAACATACCAAGTCCAGGCAGCAGTGATCTGACATACTTTTTGTGTTAATGTTGTATCTTTTAAAGTTTAGAATAACTTGGGGGTACTTGATCCTTCACCTGTCATTACAGATTCATTCTCTCATCTCATAAAGCCCTTTCTGCTTGGCAATCATTTTACTTTTACATCTTGTTAGTTCTTATCACGTTCCTCACCGCAGCTGTTCTAAAACTATCTCTACATTTTAGAAGCCTTCAATCCTACCCCTGCCTTCATCACTCTAAATGGATTAACCTTGCCTTGAGTTGACTGCCAGGATTGAGACTTCTCTGCTGTGAGCTTGCTCCCTTTCTAGCTGTCACCAGACCACCTTGCATCTCAGAATTGCTCTCTAACTCTTCCCAAACTTTTGCTTCTTCCCAGTTCTTGAAAGGCAAGGGGTACTCTCCCCTTTTCCTCCAGGTTTCACTTTGTCAGTTATCTCCACTACTCTACCTTCCTTAACTTCTCTTTTCCAGCTTCTTTCCCTCTACTTATAAACATGTTCAACTATCCTAATTTTTTCCATTTCTTTGAACCACCACATTTTTTTCTCATTTTCCTTTCATCTTCGAGCTTTTTCAAAAATAGTTAATAGATGCTTATGCTAAAAGAAAAATAAATAAGCGCTATCTCTATTAAGTTCCTTCAGAGTAGTCAACATTATCTTACACTTTCTTGCTCCAACACTTTAACCTCTTACAATTTAACCTGCTTTTTCACCTGTTGAAGGTTGAATTGACTTCTTAATTTCTAAATTTTAAAGCATTTTTTGATCTGCCCCCATCTCCTCCGATGTCAGTAAAGCGTCTGGCACTCATGGCCTGCTTTAGTTGGCACTGCCTACCCTCATTCTGCGTCATCTCTTTAACCACTTGTCATCTTATTTTCCCTGTCCCCTTGAGACTAGGATGCTCCGTGGTTCTATTCATGACTGCCTTCTCTTTGCTATATGCAGTTTGTACCTTGGAGATTTCAGCCAACCCCGTAGCATGGATACCAGCTATTAAATGACTCCCAGCTCAATTGGCAAACAATTCTTGAGCAAAAGGCACTATGCTAAGTACTGCACATTCAAAGATGATCAAGGCATAGGCCAATCTCTTAGAAAGCTTACTGGCTACTAGAGGAGGGAGAGGTGTACCCAAATCATTATTTCTGGCAGCATTGTGTATTAGAAAGAGCACTGGATTTAACCAAAAGATAGGAATTTGAATCCCGACGCCACCTCTTACCAGCTGGGTACCCTGGGTGTGAATTGCATAACTTCTCTGAGCCTGTGTCTTCCCTTATTGCCTACCTCCCAAGGTGCTGTGAAGAATAAATGAGCGGTGGTTTCTAAAGCTCCTAGCCCCTGCCCTGATATCTCTCCTGAGCTGCATTTCCCTCTACTAGTTTAAACATCTCTCCTGGTTTGTCAGATACGCACCTCAAACATATGAAGTCTAAATTGTTCTCACTCGGGTCCTTGTTTTTATTTACCCTTTTCTGCTTGTTGTACCACCATGCAGTCCTGCATTCGGATTCAAGAGCTGAGTCAGTGGTTGTTGACTCTAACTTTTCCTTACCAAACTACATAATACCTTCAGCAGCCAAGTCCTCGTCTCTTTTTGCTTTACTTCATCATTTGTGTCGTTTCCATTCCCACTGCCATAAGCCCAGCTCAGGTCTCTCAGATCATACGTAGACTATCATGCCATCCTAACTGACTCCTTCTTTACTTTGCAGCCTATTCGGTACACTCAGGAAGTACCACTCCAGTTCTTTAACTCCTTTCATCAGAAACCTTCAGTAACTCCTACATTGCCTAGCAGAAAAAGTCTATCCCCTTGGTTAGTAATTAAGGCCTCCCGCCATCTGCTTCAGCCTGACTTTCTAGCCATATCTCTCTCTATACTCTAACACAAACGCTGCGTTCTCATCAGGCTCAGTTACTCACCATTCCCTGATAGCATGCTGTTAACATTTCCTCTCTATTCCTCCTTCCTTCTCACCTATTGAAATCTTCCCCATCTTTGAGAGATACCTCAGATGTAACCAGACCTTTGATGGATCAAGGTGGACCTACTTAGTGTAAACGTCACTGGCTTCTTTGAGCTAGCCATTACCTTCCAACATCCTCTGCCACTTAACACCCTTCTATTCCTGTGCTCCAACTCTAATAAATTACTGGCATTCCCCAGACCTACCATAATCTTTCATAATTCCATTCAGTAAGTGTTTGTGGAATGATGCTGCCTTTCTTGATTTCTCCAAGTAGAAGTCACCTTTTTCTTTAGAACTGTGGTTAGAGTAGAACTTAGCTTGTCGTGTAGGAAACTTAGCAGGTAGTGCTTTCTGTTATGTGAAGTACCTACCTTCCTTCTCTTCTTGAAGGAAGAGACTATGTCCTGTGTAACGTGGTGCTCTGCAGTATGGTACGAACATTTAAGTAGTAAAATATTTGGTGGAAATACTCTTGTGAATTAAACTAGGAGCCCAGTGTAGCAGAATGCCAACCTCTCTGCTCCCTGTGACCCACTGCCTCCCTGTGGTGACCCTTCCTCACTCCAGGTCTTTCAGTGTTCTTCTTCCTGTTGTCTTTTCATTTTGGTTAACTTCTTCTGGGCCTTCTCTTCACCATCTTCCATCTGGCTGTTGGGGTGACTACTAAATTGCACACTAATACAGACCTGGATGTTACATTATGAATGTCGTTCAGGTCAAAAGTTAAGATTACTTAGGATTATGACAATTTGTACCTTTTTTATTCCCAGTCTTCAGTTTTGGACTACTTTTTGGTTCTAAACTTGCTCGTGGGATTATTAGTCTTTTTTGATTTTCAACATTCCTGATTCTTCTAGAAAATGTTTTGGGGTTAATCTAAAAACTTGTAGATTTTCCCCCCGTAACTTATATAAATTAGCCTTATTTTTAATTTTTTAATCTTATTTTTCCATTTAAGTAAAAAATCAAAGAAATCTTGATGATGAAAATTATTTTTCTTTCAACAGTGACATTGTGAGGAAGATCGATCAGTCTGAATTTGAAGGTTTTGAGTACATTAATCCTCTTTTGATGTCTGCAGAAGAATGTGTCTGATCCTCCTTTCTCAACTATGCATTTTGCTTGTGTTGCCATTTAGTGCATGGATAAACTTGTTACCAGCCTGGATACAAAGAACCATTTTATATTTTTCACCTGCAAAAAAAGCACTCAGTATATTCTGTTGTTGGCTGTAAGAGTCAATTATTACATCTAAGTTTAACTATGGGAAAAAAATGAAACTAGTTTGCAGACAATCATGTCAAAATTTAGTTACACTGGTAATCCAGCAACCTACTGATGAATAATAAAGTTGTCTTTTTTGTTTAAAGGAAGTACTGACTAAAAAGAGTATCTGTTGCATTAAGGCACATGGTGGGATTACATCATAAGCCTCCCCTGATTTTTGTCATACTCATGAAGTCATTTAAGTGTCTAATTTTGGAATAAAAGAGTAATTCAAAATACAACTTGTTATATTACCTATTACTTTCTGAGTTCTGTGTGTTTACAAATTCAGCTGTAAATTTTATCATTGCCTTAGCAAATTAAATTATTGATTTTTAAGGCAACAATTATAAATTGGTAATAAAAGATGTTGCTTGCTTAGAATGAGGGAATACAGATTCTCCTTGAGGAAGAAAATAGGCACATTTTATTAAGAATCAGATTCCAAATCATTAGCTGTTTTTGAAAAACTGATTCAAGTGATTTCTTTAGTATGTTAAGGGGTTAGTGTCTGAGCTTGTCCCTGTAGCGGGAACTTTAACTGGAGTGTTAATAAATGTAGTTCAAAGAACCCAGGATGCAGTTAAATGGAACACTTCTCAGTATATAAAGAGGAAAAAATAGAAACTTAAAATAGATACAGAAAAGTGCAATGGTAATATTTATTTCTTATTGGACAGTAAATCTCACAGTCGCTTTTTGTGATTTGACTTAAATAATAAGGAGGCACTCACTTGCTACCAAATGTAAAAGCATTCCATTATCCAGTGGACACAGAATGTATACTATTTTTTC